>NC_134210.1:92814946-93504113 GCF_965140235.1 Caretta caretta | reverse complement strand
CACACTCACAGTTACACACACACACCAAATGATCCACGTGCATTCCCTTTTCAATGGGAACAGATTTCATGCCCATCAAAGCACTTCACTGTTCAAATTATTCATGTTCCTCTTTAAGGAGCACATTTATTCTGAAAGAACTGTAGTGCTCAAATGATCCATGAAATCTTTAGGAAGACACTATTTATTCCTTAGGACCACCTTGCAGCTTAAATCAGCCATGCCAACCTCAGAAGAGGATCATCTCGAGGCGTTTCTGTACTCAAATGGTGACTCACATTCCCAAGTAATTATGGAATAGAATGTGAATTTTTTTATAGCGGCTTTTACATTCAAGGTAGCCCAAAGAATTTTACAGTAAAATACTACTAATGCTCTGTGGGCAAATGTGGTAGCCATTATGTGTTCAGCAAGATCTTTCCTACAGCTTTGGACTCAGAACTGGCTATTACTGAGAGAAAAAGTTGACAAGAATACTCCTCACCTTTTTGAAAACTGCTGGGGAAAAGTTACTATCTCCCTGCATTTTTTTTTTTTAAAGAAATCAACTAGAGTTTATTATTTACCCCCCCGATCTAGTCCTTTGGTCTCAGGATGTCTCTGAATGGTTTCCTGGTGCTGGGAGGAACACACTCCCCTCCATTAAACTGACATCTCTTAAACAAGCACTCAAGAGACTTGACAATGGTTGCTTAACAGAGAGGAGCAACAGCCTACTGAGTATATTTGCGGCCGCCTCTCAGAACTAGAGGTTGCTTAACAAGAGCGGTCTTGCACAGATTTCTCCGTACTCTTTTTGGTTCCACAATGGATTAGGGTGAAAAGGGTTACACCTCTGTCAAGGATCACATTTAGGCTTCAGTTAATTTAAATTTAGGCTCTCTCCAGGATAGGACTCTGACTAGGGATGACTTTACCATTAATGCTCTTATTAAGGTCAGAATAATAAGGCATTGTTTTTTGGCTAAAATTGAAAATAAGCACGAGCGGTAACATTTCTGAAAAAAAAAAACCAAGGAGTCCTTGTGGCACCTTAGAGACGAAAATTTTATTTGAGCATAAGCTTTCATGGGCTAAAACCCACTTCATCAGATGCATGGAGTGGAAAATATAGTAGCAGGTATATTTATACATAGTACATGAAAAGATGGGAGTTACCTTACCAGGTGGGGGGTCAGTCTAATGAGACAATTTACTTATCAGTAGAATACCAAGGGAGGAAAAACACGTACTACTTCAACTACAAATGTTTCAAGTTCTCCATTATTTGATTTATTTATTATGCATCTCCTATGCAAGCAGTTGTAAACACAGCACCCTCTGCTCTGAGAGATTTGGCTTTGAGAAGGCACCATACAGTACAAAGTGATTTGTAACCATCCTTTCCATGGCAGGCCTGATCTGCTGTAGGCAGCCTTGGCATCACGAGTCCAGAGATTCTTCATGAAAGTATGTCTCCCACCCAGCTGTGAGCCTGTATAATGTGGATGTTTGTTAATTTATAAACAGTGATAAAACATTTCTTGTAAAAATGAGAGACATTTGTATGTCATGTTAATGCGCCATCACAGAATGTGAAAGCCACGCAGGTATGTTTTAAAACATGGGATCGCTATTGCCCTTGCTTAGATCAAAAGCCTAATTCTGAGAAGAGGGAAGTCTCTGAGATTCATAAAAAATTTATTTGTGGAGATGGATGATAGTGCCTTGCAAGAACATCTTGATCACAAAAATAATGATAAAATTGTGAGCTACAGCTCTATAATATGGACAGAGTCTGTTTGGTAAAGAACATACATGTATGTGAGTGGTATCAGAAATCTAGATAGTGGTGGGCAGAAAGCTAAGTACACATTTTTATATTGTACTGCATATTGTAATTCTATTTTTAAGAAAGAAAAATTAACAAATACATTTTTTGAAATCCGATATTGATGGGGACCATGTTCAAAATCTGGCATTTTAATTTGTTTCATTTATCAATATATTGTACTTTGTTTTAGATTGGACTGGACAGTATATTGAAACTGAGTGAACTTCTTTAATTAAAATAAAAGTCAAACCCAACCCCAGCCTCTACCAGCTACTCAATTTAAAGAGTTTTAGATTAGATGGCCTCTTCCCACCAGTTCCTCCAAAACAGGTCTTAACTGTCTATCTGGCAATTCCAATAAGGATCCCTAAGGAGATACACCTGTGTGACAGAATCAAATAGTCCCACAAAGGCTACACAAGGAAATAGAATCTACTTACCAAAAAGTAGTGGATGTTGGTCTGTTGGGAAGTCAACTGGGAGCGGGGCTGCTAGCAGCAGAGGGGATGTCATAGTCATTGTTACAACCATACAATTTAGCAGCTTTGATTTTTCTTTTAACTGAAACATTCTTGCTGCTCTTCCTTACCAGAATATGTTATGGGGAGGAGGAGCTCAGGGAGGAGCAAACAGTCCACCTTGCTCCCCTTCACCAAAATAATATTTTTGTTTTTTATTATTATTTTTAAGAGAGAGACCCTCATTTACAAGGAAGCGATTATCTTTTTAGGGAAAAAAATAGCAAAGCTGGTGGGAACTGCACCCAGAGGCAGCCAAGTGTAAAAGGAGAGAGACCTATTTTTAAAGGGCAAGTTAACATTTCCTGCTGCACGTGCCCAGTTGGGTCTGCCATTGTTTCTAAAGGGCGATAGGCAGATATATAGTAAAAGTAAAACTTTCCACCTATAGAAGGATCTCCAAGAACTTTCCTAAAGGCAATAGCTATTGCTATCTCTATTTTACAGAATGGAAAAGTGAGGCTCAAAGGTTTTATTGATTTGCCCAAGTTCATCCAGTGACAGTGTTAGGAATAGATCTGCTTGCTTCTTTTTTCTTTACAATAGTGACTTCTGCCTTTGTTTGAAATGCAAGCCAGCTAAAAAGGGACCCTTCAGGAGACCTGCAGGATTATCATAAGGGGCCATTAGACCAATATAAAATACACAACAATGCTACATTGAGAGCCTTTCAGGTGAATGGAGCTGGGGTCTGTATTTATGCAAATGTCCAAAGGGTCTATAGACTGTAGCGCTATTTCATTTTGGGGTTTTTGTTGTTTGTTTTTGAGCCTTGCATCTCATGCTTTCAGCACAATTTAGCACTTTGTGGGATAAGGATAATTACATCCTGTACTCTCTCAGGGTTTGTTTTTCATATAACTAATAGATTATGAACCAGCATACCCCATAAAATCAATAACATGATATTGTCCCTTATTTAGGACAATAACACTTGCTCCTACTGCATGATGAATGTATTGGTTATTAAATATTAACTGTGGTTAAAAAGTATCATCCCCAAAATGGTGTTTAAGACCATTTAAATTATCCTAAGAGGAACAGAAACTAAACATTTATGTTGCAAAGGGGGACAAAACAATTTTCCATTCTATAGTTCTTACAGTTTTAAAGCCACAGGCAGAATGGATTGTAGGAACGGGGGAGAAAGCGGTCTAAAAGTAAAGATGGATGTTAAAGGAAATATTAAATCTCCTGTTTTAACTTTTCACCTTGGGTCCTGGAAGTAGGGTGAATAAGATTAATTTATTCCTTGATTAAAATAGTTATTCCTCTACCCCGCTCCCTGTCACCCAATTGCCTCCTCTAGTTATAACCCTAAGCATATTGTTCCCATTGTTTACATGGGAACAGAATGTGGCTGAATGTTAGTGTAAGTGAGAGAACCAATTTAAGCATCTCTTGCTTAAATTCCCAGTCATTGCATTATACAATGTATTCTGGGGCAGAATTTGGCTCTAAGCCTCGGAAAAGAAGTCTACTGTATTGCCAGTCAATGTTACTCCACTCTCTAGCCTATCCCAACTGACTCAGAGAATAGCAGAGCAAATCTGAAGACCGTTTGTAACACCCGCCTACAATGGGTAGGCGTAGGTAGTGCTCAGCATAGCTGTGGCTGTTCTCGGGCATATAAACACAATTCAGAGCAAGCTGATGGTAGTTCACCAAGTGAAAGTGGGTGCAAATTTAAAAACCTAAAAGATTTGCAGTAGGCTGCCATAAGTTTGCAGTAGGCTGCCATAGAATATGTCTCGAAAGTTCAACACTTAGCACCGAGTGAATAATCAATCTGTGTTAATATTCCAGGTTGTTATACAATGAACAACATTAAAAAGTTGCCAATTTCACCTTAAATAGTACCTGGTCACACACAATCATTGTCCTCCTCTTACGCTATTTCCTGCCACCTCCCTATGGCATTGCCTAATCTTATAGTTCTCTTAATTTAGACCCCAATCTTGCAAACATTTAAGCATGTGAGTAACTTTACTTTAGGTACGTGTGCACTTCATTGAACTCAGCAGGACTAAACACAGGTGTAATGCTCCTGATACACATCTGCAGGATAGAATCATAGACTTTGAGGTCAGAAGGGACCATTATGATAGTCTAGTCTGACCTCCTGCAGAATGCAGGCCACAGAATCTCACCCACCCATTCCTGTAACAAACCCCTAACTGGTGTCTGAGCTATTGAAGTCCTCAGATTGTGGTTTAAAGTTTTCAAGGTGCAGAGAATCCTCCAGCAAGTAACCCGTGCCCCATGCTGCAGAGGAAGGCAAAAAAAAAAAAAACAGGGCCTCTGCCAATCTGCCCTGGAGGAAAATTCCTTCCCCAAATATGGCGATCAGCTAAACCCTGAGCATGTGGGCAAGACTCACCAGCCAGACACCCAGGAAATAATTCTCTGTAGTAACTCAGATCCCACCCAATCTAACATCCCATCACAGGCCATTGGGCATATCTACCGCTAATTGTTGAAGATCAATTGATTGCCAAAATTAGGCTATCCCATCATAACATCCCCTCCATAAACTTATCAAGCTTAGTCTTCAAGCCAGATATGTCTTTTGCCCCCACTGCTCCCCGAGGAAGTCTGTTCCAGAACATCACTCCTCTGATGGTTAGAAACCTTTGTCTAATTTCAAGTCTAAACTTCCCCATGGCCAGTTTATATCCATTTGTTCTTGTGTCCACATTGATACTGAGTTTAAATAATTCCTCTCCCTCCCTGGTATTTATCCCTCTGATATATTTATAGAGAGCAATCATATCTCCCCTCAGCCTTCTTTTGGTTAGGCTAAACAAGCCAAGCTCCTTGAGTCTCCTTTCATAAGACAGGTATTCCATTCCTCGGATCATCCTAGTAGCCCTTCTCTGTATCTGTTCAAGTTTGAATTCATCCTTCTTAAACATGGGAGACCAAAACTGCACACAATATTCCAGATGAGGTCTCACCAGTGCCTTGTATAACAGTACTAATGCCTCCTTATCTCTACTAGAAATACCTCGCTTGATGCATCCCAAGACCGCATTAGTTTTTTTCACCGCCATATCACATTGGTAGCTCATAGTCATCCTGTGATCAACCAATATTCCGAGGTCCTTCTCCTCTTCTGTTAGTTCCAAATAATGTGTCCCCAGTTTATAACAAAAATTCTTGTTATTAATCCCTAAAAGCATGACCTTGCACTTTTCACTATTAAATTTCATCCTATTACTATTACTCCAGTTTACAAGATCATCGAGATCCTCCTGTATGATATCCTGGTCCTTCTCTGTATTGGCAATACCTTCCAGCTTTGTGTAATCCGCAAACTTTATTAGTACATTCCCACTTTTTGTGCCAAGGTCAGTAATAAAAAAATTAAATAAGATTGGTCCCCAAACCGATCCCTGAGGAATTCCAGTAGTAACCTCCTTCCAGCCTGACAGTTCACCTTTCAGTGTGACCCGTTGTAGTCTCCCCTTTAACCAGCTGCTTATCCACCTTTCAATTTTCATATTGATCCCCATCTTTTCCAATTTAGCTAATAATTACCGTATCAAATGCCTTATTGAAGTCGAGGTAAATTAGATCCACTGCGTTTCCTTTGTCTAAAAAATCTGTTACCTTCTCAAAGGAGATCAGGTTGGTTTGGCATGATCTAGCTTTTGTAAAACCATTTTGTATTTTGTCCCAATTACCATTGACCCCAATGTCCTTAACTACTTTCTCCTTCAAAAATTTTTCCAAGACCTTGCATACTACAGATGTCAAACTAACAGTTACCCGGATCACATTTTTTCCCTTTCTTAAATATAGGAACTATGTTAGCAATTCTCCAGTCATATGGTACAACCCCTAAGTTTACAGATTTATTAAAAATTCTTGCTAATGGACTTGCAATTTCATGTGCCAGTTCCTTTAATATTCCTGGATGAAGAATATTTGGGCCCCCCGATTTAGTCCCATTAAGCTGTTCGAGTTTGGCTTCTACCTCGGATGTGGTAATATCTACCTTCATTTCCTCATTCCCATTTGTCATCCTACCATCAAGGCTTTAGAGTGTCAACTAGCCTAGGTAGTACTCTATCAGCCTTTGTTCTGAAAAGTGTGCATGTATGGAGCTATAAATAATTACCTAGGTTTACGATGTGCAATACCTACATTACTGCAAATACTGAGGTCAAGTTATCTGAGGCAAGTGGCAGAGTCACACCATGAGGATGTGTATTTTTTTCTTTAAAACTATAGCAGGAAGCCAATCAGTAAAGATCTTTTGTGCCCACTCGAGCAGGACAGAAACTGGCATTACCATTTTGTGGGAAAGTCCGACTTTTTTTAAAAGTGTTCTGCAACTAAATTTTAAATTTAAACATTCGCAACTGAATTGGAATTTCAAATATTTCATTTAAACTTTTAAGGTTTTAAGGTCCCAGAGTGACCCAGAAACCTGGGAGACCACGAGGCCATGAGCCAGCCAGCTTGGACAGCCTGGGAGTTGGGGCTCCCAGAGCTTCCAGGCTGCTAAGAAGCCACAAGGCCTGGAAGTTTGGGCTCCTAAGATATGTCTACACTGCAATTAGACTCCCATGACTGGCCTATGCAGCTAATTTAGGCTTATGGAGCTTGGGCTAAGGGGCTGTTTAATTATGGTGTAACTGTCCGGGTTCAGGCTGCAGACCAAGCGCTGGGACCCTCCCACCTCACAGGGAGCTAGAGCTAAGCCTGAAACCCTACAGTGCAGTTCAACAGCCCCTTAGCCTGTGCCCCACCAGCCCAGGTCAACTGCATGGGCCAGGCGGGGAGTGTTTACTTGCAGTGTAAATATATCCCCCACAGGCCTGCCAGGCAGTCTGCCAAGCAACAGGGATGCTGTGAGCTGTGAGCAGTTTCCTGATGGGCAATTGAAATTTTTCCACAGAAAACTGATTTTGTAGAAAATGAATTTTCCATCAGAAGATCATTGTTATGAAAATTTCCTACAAGCTCCAGTGACAACTTCTAAAGGCAAAATTAGCAGACTATTCTATCCCTGTGATGTACTTACATGCCCCGCCCCCCATTATCACATCACCCCATTAGGAGGGAAGCATTGTTAAGCCCATGTCACAGATGGGAACCGAAGGAGAGAGACTGGTCAGCCCAAGGTGACACAGGAAGTCTGTGGTAGAGAAGGAACTCTGCCTGATTCAGAACAGGGAGTTGAACTGCTGTCTTCTACAGTTTCGGTATGTACCCTATCTACTGGGCTATTCAAAATGCTGGTGCACTAGTCCCTCTGTCTCTCCTGTTGAAGCTGTTCCACTCTGTATAAAATATTTATTTGAGCAGAATCTAGAACCTCGTTCCGTGCCCTAACCCCAACAGTCTCACTCTCTGGCCCAGTGAATATTTAAGTAGGTCATAAAAAGTGGAACAGCTTCAACAGGAGAGATTGAGAGCCCACCTCAGAGTACCCTATTGCCTGGTGGTTAGGGCACTCTCCTTGGTTGTGGAAGATCCAAGTTCAAGTTTCTCCTGAAGAGCAGGGATTTAAATCTGTTTCTCCCACATCCTAGGTAAGTGCCTTAAATGCTATTGGACATAAGGGAGGTGACAGGAGCTCTTCTATTTTGTGAATGGTGCTTAAGTCCCCTTGTGGATCTAGCCTGGAAGAAATTTGTGGCTGAAAGTATTCAGCAAATCCAACACAAATTCAGGAATAGTTTTGGGTCAACCAAATTGCATTTTTAGGTGAAAATATTAACCTGAAAAATGTCACCCACTCTAGTTGGTATACTAATTGTTAGTGCACTGCTGTCCAGAGTCTGCCATTCAGTTGCTTTGGGGAAATAAAGTTACTCACTTGTACTGTATTTCATTAAACAACATATTTATGGGTGCAGCTTAGTGGCAAACTGGAAAAAAATAAACCCTATTGAATAGCCACTAATGCACACTTTATTGTACAGCAATATGTAATAGACAACACGTGGTTCTTTTTAAACATATGTAGAAAATCACACAGTGGTTGGAATGATCTGTAGTTTTGAGGAGAAACAACAAGCACAAACACCACAGTTCTTGCAGTCATATTTGTAAACAGAATAAATCAAAGTTTCAAAACAATTGTTTCACACTATAGGGCCTGTTTATTTTATTGCACACTTTTTTAACACATAGTCCGTAATTAAACTGGCACATAAAACTAAAGTTCACTGAATCTGCTCGCTATACAAGTATGAAAATAAATCTCTATTTTAAATACTTTACTTCATATTCACTTAGAAGTCTGCACAGCATGGTTTATGCAAATGTTATTTGTTAGCCAATCATTTAACTACTAACTTCACATATATGCAGCTAGTGGGAAGTTAATTATAATCTGTATCTCTAAGGGCTGAAAATGTGAGTGACAGCGCACTCTTTACAACCTTCTGTGGCACAAATTGAACCTAAAAAACAAGTGGTTTGGGTTTAAAAAAAATGAAATGCCAGGTAATAGTTAAACAAAAACAAAAACCTTCAGGCTATGATGTCAGATCTAAGCTAAGCAGCATTATGCCTGTCCATGCATGGATGGGACATCTTTACTCAAATACCGAGTGCTGCAGGAAGTGATGTTGATAGATTAGTAGTTAGAGGAAACTATCACCTACTGTCTCAACACCTTGGGACATGGTGGTAGGGGACACTGAAATTGCAGGAGAAATGTAAAATGAGGTCTTAATCACTAGTGATGATCATAAGTATCATGTTTTTTGTGGGACAGAATAAGAGATATTAACCCTGTTGTCCTCATCAAATTCCAATGTGGATAAATACATTGTACCTACCTCAACATCCATCTGCTATCTGTCAGAGTTGATATTCTTCACTTCCTGTACTACAATGTTTAGTATTGCTGTGAGTGTTAAACAGGAACCATGTTTAACCCCAGAGGTGGCTACACTTCAGAATATATAGGCTGCAAAGCCCCAGCCTGTCAAAAAGCTTTGTACAAGGATCTTCTTGTGAACAGACCTCTATGCTGGCACAGAAGCCCACTGATGGAGTTCTCCACATGGGTGCAGGGGTCTGTCCACATGATGTTCCTTGCAGGATTGCCCAATTAGTTTTGTAATGTGCTTTGGGATCTTTTTGGATAAAGCGTGCTCTATGATCACAACAGTATTTGCTAAAATAAGAAGGAATTGTTCAATGAATATGAGAGAAGATATGTTTTAAATATGGTTTCAAGCAGTTAGATCATAACTACACTCTTGAGTAAGGGAAATAATACAGCAAATTTTAATAAGCAAGCAACTAAATAGTGCTAAATACATGAGAGATCCCGAGAAAAAAAATCATTTGATCACCTGGATATTTAACAGCATCCCACAAAAACTGCTGCCTCAAAATACGTTTAACATGTGACCATTAAAAAAGGGAAAGACAATGAAGGACGAAAATAATACTTGTGTGTCAAGTGCATAAAAAAAATCTTATTTACAGATTCTGTTGGAAAAAAAACGTGAAAAGACGTTCCTTTAAAAATAAATATAGGCATTAAGATAACATAGCCACTGACTAACAAAACGACTTTGTGCAATAAATGAACAGCTTTAAGTACTGAACAAAATCATAGAGAAACACAAACAAACACAATAGTACAGACATGCCAGAACATAAATCTGCTGTTTGCTGCCATATGTTTTAGGCAGTAGGCAAGACAACTTTTCAAAGCAAAACAAAAGAAGGACCTTATATAAATATTAGCTTTGATTTTTTTTTTAAAGGCAGATATTTTAGCTTCTAAAATTAATAATTTCATTCCAAGCCCTCTTATTTTACCATGAATGCCATCTCATATTATGCCAATTGTCAGACTTAACGGGGGCCATCATTGCAGGATTTCTAAATAAGGCCTTGATCCTGCAAAGTGATTCATGGGAGAAGACTTTTACGCCTGCGCACAGCCCCCACTGAAGTCAATGGAGCTCTGTATAGAAGCAATCTCTGAATATGCATCATATTGCAGGAGCAGGGCCTGAACCGATGTGTTTCTAATAAATTGTGCATGCATACACACACTCTCTCTAATATTTAGGCCCAAATCCTACAATTGATTACAGTAGCACAGACCCTTATGCCTGTGTGGACAACCACTGAGTCAGAATGATCCCATCAGGGCTTTAAAAAACTGCTCTAGTGAATCTAATTGCAAAAGGGTGTTATAAAATGTAACTATGACAAGAGCTCTTCACACTGCTATGGCCAGTGAGCAAAATTCTGTCCAGAGCTGCACTCTCTGCAACTCCATTGCCTAGAACGAGTACAGAATTTGGCTCAGTGACACCAGATTTTCATTTCAAAGCCCTTTTTCTAAGGATTTATAAAAGTTGACCATAAAACACATTCCAGGATGAAATCTGGCTGACACTATTTTGACCATCACACTTTTTTAAAATTTTTAAAACAATTGTTTCAAGGTGTGTTTGCTTAGCTATAGCTCACACAAATGCAAAATAAAAAAGTCACATTGTTAAAAAAAATAGATTCAATTTATAAATTTTGGCAAAATACCTAGACACACACGTCCGGTCATTAAAATCAACAAGAACTGCCCCAAGACACCAGTCCCACAGAGAGAACTGGGTGATCAGGCAACTGACATTACTGACTTCAGCTGTACTCTGTACAGGCACAGGACTCCATTCGCATGGTTTTCTTTCCAGGATTCGGGCATATCACATTAAATACATTTGGAAAAGCATTTACTGCACATGCACACAAACTACTTTCCATATGGATTTCGAATCTACTTTTTTAAAAAAGTACATCCCACAAATGCCTGTTTACAGGACCCAGATCTACAATGCCAAGAAGAAAATTTCTATGGAGTACGTAATGTCCTATTTTAAAACTGCCAAAATACTGAACATTTTGTACTTAATTGTACAACCCCAGGTTATTAAATCAGTAACACACTGGAATTTTAGATGTCTCAATAATCAATGAAATATACAAACTACATTTAAATAATATTAAGATGGTGAGTCATGCTAATAAGAAAAGCTAATAAATTCAAAAGTTCGATGCGACTTGGTCCTTTCCTATCTTTGGGGAGAAAATATTAGCCATATGCCAACCTTAGATTCCTAGCTCTGGGGCCCTGTCTTATATTTCTGTACACCTAAATCTCTCACTGAGGTCAATAGCATTCTTGGGTGCACACAAAGTGTCCCGTTCAGGGTTGTGCTGAACACCTTCAGCTTTCAAGCTCAGCATCTTCCAAAATCAGGCCCAACATACGAAAGGAGCCTCAGCTCAGGTTGAGTTACAGTCCTGTGGATCCATATTATTTCCCACAGAAGATGTGTGGAAAAGGCTCTACAGGACTGGGCCCTTAATATTAAATTGTAACTATTTAATATAGATGAAGACACTGTCTTCAAGACAGCTTCACCGCTGATGGGATTTCTCTTTTGAATACTAACATGACACAGTTTCATTACTTTAAAAAGTTCCTGCAGAATTTTCAAGGATAGCTTCTATTTCTCCTTCATTGTCAATGAAATCAAAGATAACCTGTGATTGTTCTGACTTTTCTCTCGCCTATTTTTTAAACAGGAAAGACAGCTATTATTGGGAAAAATTCTGGAGTGGCAGTAAGAGTGAGCAGAAGTTATCAACACTGAATGAGCAATAACTTGAATTGAAATAAAGAGTTAATATGTTTCTAGCTTTCTTACTGGGAAGGTCAATTTCAAACAGATTAATGATTTGAAAGCCTATATATTGTCAGCATAGGCTTTTAGAAGCCAAAAGCTGGATTATGTTCCCTCTTGATCAAAGGAGCGGGCTTTGGAGGAGGAAATCTCCATGAAACCCTTGCAGAGCTCCACTCAACTCACTCCTTTGGAGGGGGGAGGCAGAATTAAGCCCTCCCTCCCTTCCCACTCATTGAAGAAACCCTGGATTCCCAATGATCCGCATGGAGCTCTTCCCCTTGACAGCAAAGCCAAGCTCCCGCTGGCCATGGCTGCCTCTGTAGAAAAATGGCTGCATTATCTTTTCTGCTTATATTCCATGGCCATATGCCTAGCTCGCCCACTCTTCTCCCAGCCTCTGTCATCTCCCCCACAACAGACTCAAGACCCACAGAGAGATTTCTGCCAGGTGGGGTAGGGTGGTGCTGCAGAAGTAGGTTACTCCTTACCTCTTCCATGTGTGATAAGGTAGATCTGTGTCCAAAGGTTCCCCTCAGCTCATGGATACTGTGGGGCATGATCTGGTCACAAGTACATTTTCTTTTATGAGGCCAAAATATATGGAAATAATGGATGTGTCCATTTTATTTGGAATTATAGTCTCTTTGCCTTGCTGGAATAGCTCAGGATTAGTCACTTGAGGACAAAATCTCTGAGAAAACATAGCTTTAAAAGAATACCTAAAAACACAGATCTTTTTACCTGAAAAGGCATTTTTTTAAAAAACCCAGGTGATAAACTACCCTACTCTAGGGAAGTCCATATTTTATAAAATTAATATCAGTCACTGGCTATACTCTGTTGAAATGTAGTGGCTCAGAAAATATCTAATGTTGCTACAGCTAGTATCCACTTTTTCACGGGTTTGAGGTAAGACCATAAAACTTCACTTAAGTCTGACACTAGGCAGACTGGTTGCAGCTTGAAACCTTTTTTAATATACACAAAAAAAAGGCTGAAATAGTTTGCTCAGCCACTAAGGGTCCTAATAGTACTCCCATTGAAGTCAGTGGGAGCTGTGCCATTTACTTTAACAGGAGGAGGACTGGGCCCCAAGGTTCTGATCCTGCAAATATCTATAAACATGAACTGGTTTTAATGGGACTACCTGCAGGAAAAGTGTCACTCACATGCCTAAATATTTGCAGGACTGGCCTTAAGTAAGGGAACAAAAGACTAAACAAAGTCACTAGGGTGTGATGCTTTTTTTGTACTCCTATTTTAATAATTATACTATAATAGTGTCATTTTTACATTAATGATTTTAGGCTTTGCGTTTAAAATATGTACTAAACTATGAGATTTTTAGAAAACTCAATAAAACCAATGTCTTGAATTTCAGAGAGAGATTGAGCATCCGCAGCTCCCACTGACTTCAAGGGGAGTTAGGAGTCCTCAGCCTTACCTTAATGAGAACAGTATTGCCTGATTTTTGGAAAGTGGCTCATGGTCAAGCCAACTGATTCCTTTAATAAAAATTTAATATGGAGTCCTGTGCATGTAGAGCAGCTAACAAATGGCTTAAGGCCTAAAGATTCACTAAGAAAACAGACGACGACAGACTCTTCTGTACTATTAGAGTCCATCACTTTAGCTGTCTGAATTGTCATATGTATCAATGGCAAACATTTGAAGAAACAAGAGGGAAGGGACAATTCACATTCCCCTATATTAAAGTAACAGTAACTGTCTCGTTTATAAACGAGCAGGAATTGCATCATTAATTCATCCCAGTGTTCCTAAATCCTGCAGATACTGTGACCTCTCTTGAGGTTGGAGCAGTATATAATTTGTCTTTTTGCTTTGCAGGATTCATGCAAGTATTTCCTCCATGTGGGATCAGACTTGAGTTTTGCTTTTCAGATGGACCACCATATATTTGCCGAGGTTTGCTCAAAACTCAACTAATTCACTTGAAAAAGTTCAAAAATTTGACAAGCCTTTTTGACAAACCTTGCAGGTTTGTAATGAAACTAGGTAAGTTTCAAGTGGCAGGGTGGTTTGTTGTGAATATTTCATACAGACATAATTGGACCTGCATTTCCTGTCCTAGGCAAAATTAGATGAAGTAATGATGGAATTTCCCCCTGGGCTCTGAATATCCTGGGTTTAACATAAAATTATTACAGTGTCTTCCGTTTGTGAAGCCTCTTTCACTTTATAAGGAAATATCTAGATGAATGAAATGAAAATACAGTACCGTATGTACTGACTATCATCAATTCCTGGCAAAAGTAAAAGCCTTGATTCTGATCTCAGACCATCTTTAAACCAATGTAACTTCTTTGATTTTACTGACATACACTGATATAAGTGAGATCAAACCACAGCCTGCGAGGCTAGGCAAGTGCACCAGTGCAGAGCAGCAGAAAGTAGGAACTGAATTTCTCAAGTTTTGCAACTACTATATACATATAAATCCATATTAAGGAGAACACATTATGTAAATCCTTCATTTTTCATTTTAAAAAGTCATAAAAATACAAAAGTAAAATTATTTAGGGCAGAAAGGGAGTTTGATATTTATATATTACAGCAGTTCTTCATTAGCATCGATTTTTTGACAGTTGGCTCAGCCAGGTTGGTTACGGACCCCGTGTCTTCATTGTCACTTCTTTTTCGCACTTCACTGTAAGACAGCAATGAAATAAATTACCAAGATACAGCTTGGGGAATGTATTTCTACTCAAAATATGTTACACAGAGCACTAAAAAGGAATGCACTGCCCACTGTCAGCCACTGCTTTGTAACGTAAATTCACAAACTGTCTAATAGGATAATTGTTTTTAGTTTATGAAATCAATGAAAGTATTGGGACTGAGTGAAATTCTCTACAGTTTCTGCTTTGGAATGGCAGCAATAATTCCATACAAAGTGCAAAATTAGCACAAGGAAATAAGTATAGTTATGTGAAAACTATTAATTATATAACTCCAATTTGAGGTCTAAACAATTAGTTATGTTTTCCATTCCTTTTTAGCCCATTTTTTCTTTTATTTGTACCCCTCCTCATTTCACAGCAGAGGAAAGCATTACGCCCTAGATATTCATATATTAAAAGTAAGAAACTATTATACAAATATAAATCTATTCTGAGAAATACAGCATATCGTTAGCCACTTTATTACAAAGATGCTTGTAATTGGTTTATCTGTACATATGATTTTCAATTTTGTACCAGTATTATTGTGTCTTGTAAAGCCTCAATTCTGCCACTCACTACTCAGACCAAGTAGTTCCACTGAAATCAGTTACTGACATCAATATGGTACTACTTAAAATGAGTAACTGTGGCAAATCAAACCCTAAGTACAGGTAACATGGGTCTAGAAGTCTAACTTTCCCATTGAAATGTTAAGTTAGAGATGATTACTTCCAGAAAATGAGAAATATTAATCCCTGAGTAGAACCATCCTTCTCAGACCAAACTGTTAGACAGCATCTGGTGCATCTGCCATTGCTTTCAATTACAGCAAATATTAACAGATCCCTCAGAAATGAACTTTCACTAAGCCAGTGAACAGACTGGTTAAAATCATATATTCAAGGTACTGGAAAGCAGATAGGCAAGATGGGAAGAGCAGTTTGTCCCCTCACAAAATTGAACTATTGTAATCAAATGTTGCCTGAAACGTGTTTTTTCACCTGTGATTTAACATTATGTAACTGTGCTGTATGGCTTCACTAGAAATTTCTAACAGCACAATGCACTGTTGCATTCATAGCCAGGTTCCTGGAAACGAGTCATACAAGTTAACAATTAACTTTGTATTGACATTTGAATATAAATGAATGACTATACCTCTGCTACACCTGTTCTCACTGGACGTATAGGTATTTTTCCATTTTCTGACTGAACAGACAGCATTACTTCTTTCCAACAATCCAATTTTTTATTCAAGCTATTACCATTAAAAATACTGTAGCATGGAATAGACAAATATTGACCTTTCAAGTCAAAAGATTTGATTCTCCTATCAAGCTACAGAATAAAAACAAATAAATATGGTGAGCAATTGACTCCAGTCTGGAGCTCCATGTATTAAATGTAATACATATTGCTGATCCTTTAAAAATTATATATAATCATAATTAATACTAGTTTGGAAACTGTAGGAAAATTGCAATGTTTTAGTTAGAATTTATCAAGTATGTGCAAGCTTTGCTAGATGGGATTGTTTTATTTAATCCAGATTTTTGCAATTTAAGTATCTTCGGAAAAAATTTACATTCAGTAGACATCAAGGAAAATGTACGTGATTAAAATTGTCTGTAGCAAAATCATGTATAATGATACAAAACCAAACGTGTCTTCAGCGTATGGAAAGATTAAAAGAATAAATGCATGTATCTCATTAGAAAGTATCATTTATCAACCAGAGACATTTTTAAAAGAATGGGATCCATATTTGAGCTCCACTTTAACATAATTTTGTCTGTAAATATGTTAATATTGTTTTCGTGTTTGTGGTGCAGATTCTTTAAAGTCTTTCTGGCCACTCAGTAGAAGACTTAAGAGAGGCAATTCTGCAACAGAAAGCTTCAAAAACGGACTCCAATGAGAAACTGCTGAGCTTGAATTAATATGCAAACGAGATACCATTAACCTGGGTTTGAATAGAGACTGGGAGTAGCTGAGT
Organism: Caretta caretta; assembly: GCF_965140235.1. Taxonomy (NCBI): domain Eukaryota; kingdom Metazoa; phylum Chordata; order Testudines; family Cheloniidae; genus Caretta; species Caretta caretta. The sequence goes on along the minus strand of NC_134210.1, from coordinate 93,487,425 downwards.
CATTACACATATTGAATCTATTTCCCCATGAAGAAAAGGAGTACTTGTGGCACCTTAGAGACTAACCAATTTATTTGAGCATGAGCTTTCGTGAGCTACAGCTCACTTCATCAGATGTATACCGTGGAAACTGCAGCAGACTTTATATACACACAGAGAATATGAAACAATACCTCCTCCCACCCCACTGTCCTGCTGGTAATAGCTTATCTAAAGTGATCAACAGGTGGGCCATTTCCAGCACAAATCCAGGTTTTCTCACCCTCCACCCCCCCACACAAATTCACTCTCCTGCTGGTGCTAGCCCATCCAAAGTGACAACTCTTTACATAATCAAGTCAGGCTATTTCCTGCATAGATCCAGGTTTTCTCACATCCCCATGTTAAGTATCCTCACACCTTCTTGTCAACTATCTAAATGGGCCATCTTGATTATCACTACAAAAGTTTTTTTTTCCTCCTGCTGATAATAGCTCATCTTAATTAATTAGCCTCTTACAGTCTGTACAGCAAATTCCACCTTCTCTGTATGTGTGTATATTTATATATTTTCTTACTATATGTTCCATTCAATGCATCCGATGAAGTGGGCTGTAGCCCACAAAAGCTTATGCTCTAATAAATTTGTTAGACTCTAAGGTGCCACAAGTACTCCTGGTTTTTTTGCAGATATAGACTAACATGGCTGCTACTCTGAAACTTATTCAAGTATGAATCCTGTTTTACATTTATTTTTAAAGGTTTTACAAGGCACACATTTTATTTAAAGTCTCGTTTTGATCTTAGTTGATTCCAGTACAACAATTTTCAATGTCAAATATCTATATTCTATAGAGATATATTTATATACAGATACACACATAATTTAAGTGTTTAGAATATAAATATTTAACACTGAAAATTGTTCTACTGGAATCAACTAAGATCAAAATGGACTCTATAAATAAAATAAAGTACATGCCATGTAAAACCTTAAGAATGAATCTTGTTTTACATTTATTTATAAAGTTACTGTAATACATATTAACCAACAAAGCTAATATTTGATATTAGAAACGTGACTACATACCGAGCAAGATGAAGAACTGCTTCTACAATATTAGATCCATCTTTAGCACTTGTTTCACAAAATAGTGCATTGTAAGTCTGCCAGAAGAAAATAAAAGGATCAGATACATTGTCTATTGTACAATTAGGTCTAAATGTTTACTGCAAATTATTTCCTTGGAAAATTTAAGAACTACTGAAGAGCAGATTTAACAAATTAAAGTGAACAGGATTTCTTGGTCCTTTTTATACTTTGTAGATGTTAGTTTTAATACTACAGTAACAACATTTATTTTTGGTTTTATAGCTTTTTAAACTTAAGAACTTTTAAGATATGTAACTGATTCAGGAACAAATCCTGGTCCCAAGGTCCAGCCTGAATAATCTTGTCTGCGAGGCTACAAACCAGCAACAGAAGCTTCGAAGCTGTTACTGGAGCTTACATTCTACCTATCATATTTCCAGAACCCCTAAAAGCTTGGTATTTAACTAGTACTAGCTACATCATCATCCACAGCTCTAGGCCCACACACCTTTGCACAGAGAATGGCCAAGGATTCTGCACTGTCACAGATCTAACAACTGAGCAAACTCTTGCTCCACTGCTGGCTAGTCATAAAACCCTGCCCGCGGTGGTGTGGGGAATCCCATAAAGCACAGCTCCACAGCAACCAGCATGTTCAGATCCCCTGTACAAGTGCCCAGAATCTTTCTTTTGTTTTTCTATGCAACAAATAATGCCAAAACTGCTGCAGTCATGGCTAGAGAGTGGTGCAGAATTACTCTTAGGCCCAGATCCTCAAAGGTATTTAGATGTCCACATTCTACTGATTTCAAAGGGAGGTAGGCAGCTAAAACCTTAGATAATCTAGGCTTTGGAAACCAAAATACTTCAACTTCAGAACATCTGTGTACAAGAGAAGCAGAAGCTAGTTTCCTCACATCCTCTCACTAATGTGCCTCACACTTGTAGTAGAGTACAAAGATGAACTCATGCTGAGTGGGCAAGATCAGTCTCATACTTAGGGTAACCAGATGTCTTGATTTTACAGGGACAGTCTCGATATTCGGGACTTTGGTTTTATGTAGGTACCTATTGCCCCCCATCCCGTCCTGATTTTTCATACTTGCTATCTGGTCACCCTACTCAGACTCATGAATTTCTTGACCAATTTTCTCAGAATGTCAACCATGTGCCAGTTTGTGATGACGACACTGGACTGAGACAGCTAACTCATTTCACAAAGACTAGCAAATAGCCATTATCTGGTGACATTTTTCAACCTCAGGAAGTATGCACTAACCATTCAAGGCCAAATTCCATCTTGGTGACCATAAAATGAAAGACTTTGCCTCACAATTATTTTTGTGAATTATCCAGACCTCATCTTAAAGTTTTTAAGGGCAGTTAAATTTGAAACAATTAGATATACGTCTTACCATGGCCAATTTTTCTCCATAGTTGATTGGTACACATTTTTGTCCTTGTTCTGAAACTGTTTGGCGAAGATCTGCCTTGTTACCCACCATCATGATTGGAATATTCTCGTGAGTTGCATCCTGTAATAAATATATAGCTTATTTACCTTTGAAAAATTCTGAATACAAAAAAAGGTCAAATATATCAGCAGGTTATTGGAGCACACATCATATTAATTACTTCACCACCAAAACACCTAAAAATAATGTAATGCTAACACAAGAAATGGTAGATAGTTAAAATATGCTGAACACCAGTCATGCTGAACACTTTGCAGATAAAACAACCTACACTATGTCTTAAAATAGCCATCTTAATAGTGAGTCTATCAAGGAGTGAATGCATTTCCAACAAGAATTGTATTTGCTAGATAACTCTTATGGAAATTGAGTACTTGTGGCACCTTAGAGACTAACCAATTTATTTGCTCATGCTCAAATAAATTGGTTAGTCTCTAAGGTGCCACAAGTACTCCTTTTCTTTTTGCGAATACAGACTAACACGGCTGTTCCTCTGAAACCTGTCTTATGGAAATTAACACTATGCCCATTATGGCTCAAAAAAGACACATTAGACTTGAAAAAGGTATAGATAAGGGCAACAAAAATGATTAGGAATACAGAACTGCTTCGATCGGAGGAGAGATTAAAAAGACGGGGACTGTTCAATTTAGAAAAGAGAAGATAAGTGGGGGATATGATAGAGGTCTATAAAATCATGAATGGTATGGAAAAAATAAATAAGGAAGTGTTATTTACCCTTTTGCATAACATCAGAACTAGGAGTCAACTGATAAAATTAATTGGCAGTGGACTTAAAACAAACATAAGGAAATATTTCTTCACATAGCGCAGAGTCTGCCTGTGGAACTCATTGCTATGGGATGTTGTGAAGGCCAAAAGTTTAACTGGGTTTAAAAAATAGATAAGTACATAGAGGACAGGTCCATCAATGGCTGTTAGCCAAGATGGTCAGGACTGTAACCCCAGGCTCCAAGGGTCCCTAAATCTCCAACTTCCAGAAGCTGGGACTGCACAACGGGACGGATCACTAGAAATTGCCCTGTTCTGTTCATTACCTCTGAAGCATCAGGCACTGGCAATTGTCAGAAGACAGGACACTGGGCTAGATAGGTAACTGGTCTGAACCAGTATGACCATTCTTATGTAATTTTATATGACACAATTACCCCTAGAAACAGGGGCTAATTCAATTTCCATGATAAAAAAAAAAAAGCATTCTTTCTAAGAGGGAAATGAAATTTAATTCTAATCACCTTCCTTTCTATTAAACACCTTTGGGCGAAGCCCTTTTTATTAAATGCAAATTAGTATTCAGGTAACACAAAAGGGTAATAATAAGATAAAGCTAGAGGGGAAAACACTGCTGTGGATTATTGGAAAGATGTTGGTTGTACAGGAAGAAACACACTGTACTGTGGCAGTGACCACAAGGAAAATTGAGCTTGCTCCTGTAAAGTATTTGAAATGGGTGAGTATTGCATTTTCAGATCAAAGGGAATTGAGATAGTCAGACAAGATGGGGGAGATAAGATGAGGGGAACAATATGAAATGGTTGATTACATGGTATTTTGTGATACCAAACACCACATTTCATCACATTTAATGGGAGCCCAGAAGCTTGTGTCAGGATTTAGTTTACTCTCTTTTGTCCTGAGAGCTGTGCATTTAACTTGCATTACTAGTGGAAACTGCATGTTGGCCAATTCTGCAACACAACCACCTTAATGTAGATTTAAAAACAAATAAAACAAGTATCCCTAAAAGGATTCCATGGTTCTGACCCATACCAGAGTTCTCCCAATGGAAATGCCCATTTCCTAATTAAAAAAGTATTAAAAATGACTACATAGTAAGTGTACTTTGCAAATTTCATACAGTTAAGTTCTTACCTCAATCATATCCACCCATTCTCGTACATTAAGAAAACTCTTTTCACATGTCACATCATACAACAGTAACACGCCATCTGCTCTTCTGAAGTATGACTTGGCAATACTTCGAAATCTTTTAGAAAAAATGATGTTTGAAACATTTTAAACACAGTTTTAGTATTACTATAATAATGAATCATTATTGTATTAGCTTAGTCTGATAATTACATGTCTCCCTCACAGCCTTCTTAAGAAAAATGTGACAAACTTGCATGCATTACTGAATTCATATAAAGGTTTCTCCAAATTATTTATGCACTTCTATAAACACTCCATTAAAACTTGCAGTATCCTATACTGCAATCAGACAACACTTCACAGTAAACAGCTATGTACATGAAGGACACCTTCTTTACACTGGAGTTTCAATGATATGGTAGCATGTTTATATTCCTGCACGAGAGGCAAAGTTCATAAACACAGTGGGCCAAATTCATTTCTCGTATAACATCTCTGAAGTCAATAAAATGGGTGTGGAATATGAAACCAATGGATTTACAACAGGGATGACTCCCTCAATTATAGACTCCCTCTTCCCTCTTTTCTGTAAACGTACAGCGGCCTGCTCCAAAACTAAGATTACTGACAAGGCTTTACATTGCACATTTGAGATTCTTCACATAATGATGAAGAATGAGTGGGCCAAATATATCTTTTAACTTCCTATTCCACAAAATACACTAACTTTACTCAATGCAGAAACAGATAGCATGCTCAATACAAATTCTACTGAAGTGAATGGAAAGATTATAACTGACTTCAGTGGAATTAGACCAGGCACCTTAATATACGCACAACTGTGTCAGCTAAAATGTATTGGCTCTTTGCAGTCCAGGATCTCATGAGATTTTATAGGGTTTATAAAACTACACAGATAGTTTAAAAATTCATTTATGTGAGTTCAGCAATTTGTGCAAGTTTATCATGCTTCTCTTAAAAAGACTTTGGATACTACAGAAGAGACAACTGACTGTGCTCAATGGGAATCAAGGTCAAGGACCCTAATAGGAATTTAGGTCATTGAACACCTCATAAGACTGAGCCCTTACAAATAGCAAAAGTAAGGAAGGGACTGAAAGTAAAAATAGGAGAAATAATGTGGACAAGAAACTGTTACAATTTTTCTTACAACTAGGAAAAAAGCCAGATGCTAATACAAATTCTTCACTAAGAAACAAGTCAATTCACATCGACATCCTAATAATCTGTTGAGCATTACTAACCTCTCCTGTCCTGCTGTGTCCCATAGCTGGAGCACTGTAGGTTCTCCATCAACAACCAGCCTTTTCATTTGAAAATCAACTCCTTTAAAAAGAAAAAAAAAGTGTACAAAACTAGTCAGTGGACATAATATTGGCTTTGATTTAAGAACTACATTCATACTATTACCAACATAATTACAAATGAATAGTAGTGTAAAATATTTCAAATAATAGGCTGTAACAGCCATTTCAAATTAGATGCCATTTAGTACATTGTAAGAGAGCTCAAAAAGTTCAGGCACCCCAAAAAAATGCTGTAACTCCTCCCCCCCCATGTATTACGGTGCATAATCAATTGGTTCTTTTCGCCGGGAGGGGAGGGGGAATTAAAATATGCTCTCATGAATTTACTCAGGAGTATTGATGCAAATTTCACATCATAAACAAAAAGCTCCACATACGTTACACTATAAAAGCCTTTTACAGAAGGACAGAAAATATTTTGTATAGTAGACCTTATTCCAGACAAGGAGCAAACAAAAACAAAACAAAAAATCAGAACACACAAACATACAAGTGATTTGATGGGCAGACAAAAAAGTCAAGCTTTGAACTTAATAGAACTGCAGTAGTTCATGGATGCGATGATATAGATTGGACTGTTGAGACCTCCAAGCTTGTTAAAATCCCTCCAACTGCATTTGAATTAGAGCTATTCCAGGCTTCAAGAACACTTTGAAGACGAAGGGATGAAGACAAAATGATATGAAAAAGGATAGACACGAGGGTTAGGATCCTTAAGTGTCCCCCTTCTGCCTGTCTACTCATAAGGCTGTTTCGGATTCTGGGAGGGTTTGATACATGCAAAGACCTAGATAATAAGAGGTATTGGTAGAGAGGAAGCAGTTCCGAGTATAAGTATTCTTTGGAGAAAATAAGTTACTGTTTGGAGAAAGTAAGTAAGAGTGGGTGTGGCAAGGCTCCCCTCTCACCTGACTAATTGGAGATGAGCTGGGAGAAGGGGACTAGCATATGTGTTGCCTCCCCTGAAGGATGACACCAGAAGGAGAAAGTTTGCCTGCTGAACCCTCCTAGCATGAGGATCAAAGGACTAATTAGGGGAAGAGAGTCAGTTGGAGGAGAATCCGGCTGAGGCTCCACTGGTGACCTAAATGAGGATGTACTCCAGATGAGGGACTCCTGGCTTAAGGAGATAATCAATAACTTCTGAATTATCCAGCTCTAGGGAGAAGGCTGGGGATCCTACTTTAAGGAGAGACAGAGTGACTTCTTGAAGTACACCCCGCTCCAGGAGGAGAGCTGGGGGTTCCACTCTTAAGCAGAGAGACCTGTAATTGCCTAAATTATAACCCTGCTCTAAGGCGGGAAGCTGAAGACTCCTGATTTGAGGAGGGACAGAAAGTGACAATTTAAAGTCCAGTTCCAGAAAGGGGGCTGGGAGAGCTCCTGAAGAGGAGCAAGAGACTCTTATATAGATTCAGAGTGGGCATAAACTGGAGCAACTAACAAAGGGAGTTAAACTTTGTAGAAAAAGTCTTAATAAAAATCAGACTCCAGGACGAGGGAACGTGGTTTTGAACCAACCTAATTGACTGAAAGAATCGCAGGGGCCCTGAGTGCACTGCAACTGCAGGGCCATGAGGAGCCACATGGGGGGTAGCAATCATAGCAGGAAAGAGAAAAGATAATGGAAAATTGAAAGAGAATTTTTTTGTAAAGTCAGTTCCAGGATCCTGATACTGCAGCGCCTCCACACCGATTTTAACAGGGGAGGTCTTTGTGCAGAGTGTGTTCAGGACATGTTTTATAGAGATAACTAAATGGTCCTGTTTCCCCCAACCTAATACATATTTAGGCACCCATATGCTTTAGATCTCAAATCCTTACCCAGAGTTGCACTGGTGTTTCCTCGAAATTCATTCTTGCAAAGTCTCATAAGGAAACTGGATTTCCCTACTGCTGCATCCCCAGCAAGAACTATCTTGTAAGCCTTCTCTGAATTAGGGTATTTCAGGTTACGGTCTATTGTGTCTGTCTAAAAGCAAAAAGAGCCCACCAAATCCATATTAAAAATGAAAACAAATTGCAGTATCGTTATGTATATCAAACTAAAATATAAAATTGCTCTGGACTGGTTACCTGTGGAGAGAGGGCAGGGAGACACCTCCTTGTTGAAGCACTAGAGCTGCTTCGACTGACTGGTTGTGAGGGTTTCCAATCTTCTGCTGTACTGCTGTTGTCAGGACTATGAGCCTCTTCATCCCTGATCTCTGGAACCTGCAAGTACCAGCAAATGTTATGTTACTATTTTTGTAATATCTCAATTCAGAAAAAGAATAGTGCTTTGAAGTGTTAGGTATCTTGGATTTTTTTCCCCAAAACAAATATCTTTCTCTACTCTAGTGTTCTCAAGAACAATCATTGCCAAATGCCCAGTACTCATAAACAACCCTACAACATCAATCTGGTTTCCAGATGTAATAGGAGTAAAAGATTTCAGTAAGAAAATATTCAGATTCAAAGGGATTACAAGAAACAGTGCAAAAAAATTACTTCAAAAGTTATGAAATACTTCAACTAGTTTGAGCCACCAACTCCTCAATTAAACAAAGTCACAGCAGTTGACTTTAATTGGTACCCTTAGTAGCATTCTCAACACCAAGACCAGGGACTGAAGAGTCAGGGAGACTGAGCTACTTGGGAGTCAGGAGGCCAGTATTCTATACCCAGCTCTGTCACTGCCTCACAGTAAGTCACGACATCTATCTCCATTTCAGTTTCCTCTTTAGTTAAATTAAGACAACAATGCTTTCCTACGTTGTAAAGTTTTTTGAGATCTCTGCATGTAAAATGTTGTAAGCTTTAATCTATTATTATTATTATTCTCCTCTTTCCACATCACTGCCAAGGCACATTGGCAGGATGTATTCCCTCTATTGTATCTGTTTTGTTGATAAGAGGAGGACTTTAATCTTCAGGGCTAACAATTTATCAACTTTCACAAATATTAAATTCACTTTTACAAACTTACAAAAAGATATAGGGTCATTAATGAGCCTATACAATCAGTTAAAATAGGACTGTTTTTAAATCACAGAGTGTTCCCTTAAGCATCCCACAAAAATATCCTATTAATTCTGTTTTAATGCTTATAGCCCAGGTAAAGACAATTTAGGTTCCCTGACTCATATGAAAAGATCAATTTCACTTTACAAACAGGGGGCTAATTTTGCCTCCAAACAAAAGGTATCTCTTAGAAATGCAGTAAGACTGGAGCTTACATCTGTATCAGAAGCATCACCAACAGAACTGTCCTGCATACAGTGTGGCCTTTGAAAACTTCTTTGATGTCGCCATTCCATTTCTGAATCATATTCATTTGAGTCTCTCAAGGTAGACAAACCACTGTCAAAGCAGCTTTCAGACAAGCTATCAGCATCACAGTTTATCCTTTGCAGAGGGTCACAAAGGGCTAAACACTCATCTTCATCCACATAGGAAGAACGAGATGATCTGGTGACAAAAGTGGGGGGAAATATGCTTTTTACAGGACCCAACAAAAGAAGACATTTCAGCTACACATTTTATTGCCCTTTACTGAAAGAAGGATCTCTATTTTTTTAATCTCCAATAAATGAGTTCCTTAATTTAGGCCCTTAGAAGTGAGCACCCAAACAGTTCATCTAACATGCCATGGTGAGGATGTTGTAGTTATTCAAAGCCTGGCATAATGAGTTATTCTTAAATGCAAAAGGAAATGGTTGTTTAAAAAATTGAACATTGTACCAGGAACATATTAAAAACAGGGCAGTAGAGATGTTAGTGCATCCCAGGACCTGGAAGATGGTCTCGATATACTGAACCTGAATGTAAATGGATGTATCCAGGTTTTAGCTCATAATTTATTGGCCTGCAAATATCTGTGAATATGAAAAAGGAGGCAGCAGAAATCACAAGCTCAGCAACAGTAGAAGAAGCAGTGCAGAAATGTGTTCAGTTCCAGTTTTGGTTGTCCTACACATAATCTTTAGCATAACAGCAGAAACAACTGGTTTCTCCTAAGTATGGGCTTGACCCTCCCCTCCTTTCCAAGCCAATGTTCCCCTTTGATTCTCTTTCCTTTTCCAAGGCCATCTTTGTTTTGCTTTGGGTGCCATGACAGACAATAGGATACTCAAATGGCAATAGTGCTTGAAGTAAAAGTGACTCACTGTCTTTGCTTTTTAAGTTAATTTGTACAAAAAGGGGAAAGGAAACTAGAGAGAGAAATGGAGGGAGGGAGGACAACCTTCAAAAAAGGTATTACGGTCTCCAGCCCCTATCTGCATCAAGCAGGGACAGGAGCAAATAAAAGTAAAGTGGGGTAGAAAATGCCTGAAAGTAGTGTTCTATCTTATAGGAGTGGAGATGCAGGACATCTCAGTTGCAGCTAATATAGCCAATGGCAGCATTGTTCCTTGTAGAGTTTTGTTGCCAGGTGATCTGAGCACTAGTGTGCAGCATGGAGATGCAGCCTTCTGTGGGGCTGGAGTTTCTATTCATTGGGATTCACAGGGTTACCGACTCCCATATAATTCCTATCCACTACTGGCCAGCAAGGGCCATTACAGGGACTATTTTCTGTTGCAACAACTTCAGAACTGTCTATTTCCATGCTCCCAGGGTAATGAGTTTTCATTCAAATACTCATGATCTTGGTTTTGGAATACCACAGTTGTACAGTAGTACTATTTGTATTTATGCACATAGCCTATAGAAAATCACTGATATACCTGTATGAACAAAGGGTGCAAACTGTAGCAAAGTTAAGAGCATTAAGCATAAATAACCTCAGGCAGAGGACTACATTAGTCAAATTTTCAAAATCAGTAAATCACGTATTCAGTGTTGGGAATCCATACATGCTTAAGGCAACTTAATTTGAGAGACGTTATATGACCAGAGAAAAGAAAAATATATTTACTATTGCAAATGTCTTAAAAGCAACGTTAGAATCCAAACGAGCACCCAGATTTCTTAACACTGATCTAATGTTTCTTGTATGATATGAAGTGTTGAAAATGGACAAGCATTTTGGGAACAGAAGTTCATCTCTCTCTAAATACTGCTAAACCATACCTGCCAGGAATGAGTTTTACCCCTGGCACATGTACTTCTGAAGAAGTCAATTTTTCCACTTTAGATTGGAATACACTAGATTGCACAGAATAGCAGGTTTGTTTAATGCTCTCAGAGAAGGACATCTCTCAGGCCTGCTAAATAGACTTCTTCCTTCCTTCCTTCACCTCAGAAAATTACTCCATTTAATGTGCAACTTAGTAAGGGACATCTCCTTTCAAATATACAGAGGATCCAACAAGAGGGAACCTATTTTTTCTGCGTTTAGCAGAAGGATAGTTTGTTGCAATCAGAATTTTATAGCCTGCAAACAAGTCTCCAACATGAAGACAGCAGATTCAATAACAGTATTGAATTAATGATATATTTGGATATCATTAGTGTAAAATGAAAGCCAATTTAATGTTTACAAAGGATTATCAACTCACTGCCAAAATATATATTTAACCATATAAAGGCCCTAATATAGATCTATATGCAGTTTGAGTACCAAAGGGGGGCGGGGAGGGAGAAAAGCAAAAAATCTGTCATTTAAGAAAGAAAACACATTTTTCACTGCAGTTCTGGCTAACTCCAAAGAGAATGCGTCAGGCCAGTAAAATGGTATGACCTACAGCCTGATCCAAAGCCCAGTGAGGTCAATGGGAGTCTTTCCATTGATTTCAGTGGGTTTTGGATCTAGAACTTACAGCCAATAAAACAAAGTAGACAGTTAGTTGCTTTGACCATTTAATAGGTTAGCCCAAGAATTTTTGAAGCTGAAAATTAATTAAATGGTCTTATCCTCTCTAGACATCCCATTCTGCAAAGTGCTGAGCAAAAGTGCTGAGCACACTCACTTAACTGGGATTTCATTGAGAGATGAGGATTTTTAACCCCTTTAAGAACTAGGCCCTCATACACTGATAGAAGTTATTACACAGGGGACACCAGCTATACAGGTTAAAGATTTGGAAAAAACAGTGCTGTCTCTTTTAAGTACTGAAGGGACCAGTTAAGAATGGTCCATATTAGAATCATGTTTTGTAAGGCTTGGTCTTGCTGAGTTTCCTGAGTTGGAACTGAGAAAAGACAGAACAGGCTGTTTAACTCTGTCATTTTGTATTAAGTATTTGGCTGTCTGAAGACATGTATAATTGTCCATCCTTATGCTATAATTTAAGTAAAAATGTACCAGGCCTACCTGTCATATCGTGGATTTTGAGGAGACTGGCCACCATTACATTTGGGGCTGTTTCTAGTAATTGTATTCCCCGGAGAGATGTTTGTTAGACGCTGTAATAGAGGAGCAGAAAGGTCTATAAATATCTTGTTGTACATGTGTGTTTGTCTTTTTGTACATGTGGGACTACAGCCATCACAACTAACCCTGCTGTATGTTATGATGTAAATCCAACCTTTTCTTTTCCTTATCCTTTAGAACAGGACTGGATGTCAACATGTATATATGTCCAACATATTACATTCAAATATGTAATGTTTGGGGTCCATAATGTCATCCTACTTCTGGAGTTATTGCCGCCTACTCAACTATCAAGCAGCAATGGGATTTCTGAGAGAGCGAAGTGGCTGGTATGTATAACAGTGTCATTTGAGCAAGTGACCTAATTCCATGAACTATAATACAGTCTTCTAGAAAAGCAGTATTCTGGGGAATGACCTACGATTTCTCTCTCATTTTGGAAGAGCCACCAGTTAGAATATGTAGGTGGTCAAGATGGAGAGAGTGAAATCTCCAGTGTGATTCAAATACCCTCAGGTCATAGACATTCAGGCCCCTGGAAGACATCATACCAAATTTTAAAGGCTCAATATCTATTTTACCAAAACATGCTCACCTTTCCAGCCAGGGTCCAGCTGTGATGGGGCTAGAAGCAGTGGGCTGGAGGGAGAGAATGGAGTTCCCGGCTAGAAGCAGCTGAGACAGTATTTCACATACCCCCTCTCCTTTCCTCTCTTACCCTTCCCCCTTTGCTTTCAGCATGTAAGGGCTGCTTTTCTCTTCCTTGTGTCGCAGGGTGTATGGGGGAGAGGGAGGGAGTCACATGATACATTTGAGCCTGGATTCAGGGGGCCTGGCCCACCCACCACTGCTGTCACGGGTGGTGGGAATGATGCTGGATCCAGGTGATTGGCTCCCATTTGGTAGGGGAGAAGGGAGGAGGGTTAATACAGTTTGCTATCTAGGCAGGGGAACCATTGTGGGCTTCCTGTTTCAGCCTCACCCTTCCTAACCCATCTAGTTGCTGGATCTCTGGTGAAGCCAGGGGCTTGGCTGACAACCAGTTTTAGGGTCTGGAAGTTTTAGGGTCTTTTCCTATATGGCAAAACTGGCAAACTGCTGGGTGTTTTTTTCACCTAGAATCAGAATGTTTGATTGAGGGGAGGCGGAGGGTTATGTTACAACTATTGCAATGTTGGATGGTACCAGTGCAGTTGATGGGTTAGAAGGAGTCCAGTGCAGGTCCCTGTAGCTCAGTGAACTGCTTAGGCGCATATCTCCTCAGCACACAGTGAGGGAGTTGCCTCTATATCTCAGCATGTAGCTCCTCTCATCTTATCTCACCTACCTCCAACGTTGAGGAGGGGAGCTGTTTGGGACTCTAGCTTCCGATCAAGATCCCTCGGCAGGCCAGACGGTATAGAGGGGGCCTGGCCTTCACAACCATCCTCAAATTTATAGTCCATTGGGACTATTGGGGCCAGTTGACATTCCCATAAGAAAAACCCTGCAGGGTGGTTTGGGGGAGCTACTCCAGCTAGGTAAGAGTTTTAAATGAATAACATTGTGTCCACTACATTTAACCATACTGTGTCTTGCTGTTTCCCTGTCCTCATCAAACCTGACTCCTCTCAGGGGTTGTTTACACTTTGAGCTGGAGGTGCAATTCCCAGCTTGAGGAGACATGCCCACAGTAGCTTGATCAGAGCTAGCATGTTAAAACTAGAGTAGCTGCAGCGGCACAAGCAGCGTGAGAGGCTAGCCACCTCAAGCACATCCGAAGCATCTTGGACAGGTACATACTTGAGGCAGCTAACTCCTCACACTGCTACAGCTACACTCTATTTCTAACACACTGGTTCACTCAGAGCTCACACGACTATTTCTCCTTAAGCTGGAATTTACACCTTGCAGCTCAAAGTGTAGACATACCTTCCTTCAAATTACAGCAAACAGGGAGAATCCAGAGCACAGGAACTATGAGTGGCCTCATAGAGGTGGGGAAGTGGTATATGATATATGTGTGTATAACCCCAATATTTAATAGGAATTACCTACACACACAGAGACAGTAGACAACTTCAAAATGTAGTAACACTGCACCAAAATCTGCTCTCAGTTACATGAATGTAAACCCAGAATGACCCTACTGAAGTCAATGGAGTTTTCTCCGCTTACCCTGATGTAAGAGAGAGCAGAATATGGCCCATTATATAAAACATATTAGTATAACTTATAATTTTATATTACATACCAGTGATCTGTTGCATTTGCTTAAACTGTTTTCTAGTGCACTCCTTAAACCATCATTGCTGTCATGTAGTTTTCTGTTAGCTGATCTAAGATGAAACAGGTAACAAAATTAAAGTTTTCTTGCACTCTACTGAAAAGTGTGGGTCCAGAGCCACTATTGTACTCAAAGAATAATGTGAGCATTTTCTGATGAACAACTGTCAACTGCGGAGGTTTACTCTCAAGGAAACTGTGAGCTAAGACTGGGCTCATCACTGCAACTGTAGACAGGGGGTCCTTAGTTGACTGGCCAGAAGACAAGGAGTTATTACTGCTTTAAGGGCTCTCTCTGCTGAAGAAGGGAAAGTTTACCTGGACAGAGCATGAAAGAGCAGGTGGTCACTGGACCAGGTCAGGAGGGGCACTGCCCTTCCAACTGATCTGCAATGGGGGGGAAGGAAGGACTTGACACCCTGACTAATGTGTCAACAAACCAATTAAGAAACAGCAAGGAGAGTCATACTTCTACAAGAGTGTGACGAGAACGGAATTTGCCCAAACAAAGCAGTACAGATTTTTTTAGTGTAGGTGCCTCTCTTTCTTTAGAGGGAAGGGAGTTAGGGGTTCACACATCCAACTGGGGAGTGGATATATTTTTGTCCAATATTAAGGAAGGAATTGGTAAATATCCGAGAACCCAGAGGTAGAGAGAGGCAGCCAAGCTAATTGCTGGCACCTCCATGTGGCAGATGTCCACTGTAGGTACTCATTATGAAAGGGATAGAGTTATCACATCAAATGAACTGTTGCAGGGTGATTTAAGGGGATTTAGAAGGAAGCATCCCTTAAAGGAGCTGGGAAAGGAAGGCTTGGGGCTCCTATATCTGGTACAGAGGGGAACCAACCGTCTCCTTTTCCTAGCCCCCTTAGCCCTCATACAAGGGTAGAGTGGCAGGGTCTCAGCAAAAGGATGGCTGGGACTAGGTTGGGGGATTATGTGGAAATGATTAAGGGAAGAATTATGACCTGAACTGTGGAATTTAATGTTAGAAACTCCCAGTTATTTTAGATGAATAAATGTGTGGCCGAATTAAACCATATCCATTGCCTCGCAACTTTCTTCAAACGTGGCTGGACAATGTAAAAAACAGAATAGGTTATTTTAATCCCCCTGCTGGGAATTTGACTGCTTTGCAATCTTTACGGCATACTTCATTGTATTTCTTCTCTTTTGACTATTTTGTTTATCTTTATATGCAAACATATAGCTAGCCTTTGATGTACAAAGTTTTATGGTGGGAGGAATTCAGGAGGAAAAGCCCAATAACTTGGTCCACTGTGAAATCATTAAAATATTATATATTGTATATATTACATTCTAAAAAAACCTACACTGAAATAATATGACTACTCGTGGTAGTAAAGTTGACCACATGTATGTTTCCAAAATCAGGGCCTAAGGATGTAAAGTCAAGACCATTAAATAGGGGCATACCTGCAAAGTTAGAAAGTTACATATAAAGAACGTTATCTTGAATTCACAAAAGGAAGATCATAAATACTATACTTTTTTAAAAAATGAGTGCCTCTGAGTGCCACTGGGATAATTTTAAGGAGAGATTTGGTTCAATTACTTGGAAGAAAAACCATGAGTATAATGAGGAAACTTGCTGAGGATATAAAACTATTTAGATTGGTTTCAGAGTAGCAGCCGTGTTAGTCTGTAGCCGCAAAAAGAAAAGGAGTACTTGTGGCACCTTAGAGACTAACCAATTTATTTGAGCACAAGCTTTCGTGAGCTACAGCATCCGATGAAGTGAGCTGTAGCTCACGAAAGCTTATGCTCAAATGAATTTGTTAGTCTCTAAGGTGCCACAAGTACTCCTTTTCTTTTTATTTACATTGGGTGATTCTTGAAGGCAGCGGTGTTTGTACGTCATACAGCACTGGACACATTGTTGGTGCTTTAAAGATAATGATAAAAGAGGGAGTTACTGCAGAGGTAAAGTCAATAAAAACGGAGCCAAGTGATAATATTTAGAATAACATGGATAGACAAGGATCTTATTCAGCTTATTATAGAGAAATGAAAGACAGTGAGGCTAAGAACAAAAATCCCACAAAGTATTAGAGACTCAGCAGTTTCACACACTACCAAATATTGAACTGAAGAAGCTGGCAGTTGTGGTGGTTAAATCTTTAATATTTTTGGCCCCTTTAAGTAAGTAGGGAGCTCTGCTTATAAATCAGTGGCATGATATGGTCCAGTATCCCTCTGCTCAACAGCATTACAGAAAAAAATGCAGACAGAACTGTAGGATGCATAAATAGAGACATCAGGGATAGGCTCTCACAAACCATTCTAGTGCTATATATAAAGGTAATAATGTTTGCAGTTATTCTGTGGTAAAATAAAAATGACGTAGTCAACCAGTACCAGTCCAAACATATCTGAGCCATTACAACTTAATTTTTGAGGAGTTGAGACAGAATATGCTTTCATCTTTTGTGAAAGGACAAGATTATATAGGGATCACATGGAGGGATACAAAATTCAGATAGTATTTTTACACTGTGTTCCCAGGTTGCTGCATGTGATACTAAAACTATGCTTAAATAGTCCAGGTAGTAGAGTGAAGTCTACTACAACAGAAACAGTTTAAATTGCAGCTAAAAAAAACATTTTCCCTTGATAATATTTTCTTCTCCAATTCCATCAAGATATCCCTACAACTAGAGAAATGTGTTTAGCTGTGCACACTTCAGAATAAAGTTTGTAAATATAGAACAGTGAACTATTAAAAACTTACTGAAGTATTTCAATTTGTCTTTCCAGGCTCTCTCTGTCTTCAGTGTATTCTCGGACCATTTCCAGGTCTCTGCAAAATATGAAGTTATACTTCTCTACATACCCTGCTCCATTGTCTAGAGTATTAACTCTTGCAGAAAACAAAATTCAACTGTAACAGATTTTGAATAAGTTAATTAGAAACCTAAGAAATAATTTAGAGGGGTGCAAATTTATGGGGGGGGAAGCAATTGGTTTGAGTGTTTAAGTTACACCAGGTTTTGATTGTTTTGTTTGTTTATATTAAAAAAGAAATTTGTGCTAAAATATTTTTGCAGTTTGATAACAGACCAGGAGTTCTCAAACATTCATCATGTCTCAAAAGAGATTGTTTTGCAAATGCTTCCCATCCAATTCACAATCACATGGACCACTTCCTCTCCCAATCGTGGTCAACTTTGACAGCTGTGATAATTACTGATATGAAAAAAAACAGTATTAGTAAAGATTTTAATGCATCATTAACTTGTTCTAAATGTAATTCAGCAGCTGGAAACAAGAAGCCAGCACCTTGTGAACAGCCAGGGTTCCACCCACAAGGAAATTCCAAAAGGTACGGAAGTTTCAAAACTGGCTAGTGTGCATGGACATAGACAACCAGGGACTTGGGTGGCTTTTGCCAGTTCCCTCCTGATCCTCTTACAACCCAGGGGTTTCATTAATAATGGAAACACTGCATTTGGAACAGAAGCTCATTTATCTCACTTTATTAAAAGTGGACAAATTTAGTCATGACACCAAACTACGCATTTAAGCAATAGCCAACAGCTATTATTTTATAATTTTGTAACTCTAGCTTCCCCAAAGATTAAAAATCGTCGATATCCCTGCTATGTGTACAAAATACTTTGAATTCAACAAGTATTTTACAGGGGGATTTAGCACAAGAAATTAATGCCAATTTGACTCCGATGTTCTGTAAAGGTTAAAGGACCAATCCTACAATTGATAGCATATGGGTATATTCCTGCTCCCAGGAAGAGCCCCACTGCCTTTGATGGGGCTTTGACCATACATAGGAGTGTGCCACGGCAGAGCCATTTGAAGGATTTGGGCTTAAATTGCTACTCCTCTATTTTAAACATGCTGTGTCTGGTGAAGGACAGAAGGGAGTCCCTATTCTCCCACCAGCAGCCAGCCATAATTTAGCTGCAGGTGCTTAGGAAAACAGGAAGTGGTGTTGATAGTCCAATGGGTACATCTCTGAGTGACATGCAAATGGGTTTATGGATCTTCCTCTTCCGTACTGGCTAACCCTGCTGGATAGGTGTAGCAAGACATGCTCACCACCCACTAGCCATTGTGCCTTTCAAATGCATAACGCCTCTAGCACCATCACGGGAGCAATATGACTCCTTCCATCTCCAGTGTTGCTCAGCCTCATGAGAGGCATAATAGCTCTAACTTTTATTTCTTGTGAAAGGTCTCAAAATAGCCAGACTAGCTTTTGTTTTCACAGGTTCACCCTTGATTTGGAAGGCTTCCATGGCCTTATTTACCATGACAGACAAGGGTTTTTCACTGAAATAAGTTATAAAGAAAGGGCCCAACCCTGTAGTTCTTACTCACTACTGAGGTCCCAGTGAAGTCAGTGAACCTACTTGCATGAATAAGGGATTCCAAATCAGGCCCAAAATTCGCTCTATCAGAGCCATTCTAGCCAACTAAGTAAACACTAGATATGTGGCAATAGATCAGTTTTAACCTATGTACTTGCCAATTATGATCTATTACAAATAATTGTTACTGACTAGTTCTACAATATATACAAAACAACTTATTTTCCCCCCAAATAAAAATTTTATAATGTGAAGTATCTTACCTTTCTGAGCTCAAACTTTGATCTGCATAATCACTTTTCAAAGAATCTAATTCACTCTGAAGAAAAGCTATACTTGTCTGTGCTTCTAAAAGATCTTTTTTAAGTTTCTGATTTTCCTAAAGAAAAACAGAAAATGAAGTTTATGCAACAGAGTTGCCTTTACAAATTATGAAGTGCTGTAGTACTAAAATATAAAAGAACATCAAAATCAAATCAAAAACAGTAACAATATAAAATCTCAATAGAGTTAAGAATATAACTGTTAAAAGTGCCAGTTATGAAAAGCTAATTTACAAAGGTAAACCTTTAAGACTGACACTCAAAATCTCTGATGTAGGCAAAAGCACTTAACTACGCACTTAACTTTAGAAATGTTGATTAGCTAACCCAATGGGACTGCTCACATGTTTAAAGTTTAGCACATTCCATAGATATCTGAGTGCAGATGGTCTCCATACCATGAGCCATATTGGAGTCATAGTTCTAACACTCAAAAACTCAATTTAATTTCAGATTTTTCAGTTTGTCATACACAAAAATGACACTGTTCTATTTCAAATGATTAATAAATGGTAGATCTAGAATTCATATCTAAACAGAATTATTTCTTCTTTATACAAGAATAAGCAATCGCACCACCTTAAATATTTTTACAAAAACAAAACAAAACCCACCATCTCTTAGCCTCATAATTCTAATACCAGTTCTGAAGTGGGAAAACAAATCGCTATTGAAGAAAGTACAAAGTGCAGGTTGAATCTATATCTTCTGTATGTAAATTATAATCAGCTCTTACCAACGACAATTCATGTATCCTTTTTTTTAATGCAGCCAAATCTTCTCTGTGATTTATGTTCTTTGATTGTTCTTCCAGCTGAAAGAGCAAATAAAATGTGCAAATTTTAAAAATACATTCTTGACTGATCCAAAGCCCACTTAAGTCAATGAAAGTCATTTGGATCAAGGGCTATACTGAAAGACACCTAGGTGCATTTTCCAGCAACGAAAGATCTAACTATATATGAGTTCACCGGGTGTAGGCATAAGAAACCACCTCTTCCAAATGATCCCATTTATTTCATTTCATTTTTAGAAAAAATATTTTGAAAGTTTCTCGAAGTGTGTTCTACAGAATTTCGTATTGCTAGAAATGTTAACAGTCATTTTGCAACACAAGAAACCAACCAAAGGTCAGATCCTCTGCTGGTAACAAGAGAGGTAGCGTCCCTGATTTCAGTGGAGCTGTGCATATCTACCCAGCTCATCTAGCCCCAATTCTCCATAGAGCAAAAACGCAGTAGTTCTCTTATTTTTCATGAGAAACTTCCACTAATATCAGTGGAATTGTAACTGTGATTTAATGATAATAAAGAGGAAAATGGAGTGCAATTCACAGCCAGGATTCATATTGCTTAAAGACACATATAATGTTACTAACAGCTATAGAAAAGGCCAGCAACAAAAGCCTAAATCTGAATTTCAAACACTCAAAGTGAGCATTCAGTTCTGGGGTTCTGGTTTACCCCATCACAGAAATACGTATCAACTGCAAAATTCAGATTCTGGTCCATGCACGGGGAGTTCAGATTTGGGGTTCTCTGCAGTATTAGGAATGTTAATCGTAGAGATAGAAATATTAATAGTAGAGATAAACCGAATACTGCAGAGAACAGTTCCTGCAGTGCCAAGAGGACAGATATGACAACTTATGATACTAGGTCCTTTTCACCTTCCTATGATTCTTTTAATTACAAATACTTATAAATGATAAATTGGATTCTTTCCAATGTATAAAATTCCAGACTGCTACTGGGTAATCAAAATGCCAGCTTCTTGATAATCATAAGCAATCATTTGGTAATATTATTTGGCTAGCATTTAGGTCCCTTGGCAAAGTATTTTGGTAAACTATACTAAATGGATTCAAGGACAACGACAATGGGTATTTTAGTCAACACAATTTTAAAAACTATTTTTAAGTTGCCATTTAGTGATGCACATTATCTGGAAAATTTTCACAGCAAAAGCCAGAGCACCCTTACCTCCCATTAGCTACCTCAGAAGAAGCACTCAGCATCTCCCCAGGTCAGGCCCTCTTATATCATCCACAGAATTCTGTCCAATTCAACAAGTCCAAACTACCCACCTTTTTAAGTTTTTTTATGGTCACCTGAAGTTCACCAACTTCATTCTCATACTGACACTTGAGATCATTTAGTGCTTCTTCAGCTTTCCGCTTCTCCTATAACATTTGGAATTTTAACAACAGTCAAAACACAGATTTAAACATTTTCTTTAAAACCTTGGTCACCAAGGTATTAAACATTTCATTATTGTAAAGCCAAACAATTTCCTTTAAACCTGAAGTATGTATCTTTAGCTCTCCATTAAGGTTTTACCCAACACTCAAAGTCAATAGGTGCCTTTCAATTGACTAAAATGGGCATTGAAGCCATTACAGCCCCATTTATGAAGTATTTGTAGAAGAGAGGGGTTTAACAGATTGGTGAACTGACCTGAAGTTTTACTCCAATGTTACTTAATTCAAACGTAACCCAATCGTGTGGACTCAGCTAGATTTCACAGAAGACACACACGGTCCCAGAGTAAATAATCTTTCTCCCCCCCTTCTCCCTTCAGAAAACATCACACTTCATACTTCCTTGTTTCAATGTTGCCAGTGTCCACAATGAAACTGAAAAGGAGAGCTCACCTGTTTTGTTTTGGTTTTTTTTTTAATATCACATATTCTGGGAAGAGATTATGCTTTTCAAATCAGCCTTCTACTACAAATGCACACTTCAGTACATAATGTAGTAGTATAGCATTGTTGTATAATAACTGGATATAACTATATATTTATATAGTTATAAAAATGCATCTATCCCAAGTGTCTCTAGATACAAGTAAAACAATACTATTATTATCCCATTTTGGAGGGGAGGAAAGTGGAGGTATGAGTATAAGAAAGGATGATGACAGTATCTTAATTTGTAGGGGACTCAGGAAGGTATTGAACATTGGTCCAAGTGGATTACGGGCGGGGGGGGGAGGGAGGGTTGTTTGTTTAAATCAATAAGGTTTACACAGGCTCCCAGAGCTGTAGATGGGAGTGTTAAGGCCTCCTCTCTGACTTGAGCACTACAAACCAGAAGGTGTCACAAAAATCAGCATTAGCAAATGAAGATTTTGAGAGAGCTGCCAGATTTGTGGAAAGAAACAAAGACTGAAACTTTACTCAAGTGCAATTCTTTTCATAAAAGAGCCTTTGGTATGCGTGTGTTTTAATTATAGCAACATAGGTAACCACCTGTCCAGCTAGTTCAGGATTTTCCTACTGTTGACACCTGTACAGATTCCTAAAGTATGACTTGTACAGTAATTGCTTGCTTGCCTGGTGGAAACATGAAGGCAGGGAACACTAAAAATACAGATATCACATGGAGGAAGGTGTCACACTGGTGTGAGTCAGCACACTGTCTGAAACAATAGTGTGCTCACTGCAGCCATTAAGATTTTATGGCTTAGAACAATCCCATAAAATAAATATCTCGGCAGGTTACATTTGCTCTCAGGGCGTTTTACTTTTTGAAAATATGTGGAGCTATGAACTGAAAGAAACATGTAAAAGAAACTTAATTTAAAGAATGATAGGAGAAATAAGTTACAGCCCATCCTTGATATTGGTACATAGGTATCAAGGGTAAAATTCTGGCTCCATTGTGTATGCCTACACCCGCAACTGGCCTGTGTCACCTGACTCAGGTTTGTGGGACTCAAGTTAGGGGGTTCTTTAATTGCAGTGTGGACATTTGGGCTCAGGCAGGAGCCCAAGCTCTTGGACCCTGCCCCCTTGCAGGATCCCTGAGCACAAATGTCTGCACCACTGTTAAACAGCCCCTTACCTTGAGCCAAAGCCAGCTGACACAGGCCAGCCGCAAGTTTTTAATTGAAGTGTAGACATTCCCATTGACCTCAGTGGGAGCTTTGCCATTAAGTTTGATGTTGCCAGGATTTCACCCTAGTGGTCCCAAAAGACTGTCATTTCTCCGATTTTTAGTCCATCCATTCATATTTGTTAGAACTCTTTAGCCTGTGGTACAGACTGATTTGTATTAGGATAAAGATTGCAATCTACATTTGGAAATATGTAGCAGACAGAACAAGTGCACAACTGCAATGGCTTGTTGTGCCTGGCCTTTGATAACACAGATACATGTTTCCTGTTCATCTGTTGATCACATAATGGTTGTTGAGTGTTACATTTTATTACTGCGATTTATTGCTGTGTGCAAAGAGGAAATTCTTCCATAAGTAATGTATTTGTTTCCTACGTATAAATATTCCATAATTTCCCAGCAGGAAATATAGTTGTGCCCATCTTCCACTTATTTTCCTGTGATTTACACTGTCATTTGCCAAACATATTATGACACACCATTTTACTGAATTCACACCTGAGACCTTTATGTCATCATGTGTGTTCTATCTACTCTAGGAAACTGATACATAAATCACTGATTATTATATTACAAAATGAGTATTTACTGTAAACATATTACAGGACAATGACATACGCATATTTACCTGAATACCATTTACCATCTCACCTACTAACCAATCAAATAACCATTAATGATGTAAGTGGTAATGCGTGTTTGGCAGTTTATTATAATAATGTACTCTTAGGTGAAAGGGGCCGTGTCTTCCAGTATGCAGACTGGTCCTAGTATATTGTGTAGGCTACACAAATTAAATAAATAAATAAATAAATAAAACTATTTGATGTATTTATTGGGCATGTGTTAGACCATCTTAACTTTATTTTTGTTCTTATATTATATTATACACTGAAATAGGTTTGCATTTGAATTTAATAGTGATTTAACATAACATTATGTTATATAATGACAGGTTTCAGAGGAACAGCCGTGTTAGTCTGTATTCGCAAAAAGAAAAGGAGTACTTGTGGCACCTTAGAGACTAACCAATTTATTTGAGCATGAGCTTTCGTGAGCCACAGCTCATGAAGTGAGCTGTGGCTCACGAAAGCTCATGCTCAAATAAATTGGTTAGTCTCTAAGGTGCCACAAGTACTCCTTTTCTTATTATGTTATATAGACAAAGATGAATATGTAGTTTATTGTATTTTCTACCTTTTATTACATAGTTCATTTAGAATTTAATATATATTCACATAAATAATGAAGAGAAAAGGATTGTTCCAACAGTCAATCAAGGCTGCAACTGGATTAAGATAATGGGTGAAACCTGACATCTCTGAAGACAATGGCAAAATTCCCATTAACTACAATAAGGACAGGATTTCTCTCCCTCTTCTGGAAATCTCTACAAATTAATTGTGGGACCAGTATGCATGAACAGGGGAAGGAAAGTCTAAGCAGATTAAAAAGCCCAAATAGTAATCAGTACATAACTCTGTAAAGATAGAAAAATTTAGGGCACCGGTACTACTGATTAGACCCTTTCCCCGGGGGATGTCATTCTTCCATTCTGTGTCACCTTCAGTGGCCAATCCCTTCCACTCCCCACCCAACAACACAGAAGCACAGTATCTTGCAATTTGCTACTTCCACATAAGCAGCCAATCTGCTTTGTGAGGAAAATGAAAGAATGTCCTTTGGGAAGTTTTATCCTCTTCCTGGGCCCAATTCAAAGCCCACTAAAGTCAATGAGAGTCTTTCCATTGACTTCAGTGTGCTTTGCATCAGGCCTATGCAAGTCCAGAGAATCATTTAGCCCTCAATCCTTCCTTAAACTCAATGGGAGTTTTATCCAAGTATTTTTGTTAGGCCCAGCAAATGTAAATGGAGATGCAAACCCCCTACTTCTACAGAGGAAATGGATGGCTTTTAGAACATTCATGGTGCAAATCATTCCTTAAGAATTATATTCCTCATTAGCATCAAATGTATGCTTTTAAAAGAAAAGGATAAGGAAGGATAATTTAATTCAGTACAGGGGCTGGACTAGATGACCTTTTGGGGTCCCCGGCAGTACTACATTTCTATGATATTCAGGCATTTGGTAACCTTAAGTCAGTCCTAAATTCTACAGCCCACACTCAAGCAAATGCCTTCAATGGAAATATTGCTCAGTTACAGCCTGTAGACCTTGACCCACCCATCAAAACCAAACAATAATACTTCCCTATAAGATGATTTGGAAAATGTGATACCATAAACTTTTACAAAAAGAAAAGGAGTACTTGTGGCACCTTAGAGACTAACCAATTTATTTGAGCATGAGTGCCACAAGTACTCCTTTTCTTTTTGCGAATACAGACTAACACGGCTGTTCCTCTGAAACCTGTCATAAACTTTTAGACATTTGTAAATCAAGGTGAGAAACATTCTGTACTTGGGGCTTGAAGCCTGCACCTTCAATATTGACTTCAATAGGGGCAGGAGTAACCTGATAATTATGAAATGCTGGTAATATCTAGTACTCACTTCCTTCTTGACCTGGTGTTCTGCAGCCTGTATCCGCTGATCCATCTCGTCCTCCATTTCACTGAGCTGTATTGCTGCTTTATCCTGAGCTCTAAGATTTAAACATGAATACACTCTAATGAGTCCTCCATTGACTTCAAAGAAAATTTGAGAAAAAATACATGACCTATCTAGTTCAAACATACACATGCAAATGTTGAAACCTGGGCCAAACATGAGAAGCAATTATGTGACAGTTTCATTAGTGGCTGAAAGACAGATACGGCAGTACTGACAGAAGGCTATGATGTTTATGCTCTGTTTAGAAGAAAGTTGGTTTCATATTTTTCCCTTTAAAATAAATCTTTAAAGTGAAATTCTCCTCTGAAAAATGATATGTAAGAAATACACCATCTTCTCAACAGATCTAAGCCCTATATACATTTAGTCATATTGACTTACTTAACGAATATTATCACGCCAGTACTGATAAGGCTTATTCAATTCCTTCTCACATATCAATACGTTAATTTAATTTAAAGTTTAAGGTTCAGTGGTGGGACAAAATTCTGCCTTCATTTACTGCTGTGCCATCCCATTGACAATCTGAGGGCTTGTCTACACTTGCCGGAGGATCGATGCTGCGGCGATCGACCGCCGATAGCTCTCCCGTCAACTCCTGTACTCCACCAGATCGAGAAGAGTAAGGGGAGTCAACGGGAGAGCGTCTCCCATCGATGTCACGTAGTGTGGACCCTGCAGTAAGTAGATCTAAGCTACGTTGATTTGAGTTACGCTATTCACGTAACTCAAATTGCGTAGCTTAGATCGACTTTTCCCTTTAGTATAGGCAAGGCCTGAGATTACATAGCCAAAGAAGTCATTTGAAGATGACCATTCATACATACATTTGGACTGATATGTAGACTTGACTTGTAACACCTTTATTGGAGCCTTTACTGGAGAAAGTCCAGAGAAGAGCAACAAAAATTATTAAAGGTCTAGGAAACATAACCTATGAGGGAAGATTGAATAAACTGGGTTTGTTTCATCTGGAGAAGAGAAGACTGAGAAGGGACACGATCACAGTTTTCAAGTACATAAAAGATTGTTACATTGAGGAGGGAGAAAAATTGTTCTCCTTAACCTCTGAAGCTAGGACAAGAAGCAAGGGGCTTAAATTGCAGCAAGGGTGGTTTAAGTTGGACATTAGGAAAAAATTCCTGTCAGCGTGGATAAATGTAACACACACCTCCTGGGTGCGGTGTTCTATCCCATGTAGTGGGGCACTGAGACCACTTAGCTAAGGCTGTAGCAAATCATTAATCTCTAACAGTCATGTGGCTTTTAGCTCATGCAGTAGAGGCTCATGCATTAAACTTCCGGAGGTCCCAAGTTCGATCCTGCCTGCCGACGACCGGGGGTCTGTCGGTGTTACATAAACACTGGAATCAGGGCCATGCCTACGGGGGTGTGGGGCCCGGAACAAATCAGCCCCCGTCGGCTTGGGGGCCTAGCTCTGCATTAGCGGCTGGGCAGTCAGGACCCTGGGCATGGGGTGGAGGCCAGGGGTGCTTCAGCACCCCCCCGCACTACTAGTTCCTGCGCCTATATCTTCTGGGACCGACAGTGCCAGCCAATTGCACTGGCCTGCAGCGGCCCCCAAAATGCAGGGCCCAGAGCAGTTGCCCTATTCGCGCTACCCAAGAGACAGCTCTGACTGGAATAAATTGCCCAGGGAGGTTGTCGAATCTCCATCACTGGAGATTTTTAAGGGCAGGTTAGAAAAACACCTGTCCGGTATGGTCTAGATAATATTTAGCCCTGCCATGAGTGCAGGGGACTGGACTAGATGACCTCTCAAGGTCCCTTCCAGTCCTAAGTTTCTATGATATTACTGGAGATGATGTACAAGAAGGAAAGAAATCAGCTTGACTCTCAAAGCCAAGGCTGAGTTTGCAAGACTGGCAATTAAAAGTTTCTGACTTGTAAACTGAGCAAATTTAGACTGGATAGATTGAGACACAATGAACTGGGAACATCATGATGACATTTGCACAGTCACCTTTTAGAACGGAATCATTTTTATTTTCCTCTACATATGGGAATTTTAATATGTAGTATAAAAATATGCCAATATGATATAGTTACAAAACAGGCAGTCCTCGGACTTATGACACAATTGGTTCCTGAAAATTGTATCGTAAGTCAAAACGTCATAACTCGGAACTGCAATCCACTCCATTGCGGGACAGAGTGTCGTAAAGTTGAAACCAAGTGTTGTAAGTCGAATTAGGGTGTCAATTCAGAAACATTGTGAGTGTCGTTCATCATAAGTCGAACGTCGTAAAGTAGAAGACTGCCTGTACAAAACCCAAATATGCTACCTAAATACTCTCTTTAAAGCTGGAGATACAAAAATAATATTTGTAAAAGCAAATGACAGTCATGTGTATTCAAAGTCATAGTTACAACCAAAAAAAGAAAGATCGTTAAAATCTGGGATCTTAGCCTGCCTTTGGATCCAAGACTGGCCCCAGAATTTATCCAAAGTGTAAGTAATTACATACAGAGTCATTTGCAAATTGTCTGGTTTGTATAAAAAAAACGCTTGGATTCTTTCAACTTGTCAGTTTAATATCTAAAAATGAAAATATTCTGTTCAGCATGTTTTGCCAATAGTACCAGGTAACTTTAACCAACACACTGTACTACAGGCGTAAGTGGTGAAGTTTATAACTGCACACGTGTGACATTCAGAACTATCCACTGTACCTTTTTACAGCTATGGCCAAGTTTTCCATCTCTGTGCTTTGAAGTTTGATCTCTTGGATGAAGTTCTTAATAACATGTTCATAAGGCTGAATTAATCTTGGTTCCACTAAGCTGATGTTCGCATACAGAACACTGGCCTGCTCTTGTCTGGAAAAAAACAAAACCAAAAACACAATGAAGCATATTTCCTTACACAAAAACACTACATTTGGCTTCCAAAATTTATTCAAAATGTAAACAACCTGTGTCTCAGATTTTAAAATTTAACAAGGCAAATATATATTTGAAACATGCAGCACAGCATTTGCCCTTTTCTCAAGTACCTAAATCCTTCCGGTCTCTTTACTGCACTATTCTTCTCCCAGAAAAAACCTTCTAGAAGTATTACTTGAATCATTTCATATTACTTATGTTAGTTGTGTAAAGTGCAAGGTAAAACTGGAGTATCACAATGGTAAATCGGTCGCACTGAGTGCTCTACTGCTAATCATACTATATAAGGAGATGATCACTGTTGGAGGCTGCTGCATAGAGTAAAAGAAGACACCACCTCAAGCACAAAAAAAAGGAGTACTTGTGGCACCTTAGAAACTAACCGATTTATTTGAGCATAAGCTTTCATGAGCTACAGCTCACTTCATCGGATGCATAAAGTGGAAAATACAGTGAGGAGATTTATATACACACACAGCCCATGAAAAAATACACATTGTAAGGAGAGTGATCACTTAAGATGAGCTATTACCAGCAGGAGAGTGGGGTGGGGGGAGAGAAAACCTTTTGAAGTGATAATCAAGGTGGGCCATTTCCAGGAGTTAACAAGAACGTCTGAGGAACAGTGGGGGCGGGGGGAGGAATAAACAAGGGGAAATAGTTTTACTTAGTATAATGACTCAACCACTCCCAGTCTCTATTCAAGCCTAAGTTAATTGTATCCAATTTGCAAATTAATTCCAATTCAGCAGTCTCTCCTTGGAGTCTTTTTTTGAAGTTTTTTTGTTGAAGGATAGACACTTTGATTTCAGAAATCGAGTGACCAGAGAGATTGAAGTGTTCTCCGACTGGTTTATGAATGTTATAATTCTTGACATCTGATTTGTGTCCATTTATTCTTTTACGTAGAGACTGTCCAGTTTGACCAATGTACATGGCAGAGGGGCACTGCTGGCACATGATGGCATGTATCACATTGGTAGATGTGCAGGTGAACGAGCCTCTGATAGTGTGGCTGATGTGATTAGGCCCTATGATGGTGTCCCCTGAATAGATATGTGGGCACAGTTGGCAATGGGCTTTGTTGCAAAGATAGATTCCTGGGTTAGTGGTTCTGTTGTGTGGTGTGTGGTTGTTGGTAAGTATTTGCTTCAGGTTGGGGGGCTCAAGCACGTAAGTTATAATGAAAGGTTAAGGAGTTGGGTATATTTTCTTGGACAAAGAGGACAGAGATGACTCAATGAATAACACATTAGTAAACCAGAATCAGGAATTTCATTTGTCATAGTGATACATAAGGTGAATTCTGAGATATCTGGGGCCCATACCATTTACAGCTTTATAGATTTTTTTATTTAACCAGGAAGTAAATTGTCAAGGAACACTGAGTAAAAAATCACTGGCATAAAACAATAATTTTACTCTTGGAACTTTGTCTGCTCTATTTGACAAAAAATAAAAAGAATCTTTCTAAGATGCCATTCCTACATACCATTCTCACGTGAAAAACAGTGGATGCTTAAAGAAAGCAAAAAATCGTGTGTGTGCGCGCGCGCACAGTGGCTGAAAACTTTTACAAGAAAAAAAAACCACTTATAAAAACTCTGGTATAGTGCAGAAAAACAACATGCTGATTTTTTTTTAAATGCAGACTACCTTAATAAACTAGAATACAAAAATTCCTGACTGCCTAATCAAACAATTTTGAAAAGAGCAAACACAAAAACAGCAACAAAACATGCAACATCTTAAGGAAGGAGGACAATATTACAGAGGTTACTACTGAAGAATTCTTCATTGAATTTTCTGACCTTATCAGGAAGTATAGCTGTGTAACGTATTTTGTTTCATGCTAGATCCTTCTGTTACTTGGATTATAAATCTGATTACTGGAAATACTATTACGGTAGGATCTAGAGGCCCCAACTAAGATCAGAGCCAGATTATGTGAGGCACTGTACACACAAAGATGGGTGTGTGTAAACTGCCCTGAAGAGTTACAACCTAAATAGACAGAGAAAATGGAAAGGGAAACTGAGGCATGGGAAGGTGATGTGTTTTGCCCAAGGTCATCCAGTGGATCAGTGGCAGAAAATAGAATGAAACCAAAGTCTTCTGAGTCCTACACCAGTGCCATATCTAATATACCATGTATACATTTTCTCTTTTCCTTCTTACAAAAAAGTTTGAAGTTTTTTAAATGAAAAGTTTCTAAGATTTTCCCCAAGATTATATACTTGACCCTTTTCCAATAATGAAATTATACTTGCAGTTCTCTAGTCAGGAAGAATCTTTTACAAATACAACATTATTTAAAATATAACTTAAAAGGTTTGGCATCTCCTTGGACACTTGTTTATAGAATGAGGATTCGTGTTCTCTGTACCTAACACTTCATCTACTTTAAGCACCTCATACTGTATATCCATTGTGTAGGTTATCAACATACCTTCTCACGGTCTCCATATGATTTCCCACCAGCAGTATGCATTATTCTATTACAGCTGTACCATAACTGTTGCTATAGCTCACATACCATTTTAAACAACTGCAGAACTTCCAGGAGACTATAAAAATTTATAGGCTGAAACGCCGATGTACAAGTTGAATATATGGCAATGTACCAAGGGCACAAAGAAATACAGATTTACTGATGCTCATGGCATTTTTGTGCACCAAAAGTATCTTTCTCAGAAATCATGTCTTTTATACAGGCTAGTACTTTAGGTATATTAGGTATTTCTATAAGTTAAAATTTCAACACTTATATTAGATTTCAGAGTAGCAGTCGTGTTAGTCTGTATTCGCAAAAAGAAAAGGAGTACTTGTGGCACCTTAGAGACTAACAAATTTATTTGAGCATAAGCTTTTGTGAGCTACAGCTCACTTCATCGAAAGCTTATGCTCAAATAAATTTGTTAGTCTCTAAGGTGCCAGAAGTACTCCTTTTCTTTTAACACTTATATTAGTCTTTGAAGATTCTCTCTCATATATGCACAGTTGCATGTTTCAGAACACAGTTTTAAAGTAATATCATGATGCATAGGCAAACATGGTACCAACCAGGTTTATCCACTCATGACTATGCATGAATAACCAGCAATTAAAAAACTCCCACAACACCGTTCGGTCAATAACCCACATTTAAAATACAGATAAGGGCATTTTCATTTAACAATAAGTTAAAACCACTGACATTAAATACAAACTATCACCATGCTTAATTAATTTTTAAATGAGGGAAATTCAAAGGCTGAAATTCCATCCTCTTATTATTCTGTCTCGGTATTACAAGGGCTAGGCAAAGTTGAGATGATATGGTTCATATCGTATAGTATTCCTTAGGCAAAACAAGGAGAGTTTGGAATGGTTTAGATTTTGCCCTGCAAAAACAAATTGAGGGCCGGATCCTGCCAACGTTTACACAAGTAGGTATCAATTAATTAATGTAGTATTATTATTAGCTGTCACTTTTAACTCAACAATACTACGCAGATGAGTAAGGACTACTTATTTAAGTCAGGATTGGGCCCTAAATAAAAGAAAATGTGTTCTTTGTATATCAAAATCCATCATAGTCAAATGAATCCTTCATCCCTCTAAGGTAGATACATTCAACATGATACGGATCAGCACTTTTGGGTCTTTGGGATGTGAACGTAAAATCTAAAGCTGAGCAAACAATTTGTAGTGACTACATTATTCAATGAGTTTTCTGTTTTTCTTTTTGTTAATTGTCAATAAGACATATCAATAAGACACGTGGGAATGGGCGACAGGGGATGGATTACTTGATAATTACCTGTTCTGTTCATTCCCTCTGGGGCACCTGGCATCGGCCACTATCGGAAGACAGGATACTGGGCTAGATGGACGTTTGGTCTGACCCAGTAGGGCCATTCTTATTCATTAGTAGGTATTATTCACCCCCAGAAAAATGAAAAATTCTTGGTCCATAGATGGTTTGTGATCAGTTTATTGAGAGCATTTGATATTCAAAACTCTAATTGCATTGGTTAGTTTTGACAGGATACACAGGTCACATGGCATGTTTCTGCCTCCTGAGATGGATGAGCACAACTCTTTAGAATCAGGATTTTGGTGTGCACCTACAGCTGAGTTCAAAGTTTGCATTTTGCAAATATTTTATATCTGTTCTAAATTTGCTGCTTCCATGAACATTCCTGACAATAAAACTCTAAAAAAATATTACAACTAAAGCATCTCTAGTTCACTGTCCAGTGGGTTCTTCCTTACGGTACAGCATACGCAGCTACAATGCCTCATGCTGACCAACTGAAAATTAACCAAGTACGTTGGTCTCTCCCTACAACAAGCTCCTTGCGCCAATAGCTTCAGGAGGCTGTGGTGGAGCTTTGTTCTGTATTTTTACCATTTTGCATTTTTGTTCCTGTTCCAAGAACACTCCTCTCTCAGTTTTCTATTTTGACATCAAAGATTAAACAAATGAACACACACAAAGAATGAAGGTTGAAAGCAGTGCTTCACTACCACTGTGTCTGTCTGCGCACTGATGTGGGTAAGCTTTGCATTAAGAGGTTGATGTCAGAAACATAAGGCAGCTGTTATGGTACTTTACGCCAGAAAACCTCTCTCTGCTCATTGTTCCTCATTGGCTCAGTTACAGCAGTCAGAGCTAGATTCAGAACATCCTAGTGACATACTTTTATGCAGAGCCAGTTAGGTCTAAGAGGTAAAACGAAATCCACACAACCACAGTAGTGCAACACCCAACGGAAGCTGCAATAGCCACTGGGAGGTTTTTTTAAAAAATGAAACTGACAGTTGGGGATGTTGATGGCACTTATCTGAGCATGTTAGAGACAGCTTAGCATAAAATCTTAATTAAAAACATAGCCCACAGAAGCAACAGAAAAACACAGAAGATATTAAAAATTTGTAACAAATTTGCTATAATTCCACGTGACCACTGGCATCTTGAGCAAGAAGTAAAACATTTTCATCAATTATCAGTAGAGCCATTGACTTAATCACCTCAAGTATCTGAAAACTATATTTTGTAAATTGCAAGCTCACTGTAATACTTTATAAATTCACAGAATTTTAGAAGGATGTGGCCTTGTGGAGTGAGTGTTTGACTGTTATGAAAATAATTTTTCTGAACTGCTCATTTGCATATTTTTCAACCACTGTTCTGCTTTCACATAGTTTGGGACACTTAACTGGCATAATTACAGCAAGACAGAGTCATTGTACAGTACTGAATAATCTAACTGATTAATGCGGTCTATTTTTTCCAACTCTCTATGAAGAGATCACTTTTCAAAAATGTGCTAGTTATTCAAAATTATTTGCTGAATAAACTTTGAAAATAGCTTGTGGTCTGCAGCTTATTCCAGAGCAGTGCATTGTGAATATCTAATATTTGAAACTCAGATTGTTTTGATGGGACACAGAGGGAGACTAACAAGTTTGTATTTCAATGTCAGAAATTTCAGAAAATTCAGAACTTTCAATTTAAAAATTAGCCCAGTTTGAATTCTTTAAGACTGTTGAATGGTTTTTTTGGCCTCCTTCACTTCCAAGTGCAAAGTTTTTAACTCTTAAAAATGTGTACACCCAGAGATGCACATAAATATTAATGCATGGGATGGATGTTTTAAAAATAATGTGAAAGAAATTATTGCTATTCATTGTCACTAGGGACTGAATCCCTGTTGTGCAATCTGCCAGCTGTTGTTCCCAAAAGGTATGCTCCCAAAGTAGAGCTTTGCAATAAATGTAGAATAGAAAAGCATTCTGGGTATTGATGTATACCTGCCCTGAATACACCTTGCTTCATCTTAAGGTCATGCCTGGACAGGTATTTACAACAGTGTTTAAGATAGAGATTGGCCTAAATCAAAACCCCAAATCCAAACACTCCAAATTTCAGATTCGTATCAGCTCAAACCCATCTCCATTTTATGCAGTTGTAGGGAAAGCATGCTCTACCACAGTTTGGCTAGCCACCATCGATGGAGCTAAAGCGCATTAGAGCGAGGCCAGGTACAGATGACCTAAGGTAGAGTTCTTGTTTTTGTTTTGTTTTTTAAAAATGACTCTGCGGTGTGACTCCATGCACACTGACAAATCAAGGCACCTTGGAACCCAGTTCAACCACAAACAAGTTTAAATTGTGCTTATGTACAATTGTCAAGTTCATTTGTAAAACCTGTATAAATAGGGCCTAGAAATTTTTAATCCTTACGGACATGGGAATTCTGAAGCCAGTTAGGATGCTTGGAGTACTCATTTTCATATTACTATGCGACAGGCCTGATTCTGATCTCATGCTTCCTTCTAACTTTATCTTTCAGTTTTACATCTGTGTAACTGTGGAGTTACTCCTGATTTACATTGGTATTAGTGCAATCAGAATCAGGCCCAGCATGTTTTTCAGGCACACAGTTGTCTCATAATAGCACTAGTGATTGAAGGTCTGGGAACAAATTGGAAGGTCGAGACAGTACCTGTTTATCTGTCTCAAGTGCTTTGAATGAGTGCACAGTGGAAGGTTTTGCCCTCTTTTAGCTATCACTGCTTTCTTGAGTGTTATCCTGAAATGCAGCTTTTTATGCAGTAGACACCGATACACATTTTTCAGTCTTGATTATTTTGTAGATTTTGCTGGTTTGGTAGCTTTGTGCACTCCAATGTTATGCTGAGTTTATTACATTTTAAAGATCTACTGATATTTTATGGAAAAGGAGTTACTTGTATAGTTCTATATAAGAATTATTATGAACAAAATTATTAGCTCCAACTTTATAGAGATGAAATAAAATTAAACTCTTGTCCTGAAGAGATGATAGCCTACAATCAGGTAAACACAGGCAGCAGAATGAAGTAGGGCACAAAGAAAGGAACAGATAACAGAAGTGGAGCTTTGTGGCGAAAAGCAAGGAAAAAATGGTGGGATTTTCAGAGAGAGAATATTTATAACCTGACATTTAATGACCTTTCTACTTACGTAGCAACCACTTCCTTCCATTTTTAAAAGTTTGTATTTACTTGGGTATATTTCAGACTGAACCTCAGAGTCCTGTAAGATAGGTGGGGAAAGAAATCAAATTTTTCCAGGTAGTGGGATTCAGGAGCTGGCCCTGAAAAGCTCTCTCTTCCCTACCCCTATCCCCTCCTTCCCCCACCCCACCAACTTCTTGTTAGGGGCATGAAATCCCTGTCTGGGGGAGACAAAATCCAAAAGAAGCCACTATCCACAGTTCAGGTTTGGTGTCCACCATTTGCAGACATCAATAACTGCTGGCACATTTAATGGTTCCATGATTTGCAAGCACTAGTTTTCTCGAGGTGTCAGTGGGCGTTGGATCATACTTTATTCTAATTTCAGGGAGGAAAAAGCTGCTGTCCTTTTTATACAGACTTAAAAAATACTCTGCTGCTTTCTTTTAATGTTGGCAATTGAAATTTCAATAGGTGTGAGGGTAACTGAATACTCAGATAAAGTCAAATAGATTTTAGTTGTATAATCTGATGTGTGCCTCAGTTCTCAATAAAGGAGAACTCCTAAGGCTCATGCAACTATGCTCCAATAGGTAGTTCACTGCATATAAAATGAAATTACTGTCTTTTTGTGCTTAATTACTCATTGCATTTGATTTAATATAATAAAGGAAGAATGGTTATTTCTTGAATGAAAAGAAAGCAAAAAAAAGATTCAGTTAAAATCAGATGTCTTGCATTATACTAGGTTACTAGTCTGGAAACACTTTCCACTTTTTGTGCTACTGGCACAATTGCTCACTGAGTATAAAGACTAACTGGCAAACAACACTTTGGCTCACAGTGAATGCCACACATAAGAACCTGACTAAACTAATCCCTGGAAATTTGTGAGAAGAAAATCTTTCTTTGGAGGAAAAAAGATAAATTTAGTTCTCCCATCTAATTTCAAAAGATAACAGAGGCAGCTATAACACATGCTTTGAAGGCACCCTGACAGCAAGCTAAATTAAATGAATTGGACAATCAATAAATCAAACTGCAGACAGGCAAGACACATCCCATAACATTTATCTAAAAAATTAAGCTAGTTTCAAAATATGCATTATACAGCACACAGAAACAGAGTACTGCTCACAGATACTGTATATCTAACATCTACCACTATACTGAATGCAGATTTGATTGGGAGATGAATCATTAACAGCGAAAACAATTAAGGCTTATTTTGTGCCTTTTAGAGTTACATTTACTGAAATAATTCCTGAGCCTTGCTTATTGAAATCTCTCTGATTTTTGGGCACTGAATATGAGCCATAATCACCCTGAGAACACAGCAAATTATGACACAGTCTAGAAAATATTAATACCACCTGGTAATTAACCTTAAACTGTTTGAAGCAGGAGGCATGTCTTAAACCCCAATCCTGCAATTACCTACACATGTAACTTTACATGTGATCAGCCCTGCTGAACTCCTATATAATATTGGAGATATCAAAAACTTTCCTTACACCTTATCAACAGTTTGATAAGGCAGCAGTAAACAATATAACTTATTGGAGACCACAGCTGTTCAGCAAGGATTTCTCCTTCAGCTGGTGTGATAGGATTTGTCATGACTAAGATTTAAAGGTGTATCATTAGACAGATGTTGTAAGTAGGCTTCATCTTGGCCAGCGGGCATGTGTTAATAGTCTACATGGGCTTGTCTATGCTAGAGTGTTAGAATGTGCTAGTAAGAGTATGCTAGCTAACCTTCTAGCAACACACCTTTTATTTTAATCAAGACAAAACCCATAAGGCAATTTTAGAAAGTCAAAATTAAGTACACAGAAAAATGTTAACTAGCTGGAATTTCTGATACCACAGGAATTGTGTATTGTCTCTACTAAAGTCAGTATTTAACTCTTGAAAATTATTTTTAAAACCTATATAATACTTTTGCTCCTGCATTATAGCTTTCTAAAAGAGTAACTGATTTTAGCATCTTTTGCATTACCCCTACATAAAGACAACATGACTGGAATTCTGTTAAAAACACAAGTTTTGATTTAAAAAAGTGAATATGCCCAAATAAACATTAGTCTTTGGGGTGCCACCGGACTCCTTGTTGTGATAAATTCCTGGAATATTTTAAACAAAATAAAAACTGAAAATGAAGGGCCTTAGCCACACCGATGCATTACAAACCTTATATAATTTAAATGTTAATAGCTAAGCAGCAGGGCTTAGTGGATAGGATGCTGGACTGGGACAGGAGAACTGGGCTCAATCCCTGGCTCTGCCATTACATTGCTGGGTGTTCTTGGGCAAGTCATGTCCCTTTCTGTGCCTAAGTTTTCTCATCTGTAAAATGGGGATAATGATATTGATCTCCTTTGAGATACAAAAATACTTTGAGATCTGTGGATGAAAAGCACTACATAAGACCCAGGCATTCATCATTATTAAAACACAAGAGAAATTTCTAATCCAAGATTCAGATTTTTTAATGGTTTCATTCTATTTGTATCATATGGTGAAATTTTCTATCATTTCTTATTTGTAGAATAAAAGGCAAATTGTTCCCTTTGATGCAAGTGCAAATCCCAATGGCAATACAAATAGAGAAAAGTTGTCCTTTCTATCTTACAGGGAAACAGGTCCCATTTCTGTCTTGTTACTCTGATCTTCTAGGGCTCACTCCTCCAAGCTGCTATGCATTTTTATGAGCAATCCAGCAAGGCACTTAATAAGCACATGCTCAAATGCTATGCTGGATTGGGGCAAATTACCAAGTACTCAACACCTTCCAGGACCGAATGCTGAATTATTCCAGTTTACCTGTATAACTGAGGTCAGAATCCAGGCAGAGTCAAATTAGCGTCTCTATTGATGGTTCATATTTTAACTAATTACACATCTGAGATGGCCAGGGTTTGTTTGTTTGCTTGTTTTAAATTATTTTGCTTGTGGGTCTCAGTGCAAATATATATCAGGAAATACTGTATCAGAGAAATAAAGAACAATGCATGTGCGGGGACACAAAATGCCATTTTGAGAACAACAGTTACAAACTATTATGTCAAATTTCAGGTGCTAGTGAACTGCATACCTTAAAAACAGTTCTGTAATTATTATGGTGAGAAGTTTGCCATTTTAAGATTTTTTTTCCAGTTTTGATTTCAGAAATATTTCAGCAGTCCTGCTTAACTTTTCCTTTACGAAAAGTTTAGCAAATGTGGATTTATAAAAAAGTTAAATGTAAAACAATGTAATATTATAAAGTCATCTCAAACTTTACATTTTTTTTGTCCAAGGCCCATATCCTTCAAACACTTAAGTATCTGCATAACTTTGCTCATATAAGTAATCCTATTGATTTCAATAGGACTACCCAGAGGAGCAAAGATAAACACCTGCTAAAACATTTGCCAGATCTGGGACCAGCATGGAGAAATTGAACTATAGCATATCTCGGCCTCCAGTGCTTGAAAACTGTAAACAGAAAGGAAAAATGAAAGAAAACAAAGGATGCCCTGAACTTGAATTGATACATGCCTAACAAATGAAGCGAAGGATTATACATTAGAGAGCTTCAAAGTTATTTAGAAACCTAAAAAGGAAGAGGACTGGTTTGCATGAAGAAACAGTACAGAATTATTCATTTGATATGAGTACACATGCACTTCAATCACCACCAT
This sequence comes from Caretta caretta, assembly GCF_965140235.1. Classification (NCBI taxonomy): domain Eukaryota; kingdom Metazoa; phylum Chordata; order Testudines; family Cheloniidae; genus Caretta; species Caretta caretta. Next base: position 93,448,365 of record NC_134210.1, on the reverse strand, counting down.
TTCATTTTGAATGTCTTTCAGTTGGTAATTTGATGTATGAGAATTGCAACTCAATATAATCAGACCACATCATTTATACCAAACAAAGCTATCCCCATTCCCTCCTACTACCCTCTTAGACAAGCAATGGGACAGCATTCAAATTGCTACTGCAAACACAGTAACGAAGACACTGGGATACGTTTGTTAGTGAAAGGAGATGGATGCTTTCACAAAGCACCATGGCGCACAAGTAATATTTTTTGATCTCCTTCCGAATGACTCCTACATCAGTAATCATGGTAGGCCCAAAGTGCATGAAAGAGATCCTTTTTATTGAGTGATGCCAGTTCCCAGCTGCCTCTGCATTACATAAGGTGGGCTTCTGCAGTTCCCTCTCCTCAGACTTCCTGTCTGGGAAGCGAAACCACTTAAAGGTACAATACCAATACCAGCCTTCCTTCCTCTGCCAGCCAAAACTTAAAAATAACATCTCTTAAATGTTTACATAACTCAAAATTCCAAACACTTATAGCCAACCTGATTAAATTTACTAACAGTGTTCTATCAATCTCTGAGGAGCCTTCAACTGTCACTTGGACTTGCAGGTTTCCCTTGAACATGAGTAATGCTGTTGTCAGGAGGCAGTGAGTCTATTTTTTCTGGAAGTAGTATATCCTGGGGCTGGTTGTCTGGATCTGTTGTGGCTGTTACCAAACTGAGACCTTCTCAGGCAAGACAGCAAACTCAGTGCCCCTTACCCCTTTCCTTTCTCAAAGCTGGAGAAAGTGCCATTGTTTCCTCCTCAGTATATGTCCATTTCGAGTGACACCCTCCTAAGACAACATTGCTGTTTACAACCGTTGGTTTCCATCAGAGACATTCACTGTGCCATATTCATAAAGTAGTGATAGTTCCCAGAACCCCAAAACATATCCAGTTTTTTATATAGCTTTATCTGCTTCTTTAAATTTCTGCAAATCTCCAGTTCCTCTGACATCAGCATTTTCATGACAGGCATTCTAGTTCTCAGTTTTCTATTAAATAAAATGCCTACAGGTAACCAACCATGTTTCATTGGTGCCATTCTGTAATGTAAAGGTAAAGGTCTGTACTAAGGTATTGTTAAATTACAGACCACCACCAATGATGCCGCAGCATTTTTCAATAGGCACTTTCTTATTTTAACATCATTTTCCACCAACCCATTGAATTGGGGTAATGGGGTCTAGAGATTACATTCCTAAACCCAAACTTCACTGCAAACTTCTTAAACTCATATCCACTGAACTGCGGCCCAGTGTCAGATGTAACCACATTAGGAATACTCACATCAGGTATACCATGGCTAGCAAAAACAGACTTGATAAGCACAATCACCTGTTTAGTTGTAGTATCTTCTAGTAAAGCTATCTCAGGGATGTGAGAATAACAGTCTTTAACAAATGCATAGTTCCCCCCACCCCCCTGTCATCATAAACAAATCTATGCCTACGCTGCTCCAAGCAGAAAGTCTTTCCTGTGCCACCAACATGGGCTCTTTTGCTTGACTTAGCTAGTACTTCTGGCATATGAAACAAGCCTTGGCAGCTTCCTTAATGTCGCTGTTCTTTTGAGGCCAATATAAAATGTCTCTAGCTCTCCACTTAGATTTTTCAATCCCCACATGAGCATCATTTATCCCTTTTAACATATTTTTCTATTACAATTTAGGGATCTTCATTCTGATATCTTCAAACAAAATGCCACCTAGAACTCAGAGCTCCCCTCTTAATTGGTCACAGAAGCTGGGAACATGCTGTTCTGACTACCCTATGGAAATAGCCTTATTCACTTTCTGCAGCTTCTCATCCTGATCTGTTGCTCTGGCAATCACAGTCCATATTTTGTCTAAGACCAGAAAGGTTATTTTACCAAACTGACCTGCACAAAAATCTAGCTCTGGAATTTGCTCCCCCAGACAAATATTCTAGAAAGCGTGTCTGCAACTACCAAATCACCAGCAGCTCCCCACCTCGTGCCCGGCCCCAGTTCATCTCCGCTCCACCTCCTCCCCTGAACAAGCCGCTCCGCTCTGCTTCTCCGCGCCCTCCCCCACCGGCTTCCCACAAATCAGCTGTTCAGTGGGAAGCCGGGGAGGGCGGCGGCTTCCTGCTCAGGCTGAGGGTGGCAGAGGTGAGCTGGGGCGGGGAGCGGTTCCCCTGCACCCCCCCTCTCCCAGGGTTACCTGCTACGGCGCGGGTGGCCCTCCCCCAGCTCACCTCTGCCGCCCTGGGCCTGAGCCGGAAGCCGCCGCTTGCTTCTCAGCCTGCCCCAGCTTCCCGCGCAAACAGCTGATTCACGGGAAGCCTGATGGGGGGAGGGGGTGGAGAAGCAGAGCGGGGCGGTGTGTTCAGGGGAGGAGGCGGAGTGGAGGTGAGGTGAGCTGGGGCCAGGGAGCTGCCGGTGGGTACTCTGCACCCACCAAATTTTCCCCTTGGGTGCTCCAGGGCTGGAGCACCCGCGGAGTCGGCACCTAAGGCACCGCTTTTGGCCGGTTAAATTTAGAAGTCCTTTCAGAATCGGTTGTCCCTCCAGGAACAATCGGTTCTAAAAGGGCTTCTAAATTTAACAACCGGTTCTAGCGAACCGGTGCCAACCAGCTCCTGCTCACCACTGCAGATATGTACAATGTTTTCTAGAGATAGGTACCAGACTATGACACATCCAGCATGGAAAAATATTTGGCATCAGCCATATCCCTCAAAATTTCTCCCCTGGCAAGTAGTGGAAAATATTCTCTATTTATGCATTTATATATATATATATATTTTAGGTCTATACATAAGTGAAGGAGTCCATCTTTTTTCCCCTTCAGTAATCAACAAGTGTACTCACTCTTTTGGTTTATCTTGTCATTCTGATAACCACAGCAATAAGCCTGTGCCTCTCTGCTTTAGGCCAAAGGAACTTTCCTAGGTGTGTGAACAGTGGGGCAATTAGGCTCTTTCAGCTATACTCTGTACTCATTTGAGAGCCTCCCTATCCCCTGGAAGATGTCCTCAAACTCTCATCATAGATTCATAGATACTAAGGTCAGAGGGACCATTATGATCATCTAGTCCGACCTCTTGCACAACGCAGGCCACAGAATCTCACCCACCCACCCCTGCGAAAAACCTCTCACCTATGTCTGAGCTATTGAAGTCCTCAAATCATGGTTTAAAGACTTCAAGGAGCAGAGAATCATTTGTTCTGGTTCTCTGCCCCATCAAAGAGTGTACCTCTTGATGAGACCAAGAGTTTGACACTTTTAACCCAACGGCAGGTGTTCTTTTCCCTGGCACTACTACAAATTTTATCTTTCCAATTTGTTATTTACCCACATATCTAGTTAATATTCTCCTTTAGTGGGATAAACTCACTACTGTAAGCCCTGGGTTCTACCATTTACCTTCACCACCCACGGCTTTTCTTTTAGTGCTAACGACACTGTTTCTGGCAGCTCACTGGCTTGTGCATCAGTGTCCAAATGAAAATTAATAAATTACCAATTTGCTTTCTGGCAGTCAGCCCATTCATCTTCTGCTGCAATGTTGTCCATTGCTTCTATGAAAAATTCCACTGAGCTAGCAGTGATGTTGTCATCCTCTTTGTCCACAATATGCACAAGTTTTCTTAAGCAGGGTGCCCAAAACTCTCTCACACAAAATTAGTCTCCAAGCCTAGAAGATAAGCTACATGGATGGACCCTTGTGAACGCACAAAGCCCTACTGAAGTCAGGGTCTCTGCATGAGCACAAGGGTCAATCTAGGCAAGCTAACATGCAACACTAAAGCCTAAATGTACACTTCTGAAAGTGTGGCTACAAGACAAAGACTCTGAACAAAGGTTTTGGCAGGTAAAAAACAGCTTTTATTCTTAATAATCCAAAATATTAAGACTACATCTCTTGAATGCTTTTTGGGGGGATATTATGTAGATTTAAAAAAAGCCTTTAATTTAAAGTAACTTTCTGGCCTCATTCCTACAAAGACTTACATACATATTTAATTTTATACACAAGTAATCCCACTGAATTACATGGAATGATTCACATATTTCAAATATTTCAAAGCACGTGCACAGGTTTTTGCAGAATCAGGGCCTTAAATAGAAGTTGTTAAACTTAAACTAAGGTATAACATTTAGATGTTTATTAAAACACTACAGATTATTCTATTTTATTAATATACAGACCTTTAAATCAAGTTAAATAGTTGGACATCTTGATTTAAAATTATAACCCAATGAGTTGAGATTCATCATATCTGACTTGATTTTTTTTTTTTCATTTCTTTAATATTAAGTCCTGAGCCATTTACAATTGTTTCAATAAAATAGATCAAAGTATGATCTAGACTAAACGTTTAACAAAATGAAAAACTTGATGGTCTGGAAACATGCTGACATTTTCAACTATCTTTAACAGGTTCACTTGCACCAGAGGTTTTGCCTATTTGTTCTTCTGCAAAATCTCTTCCTTGTTTCTTTCTCAACGTTTCCAACTACAGTTTTAGTCTAGGAATGCTTATGCCGTGCTTCACTTTTTACATAAAAGTTGTCTGTTTTAATTAGATTGCTTGTGATTGCCTGTGCATATGTGTTTGCAGGATCGGGACCTTAACAAGCAAGCCAGGTTGTTACCTTTGCTGTCTAACATGAAGCTTTACTCAGGATGGCTGGGCAAAATTTTTTGCATAAAAAGTATTTCACCAAAAAATGGTCTTTTAAAAACTCTTCACAAAAAAACTGTCAACGTCAAAATTTTCTGATTTTATAGAATGTATCAGTTTTAATGAAATTTTCTGCTAAAAATGATAAAAAGTCAAAAAATAGACAATGGATCCATTTTGAACCCTTCAAAATGGAAACAACTTTACAATTATAAAAGGGTTTTTTTTTTTAAAACAGTTTTCATTGTGAAGCAGGCTGCTGCCAGTCAATTTTCCCCATTATGGGACTGAATATATTCTCATTGACTTCAGTGGGAGCAGGATTGGGGCCCACACAGAAGGCTCAGAGCATGAAGAGAGAAGTGGGAGAATTCTTGCAATGTAGTGAAGTCTCAGTTGAGATCACAGCGCAGGAAGTATTTTCCAGAATGAGTTAATTACAGCCTCCTGGCTTATTTAAGGGGATTCAGTCAACTTAAAAATCTCTTCTGTCTGAAAGTGTATCTTCTATTCTAATGACAGGTAACAACAGATTACTATACCTGAAAGAGATTAGAGTGGACTTTCCCCCCCCTCATTTGTTAAATTGTGCATTTGACAATACTTTGCATATAGTCTGTTTCACTTGCACAGTCAGTCATTTCCCTGTTTGGGTCTTTTGCAGTCGCGGAGGAGAGGGAAAGCATTTTAAAAAGTCAAAAAATGTGATTTTAAGGACCACAAAAACTGGCAGGGAGACTCAGGGGCAAAGTAGCACCTAAACCTACTTTTAACTCATAAGTGTCAAGATTTCAAGTTGGCAGTGTCCCATTAATGTGATTTTCTTTTACATCTGTTGCTTTGTTTGGTACTGAATCATTTGTCTCTTGTTCAAATGAAGTGTGGGTACTCAGCAGCTGAGGGACAGGATATTCACAACTGCCTTTGTAAGGGGAATGATGCAGGACTGGAGAGATGAAATACAGTCCATAAGCATCTGCAACTCCAGAATATAGGGCCTGATCTAAAGCTGCCATTGATGTCAATGAGCTTTGGAGCAGGCCCATAGGCTGGAAAAGGGGGTGCTGGCATTCCAAGCCTCTCTCACACACATAGGTTTTGAGTCAACGCACCTACGTTACTGGCCCCTGTCCAGAACACACTATGCACAGCCTCTTCCTAGCAAACTGGGATCCCACCCTCTGTGTGGCCCATGGGAGGCTCATCTCCCTCTGAGTCCAAGCAGGTACTGTGCCCACTGGATAGCCTAAGTGGTTAGAAGTCCTTGCAGTCCTCTACTCCACAGGTACATTTTAACTTACGTACAGAAGAGTGGGTGCAAGATCATGTCCTGCCCCACCGAAACAATGCAGAACTCCTCACCCTTTCCAGCAAACATTGAAACTCTTTAAGCTGTGCTTCCATTGATGGGTCCCTGAGAATTAATCAGGTGGTGTCTCCTGAGCTCACAACATGCACAGGTGCCTACTCTGGCTAATCAGGATGCACCTTGGGATGGTTTCACCAGCATGGAAAACCCAAAAAACTAATTCTCATATAAGACCAGCATAAAAGGCAACAGTGTGTCCTTGTTGCCAAGAAGGCCAATGGCATTTTGGGATGTATAAGTAGGGGCATTGCCAGCAGATCCAGGGACATGATCGTTCCCCTCTATTTGACACTAGTGAGGCCTCATCTGGACTACTGTGTCCAGTTTTGGGCCCCACACTACAAGAAGGATGTGGAAAAATTGGAAAAACGTCCAGCGGAGAGCAACAAAAATGATTAGGGGACTGGAATACATGACTTATGAGGAGAGGCTGAGGGAACTGGGATTGTTTAGTCTGCGGAAGAGAAGAATGAGGGGGGATTTGATAGCTGCTTTCAGCTACCTGAAAGGGGGTTCCAAAGAGGATGGATCTAGACTGTTCTCAGCAGTAGCAGATGACAGAACGAGGAGTAATGGTCTCAAGTTGCAGTGGGGGAGATTTAGGTTGGATATTAGGAAAAACTTTTTCACTAGGAGGGTGGTGAAACACTGGAATGCGTTACCTAGGGAGGTGGTAGAATCTCCTTCCTTAGAAATTTTTAAGGTCAGGCTTGACAAAGCCCTGGCTGGGATGATTTAATTGGGGATTGGTCCTGCTTTGAGCAGGGGATCGGACTAGATGACCTCCTGAAGTCCCTTCCAACCCTGATATTCTATGAAAAGGGGGCAGGGGGGCAGATTGAGAAGGAAAGGAAAAGTGACCTTCCCCTATTTCACACAAACGACTATTATCCTGATTTTACAGCCGGGACCATGCTCTCCAGCACGCACTGCTGTGCTTCCCAGGCGTGTTGTGACTGTGGCTTTTCATCTTGAGCCCTACTGTTCCCTTGTGACACCCCCCTCCTCTGGTCCCTGCCTCTTGTCGTGCGGTCCTTGGGCCATCACTTGGCGCAGCGCCTGGCACAGCTGACCCGACAGCGATGCAAACAGCGCCAAGGCTGCCTTGTGCGCACGGAGGGCCCCCCTAGAGCAGGCAGCAACCCCGTGCGGGGCGGGCAGGCGCGGAGACAGGGGTGGGTTAACTGCTGCGGCCACACACCCGGCCCGCTCTCTCCGCAGTGCCAGCGGCGGCCGGGCGGGGGCGCAGCCTCGCCGCCAGCGCGGCTCTTACCTGGGGATGTATCTGGCCTCGCCCCCGAGCCGCAGCTCGAAATCCCGCCAGGGCTGGGTCGGCCCCGCCGCGCCCCACGCCTCCTCCTCGTCCTGCCCCAGCGGCCGCTGGCTGGCCCCGCGGAAGCCCCGGGCGAACTCCTGGAAGGTGATGGCCCCGTCGCGGTCCGTGTCGAGCCGCCGGAAGATCGCCTCGGCCTCGGCCGGCCGCACCCGCAGCTCGGCGCACAGCGAGCCGAACTCCGCCCGCTCGATGCGCCCGGAGCCCCTCACGTCGCAGGCCACGAAGAGGGAGCGGAGCCGGGCCAGCTCGTCCCCCTCCTCGAGCTCCATCGCCAGCGGCCCGGAAAGCGCCCTCCTGCCGGCCACTCCGGGCCGGGGCGCGGGCTCCGCTCCCGTTCCGCCTGCTGCCAGCGCAGCGAACCGGCCGGCCGCACAACTTTCCCTGCCGCCGCCGGCGGCGCCGCCCCTCCCTCCGCCCCGAGACGCGCCCCGCCGCCCCAGCCGCTCACTGGGCGGAGGAGCCCGAGCGAGGCGGGGGCCCGGCGCAGGAACGTGCTGCTGCGGGAGGTGCAGCGTTGGGCGCGCCCGTGGGTGCAAGCCGCTCCGACAAACTTGCCGGGTTCACCTTAGACAGGTGATGCGCTTACCTGCGGCGCTCCCTTCTATTTGCTGGAGGAAATCCCCGCAGGAAGTAATGCAAATAGTGGGGTAAAGTTACTCACTCAGTTATGGAAGCTATCCAGGAAGCTTTTAAGAGTGGACCCTTTTTGCATATGTTTGCATTATATTTTCTTTGGAAAAAACCGTTAAACGGTCTGTTAGAAATGTTTCCTTGCCAAGTGTTCAGGCCACGGGAACCCTGCCTACACACCTTATTTTATGTCCAGTGGTCCAATTGAATCTGGGATTCTCTTGAGGCTGTTAGTAAGCTGACACCATAGAAGTTGTTTATTCATTCTCTGCTTAGTCCCCATACCACAGTCCTCTTCTCTGCTGCAGCGGAAACTTTCCAGGTAACTGAAATTTCCCCATCCATTTTTATGGCTCAGTATTTGAAGAAGGAAAAGGGGCATTAAGGAACTGGTCCGAAGTCCGTGGAAGTATGTTTCTTATTAAAAGTGCTTCCTGTATTAATAAATAGTTGTCTTTAGAATATGTTAATTAAGAATGTCATAGTCCAGCGTATTGTGATCCAGATACAATGACAGGAATGTAAGAGGATCCTATTAAAATGTCAAATCAACAGAAAATGACATCAGTGGAAGTTTATGGGGACCCTGTTGTAATATAAGATATTGTTGTTCCACAGCCTGACTTCTGAAGAGACTAACAGATCCAGGAACCATATTTCCCCACCCCCCACCCCCAATCATCTTGTTTAATGTAGACCAGAAATGGCCAATCTCACTGAAGTGTAAACTCTATTAACTTCACTGAGGGTAAGTTACCCTTAAAACATAGATGGACATAGTGCTCAGTGGTGTGAAAAATCCTAACCCCTAGTGTAGATGCAGTTAGGTCAACAGATGAATGCTTCTATCAACCTAGCTGCCATCCCTTGGGGAGGTGGTGTTGCTACAGTTCTGAACTAAAACTTTAACTCTGCAGCACAGGAAGTGCTATGTTCTTGGAATGATCTATAACTATGGGATCTGTCAGAATTTGTGCTTTATCATAAATCTCATTTGGGAAGCCACTCTAGAGTGATCCAAAACACTATAATAGGTTGACTGATTTATTGTAGTATTATGCTCTGTAAAAGGATTCAGGGTACCAATTTCAGTCTCTTCAGAAGAAACTGACATGACCTCAGAAGTAGGTTGGAGGAACAAGTTGTGTGTTGTTGTTTTTTCTCTGTCTCTACACAGGGTCAAGCCAGCATAGCTATGCTGCTGTAGTCCACATAATGTAGACATAGCTAAGAATTAACCTTTTGTACTCCAGCAAAATCTTCCTAACTAGAACAAAAGAAATCCTGCTTCCTCCATGCTCTTATATGAAAGGTGGCCCACTAAGTATTGACCTGATGAGTAAACAGACCATATAAATAAAAAACACCCATGATGACTAACATAGGAGAGCTTTAAAGCAGACTGCAGTTGTTCCCTCATCAAAATGAAACAAATTTATCTTGCTTATGCCTGCCAGCCCTCTGATAACAGGAATTTTTAGGCACTGGCTTTTGATGTTGACAACCTGTTGAGCTGAAGTACTTTTATTTGTGGGTTGAGTTTGCCTCACCAGACCGTGATATCTCAAACTCATAATCAACATGTACACCCTATCTTGTTTGTCTTTGTTGCCATATGCTGTTCACTAGATTATACTTCTTGGTAATCTTGTATCTTGGGCATAGTCAGATTCACTCTTTCATTATTACATGTCTCCAGAGGCATGGTCTACCGTGGATATGCTATCACATAGAGTATAGCTGGACATTACTTTGGTCCTTTATTAGTCCTGATTTTACACCTTGTTCTCAATCCTTCCATGTGTTGCCTTTTCCTATTCTCATCTTCCTTAGGTTTTAAACTTTTTAGACTAGGGCTTCCTACTTTCTTTGTTTTGTAAAGCACCCTGAACATCTAAGATGATATAAGTAATAAATAGCAATACAAGACATTCCCACCTCACTCCGCAATGTGTCTGATCCAAAGCCCTGTGAAGTCAATGGAAGTCTTTCTACTGACTTCAGGAGGCTTTGGAGCAGGCCCTGTAAAAGCAATATTTGCAAGAGCCATATGTAACTGTTACATTTTCTCCAAATTCTGCCTTTAGTTATATGACTGCAACCCCCTCTGTAGTCAGCGGTTATAACTGAGTGCAGAATATGGTGTTTGTGCCTTTCTTTCCTCCATTGCTACAGAAGTTTTAATTTGGCAGATTAAACTCAAGCAACAAGATGAAGTATGCAGTCATTTAGCACTGTCATGGAAGAGGTATATCCTCCAAAACAGATGGTACCTACAGTATTATACAATCAGCCAATTTCAACCTATCCTGCTTGGCATCCATGTTTCTAATCAGAGAGTTCAAACATTCCATTCAAACAAACTGACACAGATACAACAAAACAAAAGATGATTCATTTTATGAGTCCTAACTGTGGATATTGAGGGCAGGATTCCCAGCAGGAAATGGCAAAACAAGGCTTTGTTCTGAAATTATGCCCCTATTGTTAGACAGATGTGCTGCTTGAGTCCAGCGCTAACCTAATTTAATATTCAAAAACAAAATATCACTTCTACAGCCCTGTAAGTGTAGCTTTTACCCCGGAGACAGAAAGAAGCAGTCATATGAATTCAATAGGTAGATACCAAGGTTACAACCATCTTAGAAATACCAGAGAGATAATTTTCAGTCCCTTTTTGTCTCACTATAAACAGGGGTGAAAATAGCATTCAACACTTGCTGGTACGGGGCCCAGCTCTGCCCCTCAGAAGGGGTGGGGCCTCAGGCAGAAGCAGCGGGGCTGGGGATAGCATCCCCCAGCCAGCCCATCTGCACTGCCTGGCCTGCACCGCCTGGGGCTCCAGCAGTGATTTAAAGGGCCCAGGGCTCCAGCCACTGCTGCAGTCACAGCAGCTGGAGCCCCAGGCCCTTTTAAATCGCCAGCCCCAGGTCGGCGGCGCATGGGGGGCAAAAGGGGCAGCAACATTAAAGTGCTGCCACAGCAAAAGACCCTGCTTAAAGCGTTACCACGGCAGCATTTTAACGTCGGCTGCATACGGGCCGGTACTGGCGGCCACTTTTTACTGGTATGCCGTACCAGCCCCTCCTGGCTTACTTTCACCCCTGACTACAAAATATAACTCCAACCACACTTCAAAACCAGTTTCAGCACCAGATAACGTATGGTTGAATAAGACACTAGCATGGTATGAAATCATGAGCCTGTGTGTGAATACAGAATACCTAACATAATATCACAACCTAAAATATTCTGTTTGAACAGAACTTGAAGTGTACATATGACATAAAATCAGTTTCACTGGTGCTATGTTAGTCACAGTCTAAACTCAGTATAAAACAATATCACTCTGAAATGTTAAATTGTGCATTTTGCCACTACATATCAAATAAGTTAATCAGTTATATTATGGGGAGAAACAAGGATCCTACTAATTTTGGCTACAGTTATGATGATATCTGGTGTCATATTACATTGTCTAACAGGAATGAGAAAGAGGAGAAGAGATGTATTTAAACAGAGTTCTTGGGGCTAAATTCTCTTCTCAGTGGCATGCACAAGGGCATCCTAATTAAGGTTACCAGTCCCAGTCTTGCCCCAGCTTCCAGACCCAGTCTCTTTAACTAGCCAGTCTCCCAGATCCAAGTCTTAGCCTCCCCTACTACCCCAGCATCCCGTCCCAGTTTCCCTTTCCACCCCACTGCCAGCCTCTGTTCCCGGCCCCTTGTTCCTCTCCCCCACCACTGATCCAACTTTTGTGGTCTCTACTCTACCTTCAAATCAGGCAGCTTTCTCCTCCCCACTGCCTGGCCGCAGCAGCACGGTCATTTACAGCACAGAAGAGAGAATCTCCCTGATCTTGCCAGGTACTGGACTCAGCATAGCCCAGAGCAGGAACAGTGATAATTATTAATTGCACAGGCAACCTTAATTCTGGCATTTCCTAACTTTTGAGTCCTTAGCTTTGCAATCTTAATCATGTTCTTTTAGTGTAGTTTTGTGTGTAAATATATATTCTGCCGTTAAAACTTTGTATGATCAGCATGTGACCAGTCACTACATGGCCACATTACCTGTTTGTTGTTCCCTATTTGTTTTGTCTTTTGACAGTTTAAGCTCTTTAGGCCAGAGCTGTGCCATTTGTTTGCAAAGCACCAAGCAGATTGCAGGTACAAGAGGAAACAGTAACACATACACAAAAAATCTTGTTGTGAAACGATTAAAATGTTTGTGCACACATAACATAGCCATCACAACTCCACAAAAACAAAGAAGTTAAAAGTTGAGCAGCAGTACACACCCTGTACTCCTTTTTTCATTGTTGATTTTGACTCACGTTTTTATTCTTTCCAATCAAATAGCAAGGATAATACATTTAGCAATATTTAGCATGTGGATTGTATTTCTCATCTTAAAAACGTATCACATGCATTATCTTCACAACACCCCTGTGGGGAAGGTAAGTGACTTGTGCAAAACTAGAAACTGAGTCAGTGTCAGGCTTACAGTTCAGGAGTTCATGGTTCCCAGTCCTGTGCTGAGATTACAGGTAAAAATATGTACAAGATTAACTGACATAGCATCTCTTTGCTGAAGCACTGTCATATTTACAAGCCAAGGTGTCCATAGCAATAGGCAGAGTTCCTCATTCAACTAAATGTTAGCAGGTGGGGGACAGAGGTTGTGATACACTTGCACTGTTTTATTGATTTCTTTAATGGACTCCAGATCAGGAGTGAAGCGGCAGCCATAGAGATGAAGCAACTTCAACCTGAAAGAGAGAAAGCAAACCGTTAGGAACAGAATTAAACACAGATGGAAAAAGAATACTTGGCAGCAAAAGCAGAATGAGTCCCTGACACTGTACTGATCTCTTTTAAAGCCGCTCGACTATCTGATCAATCAGGAGTTTGTGAGCCTCTGGAATGACCGATAAAAGTTCATGGTCCTAACTAGGGAGCCCTTCTAGTCTTCCTCACGCCACTCAACCAAAAATATTCGAATGCCAGGAGGTGACAGGAGAAGGATATATTAAGGAGATGCTCTCAAGTAGTTTATTCCCAACATTTACATTACGTTTTGTTAATGTAAAAACTGGGTGGGAGGGCAGGTTTGCAAGCCCTGATATTAAAAGGCTCCCAATAAAATTTTCAGAATTTTATTTTAACATAACATTTTTATATTTTAAACAATAGAATCATAGAATCATAGAATATCAGAGTTGGAAGGGGCCTCAGGAGGTCATCTAGTCCAACCCCCTGCCCAAAGCAGGACCAATCCCCAATTTTTGCCCCAGATCCCAAATGGCCCCCTCAAGGATTGAACTCACAACCCTGGGTTTAGCAGGCCAATGCTCAAACCACTGAACTATCCCTCCCCCCCAAACGTTTTAAAAAGAATAATTCTCCCTCTCCCGTGCAGTATTAGAAACCTAAACAAACACAATTTGCAGTGTACGAGAATCAGAAAATGAAATTGACCAGCCTGGGTTTATAAAATTACCAGTCAAGCTATATAAAATACAAAAAGTAAACATCAAGGCCTCAATTCTGCTCTCAGTTACACAAGTGCATCTCCCTAGGTAACTGAGGGCAGAGTGGGACCTATAATGATAAAAGTAAATTAGATTTAATTCTTTTCATTTTTAATAATGTAAGGAGTTAGTGGCAAAAGTCAAGATTGGGTGTTTTCTAAAAGACATGCTCTAGTTCCCACAGGAATTAATTCCAGGCTGTCCTATGGCCTGTATTATACAGGAGGTCTGACTAGATGATCACAGCAATCCCGTCCGGCTTTATAATTATGAATATGAAAAAAGCAAATGTTTTGTGTATTAACATACAATAGTGGGTACCATATATATCACAGGGCTCCATTAAACAAGAGTAAAAAGGTTCATAGATTCATAAATATTAAGGTCAGAAGGGACCATTATGATCATCTAGTCTGACCTCCTGCACAATGCAGGCCATCCACTCCTGCAATAAACCTCTCACCTATGTCTGAGCTATTGAAGTCCTCAAATCATGGCTTAAAGACTTCCATGGTCAAGACTAGACGCGATAAATCGATCCCCGCTGGACTGATCGCTGCCCGCTGATCCGGTGGGTAGTGAAGACATACCCTTTAAGGTGCCACCGGCCTCCTTGTTGTTTTTGTGGATACAGACTAATACGGCTACCCCTCTGATACTTGGCTCCAAAATTTAGAGAGAATTAAAAAAAAAAAGAACAGGAAAGTACTGAGAGATATTTTATTAAATGCTTTTTAGATATAAAGGATACAAATTATATTCTCACTTTTCTGAATTTACAATGGTCTGAGAGAAGAATTTGTCCCAGAATGACAACAATTCTCAATTAAAAGGAATACCCTGTGAAGGGGCTTGGAAATTCCAAGCTTCCACATGGGGCATTTCCTTTGAATTTTTCCATCAGTAATGAGTGTGTGCCCTTTTACCCCATTGAAGAACATAAGAATGGCCATACTGGGTCAGACAAATGGTCCATCTAGCTCAGTATCCTGTCTTCCGACAGTGGCCAATGCTGGATGCTTCAGAAGGAATGAACAGAAGAGGTAATCATCAAGTGATCCATCCCCTGTCACCCCTCCCAGCTTCTGCCAAACAGAGGCTAGGGACACTTCAGAGAATGGTTTTGCATTCCTGCTTATGCTGGCTAATAGCTAATAGCTATTGATGGACCTATCCTCCATGAACTTATCTTGCTCTTTTTGAACACTGTTATAATCTTGGTCTTCACAACATCCTCTGGCAAAGAGTTCCACAGGTTGACTGTGCATTGTGGGAAGTATTTATTTTAACTATGTTCATTTTGTTTAAACCTGCAGCCTATTAATTTCATTTGGTGACCCCTAGTTCTTGTATTATGAGGAGTAAATAACACTTCCTTATTTACTTTCTCCATACCAGTCATGTTTTTATAGACTGCTAGCATATCCCACCTTAGTCGTCTCTTTTCCAAGCTGAAAAGTCTTAGTCTTATTAATCTCTCCTTATATGGAAGCTGTTCCATGCCCTTAATCATTTTTGTTGCCCCTTTTCTGTACCTTTTCCAGTGCCAATATATCTTTTTGAGATGAAGTAACCAGACCTGCAAGCAGTATTCAATATGTGGGTGTACCATGGATTTATATAGAGGCAATATGATATTTTCTGTCTTATCATCATTCCCTTTCCTATTGATTCCCAACATTGTTAGCTTTTTTGACTGCCGCTGCATATTGACAAGGATAATGACGCCAAGATGTCTTTCTTGAGTTGTAACAGCTAATTTAGACCATCATTTTATATGTATAGTTGGGATTATGTTTTCCCATGTGCATTACTTTGTATTTATCAACATTGAATTTAATCTGCCCTTTTGTTAACCAGGCACCCAGTTTAGTGAGATCCCTTTGTAACTCTTCACAGTCTGCTTTGGACTTAACTATCTTGAGTAATTTTGTATCATCTGCAAATTTTACCACCTCACTCTTTACCTCTTTTTCCAGATCATTTATGTATACATTGAACAGCACTGGTCCCAGTTCAGACCCCTGGGCGACACCACTGTTTACCTCTCTCCATTCTGAAAACTGAATTTTTTACCTACTTTGTTTCCTACCAGTTATCGATCCATGAGAGGACCTTCCCTATTATCCCATAAAGGATAAAAGCCTTTCTGAAAATCTAAGTACGCTATATCCACTGGATCACCCTTGTCCATATGTTTGTTGACCCCCTCAAGGAATTCTAGTAGATTGGTAAGGCATGATTTCCCTTTACAAAAACCATTGACTCTTCCCCAACAAATCGTGTTCATCTATAGATCTGATAATTCTGTTCTTTAGTTTAAACCAATTTGCCCGGTACTGAAGTCAGGCTTACTGACCTGTAATTGCTGGGATCACCTCTGGAGCTTTTTTAACAACTGGTGTCACCTTAGCTATCCCCCAGTCATCATCTGGTACAGAAGCAGATTTAAATGATAGGTTACATTCCAGAGTTAGAAGTTCTGAAGGAATTCAAATGTGAAATTGCAGAACTCTTGGGTGAATACCATCTGGTCCTGGTGACTTATTGCTGTTTAATTTATCATTTTGTTCCAAAACCTCCTCTAATGACACCTCAATCTGGGACAGATCCTCAGATTTGTCACCTAAAAAGAATGGCTCAGGTTTGAGAATCCCCCTCACATCCTCAGCCATGAAGACTGATTCAAATAATTCATTTAGTTTCTCCGCAATGGCCTTATCTTCCTTGAGTGCTCCCTTAGCATCTTGATCATCCAGTGGCCCCACTGGTTGTTTAGTAGGCTTCCTGCTTCTGATGTACTTAAAAAAAAATGCTGTTAATTTTTGAGTCTTTGGCTAGCAGTTCTTCAAATTCTTTTCTGGCCTTTCTAAATATATTTTTAGACTTCACTTGCCAGAGTTTACGCTCCTTTCTATTTTCCTCAATATGATTTAACTTCCACTTTTTAAAGTTTCTGCCTCTAACTACTTTTTATCTTGTTGTTTAGCCATGCTGGCACTTTTTTGGCCCTCTTACTGTGTTTTTTTTTTTATTTGGGTATATCTGTAGCTTTCACCCTCAAACTTGCAGAATTCAGAAAGATCTGCAGGAAATATATGCTTTTGCGAAGAGATCCTTTGTCTTTCCACTGTCATCTGGCCTGGCTAGCTTCTGGAAAACACATATCTAGGATTCATCCTGCCAAGACCTCTTATGGACCATACTGTGGAGGTCATTGGAGTGCCTCTCAAGAGAGTTCTGATCTGTGGAGAGAAAACTGAAAATAGGAGGACATTGCCTATTGACTTACCACCTACTATTTCCTCCTCCACAGGCAAAAATGAAACCTAAATTAAACCAAAATTCTCCTCTCCAATCTGAAGCATGAATCTCCTCCATGTTGTACACACATTCTTTCTGCTACCAAACCAAACTGCTACCAAACTCAGCAAAAGAACTACAAACAGAATGACTGCATAAAATACCAGGGAAAATAACTTAAGTTTGTCCTTTAGTGCACTTCCTTCTCTGTTACTAGCAAACACTTCTTCCTCATGACCTCAAAACCACACTGGAACGAAAACCAGCTGTACTGTGTTGTACTGGACTAACATACCTATGTAATTTAATCAGAATGATTAAGAACTGCATTTGAAACTGCTTCCGTATACAGCATTTGAAACTTACTGTACCTTAAAATAAGAGCAGAATGAGGATCTAAGTCAAATTCTTGCTGAGATTTTTACACTGATCATATACTATACTGAAAAAAGGACAGTTCCTTCTCAACAGGGCCGTACTTTTGTTCTATATTAAAATGTACCCTAACAATTTCTACAGTGTCCATATGCCTGGTTACATCTAAATGCTGCAAAATGTAGAATACCTGCAACTTGAGTACTCTAGGCCTAAACAATTCTTTGGCACTCCCAATTCAGGACAGAAAAAGTTCCCTTCAAAACAGCAAATAATTATTTCCTTGTGTTTACAAGGAAACAGTGTTGGTACAATATGGGCAGAAAAGGAAAGAACAGGAATGTGATTATGGTATCTCTCAAGAATCTTCTCAATGAGGAAGTGTTAAAGGAGGTTCATCTGTTCTTTTACACCAAAGAAGATTAAAAGGTTACAAGACTCAGAACAGCAAAGTAAGACAAACCAAATAAGATTTCCAAAGCTGTAAAACTACACGAATTCTTCTGGATTGTAATACAGAACCACATACTCATGGCATGTAAATTAAGGCGTGAGATGCTCACATAGTTCTTTAACAAATGAGCTGGAAAAATCTTTCAGTATTTCTACCATTTTAAGAGATCCTCCTTTCCCATCAAGGCCCATAAAGGCCTTTTATATTTTTACACTATAAATGTTTTATAAATGGTAGAATAAAGAATGCATGTCATTGATAAAGGATTGGACAGAAAAAATAAAAATGTGAACTCTGTTGGGGGTGCCATTTCTTTTTAACAGACAGGTTTTATCTCAAAATGCAGTGAATTTCTTACTACTAGGTTCTTCCTGTACTCCCCGCCAATAATAACTATGAAATAAAGCTGGTGTTCTTGTGACCCCCGCCATTCCATGAATGAAGTGAATATTCCCTCTAAAGTTTGTACATTAACCTGGCAGATATAGGTGTTGAGCATAATGTTCTAGAACTAGAGAACACTTAACTATTTTCAACAAATATTAGTTCAAATATTTACATATATTTGCTTAGACTTTGCACACACCCTGTTACCACAAATATTCTGGCAAAGATGATACTGATACTCATGTTTGCTTAAACAGTGAATTTTAAGTGAATACTGAAGAATTTACACAGAAAGCAAATTTAGACTCTGTACACAGGAGTAGTTGGAATGGAAATATGATCCTATTCTACAAAAACAACTGAGTTTCAAGACCCATATATAACAGTTCTCCACTGACTTGGTTACTATACGGTTAGAATTTTAACACAGACAGGAGCAGAGCCTAACCCAGTGTTTTAACGGGGTTGTGAAACTGTGCTAAGGCTTTTGGACATGTCCATATTGTAACCTCTGTTGTATTCTAACTACATGATATTTAACAAGTTATAGCCAGCTCTGCTTGTCCAGTTATTTTTGTAGTATAGACTGGCCATCATAATTACTCAGTCACAGAACTGAATCATAACAGGTTATATGATTATATATGTCCAATCAAAACTAAGACAGCTCAAATTTCAAAAACTCACAATGGTCTCGTTTATATACACACTACAAACCAATTATTATTTGCAATGACAACATAGCAAATAATTCTGAATAATAATAAATTTAAGAACAATGAAAGTTCTTTGCAGACAATCCAAAAACAAAAGCAGCTACATTTGTTAATTAAACAATACACTATGAAGCAATCACAGAGCTGAGTTTGGTTTTTGTTTTTAATAAACCTTTTCTTTTAAACTTTGGCTATAATAAGAAAAGTGACGGTAAATGAGACTTGGAGACACATTTATTCTGTTCTCTATGGCTTCCACAGCAAAGCAACGGAGTTTTCAAGTCCAGGTTTTGTAAATGCCAGCTCCGAAAACTCACCACAGCATCTAAAGATCAACCTGTCCCTTTTCCTACCTCTTACATCAAAGATTTTGCAATCAAAGTGTCACCCACCCACATCAACAGGTGGGGGACATTGATGGGGCAGGCGCTGAAAAGGGGACAGTCCTAATAGCAAGGGAGGGAGGCATTTGCCAAGGGACAATAGGTAACTCCTCTCCCTGGGACTTTCTGGCACCCATTGGCCAGCTGGGAGAGAGGGGTGCTGTTTGGCCAGCATTCTTCACTCCCAGGATTTGGCACAGTTCAGGGGCCATGTGGCGCCTGAGATCCTTGCAGGCACAAGTGCCTACCTGCGTATAACTCACTGCAGGATCAGGATCATGTTTTGATCATGGTTAGTAACTCAGGAAAGGTACAGGTTTTTAAGACAGAAGTCACTTACAACTGCAGCCCCACTTTAAAGATATACTGAAATTCTGAAGTGACTATCACCTCAGTTTCACCTCTCCAGGTGTGACACTTTCATTATACACTATAAACACAACATCAGAGCTTGCTTTCTTTCTTTCACCAGCGATGTAAAGATTAGTATCACTTTGTTCTGTATTTCCATGGTTAATTATATCAGCTCATATCTATAGTGAGAAAGCTGGGTCACTTGCACCTATTCTGAGGCCTGGTCTACACTATGAGTTTATATTGAATTTAGCAGCGTTAAATCAAATTAACCCTGCACCCGTCCACACAACGAAGCCATTTTTTCCAACATAAAGGGCTCTTAAAATCGATTTCTGTACTCCTCCCCGACGAGGGGATTAGCACTGAAATCGACATCACCGTTTTGAATTAGGGTTAGTGTGGATACAATTCAACAGTATTGGCCTCCGGGAGCTATTTAAAAGGTAAAAGTGCACCATTGTGACCGCTCTGGACAGCACTCTGAACTTGGATGCACTGGCCAGGTGTACAGGAAAAGTCCCGGGAACTTCTGAATCTCATTTCCTGTTTGGCCAGGCGAGCTCATCAGCACATGTGACCATGCAGTCCCAGAATCGAAAAAGAGCTGCAGCATGGACCGAAAGGGAGGTACTGGATCTGATCGCTATATGGGGAGACGAATCCGTGCTATCAGAACTACATTCCAAAAGACGATATGCCAAAACATTTCAAAAAATTTCCAAGGCCATGATAGACAGAAGCTACAGCAGGGACGCAACACAGTGCCGCATGAAACATAAGGAGCTTAGACAAGCGTACCAGAAAACCAAAGAATCAAACGGACGCTCCAGGACAGAGCCCCAGACATGCCGCTTCTACGCTGAGCTGCATGCAATTCTGGGGGGGGGGGCGCCACCACTACCCCACCCCTGTCTGTGGACTCCGATGATGGGGTACTCTCCGCCATTCCTGAGGATTTTGCGGATGGGGAAGATGAGGAGGAGGAGGACGAGCTTGAGGAGAACACAGCACACACTTCTTTCTGACAACCAGGATCTTTTTATCACCCTGACTGGAATACCCTCCCAACCCAACCAAGCCGGAGAAGGGACCTCTGGTGAGTGTACCTTTTAAAATATAATACGTGTTTTAAAATATAATACATGTTTTAAAAGCAAGCCTTTTTTAATGATTAATTTGCCCTGAGGATTTGGGATGCATTCGTGGCCAGTACAGCTACTGGAAAAGTCTGTTAACGTGTCTGGGGATGGAGCAGAAATCCTCCAGGAACATCTCCATGAAGCTCTCCTGGAGGTACTCTAAAAGCCTTTGTAGAAGGTTTCTGGGGAGAGCAGCCTTATTCCGTCCTCCATGGTAGAACACTTTACCACACCATGCTAGTAGCAAGTAATCTGGTATCATTGCATGACAAAGCCTGGCAGCGTATGGTCCTGGTATTTTCTGGCATTCAAGCAACATCCGTTCTTTATCTCTCTGTGTTATCCTCAGGAGAGTGATATCGTTCATGGTAACCTGGTTGAAATACGGGAATTTAATTAAGGGGACATTCAGAGGTGGCCGTTCCTACTGGGCTGTTTGCCTGTGGCTGAAAATAAATCCTCCCCACAGTTAACCAAGCAGTGGGGGGGGGGCATTGGCGCTGAGCTGTTTGCGTTTGGCTAGCAGTGATCTTCCCTGATACCAGCAACGCGGTGGGGGAAGGGGTAAAGCGATCATCCCAGAGAATTGGATGGGGGGGTTAATTTGGTTTCTGCTGCTGCACGTTAACACGAAAACCAACTCAACGGGCTTTGCTTGGTATGGGAAAGGAGGGCACTGCTGTTATGAAGGTCGCAGAAGCCGAAAGACTATGGCTTACCATGGCTGCCTGCAAGCTGAATTCTGTTGCCCGGCACTGCGTGTGTGATCTCTAACACCAAAGCTGCAGGCACTCAATATAAGATGCAAAATGCGACCTTGTACCGAAATCACATGTGCTATGTAACGTGAATAGTGTTGTTCACCGTGAAAGAGTATAGCCATTGTTCTGTAAAATGTATCTTTTTAAATACTTCACTCACTTTTTTCTCCTCCTGCAGCTGCAAATGTTTCAAGCCTCCCTCCTCCGTCCCAAAGGCTATCTCAGATAAGGTGGCAAAAAAAAAAAAACGCATGCGCGGTGAAATGTTCTCTGAGCTCATGCAGTCGTCCAGCACTGACAGAGCTCAGCAGAATGTGTGGAGGAACACAGTAGCACAGTACAGGAAAGCGGACAACGAACATGAGGACAGGAGGGACAATCAAGATGAGAGGTGGCGGCAGGAAGATCAGAGGAGGCAGGATGCAATGTTAGGGCTACTGCAGGATCAAACGGACATGCTCCAGCGTCTGGTGGAAGTTCAGGAATGGCAGCAGGATCACAGACTGCCGCCTCCTCACCCAGACACCCAAGAACGCAGTGGGGGGAGGCTCCGGGAATCCAACCACTCCACCCCAGTGGACAGCCTAAGCAACAGAAGCCTGTCATTCAACAAGTTTTGAAGTGGCCTTTTCCTTCCCTCCTACCTCCTCCCATACCCCACCCAAGCTACCTTGTGAGTTATCTCCCTATTTTTATAATCAATTAATAAAGAATACATGGTTTTTAAATGATAGTGACTTTATTTCCTTTGCAAGCAAGCTGTGATTGAAGAGGGGAGGGCGGGTGGCTTACAGGGAATTTAGAGGCAACCAAGGGGGTGGGTTTTCATCAAGGAGAAACAAACAGAAGTGTCACACGGTACCCTGGCCAGTCATGAAACTGGTTTTCAAAGCTTCTCTGATGCGCAGCGCTTCCTGCTGTGCTCTTCTATTTGCCCTAGTGTCTGGCTGCGCGTATTCAGTGGCAGGCGATTTGCCTCAACCTCCCACCCTGCCATAAACACCTCCCCTTACTCTCACAGCGATTGTGGAGCACACAGCAAGTAGCAATAATAATGGGAATATTGGTTTCGCTGAGGTCTGAGCGAGTCAGTAAACTGCGCCAGCGACCCTTTAAATGTCCAAATGCACACTCTACCACCATTCTGCACTTGCTCAGCCTATAGTTGAACAGCTCCTTACTACTGTCCAGGGTGCCTGTGTACGGCTTCATGAGCCAGGGCATTAAGGGGTAGGCTGGGTCCCCAAGGATAACTATAGGCATTTCAACATCCCCAGCAGTTATTTTCTGGTCTGGAAAGTAAATCCCCTCCTGCAGCCGTTTAAACAGACCAGAGTTCCTGAAGGCGCAAGCGTCATGAACCTTTCCCGGCCATCCCACGTTGATGTTGGTGAAACGTCCCTTGTGATCCACCAGTGCTTGTAGCACCACTGAAAAATACCCCTTACGGTTTATGTACTGGCTGCCCTGGTGGTCCGGTCCCAAGATGGGGATATGTGTTCTGTCCATAGCCCCACCACAGTTAGGGAATCCCACTGCAGCAAAGCCATCTACTATGACTTGCACATTTCCCAGCATCACTACCTTTGATAGCAGCAGCTCAATGATTGCGTTGGCTACTTGCATCACAGCAACCCCCACAGTAGATTTGCCCACTCCAAATTGATTACCGACTGACCGGTAGTGGTCTGGCATTGCAAGCTTCCACAGGGCTATTGCCAATTGCTGCTCTTATCTTGGTATTCTCGTGCTTCAGGGCAGGAGAAAGCATCACAAAGTTCCATGGAAGTGCCCTTACGCAAGCGAAAGTTTTGGAGCCACTGGGAGTCATCCCAAACCTGCAACACTATGCGGTCCCACCAGTCTGTGCTTGTTTCCCGGGCCCAGAATCGGCACTCCACGGCATGAGCCTGCCCCATTAACACCATGATCTCCAAATTGCCAGGGACCACAGTTTTAGAGAAATCTGTGTCCATGTCCTCATCACTCTCGTCACAGTGCTGCTGTCGTCTCCTCGCCTGGTTTTTCAGGTTCTGGTTCTGCATAAACTGCATGATAATGCGCAAGGTGTTTACAATGGTCATAACTGCTGCGGTGAGCTGAACAGGCTCCATGCTTGCCGTGCTATGGCGTCTGCTCAGGCAATCCAGGGAAAAGGGTGCAAAATGATTGTCTGCCGTTGCTTTCACAGAGGGAAGGTTGACTGATGACATTTACCCATAACCACCCACAACAAATTTTTGGCCCCATCAGGCATTGGGAGCTCAGCCCAGAATTCCAGTGGGCAGCGGGGACTGCAGGATAGTGACCCACAGTGCACCACTCAGAATGTTGACGCTTGCCACAGTACTGTGGACGCACACCGCCAAATTAACGTGCTTAGTGTGGACGCACGCACTCGACTTTGTACAATCTGTTCCCAAAAATCAACTTCTGTAAAATTGGAGTAATTTCATAATGTAGACAAGGCCCGAGTGTTTTCAGATGTAACAATGTTGATTTAAAAAAATACAATACAGGCTTATGTTCTGCAGATTACATTTCTCTTATTAGTGTTAAAAACACGGTAAATGGAAATAGACACCTGAAGTACTGTATGAAAAGTCACTGAGAGTTGCATCAGCCTCTGCAGTTTTTAAAAGCTATTTAAAAGGACATGTAAAACATTTGAATACAGATATCTTAACAGCACCTATTATGAATGGAAAACATATATAAAAAAAAAACTTACTGTTGGCTGTAGATTGCCCATTAATTTATCAGGATCAAAGTCTATGTCTGATAGAATAGCTTAGTATTTCAGCCAAGCACTGACAGGATAAAGAAATAAATAAATAACCCCTCAGCTGTGTAAAGCCAAAACTCTTACCTTTTACAGTTTTTGCAGAGTTTTTTAACTGCCTCCAGAGTAACATCCTTGCAGAAACTGAGCTTCACACATTCCAAGCTGATATGGCAGAAGCTGGCCAACAAGCAGACCCTTAAACCCAAGAATAAAAAAAGAGATTAACTTCAAGTTCTGCGCAGGCTCTTGAAAAACACCTCTTTGTTCTCCACACAGAGACCTATAAATAAATTCTCAGAAAAATGTGGTCTCACTGCTAGAAAAATATAAGTATATATTGCATAAAGAAATATAAAAACATACATTCAGATGTATATTTTATTTTCCCTGGTTTAGAAAAATAAAAGGAAGAAACATCCATACCGATAAAGCTGATGGAGCTTAAAAGCTCTGTCAGGGAAGTTGACAGAGTTCTAACCTCCTTGAAGCCAAACTTCTGATTATAGCTCTCAGTATTAGCAAAGGATACTACTCCATACTCCCAGTTTAAACAACTTAGTTGTAGGTCTTTAAAAAAATAATAATAAAAAAAAAAGCATAGAGAGACTTCTGAGAGCATCCACCAGCATGAACATTTCAAATTGTAAAGTGCTGTCATTTATGAGTTTAAAATTTTACTCATGATTCACTCATTTTCTGAAAGATGCCCTGAACCCTGCTCTGCCAGGGGACCTGCAGCTGGCCACTGTAACCTGAAAAGTAGGCTGCAATGACCAAGGAAGGGCCGGGGGGGGGGGGGGGGGGGAGAGTACTAGGGTACTTGGGATACACACAGACGGAGCCTGCTCTGTATTACACTAGTCATAATTGTCTCACTTTTATCTTGTGCTCCCCCAGTCAGTTTGCTCTATATGCCTGCTGTGTCTCCTCTAATATTTGGGCCCAAAACCTCCCTGCACCCACATGGTTTTCAGTGCAGGATGGGGTCTTACACTGCAAGATCTTCAGGGCACATGCCATTTTTCATTGCATGTGTTTGTACACTGCATAGCATATATCTGGTCCCCAAGTCCTAACTGTGGCCTCTAGGCGCTACAGCTATAAAAATAATAAATCCCTTAGCAGCATCCATCATCAGATTCCAATTGCAAATTAAAGCTGCCCTCCGTTGGACGAGCCCTTGGAGAAGGCTGGCTGCACAAACACTGCCCTCCTCCACATTGGGCTGCAGGTATCCTTTCTGATACAGATGGGTGCCATTTGATCTATATATGCACAAAATGCTGAAAAAGGATTGTTAAATGGCACATTCCTGGTGAAGAGCTGTTATGCATTCTAGAGATGTATAAATATACTAATCCCTGGGTGAAGATCAAGAACTCACTCTTCCTTCCAAAACTCCCCCTAAAAATAGATTGAAACCTCAGGAGAATAAAAGTTTTGGGTGCTCTTAGCATCTCTACTCTCAGTAGCATTTAGTAACTGAGATTGTGCCCGTGTGTATGACTAGTGGAAGCAAGGGGTAAAATCCTAGCCCACAGAAATCAATGGCAGTTTTGCCATTGAATTCAATGGAGCCAGGATTCCACCCCAGAGACTAAACTTCACAATCTTGAGTAAAAGGATATTTTCCTCTTAGGAGACAAAAAATCGTCCATTAGATTCCACTAATTGATCTAAAAAGAGGCATTTCTGCTGCAGTTTTGAGCAACTTGTTAATTTATGACATCTACTTGTTCATTATTTTCCAAATGTAAGCATGAGAAGATTAAAATCTTGCATACTATACATTTAGGTTTGAAAGGAATAGGTTGGGGTTTTTTTGTTTTTTTTTTTTAATCGGTAAATGTTGGTAAGATTTCACCTTATACTAACAAACCAACGAAAAATATTTCCATCAATAACCAAAATTATCAAAAGATAGACAATGTAAAAAAAATACTGCTTTATTAAACTTAAGAGTTTGATTTAAGGATATTTACTTTGTATATTTTGACTTGTGATGACAATTTGTTCTATGCAAGATCTCACTCTTCATAGGCAACTTCTTGTCATAAGAGATCACTCTAAATATCACTAAACGAAGGCAAGATCATCATCTGTTCTTTGCATTTGTGCAGAAGAGTAAAGGAGCTGGTCACAGCAAAGGAAGAGATCAACCTCTGCAGGCCCACTACTCACACTAAATGAGTGGGCTGGCACAAATAGGGAAAAAGTGGAGTGGTGACTCAGTCTCTTCCCTTATGCACCAGCAAGTACAGCTAAGCTCGTTTGGAGGACAATGCCTGGTAAACAGACAGCATGGAATACTTCCCTCTGGAACAAGGTGGAAACCAGGGAATGAACTGTGACTTCGAAAGTCTTGGGAAGATTGTCACTGGTCCACTGCTAGACTACATGCCCCCTCTAACTCAGTCAGGGCAGATTGTGTCAAAAGCTAGTCCACAGACAGTACAATTCCATGTCACCTATATTAGGAGACTACTATCAAGCAAATGTGTTTTTTTGTAAGTCTCGAATGGTTACTTAAAACAGGTTTCACTGTAGGATAAAATATTGGAACGGCAACTTAAACCTATTTATAAATAACTAATGTTTTCTTTCATCCTCATTCAATATTAAAATAGCACAGCCTAATATGATAAAACAAACTCTGTTAGTAATTAAAGGGTTGGGAATGTTCCGTCCATATAATTGATTGATGAGGCATAGCTAACTAACATGTACTCTTTGGGTCTGACGCTACTAGGTGTTGAGCTCTTCCTCAGAGTCAATGGACAGCAGGAGGACGACAACAGACAGTGGAGGGAACCCAGTGCTATGAAGTTGCATCAAAATTACTGCTATAATTTATACAACAGTAGCAAGCTACATATAATTACTAAAAGGCCAGCAACAAGGACAAAGGCACTGTAATCCTCTTGGATCACAGAAGAAAGAATACTAAAAATCTGAATCAACTGGACATTTTATTTAAAATATCAGAGTCGTATATAAATGGACAGAAACAAACTAGATATTCCTGTAGAACTGAACTATATTAAAGAAACATAAAAGCCAACAAAATGGAGACATTGCTAGAAAACACAATGCAGAATCTTAATGCATTGAATCTATGATTCAGGACTGGAAATTGAAAATGTACTTAAAACGCTCTTCAGTTCTTTAGCCTATTCTCCTCTCTGTTTTAATTAGCAGGCTTTTAACCTCTGAAAACATGGAGATGTGATGAAAAGAGAGCACCCACATTACACCTGCTGGCAAAATATCTGTTATCATGGAGCTTTGTAGTCTCTGACGCACATCAACTCCATCAGCGAGGCCATCTTCTTTTTAAATGTAGATATTTTTCTAATTAAAAAACAGACCTGATTTGTTACAATCATATGAAAGTCTATGTCTATAATACAGGAAATATGACCATAATGAGTCAGATGCCGCTCCTTGTTTCACTATAAATGTATTAAAAAAAACAGAAATTTTTATAATTGAATCATACAAACCTAGTATTCATGTATGAGTTACATATTCTCAGTTGTTACAAAATGTAACCCCCCACCCCATCACACAGAGACACACTTCATTTAAATTATTGTTCCTGGGTTTTCTAGCCACAGAATAACACAAAGATGTGTAATGGAAACATGGAAAGCCAGCCGGAGAAAATAAATGTAACAACAAAAAGATGCCTTGTTTAAAGTGTGCTATGTAAGTAAATTGTACTGTTATGTACGCTTATGTATGATTGGACCAGATCCTTTTCCTATGGTAAAGCATAAGGGAATGGGCTGAGGGAAGAAAAAATCCACAGGAATCCCCTCACGAAGATTCCCCCATATCATACTATCAGGGAAGCTGGGTTTATTCCTCCTCTTCCTCCTTGTGTAAGGAGACATATGACCCACACAGTTAACCCTGTGGATCACCCCTGTTGAGGCTCTGTGCTTTTGTGGATTTACGGCTCCCAACAACCTGGTCTCTGCCCTTGGTCTCTGCTAACCCAGTTATGCTCTGGAAGGGGAAATTCTGTCAATGGGTCTGGGGCCCAATCTCCTCCCTTATTATTTAACATAGATTTGATTATTTGCACCCTCAGGTCTAGAATCAAGGGAATCAATTTGCCATGACTTCCCACCCCATAACACAAACTGTGGAAAATCTTACAACATGGGCTGCCTTGCCAGGGTCAACTAGTTAGCCGAAAGGGTTTGTATATAGCTGTGATCAATGAAGACAGCCAGCCAGCTATAAAGTCCCTCTTGGTGGCTGCTTGCTTTACCTGTAAAGGGTTAAAAAGTCCCCCAAGTAAAGAAAAGGGAGTGGGCACCTGACCAAAAGAGCCAATGGGAAGGCTAGAACTTTTTAAAATGGGAGAAAAGCTTTCCCTTTGTCTCTGTTGTTCTCTCTGGGCTGAAGAGACGGAGGCAGCTGGAATGCCGCGTAAAGTTTGGACCAGGTATGAAAATTCATCGTCCATAAGGATTCATTTACCTTTTTTAAGAACAGGATTGGATTTTGTGTCCTTAAGAGGTTTGTGCATATGTTTAATTACTTGGTGGCAACAGCTGATTTCCTTTTTTTTTTTTTCCCCTCAGCTCTTCCTAGGAAGTGGGGTGAAAGGGCTTGAAGGTACTCCACAGGAAGGAATTCCCAAGTGTTCCTTCCTGGGTTCTCAAAAGGGCAGTGGTTTTTTTGCACTTGGGTGGTGGCAGCATCTACATCCAAGGTCAGAGAGAAGCTGTGACCTTGGGAGTTTAATACCAGCCTGGAGTGGCCAGGCCAGTATTAATTTTTTTAGAATCCTTGCAAGCCGCCATCTTCTGGGCTCAAAGTGCCAGAGTGGGGAATCAAACTTGACAATAGCAGAACCCATTAATAACAAAAGCCAAAAAAGCCCTTTTGTTTTAGGCAGTACAAAGACAGAGAAAGTTGAAGAGGGGAGCTGAAAAGTCCATATCCTACAACACCCAATTCTCTGGCATTTTCAAAATCCTGTGTATTGGCTGTGCAGTAGATTTAATAAGCATTAGAAAAAATTCCCTCTGCAACTGTGTATGAGGGAATGGCTCAGAGATCCAATTCCTGACAAACCTAAAGACTATGTATATAAATATTTTTTAACATACTTGTTCGTCCTGTTGGGGGCATCTCCTTTCTACCAGAATTAGGGGGCTTCATACTTTTTCAGTGACTTTTTTTCTATGCCCCTCTTTTCTCAGGATATGTCTAGACTTCGAATTGGAGGTGTAACTTCCAATTTGAGAGGACACACCTACACTAGCTCTCATAGCCCCCATGGCCTAAGCAACAGGCGGAGCTAGATGTCCCAAGTACGTATCCATCGGAGATGCAAGGCACATACCTGGGACCGTTAGCCACTCATGTGGCCATGGCTACTCTCTATTTTTACCACTAACACGTTTGGAGCTTGCATGGGTATGTCTCCTTGAGCTGGAATTTACACCTCCAGCTCAAAGTCTAGAGGTACCCTCAGAGATAGCTGGATTAAATCGCACAAAGAATAAAGATTAAGCCATTTGGGCTTAAAGTATAACTTGAATTTTTAACATTCTCTTTTTTAAATGGATCTTAGAGGTCATAGGTTATTCAGTTTTTGCACATTTCCCCATATACTGAACTTCTCACTGAATTTAAAACAATGTAGTTTAAAAGAAAGAACAAAAGAAAGAAAAAACCCAAAGGTGGTGGATTCAAATCAGGAAATTTCTTAGACTGTAAGTTACATGAAGTAAGATAGCCATACAGCCAGTGGCCAAATTCATTTCATGAAGAGCCCAAAGAGCCTAGAGTTGGAAGGCTCTGTATCCCATTGCCACTTCCCTATGGCATCCAGGTCCTCTACCCGGGGATTCCCAAACAATGGCTCACAGACTATGTAGCGAGGCGATGACTCACCGGTGCAGCACCTCCTGCTGGTCGTCTCAGGAATTAGCTCTTTCCAGCCTCTGGAGCGCCCTCTGCAGGCCGGTGTCTCACCAGCCGCTGGCCCCATGTCCCTCCCAGACCCTGGTGCCTCCTCACCCTGGGGTGCTGCCCCCTGGCAGGGTCCTCACACTCTGGGTCTCCCGTCCCAGGGGAACCCCCAACCCTCTAAAACCACCTTGCCTCAGTGGCTACTGCCAGTCATCATCTAGCCACTGCTTACTGGGGCAGACTGAAGTCTGTAATGGCCACTCATCACAGGCAAGGGGTTAGGACCTGCTGCCTTTGCCTATCTCTGGGCTGCCCCTCTGCAACCCCAGTACCTGTGTAGGCCTTCACCAAGGCCTCCAGCCTGGGGTTTTACCAGGCGGGAGCTCCCCTTGCCCTTGCCCTTCCCCCGCCCCGCCCTGCTCTGCTCTGCTCAGGCACCTTCAGCTCCCAGGAAGCCGGCCCTTCTCCCTCTAGGGCTAGAGTAAAACTCCTCCATCTTCTGGCCCACAGCCCTCTTATAAGGGCCAGCTGTGGCCTGATTGGGGCATGGCCCCAGCTGTGGCAGCTTCCCCCAAGCAGCTTAGCTGTTCCCAGACACAGCCCTCTTCAGGGCTGCTTTTAACCCCTTCAGGGCCGGAGCGGGGTAGCCACTCCGCTACAGACTAGTCTGTGAAGAAGGGATTGGTCATATGATTCTTTCTTCCCTCCTTGTTTCTGGCTGGAACATTACATTAAAAGAAACTAAACATACATAATCAATATCCTAATGTTTTCCATATAAGCAGTTGCTGTAATTGCCACAAGGAAGTTGTGATTGTGACAAGGAGGGAGGAGGATTCTGCACAGTTGGGAATGGCACACTCTCTATTAAAATCTGTTCCACACTCTGCCTTTTAACAACATCAAAATAGATTAACATTAGCAATTTATAGTAGAGAGAAATTCTTCAGCTATTGACAGCTTAGGAAAATGAAATCGCCTACTCTAACACAATAATGAAATCCTTGACACTCTGGGACAAATGTTTAAAGAGTACAGTTCAACCACTGTGTTGAAGCAAGAACATGTTTGCTCCTTTATAAAAAAAAATGTCCTCTGTATGTAATCGTATCTCTCGTTCTCCTCACACACTACTCCCTGAAACAATATTTACCTGTCCCTAAAGTGATGACATTGAAAACCAGAGAAGGGAGCAGCAAAGAATTTCAAACCTTCACAGGAAATTAAAATGGGAGGGTACTTGTAATGAATGGCTGCAATAATTATCAAATGTCTCGTTTTGCTTAGGTGTTTAATCAACAGCAGCAAAACTGGAGCAGACTTATGTTGAAGTGCTCTTGTTCCACTGGAATATCAGTACTTCAAAAGATGATATACGCAACACAAGCAGTAACGCTGGAGATTTTTTTTGACTGATGTACTAGATAGATAAGGCAGCAAAGAAGAGGTTAAATTTCAATTAGAAGAAACAAATACAAATCTAAGTGGGTCACAGGTTACAATTAATATCTAGCTTGTTCTAGCCATCTGTAATTAACTGTTGGTTATGCCTAAGTCAGGGTTCTATGCGCAAGGCAACTTAGGGTGACCGGACAGCAAATGTGAAAAATCGGGACAAGGGGTGGGGGGTAATAGGAGCCTATGTAAGAAAGACCCAAACTAGGGACTGTCCCTATAAAATTGGGACATCTGGTCACCCTCAGATAACTGTATAATGCAGTATCATTTAGCTCTGTTCTGATTTTCTCTCCTCAACAGGATACTAATACATACTCACATATATGGTAATTATGTGCAATTCGTCATACTTCTATCTAATCTATACATATTTACATAGTACTTATTATAATAGTACTTAGACAACAGAGAAAAATATATTATACAAAAATATACCACTTTTCAAACCACACTCATTTCTTTTTAGTCCCCCACCCCCCAATTTATAGAAACCACAGACCCCTGATCTCCTGAGTCCCATGTGTGTACTGCAAAGCCAACACATGCACATGCCTATATACTGCAAGGCAACAACTGAAGGATGAAAACATATTGCTTTTGTGGAATTCATGGTTTGCCCCTCTGTTTTTCAATAAGTCACTAAAATTTGGCATTTTGTTAATGAAAAGAGTTGTAGGGAGACTTAATAATTCCAACACTTCCCATATGCAAAAGCTTTAAGTTGTCACAGCGTCTCTGTGCTGTGAGGATGTGCTTTAAAACCTCATCCAAGAACAGATTCAGAGTTAACCATACAATACACATTTTTTTAAAAATAAAAAAGATAGATGGTTGAGACAATGTTATTAATAGTTTTCCAGGAACATAATGATGCTGCTGGTAAACATTAAGGCAGTGGTTCTCAAACTTTTGTACTGGTGACCCCTTTCACATAGCAATCCTCTGAGTAACCCCCCTTATAAAATTAAAAACACTTTTAAATATATTTAACACTATTATAAATGCTGGAGGCAAAGCGGGGTTTGGGGTGGAGGCTGACAGCTCGCGACACCCCCATGTAATAACCTCGCGACCCCAGGAGCAGTCCTGACCTCGTTTGAGAACCCCTGCACTAAGGGGTTTATTCTGCTATCAATATCCAGATAGATCCCAGCAATAAGAAAATAAATATGGGACTTATGCCATCTGTATTTCAAGAGGCTATACTTCAATGTGTCTGACTACCACAAGACTTTTACAGTGGTGTCACTGCACTGTGTGAAAAGTCTGCTGCAGAATTTATACCAAAACCAAATCTACCAACCCTATGTTCAGAGTCTCTTGCCCTTCACGCGAGTCCTACAGGACAGGGTCCAGGCACAGTGTGTTCTTTCCCAGGAGCAAGTGCTCCTGCCAGGGCCCAAACTTTTTCTTTTAAACAGCCTAGATCCTTAAAAAGACATCACTGCCAGCCACTCTTGCCAAAAGTAACAGTTTGTCTGAAGTGTGGCAGATACTTCTCCTTCTCAAGGAAACTTATTAACCCTTTCCTCTCTGCTGGAGTGGCATATTTTCACCCTTTCACAGACTGCCACACACTCTATGAGGAAATCTCTCACATTGACGGAAGTCTTTGCAAATAGAAGATACTGGAACAACATACCAGCACATGCAAACATACACACAAGCATGTCACCCTTCCTCCTATATATCTGACACGTATGTACAAACAGAGAAAACATATTTCTAAGAGTGACTGCCAAATTTATGTGTCTAGAAAGGAATCTCCAATGTGGGTTTGTATGTGGGCAATTTGTATATACAGATCTTTATCTGCCCTATAAAAAGAATATAAAACATATATACATATATACACATAAATGAATATAAAAATATTTTGATTAATCTTAAAACCATTTGATACATGAAGAATTTCAGCAAGATGTTATGAAGCAGCTGGGGTTTTAATTCCAATTTTGAAACAAAAAATGTGGCTATCAATTTAATGAAGGCAATCACTTTAAACAATAAATTTTAAAATGTTCCCTATGCATCTGTAGTACTTAATACTTTGTTACCAACATAAGTAATGATGGGCATAAAATAGCTGAATGCCTGTACATCTCTGCACTGCAAATGCCATTACAATCTTAATGTTTGCAGCACCATGATATAGTATTTATCTCACACGTGGATTTGTGGTATTCCCTGCAATTACAGTGAAGAATATAACAAACACTGTGATAATTGCAAAGTGTGATTAGCATATGTCACTATTTTAGTGATGCCCAGTTATATATTCTTTACACAGAAGGGACTATACAGGTAACTAGCATGTTTGTTTTGATGATTAATGAATGATCATACTGAATATTGCAAATCCTACAAAAGAAGCAAAACGAGGTTGTTACACAGAAGACAGGGGGGGGAAAAGAGAGAGAATACCAAGTATTAAGTGATATCTGCTGAAGTTATATCTTACTGTTAGGATATAGATATTCAGGCCTGTCTGCAAAGGCCTGTACTTTAAGAATTTAGGGGTATTCTTATCACTTGGCTAGTTCTAGAGGTATAAAAGAAAGAATCAAAATCACTGTCTGCTGGTGTAAGGGCCTTCTCTTACTGTGTCAGTTTGAGGCCCTGTTCTTAGGCTAAGGCCTTTGGCTAAGCAGCAGAGGCAGCCATAAGCTAGGAAGCAAACAGTCACATCCTCACGTTCCAAACTAGTCACATTGAAATAAGGTGCTATTGGGCTGTCAGGCACTATCAGGACAGGATTGTATTCCTATCACCTCCAGAGAAAGGGAAGTGCCTAGAAAATGTAAAGGGAAACTTAGTTTGATAGCATCCTGTCTGGCAAGAACTCACTTATCAATAGCTGGGATGTGAAATCCTCACTTCTGTATTGTTTTGTCATTATAGTTCCCACTTTGCTATTTTTTGTCTGTATAATCTCTGTCTGGTTCTGTGATTGTTTCTGTCTGCTGTATAATTAATTTTGCCGGGTGTAAACTAATTAAGGTGGTGGGATATAATTGGTTAGCTAATCATGTTACAATATGTTAGGATTGGTTAGTTTAATTTCAGTAGAATGATTGGTTAAGGTATAGCTAAGAATAATACTATATAAATTAGGGGCAAACAGGAAGTAAGTTGGGATTCGAAAATAAGGAAAAAGGAACTTGTATTTAAGCTTGCTGGAAGTTCACCCCAATAAACATCGAATTGTTTGCACCTTCGGACTTCGGGTATTGTTGCTCTCTGTTCATGCGAGAAGGACCAGGGAAGTGGGAGAGTGAAGGAATAAGCTCTCTAACACTTACCCTCTCTTGCTTGTTCTTGTAGAGCTCAGATCGAGGTAATAAAGTTGGCGGCAGCTCCCTGCCAAAGCTTGAATTCCTGTGTCAGTCACCCTTTTACAGCCACTGACATCAAGATACCTGTAGGTTTCAGAACAGATTACTACCAAGGAATATCTAACATTGGCACAGTAGTGTAAAGTGGTGAACAAGTTTCATTTTCAGGGATGATTTATAGAGCTTTACCCATTTATACTATTTTTAACAAATATACAGGTAACTCCAGAAAGCATAACAAAAAAACAGCTTGATTATTCAAAAAACTGCCCTTTCTAAATTCACTAATATTTCATTCCTTTTACTCCCAGGAAGCTCAAATTAAAAGAAAAGTGTTGTTACCTAAAAGGTTTTCTTTATTCCACCATGGCAGTTTTCCTCTGGATTCAAAAAAGTATCACGTATTAATGTAATCTCCTCTCCCTACCCTCAACCTTTTTTTTAATATATAAACACTTTTAGAAACACAAATGTAATGATTTCTAGAATATGAAATGACTTAGGTGTCATTGAGAGTTATATCTAACAAGCTATAAGCATGTTGCCTCATTTGCATTCTAAGTGCAAGAACCACTCAGCTTGCTTGTGAGCTTCACGCCTAGATGGCCCATGAATGTCAATCTTATACCATAAGACCAAAACCTGATGGTGCGTATTCATTTATGAAATCTCACCAAGGATACATAATAAAACTGGGGGAGCTTTCAACTATGTCTCAGCTGAATGGGATTTTAGGCTACTAATTGACCAATTAGGAGGTAAAACTGTGGAATAATTACCAAGGCATGTCTTGTATTAGAATATATATGCTATGTCAGAATTAATTTAATACCAAATCACTATATCAAATAGTACCATGAAATCTTGTTGTTTGTAAAAAGATTGTAGGAATATATTATCCTTGTAGTTCAATCAACTGTCATTAACCATTTGGAGACTACAGACATATGTAGTATCTACATGTCCTACGATTTCATTTGGCCAACAGCCTGGAATATGTTAGTGTTATAAGAGATTAATATAAAAGTAACGTTTCCTTTCATCTTTGATGTCCACATTTATCAGTGATTTGTGTGTTCAGCCAACCCATTGAACAGCACGGTCAACAGGTCTGCAGAAGCAGTGCTTAGATACTTCATCAGTGAGCAGAATAGAGATACCCAAGATAGATGGATAGAAGCCACTTCCATTGTTTCATCTCTTTCATGGACCTAGCCTATACCTGAGCCACTCAGAAGATTAAAGAGACCAGAGGTGAAATCCTGGCCTGACTGAAGTGAGGATTTCATGCCAGGGATGGAAGATCTAATTCTGCAATCCACAATAATTCATTTTCTGGTATTACATTCACTCAATCAGGCCCTAAATAAATTCTATAAAATCCTTATCGAGGTTTGCACTTGTATTCATTTATTTAAGTTCTTTTCTGAAGTGTTAGAACAAGAATAAATGGACACAAATCAGACGTCAAGAATTATAACATTCAAAAACCAGTCGAAGAACACTTCAATCTCCCTGGTCACTCGATTACAGACCTAAAAGTCGCAATATTATAACAAAAAAACTTCAAAAACAGGCTCCAACAAGAAACTGCTGAATTGGAATTAATTTGCAAACTGGACACCATTAAATTAGGCTTGAATAAAGAGTGGGAGTGGATGTGTCATTACAAAAAGTAAAACTATTTCCCCAGGTTTATTTTTCCCCCTACCGTTCCTCACATGTTCTTGTCAACTGCTGGAAATGGCCCATCTTGATTATCACTACAAAAGGTTTTTTGTTTTTTTCCCCCTCTCCTGCTGGTAATAGCTCACCTTAACTGATCACTCTCATTATAGTGTGTATGATAACACCCATTGTTTCATGTTCTCTGTGTA
The DNA here is from genome assembly GCF_965140235.1 of Caretta caretta. Taxonomy (NCBI): domain Eukaryota; kingdom Metazoa; phylum Chordata; order Testudines; family Cheloniidae; genus Caretta; species Caretta caretta. The sequence goes on along the minus strand of NC_134210.1, from coordinate 93,411,559 downwards.
TATATATATCTTCCTACTGTATTTTCCACTGCATGCATCCAATGAAGTGGGTTTTAGCCCACAAAAGCTTATGCTCAAATAAATGTTAGTCTCTAAGGTGCCGCAAGTACTCCTGTTCTTTTTTTGGAGAACAAGATGAGTATTCGGAGATATACAATATATAATTAAGATAAATTTCAAATTAACTGAATAACTTTCTAGCAATTCCACATTCACATACATTTTTTCTCTTATTGTAGAGTATTCCAGAATTCTACAGTATTGGTTCAAATGCTGCATATCTTGCCATAGGGGTACTACAGCACTATGATTGGTTACCGCAGAAAAGTGTACTCTCTTTTTAGTATAAGAGGTTATTCTTATTCTGACTCATGAGTTTTATACATTTGAAAAGCAAGTGACAACATCCTTCTGTAAATCAAAATCACGTAACATGTGTATGTAGAAGTAATAGGTTTTTATTAAGCAATCTACTCTCAAAAGGCCACATATTTGCTTTGATCCACACCTGTAACATCCAATGGGAGCTGCACTTTGGATCCAGGGCAATTACAGTGTGGCTTACACAGCACCATTGCAATACTTTCTGTGAGCAAACCAAAGCTTCTGTTAGCTGGAATATCAATGAACCCAAAATCATCCTTTCTAAATGATAGAAATGCTTTAACTTTCAAATGCTAATTCATTTGCAAAAAGTTTCCTTTTAGTTTTCAAACTTGTACCTGATTGTTTGTAGGTAGGTGCTAATTTCCACTAGGCTTATATCAGTCACTTGTGAGCAGGAGCTGAGAACCAGACTCTCCAGTTTAGGACACTGGGTCACAATAAAGTGGACAACACGGTCTCTTACCTAGGACGCATCACACAAAGGGAAAAGAAATGCAAAAATTTCTTTCAGATATGAGCAACTGTCTGTCAAAAGCCCACAGAGATATTCGGTGGTAGCTAAAAAAATAAAATTAATTCTTTCAGTCATGTTATCAAACATTAGCTGTAAGCTAACAGAATTGGTGATATTATTTACATTATTCTCCAAAATGTGCTAGGCACTGCAGACACTTAGGAAGACATAGTCTCTGCTCCTTGGAGAACTTGCATGTCAAAAGAGGATACAATAATACAGGCACAGTGTTTGAGTCTGACGTTAAGCACATGTCTTGTTAGTTCCATTATATATATAGTTTGAGTTTATAGAGATGATGTGCCTGTATAATGTATCTCCTTCTCACAACCTTTGTCTGTTGTAGCTGTCTGGTGGTTCTATATATTGACATAACCCTCAACGGCTTCCTTCACTCTTCCCATTTATCTTTGTACCCTAACCTGGCCCACTCTCTCCCTTGCTCCTCCATTGCCCCTAGTAAATACAGTAAGCTGCCCTCCCCTTCCACCAAACCCATCCTAGAACAGAGACATGGCCAAGCGAGAGAGACAAATAAACAACAGCCAATCAGAAGATGCCCACTTTAGTCTAAGTTTCAAGGGTGAGTGGGATCCTAGGCCTAGAGGCCCCAATAGCCAACTCCTGTCCCTGGAATCTGGGCTGGCTCTTAGTGCTCTCTCTCACCCATGTGGAGGAAGGAGACTGTAAACTCCTGTGGGGCATGGCCCTGATAGAACAAAGGAAATTAATAGAAAAACAACAGAAATAATAATAATAATAATAATAATAATAATGAAAATTTGTACAGATTCATGGGTTCTCCATCACACAGCTGGATCCATTTAACCACGGACATCTATGAAACCCATGGTATGATAACTTTACAAGATTGGGGGAGGTTCATTTAGTAGTAGTAGTAATTTATTTGTCATTTGTGTTGTGGTAGCACCTAGTGGCCTCAGTCTGACCGGCTTCCCTTAGGGCAGCTAGGCACTGTATATACATAGAGCAAATTACAGTCCCTGCTCAAGAGCATTTCTTTCCAAGCCGAAAGGTTCCAAGTGGGATTGAAGGGCTCTATCAATGTGAATGACCTAAATCCTCCAATGCTGAATGAGAAGATACAGAAAGTCTTGGATCTCAGCACTACAGCAGCTTTGGCCCACTTATGCAGGATGTTGTTAAATACTTTATTTATTTGGGGATCCAAGTAGCAAATAAAGGAAATGGGTGTTCTACATGGCCAGACACCATATTTCTTAATGAAAGTTTTTCCAACTCTAATTTCAGCTTGGGTTATTTACTTTATGATTTTTTCTAATTTTGGTTTTCTTCAGTTTACTGCACTTGAATTTAACAGCTGCTCACTGAACTCTGTCCTTCCTCCATCTTCTCACCATCTTGGTCATTGTTTAAAAATCTCTATATGTATTGATCTGGAATGGTTCTGTGGACTCTCAATAAGAGTTGCCCATTTTAGTGCCTCTCCTCAGCACCAATGTGATCCTGCTGACACGCCTTGTGACAAATTAAGTGTTATGGTTCTTAGCATAGGAATGTAGAAGATGTTGGACACTTTCCCAATACTTTTAAGGTTAGCTCTGTTATTAAGAAAAAAACTGAGTCAAATCCTGCTCAGTTTTGTGTAGTCATGTAAAGCCAAACAGCAGCAGGCACCCACCATGTGCCACAGAGAGGAAATTGGGGACAGCGAACAACATCAGCTACACAGAACAATGTCAGCTACCCATCAGTTACACAGAGCCTAAACATGGGAAAGGAGGGTCATTGTAAGTGCAGACCCTGCTGTAGCCCAAAGGCTATGGTAGTTGCTGTGGGTATTTTGAAAACAGACATGAGTTTTAGCAAGTGCAGTGTTCCCTTCTATGATTTTTTATTCCAGGCCAGGACGTAGAGAGACCCCTGGGACACTACTAGAGGGAGGATCTGTCCCTTCTAAACTCCAGTTAAGTTACCTGTGCAAAGCCCAGCTACTCAGGCTTTGTACAGGGGACAAGTGTGAGAAGCTACTGTCTCTCTTACTGTTTAACTCATTTTGAATTTGTATTATATTTGATAATGGGGGGAGGGATAGTTCAGTGATTTGAGCACTGGCCTGCTAAACCCAGGGTTGTGAGTTCAATCCTGGAGGGGGCCATTTAGGGATCTGGGGCAAACATTGGGGACTGGTCCTGCTTTGAGCAGGGGGTTGGACTAGATGACCTCCTGAGGTCCCTTCCAACTCTGATATTCTATGATTCTATGATTTTTTAACCAAAATAATTGGCTATTTGCATGTCTCACAACTAGGTGAAATGACCATAACATGTATATAAAAATGCTGTTTTCCTTCAATTACTTCACTTTGTCTAGAAAAGAACAGAGAATCTCACACATACCAGTTGCATTTATTGATACAAATACCATAGACATCAATCAATCTGCTTCTAGTCGATTTAAAACCAATGAGAAAACAGTGAGAAATCAAAGTGTTCTTACCACATTGAGCCCAGATATATTGAGTATAGTTAGCTTTTTCAGACAATTCACTATCTTTGCCAAGCAGACATCAGTAACCTTGGGGACTCTGCCAATGTTCAGTGTCTGCAGATTTGGACACTCTCTAGCCATGGAACTCAGGCACTTGGTGGTAAGAGCATGGCAGCCAAATATTTCTAGTTTACTGAGACTGGGGGAAGACAGATGAGATTAATGAAAAAGTTAGTCCAATATCAACAGTGCAACACATACAAAAACCACAGCTTTGCATAAACTTGCTTATAAGATGTTTCAGTTTTCCTTCTCCTAAAGATAGTGGGCCTGATTCTGATCTCATTCCTGTGTAAATATTGGATAACTCTATTGAAGTAATTGGAATTAGACTTGTGTAAAAGTGAGATCTGAATCAAGTCCTGTTATATTTGAAAACTTTAAGAAGCAACTAGGAATGGCTATCACATAAATTGATAAATAAAATCACTGATAAAATGCTTAAAAAAACCTAATAACAATGTTCATTTTCCCTACAAAATTGAGCAACAGATTGAAAATAATTCAGATAATCATATATTACCCTAAAAGTAACCCACTTTCAACATTTAAACCTATAGCATTCACTCTGACTTTTCTAACTCCAGCTGAGCACATAGCATCCATTCAACAAAGTAGTGTAATACACAGGAATAACACAGGTGATCATGTCTCCCTCTTGTGGCTGATCCCAGCAAGGATAGGAGCCTGCTAATTAGCAAAAGCTAATTAAGAGAGATCCCTACTTTGTCAAGCACCATTAAACACAAGAGCCTTTCATTTTCTTATTGTTGATGATGACGTGCCCTAAAAACCAGGAAACTCCAATCTTCAGACATTTCAACCAATAACATAGAGGGACTGTTGACTCCCCATAATACAGTTCTGGTATAATTTGGGTAGAGACAAGCAAAACAGGAACCTCAAATCTAAACCTAGATAAGGAATTGAATGTGAATCCCTTGATCTGAACCTACTTCTCTTTTGTTCAGCCCCCAGTGATGAAAATGTCATGAGAACAACTATCTCATCAGATTTTCATCATTCTCAGCCATAATCTCAGAAATAAAGATCGCAAGATTTTGGTGGATGCAAATTTCAACTGAAAATCCTAACCTAAATCTAATCCAGAACATCATTTCCTCAGTCCACCTCCATTTTGTATTTGATTCTCCACTAAGAACTAGGCAGAAACTGTCAGAGTAGAGGTAGGGAACAGCTGAGGTCTGCAGCTCAGTGAGGGCACTAGATAAGAGGAGGAGGAGTGAAGATTTAAGAACACAAAAATCCTGCAGCGCCAAAGCATAAAATGAGAAATTCAAGAGGGAATGTCTTAGAAGAGGCTAATTACTGGAAAAGACCAAATTGCTTGAGACGCATTTCACTCTTTGAAAGTAGTAGAAAAATAATTTATTTTCTGCTGTAGTAAATTTCAGAAGGTTCACATTCTGGTTTTGCTATTATCAATATTACATATTGTTCCTACCAGGTTTATAAATGTTACTGTATGTTTATGTATTATAAACAGATTATTTTGCAGGTTATTTTGCAATCATCATTATTCTGTATGCTGGTATATAAATTCACTCTTTTATGTTATTTTATTACATATGGTTAAAGGTTATAAAAGAGAATAAGTAGCCTACAAATCATACCATGTGCAAACACAAGCACCAGAGGGACATGGTGCTCATCTGTACTCTGATAATGTATAAATGAGAAAAATGTTATCAAGAAATTATAATTATTACAAAAACCTTCTGAACAACACCTAATTACAGATTGATTAGGCACCTGAAGATAAGTATCAATGTAACAAATGCTACTGACAGATTCAAATCCATGAAAAGGGAAAGAAGCCTGGGGTCTCTTCTGCTCTCACTTAAATCAGTATACATCAGAAGTAAAAATCTCTGAAGGTTTACAGAGTTACTCCAGTATGTCAGTGTAGGTGAGATCAGAATTAGACTTCCTGAATCCACTGCAAATTTGGATCAAGGGTACAACTCAACTGAAGTTAACTGAATAAACTAGGGTTATTTTTCATCCATTAACTGCAATAAACACTGTATCAGGAAAGATAAGTACCAACATTCAAGGCATACATTTTTTAAAAAAGGACGAGGAGGAACCATTTTAATTAACTTAAGGAAACAAAGTCTTCTTTTTTAAGTATTAAATGTAAGAAATTAGTATATTGAAAACTGCATTAGGAAGGGCCTTTCATTTAAAGAAAAAAACTATTTTTCCACCCCAGCACATATTATTCAAGTACTACGAAGCAAAATGCTGAAGTCCCATTTGGATGACAGCACTGAGTTAATCAATACAAATTAGACAAGGAGTGCTACAGCAATTCCCAGAGTACTAGCTCCATTCATATGTGAAGCTCCTAAAATGAAGTGCACTGAACATTCAGTCCTACCTAATAAAAAGAAATAAACAACAGAAGAGCCACTTTCATCTAAATGCTTTGTCTATGGTAGCTACAATGCAACGGATAATCAATGTTCCTCTTAACGGAACAGAGATGAGTTGACTTGCTAAGAACACAAATATACGTGGTATGAGATCATTCCGAACAACTGGAGAAAACAGACATTATGCAGAGAGGTTTTATTACTCCAAAGGTGGAAAAAAATACCTTTCACTCTACTCCAAATTTCTTTCACCTTGACAAGCTGAAATGCATTCCCTAGATTTTTAAAAAAGAAAGTAGTAATGGGCTTAAATTGCAGCAAGGGAGATTAAGGTTAGACATTAGGAAAACCTTCCTAACTGTAAAGGGAGTTAAGCACTGGAACAAATTACCTAAGGAGGTTGTGGAATCTCCATCATTGGAAGTTTTTAAGAACAGGTTAGACAAACAGTTGCCAGGGATTGTCTAGATAACTCTTAGCCCTGTCTGAGTGCAAGGGACTGGACTAGATGACCTACTGAGGTCCCTTTCAGTCCTATATTTCTATTATTCTATGAGGAGGGTGTGGAACCCTTGTGGGCCAGTCTGTATTCCACTCTGGTTCCACAGCTCACCAGGAATGTTAGCTGGTGGCTCCTCCATGGATCTGTAAGCATGGGCGTGTACTTGGTGTGGTTCACAAATTCCCCCGACACCTCTTCTTTTTGTGGTATGAGGAGACCCTGCCACACATCTGTGTAGAGTGCATCAGGTTGCAGCCCTTCTTCGACTCTTCCAGAACCTCATCCTGAAATTCCACCTGAACTTGCCCCCTCACTTGTTTATCCTAGCACAGCCTATCCACTGCCCCACAGAGTTGGCACAGCTCCTGCTTAACCTCCTCCTGGTGCTGGCCAACATGGCCATCCATCACACCAGAAGGAGGAGGCTGCACAGTGGGGGTGCTCTGCAACTGTGAGGCCTATTTCCAGCCTCTTGTCCACTCACGTCTCTGGACAGAGTTCCTCTGGGTGTTGTACACTGACTGCTTGTACACCTTTGAGTCGTGGGTGCTGTTGGGGTGGGAGGTCTCTGCTCAGTGTCCCACTCTGGATTCCTGATTTTTAACCTTTAACCATCAACTCACACCCCTGCTTTTTCATTTATTTTCTTTAGTATTTACTTGTGACCGAGGCTTTCTCTCCCTCATTTGAATGGGTGGGCCTTTAGCTTTAGGCAGGCCTAGGCCTGCCATCTCCCCGCAACCACAGTAGATGCACACCTTCCAACTTCTGCAACTGCACAGAGATCCTACAGAAAACCACCTCATTCACTAGACGACCTGCTTCAGTCTCTGTGTACTGAATGGGGCTTGGGTCTTATGGAAACAATTATATGTGGTCTTAATTAATGGGGGCTGTGGGTGCACAGCCTCCCTAAAAAGCAGGCTCCAAAAATATGACTGTTTGAAACCTGCTGATGAGATTTTTGGCCACAGCATGGGGCCTATTTCATTCCTAAAGAAACTGCAGCATGCAGTCATTCTTCATAAAATCCACAGGGGCCATGTAGACTGGATCAGGCATTTCATACTGTATAGGTACATTCACACAATAAAGTAATAGCTGGATTCTCTCAGTATGGGTCTGGGATACTGTAAAACGCTAAGCACCTTGTGAGATGTTCAGCTGCTCAAGTCATTTGGGAATTTAGCTCCTCACTTGATCAGGCCCTATTCTTTTTCCCGTAGTATTCTTTTTTTCACTTTATTTTTTGTTCCTACTTTCAGTTTCATTCAGCATCTTTCCTTCTCTCTGGTACTTTTGAAATGTATTTTTGAGCTTCCTTTTGTACTACATTAATCCTCATTTCTGTTTTTTCTTGTCATGATATTTTTTGGGGAGAGCGGTATCTTATTCTTTCTCTGCCTCTGATCCTGACCCTATAGGTTCATCCATAGAGTTCATCAAAATACATTCATCAAAATTCCCCCTCCTCTCTCTGTATGTTATACAACATGTTCCATCAGTTCTAAATGTCCAAAGAGACTGACATGTCTCCGATCAGTATTAAAATACAAATGTGTGTGGTTTGGATGAGATGGGGTTAACACTGAGAGGAGGGTTTATTGCGTGTTCTTTGGAAAGTGGTGAAGCAGCAGAGGGTGTGAGTAGGAGGGATTGCAAAGAAACTTTAATTACAGGATATAGATCCTGGCTGGCTTATAACTAAACATTTTGTTGCCCTAGGCAACCACCTGTTCTCAGTGTCTAAGACATCCAGCCTTAGATGTACAGGCACTGCACCTAGAATGCTGTAGACAAATACTCAGTGAGACAACTCCTGCTATGACTGTGAAAACTAGTTTGTTCTGTGAAATCAATGGGACCTGCAGAACTCTAGGCACTTACAAAAAGGGGTTTGGTTTTCAATGTGGATTTTAGGTGCAAAACTTTAGGCACCCAAATTCAAACATTTTGGACAAGGATCCTCTTAAAACTATTATTAAAGATACTGCTGTCACTCTGCAAGTCTGAAAGAGACTATTATTGGGATTGTATGTTTACTCTTATTACAAATATTTGCCTTTAGCATCTCCACCAACAGTTGGGCTAGAGGCTTTTGAAACTACATCAAAAAATGTCTCTTAGCAGCTGAATTACACCTATTTCTTTAAAAACCCCAAAATTCTATATACCATGAGCTCAGTTCTTCCCTCAGAAATAGTCTGTAGAGCCAGAGCCTCATCATTGTAAATCAGGATAGTTCCACTGATTTCAATCCACACAAGCTAAGGATATGGTCCATTATGCACAACTCTGATTGACTGCACTTATGTCCTGTGTTTTAATATGTGCTGTTTTAGTCTAATTGACAGGACTGTGAGATACCAAGAAAGAAAGGGTACATGAAGGCTTAACAATTTATTGTTTAAAGGCATTTTATATGTCATTCTAAGTATGAATGCAGTCAGACAGACTAAAATAACAGACAACATTTAGGCTTCCTGCTAGCTTTGAGACTGCATGATTTATTCATTGAAGGAAATCAAATAGATGGGCAAGGTTTTTTGTGTTTCCATAATTCTAATTCATGCTCATATACTTTGCAGAGCATGTTGAAGATCTCCTCTGTGGCCAATGTGGCAGACAATCACCACCATCTTTTGCTCTCAAAGAAAGCACTTTTTGAAGTCATCTCTCTGAAGACATGCAACATGGAGCACAATTCGTGAATAATGAAAAAAAATCAGTATTCATTGAAAATAGAAGCAGCACTGGCATTATGTCTCATCCAATGCTATTTCTTCAGAGTGTCATTTAGGTCATCCTTACTAATAAATAACCCATATGCTGTATTCTCACATGCCCAGTTAACACTGGGCTTCAAATTGCTGAAAACTGACGCAATGTGACCATTGCTGGCAATTCTTAGAAAAAGTCTCTACTCTGAGTGCAAATTGCCATAAACTTTTAAGAAATCATCTTTTGTGAGCTAAGGATCTTGTGCAATAGAAGATACTTTTACAGCCCTGCAAATCTGCAGGTATCTGCTTTATACCCACAGATATCCGTGGACCATGTTTGCGGATCATTGATTGGATGCAGATACAAATTTTGTGTCTGCACAGTGCTTTAGATATCTCTTTTCTGGGTATGATTTTATATCATTTCCTTAAATTTAATGAGATTTACGAGGATCCACACAAAAAAAAACCAAAAAACCCAGTACCAGCAGATCTGTGTCAACTGGTTTTTGCATACTTGAAGCTATCTAAACTAACATTGATTTCATTATGCGGTTTCTTTTGCAAGCAAGCTCAGTGGTAAAGAATTGCAGGGCTGCACTCATTGTGGCCAAACTGTACAGTAGTTTTAGAGCTAAACTTGACTTTAGTGGGACTATATACATTCTGAAAGTTAGGCATTTGCTTAATTAACTTCGAATACTCTCTTCATGTATTCGCAAAAAGAAAAGGAGTACTTGTGGCACCTTAGAAACTAACAAATTTATTTGAGCATAAGCTTTCGTGAGCTACAGCTCACTTCATGCATCCGATGAAAGCTTATGCTCAAATAAATTTGTTAGTCTCTAAGGTGCCACAAGTACTCCTTCTCTTTTTGCGAATACAGACTAACACGGCTGCTACTCTGAAACCTTCCTGTATTCTGATTTCTTTTGACGAATGAACATGCCAAAGGCTTGATGTATAGGCCACCTTATAGTTACCCCCCCTTATACTGTTCCACAGTAATAATACTGCTAGAAGTGTGCTCAGCACACAAAATGAAAACAGTCCTTGTCAATAAGAACTGACTATCTGAAAGACAAACACAGAAAAGATGGGATATTATGGGATGCTTGGAGGAAGGATCCGTTTTGACTTATTATACTGTAATAAGGCTGATCTTCTCCCCAGTTCCCAAAGGACACATTGCCACTTCCAGAGCTCATTGACTATTTCCTCTCTGGTAAACAGGGTATGTCTCTGGGAGATGTCCATGACAAACCCTCTCCCTAAAGATTTTCAACTCCATCTGAATTCTTTGGGTCAAAAATTAAAACATAGGTGCTTAGAACTCGACTTCTAAAATCACATTTAGAGTCCTAAATACTGTAAGTGACCTGACTTTCAGGGGCAATGAGTACCCACAATTCCCACTAATTTTAATGAGACTCTGCACTCAGTATTTCTGGAACTCAGGACAATAAATTCCGGTGCCTCAACATGCCCAGATTTAGGCAGCTACATTTGAAAAGTTTGGCCTTTATTTCCACAGCTTCTCTCCTGCTTGTCCGACATGCTTCAATTCTATAACTGAGAAAAGCTTGATTGTGCCTTTTTCCTATGCAGCTAAACAGTGGAGTAAGGCTCCCCCTTCATGCCTGCATAGTACTCTCCCAGGTTGCCCTTTCAAGTGTGAGGGGATAGTAGAGGCTGTGAACCCAAATTCACAGAGGAGCCATGACTCTGTGCCCAAATTCTAGTCATTGTTGCATGAGGGAGCGAGTATGTTGCACCTCAGAAAGGAGTGAAGTAAATTACTCCCTGCCTGCAGGTGCAAGAGAGGAGTCTAGGGAGCCACTGAATCACAATTTCTTCAGGAAAACGGCAAAGCGTCCTGTGGCACCTTATAGACTAACAGACGTATTGGAGCATAAGCTTTCATGGGCGAATACCCACTTCATAGGATGCAATACGTCTGTTAGTCTATAAGTTGCCACGGGACTCTTTGCCGCTTTTACAGATCCAGACTAACACGGCTACCCCTCTGATACTTAATATCTTCATGGCGTTTCTCCTGGACACGGTGCTGCTATGCAATGCCCCAAATTTAGGACTGAGGTTCAGCATAGCTCTTAGGTGGAAAACAATATCCACTTGACTTTTCATTTAATTTCTTTATGCAAATTCATACTCTAAAGAACTAGGACTCAGTCTCAGGCCCCAGATCCAGCGGCTTTGCAAAAAGTCAATCCATCAGATTTTCAGCCACTGCAGTTGATGGTTACAGGTGGCATAGCTTAAGGCAGCACTGAGACTGCTCTAAGTTATGCCAGGGCCATTTGAGTGCCCAGGATCGGTGAGAAGAAAGTGACCATGGGGCTACCTTTCCACTCTTTCCTTCATCAAACTGCACATACTGTAAACTCACTTTTCACAGTTCAGGACTGAGCCCTTAGACTTCACCCAAAAAAATCTGAGTGGCTGCCTGGGTTATTATGTTGTCTGCCTCCTGATTAGTCAAACCAAGTTTCTACCTAAAAATCAGTTCCAACACAATTCAGCAGAAACCTACATAAACATCTCGGTTGACTTCATTCACCATGTTGTTTTCATTTCTTCCCTGAGCAAAACATTGGAGGAATTAGAACTACCCACAGATTGCAAATAAAACCATAGGTATCAGCTGGCTGGGTTTATTCATCCTCTGAGTCATGCTTATTAGCAATAACAAATGGAATGTCAGAAACACAATAAAACTAGATTTTCATGTTTTATGATTCCATGTATTAGAAGGACATCCAATAACAAGCGAGCAAGACCGTCTCAGAGTACCTCTTTGTCTGGGTAGGGAAAAAACTATCACAATTCATGCCCCGGATCTTTTTTATTTATTTCTTGCACAGCCAAGATATGCTTTTATCGCTCGGTGGCACATGTCTTATTATACCTTATTGCTGAAATAGGTAATGTAAAAAAATTATTTTTCATTAGCTGCAATGGGTTCCCAACAGATTTATTATCTATTCCTAACCTTTATTTTTAATTACAAATTTTTAGCAAAGAGTCTGTATTCAGAAAGTTATTTACAGAATTATCCCATTACCTCTCACTCCTTCACAAAATGATGTGCTACCTCCTACATACTTCATGTTCACTCCGATGCTTACTTAAAGCTTACTATGAAATCTCCTCTTATTTCCTTTCAATCTACTGCCATCAAAGGGCTTGAGCATGATGCCCAATACATATTCTCACACAACAAAACTTTGTTAGCTTTGAGTTAAGGTTGTTAGACTGTGTATAAACCAACACAAATTCTGTAAAGCACACAAAGAAGCAATTCCGTCATTCAGTCTCTCTTCCATGCTCCATTCATCAGCTCCCCTTCTCAACCCTGTTATTTCCCTTACATTCCTTACAGCCCATAAATTTCCACCCTCATCCTGAACAAAAACCCCAAGCAGACCTATGTCTTAAATCTAAGAGTATGATTATTGGTTATATGTTCAGGTATTTTTACATATGTTGTAACTGGTATTGTGTTGGTGCATTGTTTTCAGGTGGTTTGAACATATACCATATAAATATGGTCAGAGTTAAGGTTGCATTTTGATTTTTCAGGATGAGCATAGCAGGAAGTGCAAGGAGGGTAGGTGAGCCACTGTAGTGAATGGATACAAGGGAAATAACCATTCTTAACTCTGACCCATGTCAGGTGACTAGGACCAGTCTCTTTACTAGCACTCCTGTGTGTTGCATCTTTATTAAAACTATGTTGCCAGAAGAGAAACAACTGTTAGCCTTTAACAAACCAAAGAATAATAGCATAACTACCACAAAATGCTAATATCTCAAAGCAGGATCATTGTGTGAATATAAATTACCTTTTCCCATGCTTTTCAACCACGGCATTTATAGCATCATCTGTCAGCTGGCATCCATTAGCAGAAAGGCTCTGGAGGCTGAAATGTAAAATGACAGTTATTTCTCTATATTTAAAAAAATCATCCCTAGTTTAAATCCATCAGCTTCAAAGAAGTTACACCACACTTGTATTTGTCCTGTTGCCCTTCTGACACTTAGGAGACATAAAGGGGCTGGAAACTGGCTGCATCTGTCCAGCAGAAAAATTCCATCTCAGAGGAACTCCCAAATTATACAAGTGTGTTGGCTCCAGTCCCTGTGCCTACTGTCTCCTTCTTCGCCCCCAATGCAGGGAGCAGTCAGGCACTTTTTGGAGCCAGGCAGGGAGGGGTCCATGGCAGAGCTCTGTTCTGTTACACCTATAGTGCCTGCATCAGTGGCACACGTTAGAGCTGCTAGGAAGAATCTCTAACTCTACCAAGGTTGTGGCTTGACCTGGGAACCAGAGCTGGAACCCACTCCTGGCCCCCTTCAATTCCTCCCCACTGAGCAGAGCTTTGGCACAGAAGTGAATCATGCCCAATGAATACAATTGATCTTTTTCATTACTTTGCACAGATAAGCAGATCCACAGGAGGAATGTATACCTATTGCTGTAAAGCAAGCAGGTGGAAAAGTGGGGAGGTGTTAAGTGTTTTACCTTAAAGAAGCTTCTGCTAGAGCAATGACCCCTAAATCAGTAGCCCCTGTCCAGCTTATATCCACGGATATCAGCTGGCTGCAAAAGGTGCTTGCATGGAGAAGAATTGTGTCCCCTCGCAATCTAGGACCACTGCAGCTTGTTATGTTCAATTCCTGGGTGAACAAAGAATAAAATAACTGCAGTGCAGAACAACTTTAAATAATGACTACAGCTTGTAGAAGTTTGCCTTCCGAACGACGAACTGGGTACAGTCTCTGTCTTCTTTCATTGTTATTTTTCCATATACCTTCTCATTTTCATATATTCTTACACATACACACACACACAGACTATTATATTGAGGGCCAGGTTTTTAATGGGCCTCTAACAGAGCCCCTGCAATATACAAGGAGCATGCATTTGCAAACATAACTGTAGGGGAATGGATGCCCCTAACATACTGTTGGTAAGTCTTTAGGGTCCACCTTGGCTACTCAGGGTTCAACTCCATAAGGTGTGGAGCACCCAAAATTTTAACTGACAGTGGCTTGCTTTCACTTTACTAACTTCATTGTGAGTTGAAGATATTTAGCATGTTATAGCAGACACTTTGCAGGGTTGGTCTCTTAGTGGCCGAGGTCCATACCACTCATTTTTGATTGGCCTGATTTTTTTTAAACAGTGTCTTAAAGAAAAACTATTCCTTTTAAATTACATGCAGAAAAGATCCATTTTTTCTTTAAGTCATCATTATTTAAGAAAAACGATAATGTTGCAGCCTCACAAGGCATAGGTTTATGGATTTTGCTACATACCTTGAGTACTGTCAACCTCAAGTATTCAAAAATCAAGAATCAGGTCCCAAAATAACATGACTGGCTTTAAAATAATGAAATTTTAAAAATAATAAAGTTGGGATTCTTTATATTTGCTTTCTGGTTTCTGAGCCTTTAGTGTTCCCATTTTCAAGATTTTCTCAGCAACGAAGATAAACTTACTTTCTTTTTTACATTAGAGCTGACATCTCACATAATCAATGGACCCCAAGAGGCGGTTTTAAGAAAAACACCAAAAAATGCAAGATTGGAAATGAAAATTACAAAAATTGGCAACATTGTAGTGACAGATTATTGTATGTCTGCACATGTCTATATTGGTTGGCAACTCCATTTTGATTGTATATTGCACTGTGCCTTCACTTTTGCCTCTTAATCTCCATAATGGACTGGGATAACCAGGAGTTTTTAGCAGAGTCTCTGTGTGCCACTAGCTGTAGGTTAACAACGGCGAGCATCAAGATTTATTAATCTGGATGATCTTCCATTCAAAGGGAAGCACCTTAGACAAGTTTTTCCAATCTGGACTTCAGGTGGGCTGTCAACAAGCAACATATCAACTGACAAGAGACTTGAAGCTGCTCTGGAAAGTCACCTCACAGAGGGGCATAGAATTTTATAGAAGGACAAGTTTTGGTTTTAGCAGGGGCACTCTCTCACTGTCTCAAACAAGAAGACAATACTGGGTAAGAGAAGGAAGAGAGGAGGATCCTGGGACCCTGAAAAAAAGGACCAAAACACAAAGGGTCCTGGAGTTGTGAAGACACTGGAAGCAGGAATTTCCATGCAGGTGTTTGTTATTTTTCCATAGATCTGTATATCTCTTTTGCTTTGTCTAGAATCATAGAATCATAGAATATCAGGGTTGGAAGGGACCCCAGAAGGTCATCTAGTCCAACCCCCTGATCAAAGCAGGACCAATTCCCAGTTAAATCATCCCAGCCAGGGCTTTGTCAAGCCTGACCTTAAAAACCTCTAAGGAAGGAGATTCTACCACCTCCCTAGGTAACGCATTCCAGTGTTTCACCACCCTCTTAGTGAAAAAGTTTTTCCTAATATCCAATCTAAACCTCCCCCACTGCAACTTGAGACCATTACTCCTCGTTCTGTCATCTGCTACAATTGAGAACAGTCTAGAGCCATCTTCTTTGGAACCCCCTTTTAGGTAGTTGAAAGCAGCTATCAAATCCCCCCTCATTCTTCTCTTCTGCAGGCTAAACAATCCCAGCTCCCTCAGCCTCTCCTCATAACTCATGTGTTCCAGTCCCCTAATCATTTTTGTTGCCCTTCGCTGGACTCTCTCCAATTTATCCACATCCTTCTTGAAGTGTGGGGCCCAAAACTGGACACAGTACTCCAGATGAGGCCTCACCAATGTCGAATATAGGGGAACGATCACGTCCCTCGATCTGCTCGCTATGCCCCTACTTATACATCCCAAAATGCCATTGGCCTTCTTGGCAACAAGGGCACACTGCTGACTCATATCCAGCTTCTCGTCCACTGTCACCCCTAGGTCCTTTTCCGCAGAACTGCTGCCTAGCCATTCGGTCCCTAGTCTGTAGCTGTGCATTGGGTTCTTCCGTCCTAAGTGCAGGACCCTGCACTTATCCTTATTGAACCTCATCAGATTTCTTTTGGCCCAATCCTCCAATTTGTCTAGGTCTTTCTGTATCCTATCCCTCCCCTCCAGCGTATCTACCACTCCTCCCAGTTTAGTATCATCCGCAAATTTGCTGAGAGTGCAATCCACACCATCCTCCAGATCATTTATGAAGATATTGAACAAAACCGGCCCCAGGACTGACCCTTGGGGTACTCCACTTGATAGCGGCTGCCAACTAGATATGGAGCCATTGATCACTACCCGTTGAGCCCGACAATCTAGCCAGCTTTCTACCCACCTTGTAGTGCATTCATCCAGCCCATACTTCCTTAACTTGCTGACAAGAAGACTGTGGGAGACCGTGTCAAAAGCTTTGCTAAAGTCAAGAAACAATACATCCACTGCTTTCCCTTCATCCACAGAACCAGTAATCTCATCATAAAAGGCGATTAGATTAGTCAGGCATGACCTTCCCTTGGTGAATCCATGCTGGCTGTTCCTGATCACTTTCCTCTCATGCAAGTGCTTCAGGATTGATTCTTTGAGGACCTGCTCCATGATTTTTCCAGGGACTGAAGTGAGGCTGACTGCCTGTAGTTCCCAGGATCCTCCTTCTTCCCTTTTTTAAAGATTGGCACTACATTAGCCTTTTTCCAGTCATCCAGGACTTCCCCGGTTCGCCACGAGTTTTCAAAGATAATGGCCAATGGCTCTGCAATCACAGCCGCCAGTTCCTTCAGCACTCTCTATGAGTAAGCACTGTCTATGAGTAAAGTGTTTAGGAATTGTTTTGTGATAGCTGTCTCTCCCTTAGTTTAACTGTCCCATACTCTCTGAAGGATGAAACAGTAATCCAGAGAGTCCACAGTTTCAGTGGAACTCTGAGAAGCGTGCAATTGCTAATGAGAAGGCTTGGGAGGGCAATATTAATTTTAGGACCTGTGCTGTTGGCCTGCAGAGTCCCAGGAAGGAGTGTTAGACAGAGGATCTGCATCCCACAAATGTGTCTAGAACTACAGAGTTTATGACAGTGACTGGACTCTGTCCCAAACTAGCCAGCCTAAACTCAGGCGAAATCCAAGGTTTGGGTCTAATATAGTGGTATAGTGGTGAGCATCCACAAGGGAGAGCTCTATTAGGATTGTAACAATTGTAACATATTCTAACCTAACATTTCTTTTTCTGAGTTTAAGTACTGCTCCAGATTAAACAAATAATTTCAACACATGCTTAAAATTAAGTATGTGCTTAAGTGCTCTGCTGCACTGGGGCCTGGATTCTGCAAGGCTTACATTCATTGATCTCCCATTGACTTCAATGGGAGTGCAAAATCAGGTGTTAAATCTTTCTTTACTGCCATTACATCTCTGTAATCCTTACCAAGAGATATGAACTACATGAAGTTACTAAAGTTCCTGCAATTATCTTTTGAGCTGTAATATGTGTAGTTGTCCTGGAAAATAGCATGGTTTTGCCTCTGTTTTATACAACATAAATTTTTTCCATCAACTAACAAATATTATTTAGATTTCCCATTGCAGTTGTTCTCCCCTTCACATTCTGTTCCCTTCATAATTTATTTTTAGGCAGTCAACTTTGAAGTACAGTCACAGTAATAACTGAAAAATAATTGTAAATGCCAAGAGCTTCATGACAGTGGATCCATTGACTGAGTGCCACAAGTAATTCCTGTAGAACCTTCTGAAGTGAAAAGGAAAATCAACTTCTTGTCATGGGACCCCTGATTGTCATTTAGTTGCCCCTTTTTCGACCCAAGTGGCTTGTCAAATTTTGGGAGCTTTGTCTTCCAGTAGGGGGTAGAAACTGATGATCAAGTCTGGTATTTTCTTTGATGCAATTTTGTTTATTTACAAGGAATGTGCCAGTCTTTGCTTCTCTGAACATAGGAGGAACCAGAAACAAAAGAATATTATTTTAGCTTATAGCTCCAACTCTCTTTAGTCAACCCCAGACCCCAAATACACACTCTCTCTCTAGTGTTTTCCAGGGTCATACACCGTGCTCACAGACAGCTGCTTGGCTTTCTTGCATTTTGGCTATCTCTCTCAGTTTTTGTGTTTTCACCCCAGTTAGTATTTTTCACACATAGACAAACATGGAATGGTAGGAATAGAGAGGTCATGGAAGGAGCACCCCTTAAGGCCACAACAGCAGCAGCTGATAAAAACAGATAGATGTATCATTTTATCGTTCCCAGTCACAGAGGAAAGGGAAAGACAAGTTTCAAAACTCCCTTCCCTTTGTTCCATAAAAATATTTAATAACACATGTTTATTGGCATTTCATCTTTGCAACACCTCAGCACAACACCGCCCTCCAGCCCAGCCACAGTGAATATGGCCCACCACGGGCAAGGGGTGGAAGGAATTTCAATTTCATGAAGCAATACAATTTTGGTCCCTGGTCCACAAATACCAGTAGAGGGCAATGAATATTGGCACTGTTTTCCACAGGCAGTGGTGCTTTTGGCAGATAACTCACTCCTGAGGGTAACAAAAGCACAGACAGCTGCTACTGACATCCTGAAGCTGCCCAGGCCCATATGCTGCTAGCCTGTTTACTGCAATGGTACCTGCTGAACTCATGGAGTGGCACAGGAAAGTGTCCCACATGGAGGAAAACATAAGGCAGCCAACCCCAGAAACTGTTGGAAGAAAACT
Organism: Caretta caretta; assembly: GCF_965140235.1. Classification (NCBI taxonomy): domain Eukaryota; kingdom Metazoa; phylum Chordata; order Testudines; family Cheloniidae; genus Caretta; species Caretta caretta. The sequence goes on along the minus strand of NC_134210.1, from coordinate 93,392,851 downwards.
GCAGAGTATCTTCACAAAAGTTGAGTAAAATAATGACAAGTTAATACCTGTGTCTTGTTAACTTGGGGATGGGCTGGAGGCATCTTTAAATTTGAACATTGTAAGGAAAAATTGCATGCACACACTTACCCGAGTTTCCTTTCCTGTTATTGGGCTGGTCCATGCTTGGCTGCTGGAACTGGCTGCACTGTGGTGGAGTCTCAAACAGGTCCTGGCTTCTGACATGGCTAGTGCCCCCCACCCTCCCAATCTTCTCCCTGTTCACTGCAGGAGTCTCTGTCTCGAGCTCCTCCAAGGTATCCACGGTGATCTGCAGGGTGTTGGTGGGGGTCTCCATCAAGTATGGCAAGCAGTAGTAAAAGCAGCAGGTCTGCGGCTCAACACCAGATAGTTTTTTGGCCTTCCTGACCTCGTCTTATGCCTAGCACATCCTTAGTCTGAGTGGCACTACTACTGATCACAGTTGCCAACTTTCATGTGGTAAATAGGCACCCAGACTTTCACAATATGCCAAAAATCAAGCTAATCTCATTTCAAAACAAGGCCAAAACAAGCCAATCCCTTAGGACCCCATCACTGTATGTGACTAGATCCCGCCGGCGTGCTGTCTGGGACTGTGGTGGGCCACTGTGCACCCCTGACTCTTTCCGCCCCGTTGCCCCTGCTTGCCCTCATTTGCCGGGAGCCAATCAAAAAAAAAGCAGCAACAAGCTACAACAAGCAACAAGCCAAACAAGCAACAAGCTACATGCCAAAAACTAGCCAATGAGCAACTCACAAGCCAATTAAGCCAAAAACAAGCCCAATTTCTGCATTTTTTCCACAGGTTTGGCATGTCTGCTGCTGATCTTTATCATACCCCTTTGCCTGCATTTCCCATTCAATGTTTTCATAGATGTCCATGTTTCTCCGGCTAGTCTGTAGCTGTGCTTGCACAACCTCTTCTCCTCACAGTCCCTGGAGAGCCCATAATTCATGTCTACTCCAGGCCGGAGCATGTCTAGTGCATGGAGCTGGCATGGTTGGTTGGGCAGTTGCACATAGCAAGGGAGAATTGCTAGATGTGCAAGTGGGCAATCAGCAAAAGGAATTTCAAAAATACACAGGAAGTTTTAACATGGGGAGAGACTTCCAGTCTCCATGACCCCAGGGCAGTTTAGTTTCCAACTGTGACCCAAGCAGTCACTGTTGCAGGGAATGGGGCATTGTGGGACAACTGCTGAAGGACCGTTAGAGTCAACATAGGTCATGCAGTGTCTACACTTGCACCTTATTGACCTCAGGAGATCAGCCATGGCTTCACGCCATTCCAGGAGGTGGTTTTACTACTTTGCTGAAACAAAGCCATTATGTTAGCTGGTGATAAATTTGAGCATAGACAAACACACAAGTAGGTCGATGCAAGGCAACCTATGTTCACCTATCTGTAGTGTACTCCAGGCCTAAGGGACAATCCATCTCCCCCTGAAGTCAATAGGAGCCTTTCCATTCACTTCTGTAGGAGCTGGATTGGGTCCTAAATGCAATTACATTAAATTGACAATAAGCAGAAGTTTCAGAAAACTAAAAAAAAATCATAGCCTAATTTCACAAAATATAGATTTCTCAACAAAATGGCAATATTACTTATTATTGCCATTTTCTTGTACTTTAAAATAAATCAAAACCTTCTGAATGCAAATAAATATGTTCAGTGACTTGCTTTAGAAGAGTAGACTTGGTTCTATTAATTAATCTTAAACTCGTGGGAAAGGGTATGTAATTAAATAACTATTACACAAAAGGTGAATTACTACAGAAATTAACTGAATTATTTCCAGCAGTCTCATCAAATGGCATAAAATATCAGAACACAATGTTTTCATTATGGAATACATGGCAGCAGTCCGGCAATACTTCTGTCTCTGAAGAAGACTATTCATTTCATATCAGCTGACCTTTTATTTACTAGTCGCTATTTTGGGAGAATAGTTTTATTTGTTTATATGTTTGTTTCTGAAGAATTTATTTATATTATTGAGATGATGCATGGTACAGTGTATCTATTTTATGGATCCAAATTTTCCTGATTTTATATATATATATAATTGAAATGATTGAGGAAATGTGTTCCTTCAGAATATATAGTATTACTGATAAACTGAAGTGGGAAGAATAAGTTGTATAGATCACTCTGAAACCATATCCTTAAGGGCCAAAATTTCAAAACTCAGAAGCTTGACACAAACATATATTCAAGTTTTTCATGTGAGTATATAAACACTTGCCCATGTAGATATTCTGTATTCCCATTGGCATCAGGGCCAGGATTTCACGCCCTTTCCAAGTGCAAATGCCCTATCTGTACAAGAAAATATGGTACAAGGAAAGTGTACACTTTTGCAGGTTAAATCAGAGCTTATATTAGAAAGTCTGGCATGTGAGACAGCAATCCATACAAAAAGCAAAAATACATTCTGTGCACAGGCAAGTGACAGTTATTCATTCACAGATCCATAGAAAATGCCAGAAGGGACAATTGTGATCGTCTAGTCTGACTTCCTGCATAACAGAGGCCATAGGACTTCTCTGAATCAACTTCTGTTTGACGGAGTAGTCTCTTTTAGAAAAGCATCCAGCCTTATCTGAAAATGTCCAGTGATGGAGAATCCACCACCATCCTGGGTAAATTGTTCCAGTGGCTAAAACCCTCACTGTTAAAAATATGCATCTTATTTCCAGTCTGAATTTGTCTAGCTTCACCTTTCAGCCATTGGATCTTGTTATATCTGTGTCTGCTAAATTGAAGAGCCCATTAGCAAAGTTTTATTCCCCAGGTAGACCCTTATAGGATATGTCTACTCAGCATTTTGCAGCCGACGGGAGTGAGCCTCCCAGCCTGGATCAACAGATTTGAGCTCGGGGGGCTCGCACTAACACTCTAAAAACAGCTGTACCAGACAGCACTTGAAAGTTGTGGCTCAGGCTAGAGCTCAGGCTCTAAAGCCGAAGGAGTGGGGTGGACTTCAGAGCCCAACTCCAGCCCAAACCACAACTTCCAAGTGCTGTCTACACAGCTATTTTTAGAGCACCAGTGTGAGCCCCACTAACTCGAGTTTGTCAACCTGGGCTGGAAGGTTCGCTCCCATGGGCTTCAAAATGTTGTGTAGGTATCCACATAGACTGTGATCAAGTAATCCTTTAACCTTCTCTTTGTAAGCTTATCTGTAAAATTATCAGTAACAATTTCAGGGTTTCTTCCAGGTCATTGACAAATATGTTAACTAGAGTAGGGCCAAGAATCAATCCCTACAGGACCCCATTAAAACCACACCATTTGATGATTCTCCATTTAGAATTACATTTTGAGACCTGTCAGTTAGCCAGTTTTTAATCCAATCTTTTTAATCTAATGTGTGTCAAGTTCCAAGACTTATTGAAAAATCAACATTAACAGTCCAGATAGCTCCTCAGCCAGTGCTTTTAAAACTCTCAGATGCAAATTATTCAGAGCTGCTAGTTTAAAAATGTCTAATTTTAGTAGATGCTGTTTAACATCTTCCTGAGTTGGAAAGGAATGTTTCATTATCATCTTATGATATGAATATATTTTCTGTCTTCTTCCCAAATACAGAATAGCATTGTTTATTGAACACTTCTGCCTCTTCCCTATTATTACTGACAATTTTACCATTTTCATCTTGTAAGGGACCAATACAATACCATGGTTAGAATGTTTTTTGTTTCTTTAGAACCACAGAACAGACCATTTGTAACCAAGTGAAGGACTTTCCTCAGGTCTCCCTACACAAAAAATTGCTGTTTATGGTACAAAATATTTACATATTGTTATGTTTCATGGCATACAAACAGAGTAGTAAAATAAAAAACAAATTCTCTTGCTGGAAGGTTACAACATAACACTACTTTACTTCTGAGAATTCAGAACAATAACACACAAACCCAAAAACAGAGAAAAACAGGCTGCACCCTAAGGCAGAGAGGTGCAGCTCATGCCACCCAGCTTTAAGCTGGCTGTCTGCAAACTTCCTCTGCTTGTACGGTTTGCTCTAAGAACCCTTTCGTCTGCAAGCAGGTCCAGGGAACATTTCCCTTCCCCCCTGCTCTTAAAGCAATAGCTTGCAATTCCAACATAGTCCTCAACACATCACACGTATAAACACTAAAATAAATCATGATGTATTAACAACTATGAGCCACAGTACATTACAATGCATGGCGGGGGGGAACAACCATCCCCATATTAAGACTTTTGATGCATCAGAACCAACGTGCCTAATATCTACCAGATCACACATTGGTGAATGTATTAAAATAATTATATGGATTGCTATGTGGATGTGAATACATTGTTACTACAAAAATAAGACACAACCTGTGCAAAACACTGCCCAGTAATGCGTTAGGTGTCCCAAAACATGGTTCTCTGTTCCCCCCTGCCCTTTTTTTTTTTTTAAGGAATGAGCTTTTTGTGCCATAGTAAAACAGATCACCACAAAAATTAAGGCCCCTGTTCAACAGTTAGGCGCACGCTTAACTTCAAGCTCACCGTTCATTAAGTTCAACAGAACAGCAAAGACTACATGGCAGTCAGTCTCCTTTCTTACTAGTCTGATGAATCCGTAGCAGCTAGGATAGCGGTATATTCTTCAAGAAATGGATAAGTTTCCTATGTGGAGATGAGCACTGAAATCTTTCAGTTGTGTCAATGGCAGCATTGGTGTAGTGCAGCACACAGTTTTGACGATCATCGGGTGTGACAAATTCTACCTTTTAGCCATGCTGGTCACACAGAGTCGTGGGTTTTGAGATCTTCTTGTGGCCCAGGGAATTTGAAGCAACATAAGTGAGAAGTTAAGGAGAGGCAGCGGGATGCTGCTAGCTTCAGGATCCCTGGGCCAGGACCTGGAGTAATGGGTGGGCCTGCTCCCCCGCCCCACTCACCTTTGGGGAAGTGGCTAGACTCTAGAACTAAGATCTTCCCACCACCCCTCCCTCCCCCTGGAAGAAGGAAAATATGGACAGTGACATGGCCAGAGGGCTGAGTGAAGGCGAAGATGCTGCAATACTGAGACTGAGTCAGGTTTGCAGGCGACGATGACAGGTTAGGCACCACCAGGAGGTAGGGTTGGCAACCCTTCAGGATTGTCCTGGAATCTCCACGAATTAAAGATGAATCTTTAATTAAAGACTATGTCATGTGATGAAACCTTCAGAAATACATCCAACCCAACTTGCCAACCTTACCTGGAAGGCACACCAGCTAGCAGAGCGAAGCCCTGTGATGGCCAGCAGGAGGTGCCGCATTGGTGAGTGAACCCCATGACAGTGGCATAGTAACTATTATATTCAAAATGTTTCTCTGTTATCAAACATAGCCTCTATGTTAAAAAGCATAACAAGAACATACAACACTTGCATACACAATGCAAACCACTTCCATGACACTGAGGTGTGATACTCATTCACACTAAGGCCCCTTTACATTGCTCTGGTCCCCTTTACACTGCGAAGTAATGAATGAGAATCAAGTCCTCATTTTTTTTAATCCACACTTGCATTTTTTCCTCTGGTTACCATGACTACCCTGAGACTTTAACTGGAAATTGTCCTTCTATAAGAGCCCTAAGGATGATGATTGTCTAAACCATCAGTTTTATCAGTAATTTAGGATGGCCAAAGTATTGGGATTAGACACATTGGCCCTGATTATCCTCCCATTTACATTTGTGCAAAGCAAGAGTAATCCCATGAGATATTTAAAAAAAACAAATATATAACTCCATTCTCTACCTTATGCAATATCTTGCTACTCAGACAGCAGACCTAACTAGATTTTTGGTTTCCAAAAATATATTTATCTTTGACTTAAACTCATTTAACTATCTGCTTCCACATCACCATATGATAGAAAGTTCAAATCTAACAACTCCCTCAAAGAAGCAGCTTGCCCCTCATCTCTAGCCTGCACCTTTCCTTCTGGAAATACTAGTTGTTACACTTCTTTCTTGTAGGTACCATATAGGTCTCCACTCTTTGTGTGACCCTTGCAGATTCCTGAAAACCACAAAAAGTTCACATCGTCACCTTCTTTGTTAACTCCTGAAAACTTTTAAAAAATATTCAAGGCAAAAATTATACATTTTGTAGCCTGGTGGATAAAATGATTTCCTTGAATTTAAGACACTGAGAGTAAAATCCTGGTTCCTCTGAAGCTGATGGCAAAATTTCCACAGACTTCATTGGAGATAGGATTTTACACTGTCCCAAACCTACTAGGGTTGCATTTTTATTCAATAAGTGTCTTCTCTTTGCTATGAGCATTCAAAAATATACTGCATCTGATTAAAAGTTTTCACTAGCTCTTTGAAGAAAATTAAAATACATGGAATTATTAGGAATAATTTTCAAGAAGACCACATACGTTTGCATCTTGAAATAAAGATGGAATATCCTCTGCTATGCTTGTATAAAAAATATTATGTCATATTTATGGGGTAATATGGGCTCCCTCTGGTGGTTATTTTTCACTTGCATTTTTCATTTTCCCTCACAAAAATACTGAGCATCCTTTAGGAATAAGTGGACTCCCTTGGTAAAGACAATTATAGAATCAAATCCTAGCAAGATAGTGTTTTTTATTATAAAATATATTATTCAGATCTATTTTTCCTTTATCTTTTATTTTTAAAAAATCATCATCAGAGCATTAATAATTAACAGGTGCAAAAACAGCCCATCTATATAAAGTTGTACTATATGATTTTTATATATAATCAGACATGTTAGAAAAACTTGACTCATTTAAACTAAAGTCAATAGGGTATATTAAATCTGTAAGTATAAGGCAGCTCCAAAAAAAGCTGTTTGATACTATTTTTCCTGCTTCATTCAATGCACAAGATGCATAGTCAATATTTTGTTTTGTCCTTGTTCAATGTGTGACTCCCAAGCCTTATTCACTGCACACTATCCAAACCCTGTTCTGAAGACAGAATTCATTTCCTTATGAACTTCTCTTTGGTTCTCATCACTATAATATGAGTGCTTCACAAACATTAATTTATTTATTTTCACAACATCCCTATGAGGTGAGAAGTGATGTCAGGTGCTGCCTCCCAGTAATCAGGCCTAGTGGTTGGTGTGGCTGTTGAAGCTGGGTGTAGGGTCAGGACTAGGCCAACAATGACAATGGAAGTGAGAGCCAGGGACAGGCCAGGGTCAAAACTGAGATCAGAGTCCGTCGTCAAACCAGAATCAGTATCATAGCCAGAGTCCACATGCAAACCAGTGGTCGAAGCTGGGTGTTCAAAGTACAGGAACAAGCCAAGTCAATAGAAAGACAATGCAGAGACCATTGAGATTGAGATGGAAATAGGAGACAGACTTGTTGAAAGTCTCGAGTTAAGGATAAAAGAGGTAAAAAAACAAGGGTAATGTCATAATAGGGGTCTACTACAGACCACCTAACCAGGGAGAAGAGGTGGATGAGGCTTTTTTTTTTAAAACAACTAACAATCATCCAAAGTACAGGACTTAGTGGTGATGGGGGACAACTATCCAGACATCTCTTGGGAAAATAACACAGCAGGGCACAGATTATCCAACAAGTTATTGGATGGTATTGGAGACCATTTTTTTCATTTCAGAAGGTGGAGAAAGCTACTAGGGAAAAGCCTGTTCTAGATTTGATTTTGACAAATAGGGAGGAACTAGTTGAGAATTTGAAAATAGAAGGCAGCTTGGGTGAAAGTGATTAGGAAATGGTAGAGTTCATAATTCTAAGGAATGATAGGAGGTAAAAGAGGAAAATAAAGATAATGGATTTCAAGAAGGCAGACTTTAGCAAACTCAGTGAGTCGATAGGCCAGATCCAATGGGAAGCAAGTCTAAGGGGCAAAAACAGTTCAAGAGAGTTGGCGGTTTTTCAAAGAGACATTATTAAGGCCACAAGAGCAAACTATCCCACTGCATAAGAAAGATAAGAAACATGGCAAGAGACCATCCTGGCTTAAGCAGGAGATCTTCAATGATCTGAAACTCAAAAAAAAAGTCCTACAAAAAGTGGAAATTGGTCAAATTACAAAGGATGACTATGAACAAATAACACAAGTATGTAGGGACAAAATTAGAAAGACCAAGCCACAAAATGAGTTTAAACTAGCCAGAGACATAAAGGGTAACAAGAAAACGCTCTACAAACACATTAGAAGCAACAGGAAGACCAAAGACAGGGCAGGCCTATTACTCAGTAATGGCGGTGGTGGTGGGGAAACAATAACAGAAAATGTGGAAATCAAACAAGTGCTAAATGATGTTTTTGTTTCAGTTTTCACCAAAAAGGTTAGTAGTGATTGGACACCTAACATAGTGAATGCCAGTGAAAATGAGGTAGGAGCAGAAGCTTAAATAGGGAAAGAACCAGTTAAAATTACTTAGACACGTTAGATGGCTTCAAGTCACCAGGGCCTGATGAAATGCATCCCAGAATACTCAAAGAGCTGACTGAGGAGATATCTGAGCCATTAGCGATTATCTTTTAAAAGTCATGGAAGACGGGAGAGATTCCAGAGAACTAGAAAATGGCAAATATAGTGTCCATCTACACAAAAGGGAAATAAGGACAACCTGGGGAATTATAGATCAGTCAGCTTAACTTCAGGACCCAGAAAGATAATGGAGCAAATAACTAAGCAATCAATTTGCAAACACCTAGAAGATAATAAGGTGATAAGTAACAGTCAGCATGGATTTGTCAAGAACAAATCATGCCAAACAAACCTAATAGCCTTCTTTGACAGGGTAACAAGCCTTGTGGATAGGGGGGACGCGGTAGATGTGATATATCTTGACATTAGCTTTTTATACTGTCTCGCATAACCTTCTCATAAACAAACTAGGGAAATACAACCTAGATGGAGCTACTATAGGTGGGTACATAACTGGTTGGAAAACCATTCCGGAGAGAAGTATCAGTGGTTCACAGTCAAGCTAGAAAGGCATAACGAGTGGGGTCCCACAGGGATCAGGTCTGGGTCTGGTTCTGTTCAATATCTTCATCAATGATTTATATAATGGCACAGAGAGTACACTTATAACATTTGCAGATGATACCAAGCTGGAAGGGGTTGCAAGTGCTTTGGAAGATAGGAGTAAAATTCAAAATGATCTGGACAAACTGGTCTAAAGTAAACAGGATGAAATTCAATAAGGACAAATGCAAAGTACTCCACTTAAGAAGGAACAATCAGTTGCACTGCATAGGAAGAAGTACTGCAGAAAGGGATCTGGGGGTCATAGTGGATCATAAGCAGGAGCATTGTAAGCAAGACACAAGAAGTAGTTCTTCCACTCTACTCCGTGCTGATTAGGCCTCAACTGGAGTATTGTGGCCAGCTCTAGGTGCCACATTTCAGGAAAGATGTGGACAAACTGGAAAAAATCCAGAGAAGAGCAACAAAAATGATTAAAGGTCTAGAAAACATGACCTATGAGGAAAGATTGGCAGAAGCTATAAAAGGCCCTGGAAGGCTCTCCATTTTGCCTCTTTCCTGGACTATGGACTTATACTAATGGAAGCATTCTAACCAAGGGACTGAGGACCTTCCAATGATTTGGAAGCAACCAGAGACTTGACATAAACCAGCAGTTTATTCCATCACTGCTACAAGCCTGAACCAAGAACTTTGCAATTGTTGTATGTATTTGATTCCTTTAACCAATTTTAACTCTCACCTTTCTTTCTTTCTTTTTAGAACTAAACCTTTAGATATTAGATATTAAAGGATTGGCAACAGCATGATTACTGGGTAAGATATGAGTTATATATTGACCCCGGTATGTAGCTGGTTCTTTAGGATCAGAAGAACCTTTTGTTTGATGAAACTCGTTTGAAATAACCACTCATCATTAAGTCTAGTGTCTGGGTACTGAATCCAGGACTGGAATCTTGAAGGAGGCTGCATGTCTGACTTCTTGTTAGCCAGTGTGATGAGACAGAAGTTTACTTCTGTTGCTGGTGTGGTTTATCTCATGAAAGAATAACCATCAGTTTTGGGTGTGTCTGCCCTATTTCTCAGCAGTTTGTCATGAATTTGGTATTCTCAGTTTTGACCCACAGAGGCATGGTGACACCTTGCCAAGCATAGTTCCAGAATGTGGGTTTTTTTCGAATTGCGTTGTTAAACATATCACTGTACGGAAACTTCAATAGAGGTATGTATTTTGTATTCTTTGATAACAACTGCAAAGTGACCTAGGCAGTACCTTAATACCAACATATTGAAAAATTTGTAAATTGATGGACCAAAGTTTAAAAGGGGCTTCAATCCTGACACTAATTTTGTGAGAGTAATCAATTGCAAGTACTAATTATGGCATTCAAATGTGAAGTTATCTGACTGCACCAGCAAATCATGCAATTAGATGCCTAAAAGCCATAATTTGCACTCTCAATTATTTGCATTATCAACTGATTGCACTTGCAACATGGGAGATGGGTTTTTAAACTTTGGACCCAAAGTTTTATTAATCTTCAGTGCAAATTATGGCATTTAAACATTAATTCCTGTAGATACCCATTTTTATTAGTCCCACTTCCAAGCATTTGGGACTTCGATGGGTCTTCAGACTAAGAGCCAAGTGAACCAGTGAACTCAGTGAGGGGGGTTTGGTTGCTAGCTCCCAATACCAAAAGAAAGGGGAAGGATCGATGGGAAATCGGGAACCGCAGACTGACTGTCCCCAGGAACAATGGGGAGAGCCTAATCCTGGCTCTGCCACTCATTCTTTGAGCTTGATCCTCCTACCACTTACAGTGGTGTAAATTAGGAGTAACTCCACTGAAGTTGGTAGAGTTACACTCCACACTAAAGTCAGTAGAATTACAATTGTGAGATGAATCAGGACCACTGTTTGGCCTCATACAAGTCATTTTACCTCTATGTCTCCACTATAAAACTGAGATAATACTTTACAAGGACATTGTGTAGATTAATTGATGTTTGTAGACTGCTTTTACAATGTAAAGCACTATACAAATACTAAAAACGATCATTATTCCAATGTGGTAAAGATGGAGTATTACTAAACCAACAGAACAGAAATCTAACCAACTAGGACGTCAAACATTCCCACCTGAGGAAAGTAGATTTCAGATTCTTACTTTACAGAATGAATACAAATACTATAAGCCTATTACAGCTTCCTAGTATTTGAAGTAGTCGTCCCCTTTTAAAAGCCTATGTGGCTCCTTTTGTACTACCACACATGGTTGTGGTAAATGTAAGCGAGGGAATGGTCCTGCTATTGTGGGGAACTTTCCTGGCTTCTGCACTACCCCGGTGAAATGGGCTAGCAGAAGGATCCGAGTCCTCGCTCCCACTTCTTTACCCAGAGGCCTGCCTGCCCTCGAGGACTCCCCTTCCACTCTCCTGTCTGGCAGAGTCCTCGTAACGCCAACAAGGCTGGGCCCAGGATTCCTGGGGGGCTCAACCCCCAACCTTGCTGTGGTCACCTAGGACAGGGGCTAGGGTGTCCCCACTCTGGGGTACTCTCTCTGCACTGGACACTTCCCTGACCCACTGATCATTTCGTACAATTTAAAGCAAATACAATTTATTTAATCAGCAATTAATTTAAAAAAGAATAAGGAAAAATGGGAAAGGAAAACACATCACCCCGCTCTGTGGCAGGGAACATTACAAACAGTGTCTCTGGAACGACAGGGCAGTTCACAGTTTGTTCCTTGTAGGTCCCAGGCCTCCTTCTCAGGCCCTGGCTGTGCTGCAGGGATGCTGTGGGTTGGACACTTGCTCTGGTGGTGACCACACACCTCCAGGCTTTGGGTGGTGGGACCCTTCTTCCCAGCATCAGACCCCTGTCGGGTTAAGAACCCCCTCCCGGTCTGCCCTACAAGGACCCTTGGCTGGGGGTGTCTTTCTGCGCTGGGCCCTTTGCCCAGGGTCTCCCCTTGGCTGGCCCCAGTTGCTCACCGCACCCGACTCCAGACTGCTCCAGCTCCAGCTCCAGCTCCACTGTTCTAGCTTCGGCTCCACTCTGCCTCAGCAGTGATGCTGCTGCTCTGCCTCCAGCCCCCTGGGCTGCTTCTTTGACCCCTCTGGCTCTGCGGCTCCAGCCCTCCTCCCAGCGCAGGATCTGCTCTCCCTGGGCTATGTCTCTGGCTCTGTGGCTGCAGCTCTGCTCCCAGCACAGGATCTGCTCCTCAGCTCAGCTTGGGCCCCTTCTTTCTCCTTAGCTCAGCCCCACTCTGTCTGACTCAGGCAATTCCAGCTTACACGGAGGACAGGACCCATGCTGGCCTTCTGATTAGCCTGCCCGCCCTGTCAATCAGGCTGACCTGGAGCATTGGCCTCTCCCCATTGTTCCTGGGGACAGTCAGTCTGAGGTTCCTGATTTCCCATCGACCCTTCCCCTTTCTTTTGGTACTGGGAGCTAGCAACCAAACCCCCCTCACTGAGTTTTAGTAAGGGGACAACAGTCCCCTTACATAAAGCTGCTGTAATCTTTGCCATAAACCATTATGAATTAGAATTTAACTATTTATTGGCAAAAATCAAAATCTAATAAACATTTTCTTACTAACACTGATCTTATTGTCATTGATGAGTATCAGAACCAGTATGTTCTAGACTATGCAATTATGGTTTAATTTACAGGGCACAAAAGTAATGTAAAACTATCAGTATGGCAACTGTTGACCATTTGAGTCAAATTCTTGTTTACAGGTTGGATACATACATACTTGATGTTTACAGGTTAAGTACTGTTAATTACATTGTAAATACATTTTATTTTGTGGTTCAAAGGTGAACTACAAAATAAAACAAACAAACAAACAAACAGTTTGTACTCTCTACTTCTCCTTTATAATGCATAATGTCAATCTTAGGCTGGAATTTTCAAAGGAACCTAAGAAAGTTAGCTGCCAAACTGCCATTGAATTCTAGTGGGATTTCAGCACCAAATACCCTTAAACTCCTTTGAAAATTCAAGTCTCAGGGCTTGTCTACACACACATTTAGTCTGCTGCAAGCAAGAGTGTAAATCCACCCCACACTAGCCTGCTGCAGACTAGCTGTCATGTAAATCATGCCGATATGCATTAACAATTCGTTAATGTGCAGTGATCTAGCCTGTTTCAAAGAGGACTAGATCAAAGAGCTTTCAACTAGATCAAAGAGCGTTAATGCATGTCAGAGGGATCCATATGGAGAGTTAGTCCTCCTCAGGCTAGTGAGGGTATATTCACATCTCAACTTGTCATGAACTAACTGTTCATGTAGACAAGCCGTTAGTGTTTTTCCAAACAAAAGGATTTTGTTCAGGGATTTGTTACAGCTTGTTTGTATAAACAGAAACATCAGACCTTGATTTTCCTGTTTTTCTGAAGGACCCTTTGTTCCTGAAGAACTGGAAAAGAACAGTGACATCACATTAGGTTAAAACCTGAGCTACAGCTTTCCCATGACTTAGATGAGGGAAGGAGGGGACATTGAGTCAGACTTCTCTTAAAGTTTTGTTTTAATTAAAACTTCTTTAATTCTAGCTCCTAACATTAAACAGCTGGGATACAAGCTGTCTCTGTGAGAACCCCAATCTCCCCTAAACTGAGGGTTGGGAAAGTTTCAACACATCTGGTGATATCACTATCCCACTTAATTCCCTAGTCTTCCAGAAGGTCCTTTAGCAAAACAAGTGACTCCAACACATGATATTTCTAATATAAAAAACAAGCAGGAAAAAACCCAACAACTTTCCTACAGAGTTCATCTTTAAACAAGGGCACACATTAAATGGCAATTAAATACAATTACCAGGTAATCTGTAGGGATATGCACTGTATTTACTCCATATTCCACAGATATTCCTGAGAATACATAAATTTATCCATGCAGCTTATTCCATGGGGGGGCACAACGCTTCCCATCCACACTGCACAGAACTGGATCACCAAGAATGCATCTTTGCAGAGGTTTCCTCCCCCTGTCCAGTGAATACTGCTATGGGAAGAGATTACTTGGCCTAGGAAAACTCATTTGTACTGAAGGCACTGATTGATTGTGTTTACATAAGTGGGAAAAAATCAATGTAATGCTTTGGTTATTCTGGATTTGATATTGGTCACATGAATAAAAGCTGTTTCCCCCTCACCCCCAGCGTACTACACTTCCCCCTCTGTCATGTACCAGACAAATATTCTGTTGTCCAGCCAAAAACCCGTAAAATATTGGGTCAAATTCTACACAGTTACACTGGTGCAAAGCCATCAGTAGAGCGCCTAGGGATTTAGACTGGTGTAACTGAAAGCAGAATTTGATTCATTATGCTTAGGAGAACAGTACAGATGTTTATGAACTACAATAAGGATCAACAGGATGTGAAAGCACTGCACCTGGGGCTTTTTAATACCTTGATGATAACATTTGTTTTTGTTTTTTTTTTATTTCCACAGGCCTAGTATTCTATTTTTAAAATGAAAGCTCTCAAATACATTTCTGACAAAATTTGAAATCCACTATTTAACTGAATCTGTATACCAATACACACTGAACAATTAGATCACTAATGATAGCTAGAATGAGAGAAAACAACGAGGAGTCCTTGTGGCACCGTAGAGACTAACACATTTATTTGGGCATAAGCTTTCGTGGGCTAGAACCCACTTCATCAGATGCATGGAGTGGAAAATACAGGCCATTTTTATGGCTGACTTAGTACAATGCTTCCTCAGCTCTCGTCCCCTAATGCCCCTACTCTACTTGCGCTACATTGATGACATCTTCATCATCTGGACCCATGGAAAAGAAGCCCTTGAGGAATTCCACCATGATTTCAACAATTTCCATCCCACCATCAACCTCAGCCTGGTCCAGTCCACACAAGACATCCACTTCCTGGACACTACAGTGCTAATAAGCGATGGTCACATAAACACCACCCTATACCGGAAACTTACTGACCACTATTCCTACCTACATGCCTCCAGCTTTCATCCAGACCCACACCACAAGATCCACTGTCTACAGCCAAGCTCTACGATACAACCGCATTTGCTCCAACTCCTCAGACAGAGACAAACACCTACAAGATCTATATCACGCGATCTTACAACTACAATACCCACCTGATGAAGTGAAGAAACAGATTGACAGAGCCAGAAGAGTACCCAGAAGTCACCTACTACAGGAAAGGCCAACAAAGAAAATAACAGAATGCCACTAGCCGTCACCTTCAGCCCCCAACTAAAACCTCTCCAACGCATCATCAAGGATCTACAACCTACCCTGAAGGACGACCCATCACTCTCATAGATCTTGGGAGACAGGCGAGTCCTTGCTTACAGACAGCCCCCCAACCTGAAGCAAATACTCACCAGCAACCACACACCACACAACAGAACCACTAACCCAGGAACCTATCCTTGCAACAAAGCCTGTTGCCAACTGTGTCCACATATCTATTCAGGGGACACCATCATAGCGCCTAATCACATCAGCCACACTATCAGAGGCTCGTTCACCTGCACATCTACCAATGTGATATAAGCCATCATGTGCCAGCAATGCCCCTCTGCCATGTACATTGGTCAAACTGGACAGTCTGTATGTAAAAGAATAAATGGACACAAATCAGACGTCAAGAATTATAACATTCAAAAACCAGTTGGAGAACACTTCAATCTCTTTGGTCACTCCATTACAGACCTAAAAGTTGCAATTCTTCAACAAAAAAACTTCAAAAACAGATTCCAATGAGAGACTGCTGAATTGGAATTAATTTGCAAACTGGATACAATTAATTTAGGCTTGAACAGAGACTGGGAGTGGATGGGTCATTACACAAAGTAAAACTATTTCCCCATGTTTATTCCCCACCTCCACCCTACACTGTTCCTCAGAAGTTCTTGTCAACTGCTGGAAATGGCCCACCTTGATTATCACTACAAAAGGTTCCCATCCCACACACTCTCCTGCTGGTAATAGCTCACCTTACCTGATCACTCTCTTGTTACAGTGCGTATGATAACACCCATTGTTTCATGTTCTCTGTGTATATAAATCTCCCCACTGTATTTTCCACTGAATGCAGCCGATGAAGTGAGCTGTAGCTCACGAAAGCTTATGCTCAAATAAATTTGTTAGTCTCTCAGGTGCCACAAGTACTCCTTTTCTTTTTATGAATACAGACTAACATGGCTGCTACTCTGAAACTCCAGTTAGTGAGGTGCGTGCAAGGAGCTGAGAGTGAGAGGGCGTGCTGCTGGAGGACTGAGGAGTACAAATGCTATCTGGCATCATGAGGAAGGTCCTGTGGTGAGGATACAGAAGGTGTTGGGAGGAGGCCATGGGGAAGTAGCCCAGGGAGTTGTAGCTGTCACACAGGTGTTACACAGAATACTATAGACAGCTGTGATCCACAGGGCCCTGGGCTGGAACCCAGAGTAGAGGTTCCAGGTTCCCCCCATCCCCACAACTCCGGATACCGAAGGAGTTGACTTGGACTGTGGGTCCCACCAGAGGGGAAGGTCCCTGGCCTGTCCCCCGACCCACTAGGTGGGCCAACAGAGACTGTGGGGATTGTTCTCCTTCCTTTTCCCCATGCTGGCCAGTGATGAGGTTATCTGAGTGAACGGCAGATTTGAGCCACAAAAGTGGCGAAACTGAGGGCTACTGTGAATCTCTGAGGCAAACAAAATCCGCCAATAAGCACAGGACCCACCAAGGTAGCGGAGGAACTTTGTCACAGTAAAAAAAGAAGAAATGAAATAAACTTGCTAATGTTTGTTTCCATTCACCACTTCTCACTTTGTTTACAGTGGTGAATGGAAACAAACATTAAAAGAAGGGATTACAGGAATTAATTTGAAAGAAGACAGAGAAAAACAGCAAACAAAAAAATTGAGCGAAATGACAAAATTAAGTACTAGGCAGCAAGCAGAGCAGTATCCTAAAACATTCTATGAAAGTGAAGAAAAGTTGTTTTCTACATCATGCAATGTACATGTTGATTTTATAAGTAACACTAGCTGTGATAAGCATCTTGAAAGTGCAACTCATAAGCACAAATGAAAGGCATTAAAAATGAATGCAGATAGAAATTTTAAAAAGCAGAAAACAGTTACAGAGTGGTTTAATACCAACACAGAGGAGCAGCTTTACAGGAGAAATAAAGTGTTCAAATTAACACTCTGCTGTAAATATACCCCTGCATACCCTTGACAATCCAAAACTGAGATGGTTTTTAGAGACCAAGGTAGGTGTTATACCGAGTGCAGATCACTTAGAAAATGTTACCTTCCAAAGTGTTTGACTGTTATATTGAAGAATTAAAGGAAAAGTTGCAGTCCTGTGAAGGAATTAGCATTGTGGCAGATGAAACTACCGATGCTGAAGACAAGGTATGTGCTTAACATTCTTGCCACCGCCGCCCCACCCCAACAAGCAGTGACAATGCAGGCACTTCTGATGCAAGTGAAACACAAGCTGGGTTGTTTTTTTTTGTTACACTGTGAAGTTTTGGAAGCTCTCAATTTTAAAACTGTCCACAAAGCTATATGGGAAACAGTTGAAAAATCTGCCCTACCATTTGACCGTAACACCGCATTTGTGACCAATAATGCCATGTACATGAGGAAAGCTTGGGATCGAGGTTTGAAAACTTTGTTTTTAAATGCTGCACACCTTACATGCATGGCACATTTGCTTAACTTTGAGGGCAGTCTGTAGAGGAAGATACTTTTGAAAGTAAATTAATTCGTTGTGGCTGTAAAGCATGATTTTGCTGCCTGCCCTGTATTTTTCTAACAGAAAGAGGGAACAGTCCTTCGATCCCAACAACAGTTCCCATAATAACCAGATGGAACACCTAGTTCAATGCAGCTCTTTATCACACTGAACAAGCTGAGGATTACGTTTCATTTTTTACAAAAGAGAATGGTCATAGCAGTAGTTCAAGTGTTCAAGAGATAGTTGATCTTTGCCAATATGAAGCAGCTATTGAACTCCAGGCTCTAAAAGAGTTTGCACCCTGAATCGTGAACATATCCCCCCTTAGTCTCCTCTTTTCCAAGCTTAAAAGTCCTAGCCTCTTTAATCTCTCCACATATGGGACCCGTTCCAAACTCCTAATAATTTTAGTTGCCCTTCTCTGATCCTTTTCTAATGCCAGTGTATCTTTTTTGAGATAAGGAGGCCACATCTGTACGCAGTAATCAAGATGTGGGCGTACCATGGATTTATATAAGGGCAATAAGATATTCTCCATCTTATTCTCTATCCCTTTTTTAATGATTCCTAACATCCTGTTTGCTTTTTTGACTGCCGCTGCACACTGCATGAACGACTTCAGAGAACGATCCATGATGACTTCAACATCTCTTTCCTGATTAGTTGTAGCTAAATTAGCCCCCCATCGTATTGTATGTATAATTGGGGTTATTTTTTCCAATGTGCATTACTTTACATTTATCCACATTACATTTCATTTGCCATTTTGTTGCTCAATCACTCAGTTTTGTGAGATCTTTTGAAGGTCTTCACAGTCTGCTTTGGTCTTAACTAACTTGAGCAGTTTTGTATAATCTGCAAACTTTGCCACCTCACTGTTTACCCCTTTCTCCAGATCATGAATAAGTTGAATAGGATTGATCCTAGGACTGATCCTTGCGGCACACCAATAGTTACCCCTCTCCATTCTGAAAATTTGACATTTATTCCTACCCTTTGTTCCCTGTCTTTTAACCAGTTCTCAATCCATGAAAGGATCTTCCCTCTTATCCCATGACAACTTAATTTACATAAGAGCCTTTGGTGAGGGACCTTGTCAAAGACTTTCTGGAAATCTAAGTACACTATGTCCACTGGATTCCCCTTGTCCACATGTTTGTTGGCCCCTTAAAAGAACTCTAATACATTAGTAAGACATGATTTCCCTTTATAGAAACCATGTTGACTTTTGCCCAACAATTTATGTTCTTCTATGTGTCTGACAATTTTATTCTTTACTATTGTTTCAACTAATTTGCCCGGTACTGACGTTAGACTTACCGGTCTGTAATTGCCAGGATCACCACTAGAGCCCTTCTTAAATATTGGCGTGACATTAGCTATCATCCAGTCATTGGGTACAGAAGCTGATTTATGTGGACAGGTTACAAACCATAGTTAATAGTTCTGCAATTTCACATTTGAGTTCTTTCAGAACTCTTGGGTGAATGCCATCTGGTCCCGGTGACTTGTTACTGTTAAGTTTCTCAATTAATTCCAAAACCTCCTCTAGAATTCTTTGCTTCAATCTGTGACAATTCCTCAGATTTGTCATCTACAAAAGATGGCTCAGGTTTGGGAATCTCCCTAACATCCTCAGCCGTGAAGACTGAAGCAAAGAATTCATTTAGTTTCTCCGCAATGACTTTATCGTCTTTAAGTGCTCCTTTTGTATCTTGATCGTCCAGGGGCCCCACTGGTTGTTTAGCAGGATTCAGGCTTCTTATGTACTTAAAAAACATTTTATCATTACCTTTTGAGTTTTTGGCTAGCTGTTCTTCAAACTCCTTTTTGGCTTTTCTTATTACAGTTTTATACTTAATTTGGCAGCGTTTATGCTCCTTTCTATTTACCTCGCTAGGATTTGACTTCCACTTTTTAAAAGATGCCTTTTTATCTCTCACTGCTTTTTTACATGGTTGTTAAGCCACGGTGGCTCTTTTTTAGTTCTTTTACTGTGTTTTTTAATTTAATTTAAGTTGGGCCTCTATTATGGTGTCTTTTAGAAGTGTCCATGCAGCTTGCAGGGATTTCACTCTAGTCACTCTACCATTTTAGCAAAAGGGACTTTACTAAAAAGAATCAGTTACTTTTGTAGTTTTTCATTATTTTTGTTTGAAAAATTATTGCACAATATGCATATATAATTTTGAAACAGTTTACTTTGACAAGGAAATGAAAAATATTGCATTAATGTTGTTTGTTTTTGTGTAAATGTTACACTGTAATATTTTATTATTAAATTGTTACATATTTTTGTTGTCGTGACCATTTTATACATTTTTACCATGACTGTTCCATAAATTTTGCCTAATTTTACCATGACAAAACTGTATCCATACTTATTATCTAACACTTTACTAATGATTTTTAACATTGTTAGCTTATTTAACTGCTGCAGCACACCGAGTGGACGTTTTCAGAGAACTGTCCATGATGACTCCAATCTCTTTCTTGAGTAGTAACATCTAATTTAGACCCGATCATTTTGCATGTATAGTTGGGATTATGGTTTCCAATGTGCACTACTTTCATCTGCCATTTTGTAACCCAGTCTCCCAGTTTTGTGAGATCCCTTAATTAAGTCCAAAATTGACTGCAAAGAGTTACAAACCTGAATAATTTTGTGTCAGCTGCAAATTTAGCCACCTCACTGTTTATCCCTTTTTCCAGAGCATTTAATGAATATGTTGAACAGAACTGGTTCCGGTACAGATCCTTGTCCACTGTGAAAACTGACCTTTTATTCCTACCCTTTGTTTCCTGACTTTTAACCAGTTACTTATCCATGAGAGGACCTTCCCTCTTATCCCATGACTGCTTTCTTTGCTGAAGAGCCTTTGGTGAGAGACCTTACAAATGAAGAATAAGATGAGAAATGAATGGTACAACAGACAGATGGGGGAAGCACAGGGAATCAAGGACACGCTACTGGTCATCATGATAAGCATGACATTTTAAAAATACTATGAAAAGTTGGTAAGAAAAGCAGACAGTTGAATGAAATACTTCTTTACTGGGATGCTACTTTTATAGTTTTTGTGCATATGACAGAGCACATGTTTAGAAATCTGTGGACACGTTTAGAAATCTGAAATATATTAGTATTGCTTCATACTACATGTCTCAGAAAGTAAAGCTGTAAGGATGACATTACCTTAAGAGAGTCTCTGCAGTGCTGAAAGAACTTCATTAACCCCTTATGAGTAATGCTCTGTGTTTCATCACGGCAATGGTAAAGAGTGAAACACTGGGGATGATGTAGTCCCAGCTGGATCAGCCACTCATCGTTCAAGCAATGGCAGTCTACAATCTGAATCTCCCTCCCTGGAAAAAGAGAGCCAGATTACCGAAATGATCAAACACAAAATACAAGCCCATATTCATTGTCTATTGTTTTGATTAACATGGTAGAATATAAATTATTGATTGATCTCATTTGGATAATTCAATTTCAGGGTATGTTTGCATAATGTTTTCACTAATGTATCCATCGTGAAAGTGCAGCTTTCAAAAAGCCATGATATGAACTGAAAATGCAAAATGTATTTTTATATCAAGTGATTACAAAGCCAGTGCTCTTCCAAATAAAGGAGATTCTATCATATATGCTTCCTGAATATTTTCTAGTGAAGAAAAAAAATCTGAAAACATTGCACTGACACTTAACATGGATTGTTTTGAAATATTCCTAGAAAAGCTTACTGTGGAGGTGTCAATATGTTTTTCCCTTGTGTGTATTTTCTATAAAAGCATTTAAATGTTACTATAACTTTCAGAGATTTATTTTGTCAGCATGAGATGTGGGAGCATTAGTAAATACTAGTCATAACCGTGATATTGACATAGCCCACACTTTCAGGTAGCTTTGTAGTCAAAGAATAATCATTGCTAGCCTGGAGCCTTTCGTTTTTAAAATTTTAAAATTAAAAAATTTTGTTTTTAAAATGGCATAATTGGCTTTTAAAATGCAGAGAAATAGGCCCAAATTCTGAAGTCACTGATAGTTTTGCCTGAGTAAAGACTGAGGCACAGATTCTCAGCTGATGTAAACTGGCATAGTTTTGTTGATGTCACTGGCTTCATTATACTCAATAGACGTAGGGCAGGTTCTACAGCAACTGAGGATCTGCTCCTAAATACGAAATCCTGGTCGTACCAGGTTTCCACCCTAAATCTTCCTGGATTTGGTATAGAAGGGCTGATTCTGCAAGGTACTGAGCATCTTGTCTGGGGTGCTAAGGGCACTCAGCACCTTGCAAGATATATCCAGTAATTAGTGCAGCTCACTAGCTATGAGCTATGTGATTATTAGACCACAACTGCATGAGCTGTAACTTTCAGTTACTCTGCCAGGGCTATCCATTTTCTTATTTGAATTAACATACCTATATTGCTTTAATCTATTCCAGTTTTCCAGGCTTTTTTCCCCAACTCTAGTTAAAATCTAAAGATTTCTAAGCACCCAGTGCTAGTGACAGCAGCAGATACTGCAAAACTTAACCAGAACTTCTTAAAATCTGTGCTAGATATAAAGAATTCTCATCATCCTCTCTTAGAGGATCTGATGTAATCGACTAATGGTCGCGTGCAGAGTACATATCCCAGTGGCACCCACAGCACAGATATAAATAGCTGGGTTGCCGGTGAATCATGCCCTGCAGGGTGTGGGTATGTATGCAAGAATATACCCTTCGCTCTCGACACTCACTCAAACTATGCCTCCAGTCTACAGTGCTTAGCAGTGTAGTATCCTCTGCAGGAAAAGACTTCCCCAGCAAGGGAATGGTCCAGTCGGTGGGAGGCAGCAGAGAAAGGCTCTGCCAGCTGCTCACTGATGGACCCCTGCCCTACTGCAGGGAGAGGTTCTGGCAGCTGGGGAGGCAGCCAGGACAAGCTCCACCAGCTCCCAACTACTGGAGCTTTTCCCCTCCACACCACCCCCCGCCCTCCGCCCGAGCCTTTCCTCAAGCCAGGGAAAAGCTCCAGCAGCAAGGAGCCGTTGAAGCTTTTCCGTGCTTTCTCGCCACTGCCATAGAGCTATACACCACAGTGTGGACACAGCAGGCTTTTCAATAGGCCTCATAGCCTAAGAGGGAAAACTGTCATGTTACAGACCATCACATCAAGCCAAAGGATGAGTTACCCTTTAAGCACTTATCTGTAAATGTGTGGGAAAAAAGTGTGTTGTTATCGGAGACTTCAATTTGGGAGATGTATGATGGAGGACTCATGCAGCTACCAGTAAATACTCATTAGATGTTCTAAAATTTATAGATAATTTTCTAACGCAGAAGGAGTGCACTTGACATGAGGTAACTATCTTGGACCTCATTATGACAGATAAACATGAATTAATGACTGGACTAGACATTGGTTGTTGCCTTGGGACAAGTAATCATGACCTGTGCAAACAGAAGACATGCCCAACCAGTCATTCATATATACTTTATGCTTCAAAAGGACTAATTTCCCAAAACTGAGAAAAATTATGAGCAAAATTGATTGGGAGGAAAGATTTAGACAGACAGAGCAATGTGAATAAAAATTTAGAGTTATTTAAGAAGAGTTTATCAGATGGCCAGAAAGCCACAATCCCTCAGTCAAGAAAGAGGCCACTTTGACTAAAAGCCCATCCTGATTCAGTAGCAAAGGCAGCAATTAGAAATAAAAAAGTAATATATAACAAATGGAAAAAGGAAGATATAAATAGCAACTGATATACATTGGAAGTTATGAGGTGCAGAAAGTTGCCAAGGGAAGCCAAAGACAACAGAGAAAAACCTATGGCTAGCAGCACTAAGGACATTAAGAAGTTTAACTTGGGTGCACCCAAGTTAAACATTAGGGACATGTGATGCTTTCTCAGGGCATCGAGAACTGCAAGTCACCTTGTTACCCTCTGCCTTAGCAAAAGCGAGATTTGCTGGTGCCAAACTGAGTGACAACTCCCTGCCACGCCAGTTTATTAGTCAGCCAAACAAACTCCTTAGACTCTGCCAGCCCTTACTCTGCTTTTCTTGGTGCAAACCAGTTCCCAAACCACCCAGAAGAGTGTTCTGCAGTATCCAGTGTCACTGGACACTCACAGAAATTACCAAGTCCACTATCTCCAAAGAGAGAGTATACACACTAGCCTGTTAGCGCAGGCAAGGAGTCCCATTGTAATATAACAGCAATGAGATGAAGTTATAGTAAAACCAAGAATAAGTTTATTACAAGTGAACAGATTTAAGTGATACTAAGTAAAGACAACAGAAACAGAAAATAGTTACAAATAAAACAGAAGTATAATATGCTTTCTAGTGACTAAAACTTAATAGGCTGCAATCCTTGCCTAAGGCATTTTCTCACCTAAAGCCACCTCTCAACATTACCAACCCACATGGCTGGAGATCCACCATTCATGGATACAAAAAGGCACTGACCTCTTTGTTCCCTCAGTGATGGATAACAAAACGTCTTTTTGCTTCACCTTATATTTCCCCAAAACTCATTGTTTTGTCCCCCCACAGACAAGCCAACCCCCTGTAGCTTTAATCTCTGTCTTTCCATGCTGATTTCACCTTCTTCAGTCAACCTGGCTTTTCCTGTTGACTTGCATGCCAATGCATCTTCCTTTGTGTTGGTTTCCCAATACTTAATTTACATGAGAAGCAGGGAGATAACTACCTTCCTTCCTGTCTTGAAAACCTGTTTCTCTCTTTGTTTGGCTACAGATTTTAAAATATAACACCGGTAAGTATCCATAATTCCTCAGGTAGTGTTAATATATAGGTTTCACAATGATACTAATGACCCAAGTTTTCCCAGCTTCCATTTGATACTTTACAAGAAACTCTTCATAAAAAAAATACTATGACAGCAACACGTTAAGTGTAGTGAGTTTGACAGGTCAGACAGGAGATAGGAGTTGCTGACATAATGTAGTCTACTATGAATGAGCCCCTGTGTCATGAGAAATTCTAGCAATGGGATAGGCCCATTTCTAGATGGAGATGGTAAAACTATTATGATGATGCAGAAAAGAGATGTGTTCAATAAATATTTCTGTTTTGTATTTGGAAAAATAAAAGGTTAATTTACCAATATCATATGAGGATTACAAAATACTTTCCAGACCATTTGTAATGGAGAAGTATGTTAGACAATAGCTACTGGAAATAAACATTTTTAAATCAGCAGGACTGAATAACTTGTATCCAACAGTCCTATAACAGCTGGCTAAGGAGATCTCTGGCCCACTGATTTAAATTTTAAAAAACATCTTGGAATACCAGGGAAAGTCCAGAAGACTAGAAAAGTGTTAATTTTCAAAAAGGGCAAGTGGGATGCCCAAGCAAGTAAGGCTGGTTACGATGACATCAATCCCATGCAGAATAATGAAAGAATTAAGGGAAAGGAATATAATTAATACCAGTCAATATGGAAAACAGGTCTTGACTTCCTTCTTCGATGAGAGTATAAGTTTGGTTGATAAAGGTAAATGCATAGATGTAGTAGATTTTTGTAAGACTTTTCAGTTAGTACCACATGGCATTCTGATTTAAAAAACAGTACTATACAGTGTCAATAGAGCACACATTCACTGGATAAAGAATTGGCTAAGTGACAGATCGCAAAAACTAGTTGTCAGTGGGGACTCATCATCCAATGGGGAGGTTTCTAGTGCGTTCTGAAGGGGTCAGTAATAGGCCTGATGCTATTCAACACTTTCATCAATGATCTGGAAATAAATATAGAATAACTGCGGATAACATTTGTGGATGACACAGAGTGGTGAGCTATCCTGTGTTGCTACACTGCAGTGTAAGAAGGATTAAGAAACCTTTCCTTGCTCCCCTGCTGCAGACTAATAGGGAGAACAGGGATTGTGCTTTCAATACTTCCTGCCCCCTCCCTTGTCCAGGTAGATGGGGGTGGAGAATGGGCAAAACTTTCCAACATGCCAACCAGATTTTAAAAATATGTGCTAGCTACTTATGCTAAACAATCTGTTCCATATTGTATTGAGCTGAGATTTTTTTGGAATATCTTTCCCAGACCCAAAGAGCTCTGTGTGACTCAAAAGCATGTCTTTCTCACTTACAAAAGTAGGTACTATAAAAGATATTACCTCACCCACCCTGTCTCTCTAATATCCTGGGGCTGACATGGCTACAACTACACTGCATATAACACAGTATAGAGCAGTGGTTCTCAAACTTTTTTTTCGCCGACCACCTGAAAATTGCTGAGGGTCTCAGCGGACCACTTAATGATCTTTCCAGATGTTGTTTGTACCATTAGCTAACAATTGTAAAGTGCTTTGGATAAAAGCACTATATAAAAAAACCTTAATAATTAACATTTTTTGATCTACAAATAAAAGCACACAACTCATATTTTAATATCAGTAGTTTTATCTTTCTAATTCGATGGATGTGCCCTCTCTCCCCCGCTACGGTAGCGCCCGAGCTGGGGTTGGGAAGGAGTGGGGGGGTCTCTCCCCTGCTGCGGCAGCCCCCAAGCTGGGGTAGGAAGGAGGGGGGTCTCTCCCTGGCAGCCACAGCCCTGGAGCTGGGGAAAGTCACCTCTTTCTCTGGCCGCCGCAGCCCTGCACATCCCAAATTCCCCCCGCCCCCTCTTTTCACCCCACTGCCCCCTCCCACCTACCTCCTATTCCCCCCGCAAGGCCACCACTTCACCTTACATGCGTCTTTTCCAGGGTCCAGGCACTTAATTAGTGGAGTCACGCCTGCGCAGCTCTACTAATTAGGTGGGTGGCCCTTCGTTCTCTCGTGTGCGGCTGCCCAGGCACACACCTTAGAGGGAAGTATCTGCAGACCACCTGAATGGAGCTCGCGGACCACGGACTACAGTTTGAGAACTTCTGATGTAGAGAGAGAAGGTAGGAGAAGTAATATATTTTATTGGACCAACTTCTTTTAATATCGCCCACCTGGTCTCTATAATACCCTGGGACCAACATGGCTACAACAACACTGCATATAATATAATATACAGAATC
This sequence comes from Caretta caretta, assembly GCF_965140235.1. NCBI lineage: Eukaryota > Metazoa > Chordata > Testudines > Cheloniidae > Caretta > Caretta caretta. Next base: position 93,366,055 of record NC_134210.1, on the reverse strand, counting down.
GTGGCTGCTTTTTGTCACTTTGCCGGAGTATCAGCACTTTTTCTCTTGTGTTGGGTACATATATATTATACCATCTCTATTTTGTAGGAAGGGGGGACATCTAAATTGTACTTATTCACAGAAATGGTGCACATAATCACCCAGGGACTCACTTTGAGATTGTCCTGCCAGGGAAATCAATAGGTGTTGAGAGCATTTAGTATCTTGCATAATGTAAGCATTTAATGTAAAACTAGTGGGAATGTCAATGATTTAACAATTTGTGGCTTAATCTGACCTCACCCCCATTTTACATCATTAGAACTCCTTTTATTCAGTAGAGTTACTCCTGATTTGCAACAGTGTAAGTAAGAGAAGAATTAGACCCTTTTGGTTGACAGGAGGACAAACTTCTTTGTAGATAAAACTCTATGCATAAAAAACATAGCTATATTTGCTATTGTTATTGTTGTAAAGTTTCTAAGAACACTATGATAAAAGTAAGTCCAGCTAAAGCTTAAGGTAAATTAGCAATTTCCTCTCGGATATGTCAGGCTTTGCGTAAAGAACAGTTCACCCTCAGTCATGCTCTGTTTAGTTCCCAGAATTAGATCATAATGTTCAGGTAGCTCATGTCATCTTTATCCACTACCAAAGCAATGTCTTTGATGTCAGCTAATTAGTACTGTACTGCTTGAGCCTGTTCAACAAGACACAGTTTATCTGGACTAATACAAAAGAGTGTATTAAAATCCCAATAATAAACTCATGATTTTAAATGTATTTTTTCTCAGATTATACCTGTAACCTTGTTCAAATAGATTCCAACTTCTCTCCTGAACACGGCCTTGATAGAATCAAAGAATTTTATCTGAGCAGGGCCTTTCCTTGCTAAGAAGCTTTTAATACTTGTCTTAAAAAACTCCTGTTTCCCATGGTTTCACTTTATTTCTTTCCTTCCAGCTGAGACCCTTTCTTTTTCCTTGATCTCTTCTTTGTGTTTCAGGATGCTGCTTAAACTGATTCCATCAGGATATGTAGGATTTGAGTGATTGATCTGTGACCTGTGCATGTGACTTGGCCAAGGGAACATCTGAATAGAAAGCAAACCTTAGAGAACCTGAGCTGATTTTAGCATTCTAAACAAGAAATAAAATCACCACCACCACCGGTAAGGCATTTTAAAATGAAATTGCTTTATTACAATGAAGAGTAATTTGACTTCCACTGTCAGAAAAATTAGACTTACAGAGGTTCAGGACTCTTTAAATAACTGAGACTTATTTCCAAGAATGGGCCTCAAGGTTTAGCCCTTATTTGTGTTTGATACACCATTACATAGCAATGCCCATAGCAACGCAACAATGGAACTGAGCTGCTGAGTAAACTTTTATATAGCCCTAGCCACACAGCAGTGAGTGTGGCAAGAGAACAATATAGGTCACTGCAATTCCTTTCCCTTTTCACCGACTTTAAAAAACTGTTATTTTGGGTGTCACCTCAACAGTGAGAAGTTCTCTGCTGTAAACAGACATTTCAAATCCTAATCTAATTGGCTACTTTAACCTCAACTGTCCATAGATATATAAGCACTGTTTAGCACTTCTAAAATAAAAGAGAACTCAAACCCATGACCCCTTTGACATGTTCTGTATGCTGAGATGATCAATACATTATAGTCTGACTGATTACATATGACTTGACTCAAAGTGCACCAAAGAATCCAGAGGAAACTGGACACAAAGGATCAAGATAAAGCCTTTTTTTTCTTTTTGTATGAGGGATAAGAGAAGATACAACTTTAAGTAAATAACATAGTTATTTAAATCTTTTGCAGACAGTGGCTTTAGCTGGTAAGACTGGCTCACTTGTCAAAGCTGAATGACATTCTGCTACAGAATCCAAAGAAATGGGATACAGGATAACAGTTGGATTACATTACTGAATCAGGTGTTTTCTTCATCTCTTTGTCCCTACATAATCCTTTAGGGTTCATGAACACAGGTCTATTTTTCCTTATGATTTTTATGCAAAAGCATTCTTAAATCCTACCTGTATTACTAACAAGATTTCTTTTGAGCTGTCTTGGGGCAGCAGGTAAGTCCCTTTCTTTTTCTTTTCTTTAGTAGTAGGCGGGGTTTTATGACAGAAATGCTGGCAGTCTGGACTTTTTTTTTTTTTAAACAGTCATCTGATATATGCCAAGCAAAGTCTTACTGATTTAACCCTTTGGCATTAAGATTCATTGATATAGTTTCCAATGCTTTTTCTAGTTGTTGTGCACTTAAATAACCACAGCTCAGGTTTATTAATAATTTCACAAAACCTCATTAGATTCTGAAGTCAACAGGAGCTGAGGGTGCCCAGTATTTCATGGGAGCGAGCCAAAAATGGGCATCTATTGTACTTTTTCCATCGTTATTGATTACACAGAAATAGAGATGTAAATAGCTGTCCTTAACAGTTAGCCTTTTTCTTTTAGTAGTTATAACTCAGTGTTTGTGACATCACATTAGAAACACTTGCGATGTCACAAATCCTCAACTGTGTCATTAGTTAATGATGCAGGTAGGAGGAACTGACTGTTTACAAAATGTAGAGCTTCTACTATGCACTTAAACAATTTTGTGACCACAGCAACAGCAGTGCAAGAATACAGAAAGTTTCTAAGCTTGATAGGAATATATTTAGGGCCAAATCCTGGAGTCCTTATTTAGTTTGTACTCAACCCAAACTCTGACATAACTCAATTGCCTAAACAGATCAAATGCAGAGACCTCCAGATTTGACATAATATATTTTAATGTATGCTTGAATGTTGAAGTAACTTATGATAATTCTAACTGAACTACTGATGTGCATAAATTCAGCTGTCCACATTCATTCCCTGAAAACCCTTTGCTTAATATATGATTCCAATTAGACTGAAAAGATATCCTAGCAGGGTCTTCCCCATTACCCCCCACTTGTCTATAAAGTATGATGCCCATCTCTGGTGCTGTAGAAATAACAATCACAACCCCAACAAACAATTTAGAACATACACTTCAAGAGTTAGTTCACAAAGGGTCAAGAACCTTCCATTTCAGACTAGGAATGCCAAGTTGCTTTCAGTGAAATAGCTCAGAATCTTTCTCTGTGTGCCAAAAGCCATCATTTAACTATCAAACTCCCCTAATCTATAGAGTCTGACTGAGATGACAGCAACACAACACTGAACCAAAATCTTTCACCTTCTTAAAATTAAACAGTGGTTGTTAAAACAAGAAAGGAAAGTCCAAATGGGATCCTATGTTAAGTATCAGAAGAGCCTTCATAGGATCGTTAGATTGATTTACTCCCTTTCATGCCTTGCGATACATGATGTACCTCATTCAAAACTGCACTAATATAAATGCCCTTTGACATATACAGTAGCTTCTCTAGCCTCTCTATCTGAGTCATACTTGTGAATATAGGGTCTGATCTCTCTCAGCACCAATTGCTTTCCTTGGAAGCTGGTGGAGCTCAGCACATTTGGCCCTGAGCGCTCCAACACAAGTAAAGGGGATACAAATATTATACAAATGAAATGTTCATCGTGAAAGATAATATTAATCCTGAGCAAATGCAAATCATGATACATCAATGCTAACTGAAAGATTCACTTACCAGTCCGCTACGTCAAGGAAATATGCAACTGTTTTAATGTAATCAGAGGATGTGTAAGTATTATTATTACTTAACTCTTTATTTTCAGACATTTCTAACTCACAGATAAAGATTTATTCCTCATGAAATGTTACCCTCAGTATAAACAACGAGGAGTCCTTGTGGCACCCTAGAGACTAACAAATTTATTTGGGCATAAGCTTTCATGGGCTAAAATCCACTTCATCAGACGCATGGAAAAATACAGTAAGCAGTATATATATTACAGCACATGAAAAGATGGGAGTTGCCTTACCAAGTGGGGGGGTCAGTGCTAATGAGGCCAATTCAATTAAGGTGGAAGTGGCCTATTCTCAACAGTTGACAAGAAGGGGTGAGTATCAACAGAGGGAAGATTACTTTTTGTAGTGACCCATCCAGCCTCAGTATGTGCACATTGCAATTAGACACCTGCGGTTAGCCTGTGCTAGCTGGCTCGTGGGGCTCAGGCTAAGAGGCTGTTTAATTGTGAGGTAGACTTTCAGGCTCAAGCTGCAGCCCAAACTCTTGGACCCTCCAAACTCACAGGGCCGCAGGGCCAGCCGCAGGTTTTTAACTGCAGGGTAGAAATACCCTAAGAGCTCATGTGAAGCTCTTTATAAAAAAAATAAACAAAGTTTTCAAAGCTTTGTATCCAGTCATTTTTCAACTAGTTCTAAAAAGAATCCAAGGGAAAAGATACAAGCACACTAAATGAATCTGCTATTTTAAATATTCAGTCAACAATTTATCAAATTCAGGCACTCCAAGCAGCATCCTATCCCTCAGTAAAGTTGCTTAAATACACCAAAACTGACCTGTGTACACACAAACATAATCCAAACTACACACCATATTGGCAGAACAAATACTCCACAGAGTGATATCCAAGACGACTATTACAGATAAAAATATGAAGATGGCACTGAGAACTGAAGCTAAGAGCAGGGCAGAATTTACAACTTGCAGGGACCTAAGCTGTAGGGTTGGGAAGAAAAATTGGCTGGAGGGATGCTTCCCACTCTTGCTGCCAAAGGGAGACTGAGTCAGCCCATGAATTGTGAAGTCCATAGAAAGCTACACATAGTTGTTTGCGCTTAGCACTAAATGACTTCATTACTTCTGATGAGCCTGATTAGAAGGTATAACTATTCTTTTTAGGATATTGGATGAAAAACTCCTTATATTAGGCTTTTCTTATTTCTATACTGAATAAGTCCTTAAATACAAGACGTTTGTTAGTAAAAGCAAGCAATCCCTTTGGCCGCACTAACGTATAGCAGCCTTACCTATAGGCTGTGGAGCAGCTCAGAATCTCCATAGCACTGTGCTATAAGGGTACTACTCCTCTGATCCACAGTATGCCCTTCCCTCCACCCCCGATTGGGATGGGGGACTGAAGAAGGCCACCTCCCATGTTACTGTAAAACTGTTCTATCAATATCAACTTGGCACTTGTGAACACTTACAAACAATTCTCTTAGGGCTGGTCTATGTACAGTTTTTGTTCTGCTATAACTGTGTTGGTTTAGAAACCGATAAAGTGGTACAATCCCCTTGTGTGAATGCAGTTACACCAGTGTAAAGGTGTTTATAGCCATACAGTTTATTTCTGTAAATGTATGGAAATAAGCATCTTTATGCAGGTATAATTGCATCTACAGTAGGGGGTTCTACCATGATATGATATCATTTTCTAAACCCATATAGTTAAGACTAGTGTAGACTAGGCCTCAAAAAGAAAATGCTTCTGCCTCGGAAAAACAACCTAATTCCTCTTGCTAAAGTCCCCAAAACAGACTGATAAAGGCCTACACTGCTTTAATATTTGTAAAACCATATGCTAGAGTATAGCTGAAATACATGGGCGTATGGAAATATACTATACATCCTCTAAAACACTTTCTCACTTGTAAAAAGAAAAGGAGTACTTGTGGCACCTTAGAGACTAACCAATTTATTTGAGCAAAAGCTTTCATGAGTTACAGCTCACTTCATCGGATGCATTCAGTGGAAAATACAGTGGGGAGATTTATATACATAGAGAACATGAAACAATGGGTGTTACCATACACTCTATAACAAGAGAGTGATCACTTAAAGTGAGCTATTACCAGCAGGAGAGTGTGTGGGGTGGGAACCTTTTGTAGTGATAATCAAGGTGGGCCATTTCCAGCAGTTGACAAGAACTTCTGAGGAACAGTGTAGGGTGGAGGGGGGGAATAAACATGGGGAAATAGTTTTACTTTGTGTAATGACCCATCCACTCCCAGTCTCTGTTCAAGCCTAAATTAATTGTATCCAGTTTGCAAATTAATTCCAATTCAGCAGTCTCTCGCTGGAGTCTGTTTCTGAAGTTTTTTTGTTGAAGAATTGCAACTTTTAGGTCTGTAATGGAGTGACCAAAGAGATTGAAGTGTTCTCCAACTGGTTTTTGAATGTTATAATTCTTGACGTCTGATTTGTGTCCATTTATTCTTTTACGTACAGACTGTCCAGTTTGACCAATGTACATGGCAGAGGGGCATTGCTGGCACATGATGGCATATATCACATTGGTAGATGTGCAGGTGAATGAGCCTCTGATAGTGTGGCTGATGTGATTAGGCCCTTTGATGATGTCCCCTGAATAGATATGTGGACACAGTTGGCAATGGGCTTTTTTGCAAGGATAGGTTCCTGGGTTAGTGGTTCTGTTGTGTGGTGTGTGGTTGCTGGTGAGTATTTGCTTCAGGTTGGGGGGCTGTCTGTAAGCAAGGACTCGCCTGTCTCCCAAAATCTGTGAGAGTGATGGGTCGTCCTTCAGGATAGGTTGTAGATCCTTGATGATGCGTTGGAGAGGTTTTAGTTGGGGGCTGAAGGTGACGGCTAGTGGCGTTCTGTTATTTTCTTTGTTGGGCCTGTCCTGTAGTAGGTGACTTCTGGGTACTCTTCTGGCTCTGTCAATCTGTTTCTTCACTTCACCAGGTGGGTATTGTAGTTGTAAGAACGCTTGATATAGATCTTGTAGGTGTTTGTCTCTGTCTGAGGGGTTGAAGCAAATGCGGTTGTATCGTAGAGCTTGGCTGTAGACAGTGGATCGTGTGGTGTGGTCTGGATGAAAGCTGGAGGCATGTAGGTAGGAATAGAGGTCAGTAGGTGTAAGGGACTGCGGAAGACTTTGTTACGGCCTAGCTAGGGAACTTCCGCTTTCTTGAGGCCGCCCGGTTACTGTAGAACATGGAGAACCAACTTAAACTGGTTTTAGGACGACTTTGTCTGCCTTGCATGGTCCGTTGCCAGGTAGCAGAAAGCCCCTTTAGGGAAGTACCTAATTATATATTCATGAGCTGTTTCTGTGTACTGCTTATTAGGGCTTGCTGTTTACCCCTTCGTTGGACTCCGTCCCAGGCAAAGATCCGGTGTGCTGTGTTCTCCGCCTCCGTGACAGCAACGCTTGGAGTCCCCGTTGCGGGTGTGTCACTAACCTTCAATAAAGCCAATAACTCGCTGCTTAGCTGCGTGTGGGTCTCGTTTTCTCAGAGTACCTCTGCCGGCCTGCGGTGCTCCGAACACCTTGGCCCAGAACAGTAGGTTTCCGGTATAGGGTGGTGTTTATGTGACCATCGCTCATTAGCACCGTAGTGTCCAGGAAGTGGATCTCTTGTATGGACTGGTCCAGGCTGAGGTTGATGGTGGGATGCAAATTGTTGAAATCATGGTGGAATTCCTCAAGGGCTTCTTTTCCATGGGTCCAGATGATGAAGATGTCATCAATGTAGTGTAAGTAGAGTAGGGGCATTAGGGGATGAGAGCTGAACTTGTGTTTGCCATGTGGAGTTGAAAAATCTTCCTAATAGGTTTTCCAACTTTCCTTTCTAGAGTTTAGTTCCTGATGCTATACACCATATGCACAGCAGAGATAAGATAAAACAAACACACGAAGAAAAACCCTGAGTAGAAACTAAGCTGATTCATGGCTAGTTGGTTAGTTTAGTTACCTCATACATGAAATCCTACAATACAATTCAAAGATTTTACAGATAGTACTGATGGCTTCATCTGGAAATGCAAGCCCCTATGGCTACACAACAGTTATAAACATCACAGCTTCTCCATCAAGTTGCAAAGACCATTCATGACAGCTGTTGCTTCTTTAAAAGAACAATACACTTAGTTCCTAGAACATTTGTTCAGCATCACTGAAACGCAACACTCAACTACGTCTAATGGCCCACCTTTGTTTGTTCAAGGTGTAAGTATTTGCCTTGGAGTTCACCGTGGGAATGTGACATAAGCCGAGAAACAGGCGTCTACAGCAGGTGACCTACAGCTTTGTTTGCCTCCCCAGTCACAGCCTTGAGTTTGTTCTTTTTTTAGAAGTCTCTTTCTTTGTTAAATGTCTGGCATTTAGTTCATTCAGTGCTTTTTGTTGTTGTTGTTTTAACTATGTATCTATCTTTATGGTTAGCTTTTGGATAAAAGTATGCTGGATCAGTTATTTTACCTGAAGGAAATTCTGAGTGTGACTGGGATTCCTTTGTTTAAAGGATATAAAAATCCAGATATGAACTACTACTACTGATAACAGGATACAGAATTTTCCATGGCTATCCAGGTCACTGGTTCAAATTAGGCCCTAGTCAGCAGTGAATGAAAAGTAATCATATTTCTGTGGAGCACTTCTTTACAAAGATTAACTAATTAATACACAAAACACCTTTGGAAGTGACACCTACATATTATCCCCTTTACTCAGATGGAAAAACAAAAACATGATGGATGGGATCCACAAAAGGATTTAGGCATTGCAATGCTGAGCTTCATGGTGCTTAACTTTTAGGCAACCAAAAAAATCACAAGAACAACACTGTGATCCACAAAGCCAAGTTAGGTGCCTAGGCTCCCTGTACAATGAACAGGGAGATATAGGCATCTAAGAATGCAATCCACAAAAGCCAGTGCATTAGGCGGGGAGCCTGTACCCAAAGGGAGGTGCTGAGGAGATGGGTGTGCGCACTAAGCCCTGCCTCTCTTTCAGAGATAGGCCCCTAAGTCTGGGCTGCAGGGAGGCACCTAGCTCTTCTTAATGATCCACAAATGGGAACCCATTTGGAGTCAGGCCGCTCAAGTGCTTAAGGTGTTTTTTTGGGACTGAATTAGGCACTCCACCACACAAAATGGTTGGAGAAGGTGGTGGTGCTACCCACCTGATTACTTTTAGCCCAGTGGTTATACCTCACCTGGGAGGTTAAAGACCCTGTCCAGACCCCCTGTTTTAACCACTCATTCATTATTTATCCACAGGTCAACAGCTTCAGCAGGAAAGACTGAGGGAGCCCCATATCAGAACATGCCATAGCCCAGTAGTTAAAGCACTCTCTTGAGAGATAGGAGACCCCAGGTCAAATCATTTCTCCCCCTCTGGCAGAGAGCGAAACTGAACCTGGGTCTCCCACATTGAAGGTGAGCGCACTAACCACAGAGCTAAACGTTTTAAGGTGCATACCACTATCACCTTCTCGATTTTGAAAGGGACATAATACTGCTACTCCTCCTAGAGTTTGAAATGAGACCCAATCCAGTAGGCATGCTCAGAGGCAGCCTACCAGATCAAGCCCCCAGGGCATGTGACTTTGGTGGCCAACTACCTGTCTTTCCCTGGTTTATGGCACTTAGGCAGCAGATAGTAATCCAGCTGCATAGAGGGAGGCAGCACTGCGAATCCCTAGAGGCAGGAACTTACGCTCCTAGGGAAAACTGAATTCTAAAAACTTAGGTGCCAAGTGCATTTAGGCTCCTACAGGGTTCAGTGAGAGTTTTGTGGCTCACAATGGAGTTAAAACTGGGACCTTCATAGATCCCAACCAAAGGAACTTCCCTAAAGTCACAAAAAGCTCATTTCACTCTGCAATCATACAGGGTCAAATTCTACACTGAGGAAACGGGTGCAGCTCAACAGGCTTTAAAGGTACTGCACTCATTCGGCCATACCATTTATGGAGTAAGGGCCGTAGCAATTAGCCCAGAGACAGTATAATCTTACAAAATATATTGGTACTTAACTACCAGTATCTTCTTGTTTTCAGTGTGATCAGGTAATCAGAATCAGTAAGGCCACTTGGATACAAATATCCGTTATTAATGACATTTTGCTCAGGCTGTCTGTTCTTTTGAAACAATAGATGCAATTTTATCAATTTTTGTTCACACTGTTGTGTGAGCATAAACTCAACCACAATTTGCTTGGATCACTGAATGTAGGAATAATGATGGTATCTGGAGCAAGTACATGGACAGCATATCAAGGTGAACTTAGAAATAGAGAGGGCACCTTGCAGGAACTAAGTTATCAAAGATAAGCATGACAGAATTTTCCTTTACAGAAACACTTCTTGAGCACTTACCCTATTGAAAAATTCCAAGCAGGGTAATTTATAACCCAGACATGGACAAAGCACAAATAAAAGGCAATTATAATCCCAAAATTAAAAACATGTCATTTTTAAGTCAGAGAATTAAAATAAATTACAAAGATGCTGACATCAGGCATAATAATATGGTTTTGGAAAATCTTTGCCTTTTTTTTTCTTTTTTGTTATAACTTTTCAAAACATTTTAAAAACGTTTTTTAAAATACAACAGTAATATATTTTAAAACAGCGACAAAAAGTATCATACAAAGTTTCCATCACAAGTTATCATTGACTTGACCTACAATATTTTGTGAAACTGAAAAATTTCCCCCAGTGTTTTTATTGAGCAGCTTGTCTTGTAACATTATAGTTACCCCTCTGCTTGGAGAAATTCCAAATGGAATTATGGAATGATATTGTCTTTTTCACAGTGGTTAAGAACATCTGACAGGCCAAGGCTGAATTTAAATGTCCAAAATCAAAGCAGAGCATGTCAAAAGTCTCTTTTGTGTGTGATATATGGTTTACTCTGCACACAAACTACTGAAATAAAAGGGATAACTGGTGCAAACAGGTAGGGCCACAATTACACATCACAAATGAAATCATTACACTTTTACTACAAATTGCAAGTAAGGGTATAGAATCATAGAAGATAAGGGTTGGAAGAGACCTCAGGAAGTCATCTAGTCGAACCCTCTGCTCAAAGCAGGACCAACCCCAACAAAATCATCCCAGCCACAGTTTTGTCAAGCTAGACCTTAAAACCCGCTATGGATGGAGATTCTATCACCTCCCTAGGTAACCCATTCCAGTGCTTTACCACCCTCCTAGTGAAATAGTTTTTCCTAATATCCAATCTAGACCTCCCCCTCTGCAACTTGACACCATTGCTCCTTGTTCTGTCATCTACGACCACTGAGAACAGCCTAGCTCCATCCTCTTTGGAACCCCCCTTCAGGTAGTTGAAGGCTGCTATCAAATCCCCCCTCACTCTTCTCTTCTGCAGAATAATTAAGCCCAGTTCCCTCAGCCTCTCCTCGTAAGTCATGTGCCCCAGCCCCCTAATCATTTCCACTGCCCTCTGCTGGACTCTCTCCAATTTGTCCACATCATTTCTGTAGTGGGGGCCCCAAAACTGGACGCAATACTCCAGATATGGCCTCACCAGCATCGAATAAAGGGGAATAATCACTTCCCTCGATCTGCTGGCAGTGCTCCTACTAATACAGCCCAATATGCCGTTGGCCTTCTTGGCAACAAGGGCACACTGTTAACTCATATCCAGCTTCTCGTCCACTGTAATCCCCAGGTCCTTTTCTGAAGAACTGCCACTTAGCCCGTCGGTCCCCAGCCTGTAGCAGTGCATGGGATTCTTTCGTCCTAAGTGCAGGACTCTGCACTTGTCCTTGTTGAACCTCATCAGATTTCTTTTGGCCAAATCCTCCAATTTATCTAGGTCACTCTGGACCCTATCCCTACCCTCCAGTGTATCTACCTCTCCCCCCAGCTTAGTGTCATCCGCAAACTTGCACAGGGTACAATCCATCCCATCATCCAGATCATTAATGAAGATGTTGAAGAAAACCGGCACCAGGACGGACCCTTGGGACACTCCACTTGATACCGACTGCCAACTAGATATCAAGCCGTTGATCACTACCCGTTGAGCCCGACAATCTAGCCAGCTTTCTATCCACCTTATAGTCCATTCATCCAATCCATACTTCTTTAACTTGCTGGCAAGAATTCTGTGGGAGACCGTACCAAAAGCTTTGCTAAAGTCAAGATATACCACATCCACCACTTTCCCCATATCCACAGAGCCAGTATCTCATCATAGAAGTCAATCAGGTTGGTCAGGCATGACTTGCCCTTGGTGAATCCATGTTAACTGTTCCTGATCACCTTCCTCTCCTCCAAGTGCTTCAGAATGGATTCCTTGAGGACCTGCTCCATGATTTTTCAAGGGACTGAGGTGAAACTGACCTGTCTGTAGTTCCCCGGATTCTCCTTCTTTTTTTAAAGATGTGTACTATATTTGCCTTGGAAAAAGGGGTCTTTTCCCTTCTCCTCTCCCCAATGTACATTATGGGATAATTTTTGTTTTGGCCTCCATACATGCAGACATCAGTAAAGAGAAGAAAATTGCTTGAAAAGTAGTACATCTCTACAAACAAGGGCCAGAGTTCCTATTTACATTAGTTTGGAAAACAGCTGAAACCCATCTGCATCTGTTCCTTACCATTGCTGAGCAGCAGAGAGAGAAAGGGAAAGTCTTGGCAAAAATAGATATATTACCTCCGCCAGGCTCCTTCAGCACAAACCCTGCACAACTTATTCCATCTAGAAGATTGAATATGTCCATCCAGAAAACTAAGCCTGCTTCTTTTCCCCTCCAACCTCACTACCAACTAGTAAGGTCCTGGCTGGTTTGTAGCAGATCATTGGACTAAACATCTCATCATGATAGGGGCTGATGCAGCTCTCCTTGAAGTCTATGGAAAGACAATGAGAGTTGGATCTTACCTTTAAATCATGCTACAAGAATGTGAAATGCTTCCAGGAATTAACATTTTGTACCTTAAAACTTAATGGTATTTCTGTGGTATTTGTATGAGGGAGAATATGCAAATGTTCACCATTTTGTCACTTTAGTACTAGTTTTTTTTAATATACCAGAACAGATACTAAACATTAAGGGCTAGTTACATGCCAAACTCAATGTGTAAGATTCAGCTGTTTTGAGTTATTTCACACACATACAAGTTATTTCAAACACATAGAGGAAACGTATTTTCTTTTCTCCTTTTCATAACTGAAAGGTCAAACGTCTTTTTGCTCAAACTTGCCAAAATATTCACCTCTGTACAAAGATCAAAACATGGAAAATGTATGTCCCTAAGGTGAATATTTTAATTAGTTATGGCCTTTGAAAATGCTGAGCTAGCAAGGAAACAGTTTGCAACCTAAACTTTGACACTTACTTCCTTTCGTTTTTAAAAAAAGTATATGCACCACAGTTCTTAGGAACACTTATACCTGTTTCTCTTTAGCAATGGGTTTGGGCCACAAAGTTTAGATCCGGCTCAGAACTTGTTTGGGTTCTTCCAATTCAGGGTTTTGGGTCAGTATCCATCTCTAATTTCAGTATACATATTCAGTGAATTAGTCTGTTCTCTTTCAGGAAGAGATGACACTTTTTGATGACACTTCAAAGCAAGGATTCAGTGTAATTCAAAGTACAGTAGGTTTGAGAGACAGCAGCCCCATTAGAAAGCAATTTGACTCTATTCTAAATTATCAAGTTTTTTAAACAATTTGTTTAATTTAGCATTTGATTTAATCATTGTTAAATCAACTATTTTCTTTTCAATCATAGATCTTAATTTATAATTCCAAAGCTTCATAATTTCCAGTGCCTTCACAGTTTTCTTTATACTTGTAAATGTATACCATTGATACCAAATGATGATGTATACCAAATGATGACCATCAGCTAACATTTTCAAATGCTGAAGGCAATTCTTTCAATTCAACTTTGTAGGAAACAGACATCTTCCAAACTGATTGGTAATTATCATTTTTATTTTATTTTAAACATTTTTATAAACAATTTTAGTGATTTACTCCTCTGTGTAGTTCAACACAGAAATCTCTGTTCCTGCTGCTATTGCCTATATCCTGGACCCTAGGATATTTTTGATATAACACTAGAGATTTCCTTTATACTGGCATTCTTAGTTACCTTGGAGGACCTTCCTTTCTTTCTGCTTACTGACCATTACTAGCTAGGTATTTTAAAGTACTTACAAAAGGACTCATCCCTCACAAGCTGGTGGAAATGGTGGCAGACTTGGGCAACCTGAGAAAGCTCTTTATGGGAAAACAATGAGAAGATGCATAGCCACAGTTCATCAGGAAGAAGCAGCCACAGTGAGAGGTCACTCTCACGTTTACTATCCTAAAAACAAATCAAAGTAACATGCTATTACAAGGAACAGCGAACAAATACAATGCATTTTCTTGCTGACAGCTAACTCCCGTCCATGCCAAACAGTAAAATAAACAAATCAGATTCAGGTACCAAAGAGAAGAACATTTTCTTCTGTTTCACTGGCAAGCAAAGTGAGAGGAGACTTTAATGCAAGGTGACAGTCTATTTCTCCTCTTCCATTTCCAATCTGAGGCATCAGAACCATGTATTTTTTAATTTTACCCACCTGGATTTTGGGTTAGCTGGCCACAAAATCTGGGGCTTAGCCTGCTGGTCAGAAGGAATGGGGATCTAGCATTCTGATCAGCCACACCCTTATTAGCCGGCTCAGTTTATCAATACAACCCTCTGAATAATAATAATGATAACAATAATTCCAGATCTGGAATCTGTTGGTTCTGCTTAGCTCTACCAAGTTGGAAACACAGCCTGGAACACACTTACGCCACTTTGAGGACACATGAAGAAAATGACCAACCACCTCTCATTTTTTTAAGTGCTTCCTATGGTTTGCAGACATAGGGCCAGATTGGCCTCTACACAGGAAAAGTACAGGAGACAGGAAAACTCAATGTATAAAAATCTTATAACATTTACACAGCATTGACCTGTGTGGGCAGAGATTTGACTCCATACGCCCACAAATCCCCTGAACAACAGTGCTTTCTGGTACCACACCCTCCATGATGACAGAGCTTCTGAAGAACAATTTTTTCCCTTAGGAATGTACTAAACTTCACCATGTTACTTTTATTTTATAAAACTTCACCAGAGTTGTCATTCAAGGTAGCCGTAGATGGGCTTCAATCCCCATCTCTTCTACAAAATTCTCCATCTGAATGCCAATAAGACTTTTTGTCTGCAGAATAGAGTGTCTTTTTATTACCTAACAACTCAATTTTAAGACAAGTCTCATAAAAGCTCTCCAGTTCTCTCTTTTTCAAAATATAGTTATAAAATTACCATTTTGCTGTTCTTACAGCAGATACATCATTAATAGAAATTTGTTCACATTAGAAAACAGATTCAAATGACCAGATTAAATAAAGTACTACAAACTTTTCTAAAAAAGGTAAATAAATACATAAAGAAGTTACTGCTTTGATGAATTTGGCTCTGGGTTATTAAGGCCTGATCCAGAAGGTGGAATATTTTGGGCAGACAAGATCCTTTATTTGTAAAGACCGGATTTGTGGTTAGTATAAAAAATAGATTTCAAAATTCTGAAACACCAGCATGTTTCATATACAGCTAAGGAGCTGATGCAGACACTTACCCAATTTACTGTTTCCTCAAAACCTTGAAATGTACTTTTGCAAGGTTGCTTGGAGTCAGTGCCTGGGTGAAAGAGAAATTATTCTGGAATCCCAGAGCTACATGAAAGTCTGTTTGTTTGGTAATAGAGAGCAACATATGAGGAAAAGATGAAGCAATATTTCCATTTGGCCATACTATAAATAATCAGAATGACAGAAATTAGAGATGAAAAAGACCTGGTAAGGTATTTAGTTTACCTCCTGTTAGGGCAGGATTCTTCCCACCTGCCTTTAATGTAAAACAAACAAACAAACGCAGCAGCCACATATAGAAAAATATATTTGGTGGTTCTACGTATCAGTATCTTGCCAGTAGCACCAGATTTTCAAAAGCTGGCCTCCCTTTTTATGACTGCAAATTATGGGGGCAAGTAGTTGCACGCATAATTTTGTGCCATAATTATGTGTGTGTGTAATTATTTGGGCACAAACATTGTCATATGTACGTCTGAGGAGCAATTCGATCATTAGACATCCATGTAACCTTAACGTAACTATGCTGACAATTTTACAGGTGAAAAAAAAGAGGCTGATGAAGGCAGGAAGCAAATGCTGGTACTTAATCTCTAAAACTAACCTAAACACAGAACTAGATAACGATATTCCCATATAGTAGGAGGATAGATTTCGTGGCTTTAACAGCTCTTTTCCATCTCTAATATATCAGGCATTCCAACGGAATAATGTGTTTTTGGCAAATATTCAAATCAAACTTTTTTCTGTCTTGGTGAGTGGTACAATTATTAATTGAATTATATTAATTTTTTCTGTCACTACAGCTGCTAACAGACCAGTTGCCTTATACTCACTATACATTAAAAAAATAATCAAACATTTGTCAGTACAAAGGCCACTCACTAGAAAGCCTTTTAATCTATGCAATGTCATACACTATTCTAAATACATTATTAGCATCTTTTAGAAAAGCAAAAATGGTTGAATGCCAAAACTGTAATGCCACTGCTGACACACTGATTGTCTTTGTACGTGGAACACCATATCATCAGATAGAGATTCAAATGAACCATAGCTGCAAGTATTCATTTCAAGAGACTATTAAGAGTGCAAATGTCTGCTATATTTCTATTTTAGACACAAGTTATGTAAATAGTTATGCAATCAACCAACACATAAATAGCTGCCTATCCTGATTACTAGGGAGCACCTTAATACTAGGCACTGATGCTCAACAGTGAGTTACAAGACAAAGCTTTATGGATCACATCTACACTAAATGAGCATTCACATAGCATTGAATAAATTCCCAAACTCTTGTTCCATCATTCAATGTACCACTTCGGATAGATTTTTTGAAGGCAGACTCTTCTTTGGCTGGTCAGGAACTGGAAGAAGCAACCCCCAGCGCATTATGAGTAGACAAAACAGATTTGATTTATTCAGATGTCCTCAACTGGCTAAAAATCAAATAAAAATACTTCACAAAAAGCACTCCTTATACTGTAATCATCTGCACAGATTAGTGCTGTGTTTGTTAAATAATGTTCACACTAGAAAGAACATTCACCAAAACATGCAATTTTCTCTGCTACTTTGGATGAGCACAGGAAACTCCCTTACTCTCAGTTTTGCAGTTATAAATCTGTGGAGCCATAAATATCCCCAGGATATTTCTGTTCTGCTTGCATGTAACATACCCTTGTTCAGTTTTATGGATCTCTTGACTGGCCTATTTACATTTCACTTGCCTTTAATTGAGGTCCAAGAAGTTAGGCTCAGAAAAGCCTTTTAATACTCCAAAGAAATGCTCTTTATGCAGCCAGTAAATTCATTCTCTTGTTTATTTTTAACATTTTAAAGGGTGTTTATTAAAGCCATTGTCATGGAATGGGTCTCTGAAGAGTGACCACTTATTTTTAAAGGAAGGTGATCTGTTTATCCTCTGGAAGACATTGATTTCTACCTTGAATTTCCGAAATCATTTTGTTAATTTAGGATGTAATGTAACCATGTTATATCAGGCTGTGATGTTGTTAGAATTTCCATGGCAGAGTCAGGCCTGACGATATTTACTGGAGGTCTCCAAGGAAAGCCAAAGGTGCTGCAGGAAGTGGTACTGGCAATTTACAAGAAGCCATTTCCCTTCTAAATCAGGACTGTCCCAATGTCCAAACACACTGTAAAGAAGCATTGTGATGATAGCACTGATGTCTTGCAGATGAGATACAAACCCACGGTCCTGACTATTTCTGGTTATTAAAGATCTCAGCATTTTCACAAGAGAGGGACTGCAATGAGAGTCAAGGGCTCTCAGTACCTCTCCAAAAGGTGTTTGTTACCTTCCAGAATCAGTCCTCACACTAGATCTGATCAGAGAACATACACATATTACATAAGACAAAAGAAACTGGGGAAGTAATGATCTTACAAATTACAGTTGGGGAGTTAATTTTTTTAAAATATTTGTTTTTATCTTGCTGTTCTTCCCTACTGTTTAAATTATCCCTAATTTAAATTATTTTCAAATTCTCTAATCTGCATTGTTACAGTTTATTGACACTTCGAGCTACAGTTTCTTTTTAATTTTCAGGTCAGCATCTGTTGATTATCACTCAGCTTTAGTTCCTTGGATAGAGTAAGCACCTGGAGAATGCAAAAGGAAGGTAGGTAAATGGGAACGAAGGTCAAAAGTGATTAAAAGGAACATAGTGAATACACATGAACACAAAAATTACATGAAACAATTTACACATCATTCCTGTGCATATCCTAATAAAAGCTTTATGGCCTGTTAACATGCTTAACAAATATGTGCATACATTTTTACTTACAAGCATTAGCAGTCTTCACAAAAGCTACTGATGTGGTTTGATAATTAGGTGGTTTCTGCTGAGCTTTTGTAGATGTGGTAGGTTTTGGGAGAGGATATGCCTTCATCTGTCTGGAACTGACACAACCTACAGAAAGGAGGAAAGTTTTGATAATACTATAGAAGTAAGAGGTAGAAATTAATTATTAGATTATGAAATCCCCAATCCTAGTGCTCTACATGCCACAGGGATGCTACAGCTACAGGGCAAAATTCTCTGGTGTAACTCCCTGTGACAGATATGGCAATTTCCTGCAATATCCTTGAAAACCTTATTTAATTAAGTTTAAGTATCTTTGGCATCCATTGTATTAAATGCAAAGGTTATATATTATTGTGGACCTAGATGATCAAAGGACTATACTGAACAATGTGGCAGACAAGATGTGGGACAATACAGATGAAGTCGATTTCCTGGAAAATATTTAAGAGGTGATGCATGCAAATTCTCCACCCCAGGTTATGCAAACACCCAGCCTTTCTAAGCTATGCTCTGAGGAGTGGGCTTTTGTCTGCTGATTACCTGTCACATGAGGTCAAGATCAAGGCCCCAAGCTGTATAAAGGAGACTGATCTATTCCTGCAGGTGCTTGTTCTGAGCTAAGGCTGTTATGAATTGGTAACCACAAAAAAAACCCTATATGGAGTTTGAATGACTGACTCCTACCAGAGCCTTTGTGATCTCTGGTAAACTGTAGATTCTTTATTGTTTCAATATGTTTTCTCTGTAATGCTTTCACCTGAAGAATAAATGTGCTTGCTTAAAACAAGCTGTGTGGTAACTCATAACTATTGGCAATTACATTGCTCATAGCCTTTTGAAGAGAAAGCAAAGTGCAGAACTTGCCTGTTTAGGCAGTCAGACTCACTAAGAATATCAAAGTGTAGGCAGAGATCTGTGCCTGGAAAACCCTGGTTAGAAGGGAGAGAGATGTGGGTCTCTGCCCAAGAGAAGTGACATCTGAGGAGCTGGAAATCTAGAGTGGGATGAGTCCTTGCCTCAAATACATTAGACCTTGATTAAGCAAAGTACTTGAACACATGCCTAATTTTAAGGAAACAAGTAGTCCTACTGAATTGACCCATGCTGCCTCAGGACCTTACATGACAATGCAAAGCACACCTCTTTGCACAGGCCATCCCCCTATAAAATAGCCTCAACATGGCCTATCTGGCTTTCTTGGCTTCACTGGCTTTCTTTGCCCAAAGATGTCTTCCCTAAAGCATTCAAAAAGATGCAAACTAATGGAAGGAAAAAGGACAAATAATCAGCTACTCTTTATCTCTCCATCTAGATTCTCAGTTGCACCCATCTTCATAGCATCTGAGTGCATGGCTAGGGAGTAACTATCTCTAGTCTTTGCCCAGATACTTCTGCAGATTAAAAATATCTAGTTGATAGGCAAAGTAGAAATATATAGCTAGATAGCTACTCAAAATAGAATGTGGGAGAATGGCAAACAAGAATGAGGGAACATAGACCTTTTGATCCCAAACCCGACAGCTTATTCCTCTATCACCTTAACTAAATCAGATAGGTATTAGTATCTTGTACGTTAGGTTATGATTTGCTAGGAAAGGAAGAAGCCAAATTTAAATATCAGTCACGAGAAATATAGATGAAGAGAAGCACCATATGAAACCAGATACTACAGCCAAAAAACAACAGAGGGACTAGGAGAAATACTACTGTACTTCTTTATGAAACTGCTATTACTGAATCACTGTATGATGAGCTAAGAAAGGCACGCTGGCAACTGATTGCACTTCTTGAGCATTCATCCCCTCTTGACCCTGAAACATTTCCAGTTAATATGGGATGGATTTCTAGCACCATACCAGCTTATGTAACAGATCTAAATTGAAAGTCTAATTTGTGCGCTTATCATGAGGCTATGTACTCTTATGTACCAAAGCAAATTTTATGCAGATATCTACTGATAGGATCATGTCTCATAAATCAGTTTTCCTGCAGACCAAAAGTCAAGCAAGCAGAACAACAAGAAAGAAGTTTAACAACATATAAATCTGTGTATTATTTTCTCAGTGAGTCTTTCACTGAGCTATTGAGATAACAAGAAATGATGCAAGACTATCATTCTGCAGAAGGCTTGTGATCACCTACAACAGAAAATCAAATAATGTAAAAAGAGATTGTTTAATGACAAAAACTCTTATTTTCAGAGTGCACTGCCTCTACAGAGGTGGGGCCTCCTCGACTAAGAGAGAAGGGTTAACCCCTGCTGTACCAGTGCATGGCTGATACACCCCATCACAGTCCTGTATCAGCCATTCCATTATCTTGCTTGGATTGATGTCAGACTGACAGGCCTATAACTGCCCATGTCAGCCCATTTGCCCTTTTTAAATATTGGCACTTTAGCTTTCTTCCAGTCTTCTGGAACTTCCCCATGTTGTAAGACTTAATGAAAATCAGCAGTAATGGTCCAGTGAGCTCCCCAGCCAGCTCTTTTAAAACTCTTGGGTGAAAGTTATCCAGACCTCCTGATTTTAAAATGTCTAACTTTAGTAGCTGATGTTTAACATTCTCCTGAGATACAAGTGGTATTAAAAAAGTGTTATCACATGATATTACTGCATCATTTTTTCCTCCCAAATACAGAACAGAAATATTTATGGAACACTTCTTCCCAGTTACATCCCTGTAAACTTTCCCTCTCCTACCCTCTGTCTCCTTTGTTGGGTGGGCCCTTAAAGGGGCAATAACCCCTTTTTCTTCTGGACCCACTCACTGTGGTGAAAGCATTTTATGAAAATTTGAGAGTGTAGATTAGATTAGTCCCTGCATTGATCAGACTGATTCACTTAAAACAGGGGTCGGCAACCTTTCAGAAGTGGTGTGCCGAGTCTTCATTTATTCACTTTAATTTAAGGTTTTGCGTGCCAATAATACATTTTAACGTTTTTTAGAAGGTCTCTCTCTATAAGTCTATATATTATATAGCTAAACTATTGTCGTATGTAAAGTAAACAAGGTTTTCAAAATGTTTAAGAAGCTTCATTTAAAATTAAATTAAAATGCTGATCTTACACCGCCGGCCCGATTAGCCCGCTGCCAGCCTGGGGTTCCATTCACCTAGGCTGGCAGCAGGCTGAGCAGGGCCTGTGCCGGGACCCTGGCTGGCAAGGGGCGAGCTGGCAGCCAGAACCCCAGACTGGCAGTGGGCTGAGCGTCTCAGCCCGCTGCCACTTAGCCTGCTGCCGGTCTGGGGTTCAGTCCGCCGGCTCCTGCCAGCCAGGGTTCCAGCTGCCAGCCCCACTCAGCCCGCCGCTAGTCTGGGATCCCGGCCCTGCCCACATAGAGTGGGTACCTTCTCCCTGGTTCTAGCCCATTGTCTTCCTCTCTCTCTGCACTGACAGAGGGTGGGAGTGCACTGAGCACAGGGCTGGGGGTGAAGGAGCGGGCTTGAGGTTGGGGTGTAGGGTCTGGCCAGGAGCTAGAATGAGGGAGGGGGCTCAGAGTTGGGGTTTGGGTGTGGGGTGTGGAGTGCTTACCTGGGCAGCTCCCATTTGGTGCAAGGGGTGCAGGTGGGAATGTGGGGGGTGAGAGGGGATGCAGGAGCTCCTGTTTGGTGCTCAGGGTGGGGGTGGGAATGTGGGGGATGCAAGAGTCAGGACATGGGGTATGAGGGGGCTGGGTACGTGTGGGAGGTGCAGAAGTCAGGGCAGGGGGCATGTGAGGGGGGTGTAGGAGTCAGGGTATGGGGGGCTGGGTATGTGTGGGGGGTACTGGAGTCAGGGTTGGGGTCGTGGGGGGTGCAGGGGTCAGGGCAGGAGGCTGGGGGAGTGTGAGGGGGGTGCAGGGCTCAGGGCAGGGGGCTGGGGTGTGTGTGAGGGATGCAGGGCTCAGGGCAGGGGGCTGAGGTGTGTGGGGGGGGTAAGGGTAAGGGCAGAGGGCTGGGCGTGTGAGCTAGGGTCTTGGGGGTGTTCCCAGCCCCCGCCCAGAGTGGCTCAAGACAGGGGGCTGGAGGGGATATGCCCCCCTTCCCCAGGCCCCATCCCCACCTCTTCTCCACCTCCTCCCCGGAGCAGCGAGTGCGCTGCGGCTCCACTTCTCCCTCTCCCTCGCAAGGGCCATCAGCTGATTGGCGGCGGGGAGGGAGAGGAGGAGAGGCAGAAACCCAGCATGCTGGGAGAAGAGGCGGGGGAGGGGGAGAGCTTGCTTGCTCTGCAGCAGTAGCCGGCAGAACCGAGCTTCTTCATCCTGCCCCCTCAGGATTTTTAATGACAGGATTTTTAATGACACACTGCTGCTGCCTGTGTTCAGCAGCGGGCTGAGCGGGGCTGGTGGCTGGGACTCGGCAGGCAGCAGTGTGCCATTAAAAATCAGCTTGCATGCCATCTTTGGCATGTGTGCCATAGGTTGCCGACCCCTGCTCTAAGGTGCCACAAGGACTCCTCATTATTTGTACTGGAAATGTTTCAGAGTCATGAAGGGATGAATGCTCAAGAAGTGCAATCAGTTGCCAGCTTGCCTTTCTTAGCTCATCATACAATGATTCAATAATAGCAGTTTCATAAAGAAGATGGAGTAAAAAGGTTATTTTACCTCTGTACTTGGCACTGGTGCAACCACTGATGGAATACTATGTCTAGTTCTGGTGTCCACAGTTCAAGAAGGCTCTTGATATATAGGAAAGGATTCAGAGAAGAGCCACAAGAAGGATTAAATGATTAGAACACATGCCTTATAGTGACAGACTCAAGGAGCTCAATCTATTTATCTTAACAAAGAGATGGTTAAGGGGGTAACTTGATTACAGTTTATAAATACCTACATAGGGAACAAACATTTAATAACGGGCTCTTCAATCTAGCAAAGAAAGCTGTAACACAATCAACTGGCTGCCCACCGGAGCTAGACAAATTTCGACTGGAAACAAGGCATAAATTTATAAAACAGAGTAATTAACTATTGGAACAATTTACCAAAGGTGTGGAGGATTCTCCATCACTGACCATTTTTAGATACAGATCTGATATTTTTCTAAAAGATCTGCTCTAGGAATTATTTTGGAGAACTTCTATGGCTTATGTTATATGGCAGGTCAGACTAGATGATCACAATGGTCCCTCTTATGACCTTGGAATCTATGAACCTAAGAAAGAGCAAGAAGCAGCTGGATGAGGTCAGCGGAAGAGGAACACTGCCCTTCTTGCTCACCAGAACTTATATATTTATATATATATATTTATATATATTTATAACTCACCAATCAGGCCCAGAGATTGGGCTGGCACCACGCACCCATACACCCACCTGTGAAATTTGCAAAAGGACCAGTTTTCCTCATGACCCACTCTGGGCTTTATGCTAGTCGCCCTTTTTTCCTTAGGGATTGCAAGGGAGTCGGCTTCCTCACAGTAAGTCTGGGACTCGGGGGTTAGGTTCTAACATTGTAACTTAGTACATAAAACCCATGGCAAATGTCCAATGCAGGTACTCCTTAGGAAGGTATAAAGGGTTATCAGAGAAAATGGACTGGAAAAGGATTTGAAAGAAAGCATCCCTTAAGGAGCTGAGGAACAGGAGGTTGGGACTTCTACATTTGGTACGGCAGGGAGCCAACTCCCTCCTTTTAGAGCCCCCTTTTAGCTCAGACAATGGGTGAGCAGTGGGGTATCAGCACTGGGATGGCTGGGACCAGGTTGCAGATCATGTAGAAATGATTAAGGAATGATGATGTCCTGCACTGTAAAATTCATTGCCAGGTATTGCCAGATATTTTAAGAGAATAAACTTGCAGCCTAATTAAACTATATCCATTGCCTCCTGTCCTTCTTGCAGCAGTAGACAAGGCTCTACTTCGTATTCTTTGTTCATTTGTGCTCATCTCAGTGATGTACAGGATCCTTACGTTGAGTGATCTCGCCAATAAATGGGATAACAACAATTTGTTTTTAATGTGAAATCTACAAACTGAAAAGCACAAATAAATCAGCTCAATGTGGATAGGGCCTTCAGCAAGAGCAAATGCTTATACCAATGAAGGTGTCTCCAAGAAGATGGACAATGTGGGGGAGGGCAGAGAATCACTGGATAGATGACATGCAAGGTATTACAGTAAGATATCCACATTTTTATTTGCCTTCTAAATTATTCTTCTCAGGTGAAACTCACAATACCTAATACGGGGCCATGAAAAGCCCTGTGTGTGTGATTCCAAAAGAAAGAATAAGCAAGGAGGCTCTAGATATGGTCATGGATATTTCAAAACTACCAAAAATATCACAAAGTCTGCTGCTGCCTCTGCACACGCTGGAGTCAAGATTCATGGGGCTCTCCCTATAGAAGTGCAGAGGGTAAAGTTTAGTAGGTGGTTGGGTAAGTGGTAGTGGTCAATGGACCCATTAACTGTGCAGATCCAACGTGCACAGATCCTGCACAGTAAGGTTGTAGCAAGCTATGTCTGCTATTAGACCACAAAATACACTAATGGACACAGGCTGGCTGAGCAAATGCTCCAAGTCTAGCCTCGTGGCTAGGAGAAGGGAAGATTCCATCTTTCTCAGTCTCCATATTCGTCCTCCCTGTGCAAAGCCTGTTTACTTGGGCTTTGGTGAGAGGTGTGGTGGCTACCCAAATTTCAGCCCTAGTGACTATTATCCATTTAACACATCACTTTTCTCACAAGGAAGAGAAGAGGAAAGATAAAAGATATGGCAGAGGGGCTCTTTAAATCCCCATAGCAGCAGATCATTTCTCCCTTTTTTCATCTGTGCTTTTAATTAAAATATTAAAAATTAGAAATAGATTTGATCCCTTAGAATACAGTTACATGTGCTATTTCAGAAGAAAGTTCAGATTCTGGAGTCTAGCCAAACTCCCCCTCCCTCTCCACTATCAAAAGTTACATGCTATACATGCATCAAACCAGATACATATTTTCATGATATTTAAAATATTAATTTTCTTTGGCATATCATAGATCTGGTCATGTTTACTGGTTATTGATTCACATACCTGAAGGCTGAATATTTTGAGATATATAGACCATCTTCTTGCCCACATCAGCTGAGACTGGTCTCTGTACACACTGTGATCTAGATCAGGCAAACAAAAAATTGTTGGAATAGTATATTTATTTATTTCCACTTGCCCATCATCAGAGGCTAATAATATATTTAATACTATGGATTGACAAACATAGTGCATAGCTTTGGCACTATAGCACCCGGTAAATGGAAGACAAACATGTAACTGAAATCATACCATTGCTATTTTATTAAACTTACCAGACATTTATTTAAATATATAATGTAAAACATATGTGGAGAGAATAAACATTTGATAAGATGCAGAGCTGAATCAAAGAACATGGAACCATGGTGACAGCCATATGATAAATGCTATGAACCAATTAAATAGTTTGCAGAACCTATTACATATATCCAAGGAAGGTTCTAAAAAAATTCTCTCAGTTAACTTGTCTGGGTTTAGAAATTTTTTAGTGGCTCTTAAAAAGAACTGTATGCTGATTCCTCCCACTAAAGTATTATTAGGAGAATATCTGAATCTTGTCATGTGTGAATTCATCCCTTTCATTATCAGACACTTCCATCACAAATTATTAATCAGATCACTTCTAATAACAACAGCTTTCCTTTGGCTAATCTGGCAAATGAAGGCAGTGAGCTTGAGTCAGATGTTCACACCTCTCATGTGTGTTCACATGAACTCTGATAACATTAACTTTATTTCAAGAGGAGACTTTGTTTAATTTTTCCTCATTAAGTTACTGTAGAGCAAATTACTCATATATATGGAATTATACTACACGTGCTTATTGACTCATTATTCCTTCAGTGTTAGTATAAATTGTTGCTGCTTGCCCTTGTTAAATAACTGGGAAAAATACAAGAGCCACAGTGTATAAATAGAGTTGTTTTAAAACATTAATGTTCATTTAGAAGTCAATTAGGAAACACACACATACATATTAAAATGCAGATTTTAATAAAGCATTTGATGTACTCTCTCATGACAGATTATACATAAAGTCCATTCAAATTTGTTTGGGTTTAGAGGAAAGTCACATGGAATGAAAACTGACTGAAGGAACAAAAACAAAGGGTAAAGATAAACAGCAAATTACTGAATGGAGGGAGGCATCAAGTGGGATACAACAGGGATCCAGTATTTTGTCCTGTCATATTTAAAATACTCTCTAATGATCCAGAAAAGGGAGTAAACTGAAATTAGTAAAATTCTTTCATTCAAGGAATTTGAATTTCTACAGGAACATGTAGGCACTTTGGGTGAAAAGAATTATGAACTTTATCATTTCATGATCACAGCGCATGATTCTGTGGAACGGTAGTAGGGAAAACAACAGAATAAAGACAATGGACTTCGAGAAGACAGACTTTAGCAAAATCAGAGAATTGTAGCTAAGATTTGGGGGGGAGGGATAGCTCAGTGGTTTGAGCATTGGCCTGCTAAACCCAGGGTTGTGAGTTCAATCCTTGAGGGGGCCATTTAGGGATCTGGGGCAAAGATTGCGGATTGGTCCTGCTTTGAGCAGGGGGTTGGACAAGATGATCTCCTGAGGTCCCTTCCAACCCTGATATTCTATGATTCTATGATCCCATGGGAAGCAAGTCTGAGGGCTTGTCTACACTGGCGAAAGTTGCAGTGCTGCAACGTTCTTGCTTAGGGGCATGAAAGAACACCCCCCTGAGCGCAGCAAGTTTCAGCACTGTAAAGCACCAGTGTAGACAGTGCACCACCGTTGGGAGCCGCGTTGCAGTGATTAGACAACTAACATAGTGAACATCAGTATAAATGGGGTAGGATTTGAGGCTCAAACAGGAACGAACAAGTTAAGAATTACTCACACAAGTTAGATGTCTTACTAGGCAGGGCCTGATTAAATATATCCTAGAATACTTAAGGAACTGGCTGAAGAGATACCTGAGCCATTAGTGATTATTTTGAGAATTTGTGGAGGACAGGGGAGATCCCAGAGGACTGGAAAGGGGTAAAATATAGCACCTATCTATAAAAAGGAGAATAAAGACAACCCAGGGAATTACAGACTAGTCAACTTAACCTCGCTATCTGGAAGCATAATGCAGCAAATAGTCAATCAATTTGTAAGCACCTAGAAGATAAGAGTGATAAGTAACAGTCAACATGGATTTGTAAAGACCCAATCATTTCAAACCAACCTAATATCCTTCTTTGACAGGATAACAAGCCTTGCGGGTAATGGGGAATCAGTAGATGATATATATCTCAACTTTAGTAAGGATTTTGGTACTGTCTGACATGACCTTCTCATAAGCAAACTAGGGAAATATAGCCTAGAGACAAACCTACTTAAGATGGGTGTACAACAGATTGGAAAACCGCACTCAGGGAGTAGTTCTCAATGGTTCACAGTCAAGCTGGAAGGGCATATTGAGTGGGGTCCTGCCAGGATCTATCCTGGGTCTGGTTATATTCAATATTTTCATAAATGATTTGGATAATGGCATAGAGAGAACACTCATAAAGTTGGTGGATGACGCCAAGCTTAGTGGGGTTGCAAGCACTTTGGAGGACAGGATTCATTATGAGCTTGACAAACTGCAGAAATGGTCTGAAGTAAACAGGATGAAATTCAATAAGAACAAATGCAAAGTACTACACTTGGGAAGGAATACTAAACTGCACACATGCAAAATGGAAAATGACTGCTTAGGACAGAGTACTGCTGAAAAAGATCTGGGGGCTACTGTGGATCACAGATTAAATATGAGTCAACAATGTAAAAGTGTTGCTAAAACAGCGAACATCATTCTGGGTTGTATTAAAAGGAGTATTGTAAGCAAGACACAAGAAGTAATTCTTTCACTCTACTCAGCACTGATAAGACTTCAACTGGAGTACTGTGTCCACTTCTGGGCACCATACTTTGGGAAAGATGTGGACAAATTGGAGAACGTCCAGATGAGAGAAACAAAAATGATTAAAGGTCTAGAAAACAGGACATACCAGGAAAGACTGAAAAAAATAGCTTTGGTTAGTCTGGGAAGGAGAAGACGTGGGGGGAGGGGAGGAAACATGATTGATAACAATCACTGAATACATAAAAGGATGTTACAACAAGGAGAGTGATCAGTTTTTTTCCTTAATCATTGAGGACAGGACAAGAAGTAATGGGCTTAAATTGTAGCAAGGGAGATTTAAGATAGACATTAGGACAAACTTTCTAACAGTAAGTGCTGTTCCAAGCACTGGAACAAATTACCTAGGGAGATTGTGGAATCTCCATCACTGGTTTTTAAGAACATGTTAGACAAACACCTTTCAGGGATGGTCTAGATAACACTTAGTGCTGCCTCAGTGCAGGGGACTGAACCAGATGACCTATCAAGATCCCTTCCAGTCCTACTTTTCTATGATTCACAGCTTGGGGTGAACTCTCTTTAAATACTCTCTCATACACAATGGCTTGTTCATGAACCACCCGAGGACAGCACCAGCAATAGCAGCTGCCACCTGCTCGTTACGCTCATGAATGAGCTACTTTGAAGAAACGTTTTAGAACTCCATTGGCCAACAAAGATTCACTGACAAAAGTGGGGGGGGGGGTTTGAAGAAGAATGCATCATACTGGCCCTGTTTTAAACAGTCAGTTAGGGTCCAGTCCTTCTCCCATTGAAATCAGTGGCTCAAGAAACAATGGGGCACATACTTCACCTCTGTTCAGATGCAGTGGAGTGAGGCCACTGCAGAATATTAGTTGCAGCTCCCTGATACTCAGCCATCCACCACCACCGCAAGTTAGAGCTTCACAGTAAGCGCCTCTACCTTTCACTACTGGTGTAAGGTCTACCAGGGACCACAAGCCAATGGAGAATAGGGCACAGCAGAACTCCACTCTACCATACCCCATCTCCATCCCACCAATCTCCCTGAATCTCTCCAATACACCCTCTGTTTCCCCTTAGAGCTGTGTGGCACAGGGGCGGCAGGCACAGGAGGTGGTGGAGAGTTCCTGTGTGTAAGGGGAGTTCTCTACTGTCCATTTCCAGCAACTTTAAGATTCCTTTGTGCAAAGTGGCTTTAGTAGACCACAGAATCCATCCCAATGGCTTCACAGGAAGCAGGGTCAGGGCCTTAACAAGGACAGAAATGAGGCAAAACATGACAGAGGACGTGGGCAAGAGCACATGCACAGATTCTTACCGCCAAAGAACAAATCAATTGAAAACAAGAAAAGAGGCCCAATAGTAACTGAATCTAGATTAAAACAATTCTCTTCTTTATTGGTCCCTAGTGCTAAGAAGTTTATTAATTATGGAGAAAGCACACTTGGATTTTTACAAATAAAAAATGCCGTCCTACACAAACCAACCCAGAGCATCTGAATATTAACACAAAAACTTTTTCAGCTCTCTGCCATGAAATTATAAGAATTTAGCCCTCTTGACTGTTTGGCCTGAATTCTCCCCAATTCTAAGTACACTTTGATTTTTTCCACTGTTTAGATGTATGCTTTTTATAATATGCTCACACCAATTCTGATAAGCTGTGAGTACTTGGTGAACGCTTTCTTCAGATAATTAAACTAGATGTTTTATAAATCTTATTTTATTTCTCTAAAAAGAAAATAAATACAAAAATAAATTAATAAAAATAAACTTTCAAAATAAATGATGCTTACTATAAGCTGGACTCCAAAAATGGGCCCAATCCTTTCAGGTACCCCACATGAATACAGAGGTTCACCCATGTGAAACCATGTCCAGGGTCAGGGAATATGAGATGTTAATGAGATTTTCCCAAGCTACGATTTATCTAGTTACTACTGGTACTATCCATTGCAGGAAGCAATAAATCAGGTTAATGGTGTAATGGGTAAGAAACAGAATTTGTTAAAACTGGAAATTTCACAGAAATGGTAGGACAACTTTTTCAAACATAGGTGCCTAAATTTGGGTCCCTAAATTGGGACAATTATCATCTTTTAGACATACACAGTACAACTAAGAATTTGACTGACTAGATTGGAAATATGTAAATTTATCATCTTTTTGTTGCTGCTCTGATTTCTTTGTTATTAGCTCTATAACAGACAATGGTGCAAATCCAGTCCTGTGTTATTCTATTGAAGTCAATGCATTTACACCAGGGTGAATTTAGCGTAATAACAATAATGAAACAGTTTTGCATTTCTATAGTGCCTTTCAACCAGCAATTTAAAAGCGCTTTGCTAATTCTAATGAATTAATCCTCGTTTCTCTTGTGATGTAGGGAAATATTATTATCTCCAACTTAATTATGGGGAAAATATCGAGCCTCATGAACTTGGCCCTTTTCCACTGGGCTCCAAATCCAGGAAGCAATGTCATTGGAGTGAGCTGCATCAAAGCAGCTCCCACAGCAAACCAGCATCGCCTCCTGCGCTTGACCCTTGCTCCTGCCACTCTCTACCTGGCTTCTAGAAATTAAAATTGCTGGGCAGTCAGAGAGAGGATCCTCAAGCTCATTCCACTTGATATGGATGGTGCCCCACCCTCTCCCCCTACTCAATTCTCTGTTCTTGTCAGATGCCATCTGAAGGCTGCTGCCACCAGACTCCGCCTATCTGCTATATAGATATCTTTTATGTGCCCCTTTTCCCCACTGCCTCTACTTATTCTTTTCTATTCAAAAGTATTCTGTAGTGTGTCCCCAGCACAGAGTCTGATTCTCACTTATGCTAAGGCTCCTTACCTTAAAGCAGGTGTAAATGTCATTTACACTGATTTTAAGCCCCTTTACACTGCTAAACTGGTTTAAAGGGGCCTAAGTATAAGGGATAATCAGACCATAATAAATAATGTTCTGCTTAAGAGACAATAAAAATATTATTTCCCATAACAGTTTTGTATTTTCCAACCCCTTTCTTTAACCATTTGCCATCTAATAGCTGACCTGAAGGAAGAGGGGAGCGCTATAAACAAACAGACCTTATTGTGACTCCAGGGGATACTAACCATGTGAGGAGTAGACTTGTTCTTTTCCACTCAGCTGCCTTGAGAATCCCCACTGCTTGATTTGTTTCAGAAGCAATTAGAGTTGTATAATAAAAATCTTGACTTTAATTCTTTGCCAGTCTAGTGTCTCAATTCTGACTAACGTAGTTTGGCTAATTTGAGTTAAAATTAGAATGTTTCAAATTAAATTGTAACTTTAGAACAACATACTGCAGAGCTAGAAAAAAATTGGCAAGGTTAATAAGATTAAGGATGTTGATGTCGGTATTAAAGCCCTAACTGGAACATTTATTACAGATAATTTTTAGTGGATTGTAAATTCAAAAAATTAAAAAAAAAGATAAGCAAACCTTGGCTTCAGTTCTCCATGTGTGTAAGATGACCATGCAATGCTGGATTTCTCCCAATACCTCTTAGAACCAGTCAGTTTTGTCCGAATGCTTTTGGTTTTTGAGAGTTTCCTATCTAAAAATATGTAACAACACTAAATGTTACCAAACATTTACATATAATGAATTTATGATTTTTTTAAAATCATACGGAGTGATCTTACTTCATTATGAGTAAATTCTGACAATAAAGTATAGTACTGTAGTTCCACATTCTACTGTATTCCACAAGAAACATTTCCTAGAAAACATATATCATCTTTACTCATTGAGTCCCAAGAACAGCCTAATCAGAGCTGTTTATTTACACGCAAGTGATAAAAAGGGGCTAATAAAAGCAATGAATTTCACAATCAGTTGTTATGTGTCATTACTTGACAGCTCTTTTTTAATGCAAAAACTAAGCATCTCAGAGCACATGAATCAATTTCCGTTAACAATAAATTAGGAACTGGAGAGATGGATGCTACTTTATCAGTGCTGAGCCATTATTATTATTATTTTTATATCAAAGGTCATAAAATTTTAGATTTACTTATAAACACCCAAAATAAATTATGATAGAGAAGAATAATTATGACAGTCAGAGAAGAATAAACAACAGGATCATGCATATATTCAACAACAGAGGATTACCACATTTCTCCTTAAAGTAATAGTTAGAAATGGTTATATATTTTACATAATTAAAAATGAACAACTTAGCAAATGTGAAAAAATTCTTTACCTATTGAAACGTGGCTTTTTTTCTGCTCTGTTTTACTGTTCAACTCAAGATTATCCAAAAGTTTCATAAAAGTAGATTCTCCTTCAGATGTGTCCTGTTCTTCAAGATGGCTATTCTCTTGTTTTATGGCATCAGGATTTATGTCACTAACAGAGCTTAGTTCAGTGGCTCCACAGTCACTGTGAGTTTCTTCAGTCTCCTCTTGCTCAATCACCATACCCTCAAGATGTTTGGCGATCTTTTCCTCTTTAGAGTATCCAAGGTATTCTTGGAAAGAATATGGCTGGTTTCTCTCTTTGGGATGAAGACATCTGGCCTTATTTAACTGATCCAAAACACTAATATCACAGTCTGAATATAACAGTGGCTTATCATCCCAGCATATCTTTTGGCAATCATCACTTCTTTCTCTGAGTTTGGGGAATTCCTCTGAGCTGCTTTCTGAAACATGTGAAGATTTGATGACTTGACTGAAAACATTCTTCTGCTTCTCAGTCACATCTCCTAGGAATACTTTGGATTTATGTTCCATATTGTCTTTAGTAGACTGTGTTAATATACCTAATAAAACACAACCACATCCACTGCACCAAGTCATATCTGGATAACTGAGGCATGCACAGTCAGGGGGGCAAACTTTAAAAGTGTGTTCCGGAGGGTTCACTAATGAATTCAGCAAAGGATTGCTACTTTGCATGGCTGGATCTTTCTTAGAGCATTTTAGCTCTATTTCTTTTTGAGCTCTCTTGTAGTTATTTCCTTTACCCATACTCTTGTCAAAACTTGTGCTACTGAAGATACTGTCTGTTTGCTTTTCTCCAATCCATTTTCTCACTTCAACAGCATAATCTGAGTCTTCCATATCCTTGAATCTTGATTCATTTCTCTGATCTGTATCTCTCTTCAGAGGTGTAAAATCTACCACCAGATCTTCTAATTCATCATTTTCTACCTCAGATTCACCAGCGAAGGGGATACATCTGTTTTCAGCCTCTCCCTTGATTCTACCTGCAATAACCTTGCCTTCACTGCAGCCATGAGCCTTTAAGGCCAAATTGAAATCTTTGTGTTTATAATTTTCTTTGTTCTCTAATATGTGCTTTTCTCCCATGGACCGTTTTCCATTTTTGTACGTCTTCTTCATGGAGGCAATACTACCTCCCAACACACCAGAACTCAAATATTTTATATTTTTTTCTTTAAATGAAAATATGCTGTGTGAAGATTTTTTGTGCTCCTTAATCTCAGCACCAGACCTATTTGATCTTTTTGTCTTCACAATTCTGTCTGTGAATTCCTCATCTGAACTATCAACTAGGGGAGCCCAAAAATAAGTACTAGGATCCTCACATGGAACCTCTGCCATTTTACTTGAATAATTGCCAGTTTTACACACAACTTGAGGTTCTGGCTGGACACTATGTATCTCTGACCACATATCTTTTTCACCTATATTTTGAAAATTTGATTTTTCTTTGCTGTTCCAGGTTTCATCAGCAAGTGCAAGTTGGCTCAAAATACCCAGGGAGATCTCAGGGTCCCTTCTTTCTCTCTTGATCCTAATTATTGTCTTTCTCTTATTATTATTATTAGCCTGAATGTTATAAAAACATTTGTTTTCAGGGGATAATGTTTTATCTCTTAAAGGGTCAAGAGAAATGCACCTTTCTGTATGCTCTGAGTTAACTTCAGAGATTGAAGAAAAGCTGGAACTCTTGCAAATATTAGCTTGTGCATTGAGGTTAAAACCATCTGTTGATTGTGACAAAGAACGATATGAGCTTCTGGTTTCCCTACTTAGTGCTATTTCACTTTCATTGTCTTGAGACAAAGCAAGTCCGTGAGATAACTGTGAATATTTCGGCATATGAGCTGCTTGCTGAGATTTACTAAGGAACAGTTGTGCCCAACTCATAACATGCTGGAGTTTTTGTGTCTCGGGAACAGTCAGATCCTCAAGTAGTCTATGATCTAATTCTGAAATACAGGTCTGGCTCATACACTTGCTATGCGTTTCTGGATTTCTGATAATTGTTTCTTGTTCTTTTCCTTGATGGTTTACTCCAGATGATCTCTGAATTAAAATTTTTCTTCTATTTGTTGCATCATTAGGTTGCTGAGAGCCACTTAATGTGGAAGTCTGATTTTCTTCTTCTTTAGTGCTCACTGCAGAATGTAAAACTGCTCCTCTGGAAGCTGATGAACTTAGTTTATTATCTGTACCACAAGAGCAAATCTTTGTCCTTCCACTCCTTCCATAGTAAGCTAAACGCTTGGCCCGTAAGAGCTTGAGGTCGCGGGTGCGAGGTGTATCTGTTTCATTAATGATTTCAGCACGGAGCTGTTCAGCTGCTTTTTCAGATAAATGCTCCATCTGCAAAAAAATATATGGACACAAAAATGACATTTTTCAGCAAGAGTAGAACTACAGATATAACTCTTACAGATAAACTGAGGCATTCCTGAACATATTCAATGCAGCATTACAGAACTGAAGCAACTAATTATAGGCAAAAAGGTAAAAAAATGCATATTAGTTTAGATTAAGTAATTAAAACAAGATGCAATTTTACTTTTCCATTCTGAGGCTAAAAACTTGATCCTGCCTCGAATGACGTCAATGGAAAAATTCCCATTAATGTACATGGGTCCAGAATCAGCTGTAGGAGCACTAGCTCCAGCTGTGGGACCACTATAGAATCATAGAATCATAGAATATAAGGGTTGGAAGGGACCCCAGAAGGTCATCTAGTCCAACCCCCTGCTCGAAGCAGGACCAATTCCCAGTTAAATCATCCAGCTCAGCGAAGTACTTAGGCATGTCTAACTTTAAACATGTGAGTAGATCCATTAACTTCAATAGAATGGCTCCTGAGTTTAAAAATTAGGCACAACCTTAAGTATCTTGCTGAATCAGGGCCTCAGTTCAGACTTTTTAAAGATGCATGAGCTTATTGGCTTTAAGGCCAAACAGCTGCTTTAAGCACACAATTATCTTCTAAAGCAACAACTTCAAAATACTCATCACATTACAAAGCTTCTTGCTAGAGTTTAGGGCAGGGGTGGCCAACCTGTGGCTCTGGAGCCACATGAGGCTCTTCAGAAACTAAAATGCAGCTCCTTGCATAGGACCAACTCTGGGGCTAGAGCTACAGGCACCAACTTTCCAATGTGTCGGGGGGTGGTCACTGCTCAACCCTTAGCTCTGCCACAAGCCCTGGCCCCACTTCACTCCTCCTCCCCCCCCCTTCCCCTGAGCCTACCGTGCCCTCGCTCCTCCTCCCCCTCCCCCTCAAACCTCCTGTATGCCACGAAACTGCTGATTGGGAGGTGCGGGAAGGGAGGAGGAGGCACTGATTGGCGGGGCTGCCAGTGGGTGGGAAGTGCTGGGAGCGGGGTGGAGGAGCTGATGGTGGGGGCTGCTGACGTATTACTGTGGCTCTTTGGCAATGTACATTGGTAAATTCTGGCTCCTTTTCAGGCTCAGGTTGGCCATCCCTGGTTTAGGGGAAGGAATATGTGACAATAAATGGTACATAAGAATGGCCATACTAGGTCAGACCAATGGTCCATCTAGCCCAGCATCCTGTCTTCCACAAGTGGGCAATGCCAGGTGCCCTAGAGGGAATGAACAGAACTGGAAATCATCAAGTGATCCATCCCGTCACCCATTCCCAGCTTCTGGCAAACAGAAGAGGCCCTGACTCAGCAGAACAAATTGGAGGATTGGGCCAAAAGAAATCTGATGAGGTTCAATAAGGATAAGTGCAGGGTCCTGCACTTAGGATGGAAGAATCCAATGCACCGCTACAGACTAGGGACCGAATGGCTAGGCAGCAGTTCTGCGGAAAAGGACCTAGGGGTGACAGTGGACGAGAAGCTGGATATGAGTCAGCAGTGTGCCCTTGTTGCCAAGAAGGCCAATGGCATTTTGGGATGTATAAGTAGGGGCATAGCGAGCAGATCGAGGGACGTGATCGTTCCCCTCTATTCGACATTGGTGAGGCCTCATCTGGAGTACTGTGTCCAGTTTTGGGACCCACACTACAAGAAGGATGTGGATAAATTGGAGAGAGTCCAGCGAAGGGCAACAAAAATGATTAGGGGTCTAGAACACATGACTTATGAGGAGAGGCTGAGGGAGCTGGGATTGTTTAGCCTGCAGAAGAGAAGAATGAGGGGGGATTTGATAGCTGCTTTCAACTACCTGAAAGGGGGTTCCAAAGAGGATGGCTCTAGACTGTTCTCAATGGTAGCAGATGACAGAACGAGGAGTAATGGTCTCAAGTTGCAGTGGGGGAGGTTTAGATTGGATATTAGGAAAAACTTTTTCACTAAGAGGGTGGTGAAACACGGGAATGCGTTACCTAGGGAGGTGGTAGAATCTCCTTCCTTAGAGGTTTTTAAGGTCAGGCTTGACAAAGCCCTGGCTGGGATGATTTAACTGGGAATTGGTCCTGCTTCGAGCAGGGGGTTGGACGAGATGACCTTCAGGGGTCCCTTCCAACCCTGATATTCTATGATTCTATGAAGCTAGGGGACACTTCAAAGCATGGTTTCGCATCCCTAACCATCGTGGCTAGTAGCTACGGATGGATCTATCCTCCATGAACTTGTCTAGTTCTTTTTTGAACCTATATCTTGGCCTTCACCACATCCTCTGACAGAGTTCCACTGATTGACTGTGCATTGTGTGAAATACTTGGTTTTGTTTGTTTTAAACCTGCTGCCTATTAATTTCATTTGGGGACCCCTATTTCTTGTGTTATGAGAAAGAGTAAATAACACTTCCTTATTTATTTTCTCCACACCAGCCATGATTTTACAGGCCTCAATCATATCCCCCTTTAGTCATCTCTTTTCCAAGCTGAAAAGTCCCAGTCTTATTAACCTCTCCTCATATGGAAGCTGTTCTATACCCCTAATCATTTTTGTTGCCCTTTTCTGAACCTTTTCCAATTCTAATATAGCTTTTTTCAGGTGAAGCAACCAGATCTGCACGCAGTATTCCAGATGTGGGTGTACCATGGATTTATATAGAGGCAATATGATATTTTCTGTCTTATTATTTATCCCTTTCCTCTTGATGCCCAACATTCTGCTCGCTTTTTTGAAAGCCCCTACACATTGAATGGATGATTTCAGAAAACCATCCAACAATGCCTCCAAGATCTCTTTCTTGGGAGGTAACAGCTAATTTAGACTCCATCATTTTGTATGTATAGTTGACATTATGTTTTCCAATGTGCATTACTTTGCATTTATCAACATTGAATTTCATCTGCCATTTTGTTGCCCAGTTACCCAGTTTTGTGACTTCCCTTTGTAACTCTTCACAGTCTGCTTTGGACTTAACTATCTTGAGTAATTTTGTATCACCTGCAAATTTTGCCACCTTTGTTTATCTCTTTTTCCAGATTATTTATGAATATGTTGAACAGCACTGGTTCCAGTACAGAGCCCTGGGGGACACCATTATTTACCCCCTACATTCTAAAAACTGACCATTTATACCTATCCTTTGTTTCCTATATTTTAATCAGCTACTGATCCATGGGAGGACCTTCCCTCCTATCCCAGGACAGCTTACTTTGTTTAAGAGCCTTTGTTGAGGGACCTTGTCAAAGGCTTTTTGAACATCTAAATACACTATATACATTGGATCACCCTTGTCCACATGCTTCTTGGATACTTTGTCGGATACTTTGAGAATACTCAAAGTAGATTGGTGAGGTATGATTTCCATTTACAAAAATCATTTTGACTCTTCCCCAACAAATCGTGTTCATCTATGTGTCTGATAATTCTTTTCTTTCCTACAATTTCAACCAATTTGCCTGGTACTGAAGTTAGGCTTACCGAACTGTAATTGCCAGGATCGCCTCTGGGGTCCTTTTTAAAAATTAGCGTCACATTAGCTATCCTCCAGTCACCTGGTACAGAAGCTGATTTCAATGATAGGTTACATATCACAATTACTAGTTCTGCAATTTCACATTTGAGGAACTTTTCGGTGAATACCATCTGGTCCTGGTGACTTATTGCTGTTTAATTGATCAGTTTGTTCCAAAACCTCCTCTTATGACACCTCAATCTGGGACAGTTCCTCAGATTTGTCATCTAAAGAGAATGGCTTTGGGATTGGAGAGGATAGGGAATCTCCCTCACATCCTCAGCCATGGAGATCGATGCAAAAAATTCATTTAGTTTCTCTGCAATGGCCTTATCTTCCTTGAGTGCTCTTTTGCATCTCGTTGGGCCAGGGACCCTACTGGTTGTTTAGCAGGCTTCCTGCTTCCAATGTACTTACAATATATCGTATTTTGATACCAAAAGGAGTGTACAGGTTAAGGATGTAAATACTGTTTAGAAAGTTAACTGTTTAAACTAAATATTTGTAATTGTTTAAATGGTTAACTGTTTAAGTGGCTGGGGCCCATCCCGCCGGGGTGGCGGGGTGGCAGCTTGGCCTGCTCCAGCTGCCCGGCACTGCTCTGGTCGAGCTCTGCAGCTGGGCCCACTCCATCCAGGCAGTGCTGCTCCATCTGGGCGCTGTGGCTAGGCCTGCTCCGGCTGGCTGGCACTGCTGGGCCCACTCCAGCTGGCATGGGGCCGCAGAAGCCGGCTGGCTAGCCAGCCCAGGCATTAATGGTTAAAGCAGTTAACCGGTAAGACATCTCTAGTACAGGTGTGATGAAATGGACAATCATTCCACTTTAATTATACCTATAATACACCTCAGTTTCATTTGAAATAACAGTAATTATACTCAAGAAGGAAAGAATCCAGATCCAGGTTTCTGCATTTGACAGATAAAAAAAATTGATCAAATTTCATATGAACTAACTGAAAGACAAACATGGATCCCACAATGTTATTTCTGTAGAGTCACTTTCTGGATGACACAAAACATAAACAGTAGCGAAGGTTTAACCAAGATCAAAACAAAACAAGCGATCCTTCTACTAGAGAGTGATCAGGTTGAGTGTTACTGAAGCTATGTGGAGTCCCCAAGTCCTGGGAGTGAAATCCTGGCACAACTCAAGTGAATAATAAAACTCCCATTGACTTTCATGGGGACAGTATTTCACCCAAAAGCAGTCAGTTGTTTTGTTTGTTCTTAAGGCCAGCTCTGGAAACTGCTCAAGAACTGCAAGAAATGCACACTATCTCAATCTACCAGAAGCATTATCTCAGGGCTCATAAGGGCTAGTGGGGCAGGACAGACTGGGGCAGGGGCCGAATGGGAGTGGAGGCACAGGGACAAGGGTGGAGGGAGGTGCAGAGACCCATGGGGACAGGGGGAGGGGGGCAGAGCTACACAGGGACAGGGAGTGGCTGAGTGAGGGCACAGAGACACATGAGGACGGGGTACAGGGCGACATAGGGACAGGGGATTGGCTGGTGAGGGCACAGAGACACATGGGGATGGGCAGATGTGCCTACCTGAATGGGAGAGGCTAGGGGTCACCCAGGGTCTGCATGGGGGAAGCTCCCTAACAATCCCTCCCTGTCCGCCCCCCCCCCCCCCCCAAAAAACTGTTCCATATGTGACGGGTTCGGTCACAGAGACATCCTTGACACTGTCACCTTACGTACTGGAATTACCTTTGAGCCCGTTTTCCCTGCCAGCTTGGGACTTCCAGAACCCTGCCTTGTTGAGCCAGGCATGCTAGCCTGCTGCAACACAGACCCAGGTCTGGTCCACACCCTCAAAGCTGCAGGCTTTAAGTGAAAACAGCTCAGCAGGTTACTTACCTCCAGCACCCAGACACCCAGCTCCCAATGGGATCCAAACCCCAAATAAATCCGTTTTACTCAGTATAAAGCTTGTACAGGATAAACTCATAAATTGTCTGCCCTCTATAACACTGATAAAGAGATATGCACAGCTGTTTGCTCCCCTATATATTAATCACTTACTCTGGGTTAATTAATAAACAAAAGTGATTTTATTAAGTATAAAAATAGAATTTAAGTGGTTTTAAGTAATAACAGACATAACAAAGTCAGTCACCAAGCAAAATGAAGCAAAAACACACAAGTCTAAGCCTAATACATTAAGAAACTGATTACAGGTAAAATCTCACCCTCAGAGATGTTCCAATAAGCTTCTTTCACAGACTAGACTCCTTCCTAGTCTGGGCCCAATCCTTTTCCTGGTACTGTCCTTGTTAGTTCCAGCAGACATCTTAGGTGGAAACTAGGAGTTTTCTCATGACTGGCAGCCTTAGGTGGTAACCCAGGGTGTTCTCATGACTGGCAGCCTCCTTTGTACTGTTTCACCCCCTTTTATAGCTTTGGCACAAGGCAGGAAACTTTTGTCTCTCTGGGTCCCCACCCCTCCTTCTAAATGTAAAAGTACCAGATTTAAGATGGATTCCAGTCTCAGGTGACATG
Organism: Caretta caretta; assembly: GCF_965140235.1. Classification (NCBI taxonomy): domain Eukaryota; kingdom Metazoa; phylum Chordata; order Testudines; family Cheloniidae; genus Caretta; species Caretta caretta. The sequence goes on along the minus strand of NC_134210.1, from coordinate 93,325,366 downwards.
TCACTGTAAGACCTCATTCTTCATTACCCATGGGCTGGCCCACACGTACACAGAAAGGCTTACGGATAAATAAACCCATTCACAACCAATTCAATGGAAGCCATCAAGATTCCAAGCCATTATTAATGGCCCACAGTTTGCATAATTACATTAGGACCTCAGAGTTATACTTCATATTTCTAGCTTGAGATACAAGCATGATACATACATACAAATAGGATGAACACACACAGTAGATTATAAGCTTTGTAATGATACCTTACAAGAGACCTTTTGCATAAATCAGATTCCAGTTATATCATATTCACATTCATAAGCATATTTTCATAAAGCACATGGAATGCAATGTCATACCATACTTTTCCCACCCATACCCAACAGCCCTCCAAATTCACACCCAGGCTCCTTCCCAGCAATTTACTTCCCTCTCCCTCAACTCCTCCCTTACCTCTGACTCCCCCAAGCCTTTGCTCTGCTTCTGAGGGGTGCGGGAAACACGGTTCTGTATTGTAGTTTAAATGAATTATTACTCAGAGTTCTGTATTAATATGCCTAGTAAGGAAGCTAGTTGTCAAAAAACCTTTCCTGAATCTTTTTTGTTGTCTGTATTGTTACAGATATACTTGCTGACAGGTATTTTGAAATAAATGACCTAAAATAATTGAAACTGGTGTGATTATATTGTTATTTTGACAAATAAAATATGCAGAATTTTAAAATATTGTGTGCAGAATTTTTTGTTGCAGAATTTTTAATTTTTTAGCACAGAATTCCAACAGGAGTAATCATTGTTCCATAGCAAACTGGATGCCACCAGATTAAACCCTTGAGAAAACAATGTGTTATCATATGATTCTCTAAAACAAATTACAGTCTGCAATTGCCACCTAGAGGTATAAATAAATTATACTTGTGTTTTAATAGTACAGTGTGAGAGACAGAATATTAGTTTATTTCAGTGACAATGCTGCAAATACAAGCTATGTCAAGTGGGGCAATTCAGCAGGGAAATAACTTGGTAAACAACATGGTGGGGAGGGGAGACTGAAAATTAGGAGGAGGCTGATGGATGGTAAGACTGGCAACAGAAGGAGGAGAGGAGAGAAAATGCAGAGAAAGGGTTTTTCTTGTTTCCCAGTAGAGACGGGTGATATTTGAATATGGTTAGGCAAAACTAAAAGAAATGTTCATTGGTAATTTACAACATGAGTAACAATCATATTGAATGTAACTTAATAAAGTAGGCAAAGCCTACCCTGATTTGTCCAGCCTGGCCTAGAGTTCCCATTCACAGATAGCCTATTTTACCCCCATTTTGTCTCACCCCACAAGAAAATTATACAATAACAGCCCTCCTTTGGTTCAACAATATGACAATTCTGGATGCAGAAGAAGGGTTAAACATCCAAGTTTTCAAGAGATTGAGTTTTCTTTTGTTGATTTTACCAACACTTATCTCTGATCTCTCCCCTGAGTTCTCTTCTATACAACTTTCTTTAATGTAGACCAGATTAATAATTAAAAATAATACTTTTCACTGCTACAGTACTTTCCCTTAAAGAACCTCAAAAGATTTTACAAACATTACTAGGTAAATATTATCCCAGTTGCCTCAGAGGAAGAAAAAGAAGAACAGGGTGATTGACTTGCCCAAAGGCGCACAGATAGGAATACAGCCCAGATCTTATCAACTTTTGCTAGAAAGCAACACAAATGAAGCAACATAAAACAAATAATATTTCTAAATGATTTCCAAATGATAAAAGGACAAATAATGTTTACTAGATACACAGAAGTCCATTTCAACTGAACACAATACTATCTAAAGTCAGAAGAGAATTCTTTAACACATTAGCTCTCCAACAACTTTTGGTACATCCCTATATACTCAATAACCTGGCCCTTCCAGTAATTAGTCTCTGGCCCTTAAACCAGGCTTCCTCAATCTTCATGTACGCAGGTGGGTCTCTACAGGAGTAGATCTCAAATACTGCTGCTTTAGTGCTCTCTTTAACATGAAGGTCAAACAAACGTCTCTGGCTCAGGTCAACCTCTCACTTAATTTTTTAATAGTTTATCCTAACTCCAGCCCACTTTACCCTTTTTAGAAATCCGCTTTCCAGAAGAAATGACCCCAGGGAGCTACCATAGTAACTCAGATATCTTTAGGACTTTAGAGATAAGTTATATCACACCAACAAACAATGCTGTTTTTTCACTGGAGTAGTCAGAATGTCCTTTCCCCCCCTGCACAGAACTGGCACTGCAGTGCTGCTGGCCCTCGCAAGGAGTAGCTAGACCCAGCAGAGCCCAGCTCACAAACAAAAGACATTGTCAGGGAAGGGAGTAGGAGCTGGCGAGTTCCTGGCACCTCCTGAAGGAAGGAGGGTGGCTTGAAGGAAACTCCATACAAGCCCGGGACCCAGCATCAGGTTGTTTCTCCCCCTGCATTCATGGGCTCTAAGTGGGGAAGTGAGCAGTTGTATGGGCAGCTGGACGCCTCCTTGAACGGGTGCATGGAGAGGTAGATGACTGAGTGAGCAGGTGGGTGGCTGAGTGGGAAAATGAGTGGCTGACCTAGTGGGTGGGTATGTGGATTAATAGATAGCTGTATGGATGAGTAGGCAGATAGATGGTTGGGCGGTCATATGGCTGGGTGAGTGAACGGCTAAATGGGTGGTTGGAAGGCTCGGTGGTTAGCATCTATGGCTGGGAGGGTGGCTGAGTAATTGGAAGGCAGAACAGGTGGCTGTGTGGGTGCATGGTTGGATGGGTGGCTAGGCAATTGGAAGCTGGGTGAGTGACTGCCTGACTATGCAGGTGATAGGAAGGCTGGACAGCTGCATGGTTGGGCACCTGGCTGGCTGGTTGGAAGGCTGGGTGATTGTACAGGTGCATGGCCAGGTGGCTACGTGCCTGGCTGCACAGTTGAACCTGCAGCAGTTGCATGGTGGGACAGGCGCATGGGCGATTGCGTGGGCAGTTGAATGGTTGGATGGGTAGCTGTAGAGCTGGAGAAGTGGCTGGCTGCCTAGTTAAACGCGCAGGACTGGGGTGAGTGCGGGCAGTTCCATGACTGTTTGGCGGGAGGGGCGGCTGCCTGGCGGGAGCTGGCCAGGCGTTCGTGTGTGCGGGTGAAACGTTCAGCCCTGCGCCCAGCCCAGCCCAGCCCCGGACTCCCCACCCACCTTGCCTGCAGTGCCCACGGCGCCGACCGGCTGACTCCCCGGGGCTTCGGGTTCTGCCTGCGGCGCGGCCCCTGCGCCGGGCCACACGGGGGTTATTTATGCCGGAGCCGGAGGGTCCGGTCGGGCTGGGCGAGTCACCCCTGCCCACAGCCCAGCAGAGCGCGGGACGAGAGCCCGGGAAGGGCCCCGGGAGTGGGTCTGGGGCGACGGCTAACACCCGCCGCCTGCGGGGCCGAGGCGAGCCTGGCTGGGGCTGGCGGCTGCCCGGCGCGGCTCCAGGCACTTCCACTCCGCTGTCCCCGTGGAAACCGTCGCCAGGGCAGGGGGAGGAGCAAGCGGCCGCCCGTGCCCCGGAGCTGAGGCAGGGGCCGGTCCCCGCCCCGGCCTGCCCGGCTCCTCCCTCCCCCCCGCCTCGTAGCCATATACAAGCTCCAAAGCCAGGGGCCGGCCTGTCCCCGGCCTTCCCGCCTCCGCTGGCGCCGAGCCCGCCAGGCCCCGGCCTGCGCAGCGCTGCCCCCTCCGCCTCCACTGCCATTCCCGCTCTGCGCCCCCGGCCGGGCGCCCCCGCGCGCACAGGCTCCGTCCTTGGCCCCCCCGGGCTCGGAGAGCAGCGGGCCTGGCCTGGCCACGGCTTCAGCCGCCCCTCCTGCGCCCGGCCCCCGGTCTGGGCTGACGACAGCACTTTGCTGGGCTTCGTGCTGCTGCCACCGTGGGGCAGATGAGGACTATGGCATGAAGTTGATCAAACCCGGCCGCGTATCTTCCAGGTTGACCCCAAGGGGCCTTAGCGTACCGTTCAAATTTCGGGCTGTCCTACAAAAACCAACCACCGTGCTATTCCGTTAGGAGCTGAACATGAGAAGGCCCTGAGCTCCTTAGCCGGGGAAAATACAACAATGTCCCAAAGAACATACAAGCTGCATTGGCGTAGCTAGGTGGAGCGAACAGGGGGAGCGGCTAACCAAGAGCGACAGAGCCAATAGGATGCACTGAGAAGCCCGGCAGAGGGAATAGCCAACAAAAACATCCTAGTTTTCTCCTTAGATGAAGGTGCAGATCGCAGTTACCCTAGCCTGCTTCTGTGAGCAGGTAAAATACTAAGGGTTACTTTTAGGAGAATCCTGCACAGATAGGTTTCACTAACCCAGGAACTTATCCTTGCAACAAAGCCCGTTGCCAATTGTGCCCACATATCTATTCAGGGGACACCATCACAGGGCCTAATAACATCAGCCACACTATCGGAGGCTCGTTCACCTGCACATCCACGAATGTGATATATGCCATCATGTGCCAGCAATGCCCCTCTGCCATGTACATTGGTCAAACTGGACAGTCTCTACGTAAAAGAATAAATGGACACAAATCAGATGTCAAGAATTATAACATTCATAAACCAGTCGGAGAACACTTCAATCTCTCTGGTCACGCAATCACAGACATGAAGGTTGCTATCTTAAAACAAAAAAACTTCAAATCCAGACTCCAGCGAGAAACTGCTGAATTGGAATTCATTTGCAAATTGGATACTATTAATTTAGGCTTAAATAGAGACTGGGAGTGGCTAAGTCATTATGCAAGGTAGCCTGTTTCCTCTTGTTTTTTCCTACCCCCCCCCCCAGATGTTCTGGTTTAACTTGGATTTAAACTTGGAGAGTGGTCAGTTTAGATGAGCTATTACCAGCAGGAGAGTGAGTTTGTGTGTGTATGGGGGTGGGGGGGATGTGAGAAAACCTTGATCTATGCAGGAAATAGCCCGACTTGATTATGTAAAGAGTTGTCACTTTGGATGGGCTAGCACCAGCAGGAGAGTGAATTTGTGGGGGGGGTGGAGGGTGAGAAAACCTGGATTTGTGCTGGAAATGGCCCACCTGTTGATCACTTTAGATAAGCTATTACCAGCAGGACAGTGGGGTGGGAGGAGGTATTGTTTCATATTCTCTGTGTGTATATAAAGTCTGCTGCAGTTTCCACGGTATACATCTGATGAAGTGAGCTGTAGCTCACGAAAGCTCATGCTCAAATAAATTGGTTAGTCTCTAAGGTGCCACAAGTACTCCTTTTCTTCCTGCACAGATAGTTCTTCTGCTCTCCTATCTGTTCAGGAGAGTAAGGCAAGCATGTCTAGCGCCTGAAGTCCGATGTATATGTTCACCAAGGAAGGGTTTGTCTATAGCGATTTCTAACAAGGACAAGATTTTGATGATTTTCACTCTCTCTCCAAACATTAAAACTGCAACGCAGGGAAATAGTGAACACTACTACACACACCCAGCACAGAGGTGGTGTTGTGACACCAAACTACTTGAAGTTTTAATGTAATAATAGTGCCATTTAGCTTCTACTCTGATTCATGGTAATCACTATCACCACTTGTACTGGAGTGCAATAATAATATGCACCCTAATTATCAGGGGGATAAATGGTTTCTCATCTTACTTCAATGAGCCACAGGCCTCTGTAGGACACATTATATTATGCAGCCAATGGGAGCTGCGGGGGTGGTGGCCTGTGTGGAGGAAGCATGCGGAGCTGCCCGGCCATGCCTCTGCCTAGCAGCTAAGCAAGGGGGATGTTGCTGTTTCCGGGGAGCCGCCCAGTTGAGCGCCACCCAGAGCCCACCTCACCCTGTCCTGTGCCCGTGCCCCTGCCCACAACCAAACTTTTCTGCTGAGGGGGTGGGGGCTAAAAGAATGGTGCCTCATGTGAAGATTTATTGGGGGAGGGAAGAGAAGGCTGTCAACTTACCTGGAACCTTTTTATCCCCATTCTTTTCCCCCTTGATATCCTTTTCTTCAAGGGAAATTAACAGCTCACACACCGATTTCAATTTGATCAGACCAGACCTGTGCAAAAACTTAACACAGACAGCACACCCAATCACACAGATTTGGCATGTTGTGTCTGAAAAGCACCACAGCTATAGATGAGTTTTGTATCTGCTATTTTAGAGACCTGAGTTCTATTCTTAGCTCCATTAGAAATGACCATGTGCAATCTCTCAGCTCCTCCAGCAATGCAGGGAATGATACTTGCCTGTCTCCCAAGGTAGGAGGGTTGAAGTACACCAAATTAACAACACAAGTCAGTAGAAAAGCTAAAACTTGAAGGTTATTTTCAGGTTCCCAATCGTGCACACCTTCCTCTAAGTCATACAATATTCTGCTGCTGATTGTGCTACTATGTCCCACCAAGTCTTTAGCTCTGTACCTACTGTGACGGGTTGGTTCACAGACCCCCCCTTGGGACTGTCACCTGATGTGCTGAGGCTACCTCTGAGCCCTTTTTCGCCTCCAGAACCCTTTCTTGTTGAGCCAGATATGCTAATCTGCTGCAACATAGACTCAGGGTCTGACCCATGCCCCCAAAGCTGCAGACTTAACTGAAAATGGCTTAGGAAGCGCTCCTGTCTAGCACCCAGACACCCAGCTCCCAATGGGATCCAAACCCCAAATAAATTCATTTTACTCTGTATAAAGCTTATACAGGGTAAACTCATAAATTGTGCACCCTCTATAACACTGATAGAGAGATATGCCCAGCTCTTTGCTCCCCCAGGTATTAATTACTTATCTGGGTTCAATAATAAACAAAAGTGATATTATTAAGTATAAAAAGTAGGATTTAAGTGGTTCCAAGTAATAACAGACAGAACAAAGTAAGTTACCAAGCAAAATAAAACACGCAAATCTAAGCCTAATATAGTAGGAAACTGAATACAGGTAAATCTCACCCTCTGAGATGTTCCAATAAGCTTCTTTCACAGACTAGACTCCTTCCTAGTCTGGGACCAATCCTTTTCAGACCAACATTGTGGCTTATGGCCTGGGTCCAGCAATCACTCACACGCCCATAGTTACAGTCCTTTGTCTCAGTTTCTTTCAGGCATCTCTTTGGGGTGGAGAGGCCACTTCTTGAACCAGCTGAAGACAAAATGGAGAGGCTTCCAGGCCCTTTTATATTCTCTCTCTCTTGTGGGCGGAAACCCCTTTGTTCTTCTGTGCAAAGTCTCAGCAACAAGATGGAATTTGTAGCCTCCTGGGCAAGTCACATGTCCATGAATGATTCAGCTTTTTGCAGGCCGATGCCATTGTTTACATGTTAGTTTGAACATTCCCAGGAAAGCTCAGATATAGACTGGCATCTCCCAAAGTCCATTGTCAGTTAAATATTTCTTGATTGGGTGCTTACAGAGAATGGTCCTTTCTCAAGAAGCTGGCCAAATGCTTCACTGAGGCTACTTAGAATCAAACACATTGAGATACAAGTACATAGCCCAGAGGTGGGCAAACTACAGCCTGCGGGCCACATCAGGCCTGTGGGACCCTCCTGCCCGGCCCCTGAGCTCTTGACCTGGAAGGCTAGCCCCCCTGCTGTTTCCCCCACCCCCCTGCAGCCTCAGCTCACTGTGCCGCTGGTGCAGTGCTCTGGGCGGTGAGGCTGTGAGCTCCTGGGGCAGCGCAGCTGCAGAGCCCGGCCTGTCCTGGTGCTCTGTGCTGCGTTGCGCGGTTGCCTGTCCTGGTGCAGCTGTCAGTGCTCCAGGCAGCGTGGTAAGGGGGCAGGGAGCAGGGGGGGTTGGATAGAGGGCAGGGGAGTTCGGGGTGGCGGTTAGGGGCTGGGGGGTGGATAGCGGTCGGGGTGGTCAGAGGGCGGGGAACAGGGGGGTTGAATGAGGGCAGGGGTCCCGGGTGGGCAGTCAGGAATGAGAGGAGGGGTTGGATGGGACAGCGGGGGGCAGTCAGGGGACAGGGAGAAGAGGTGGTTGCATGGGGCAGGGGTCCTGGGGGGGAGGGGCAGTCAGGAAGGAGAGGGGTTGGATGGGGCAGTGGGGGGCAGTTAGGGGTGGGGGGTCTGTAGGTGATCAGGGAGAAGGAGTGGTTGGATGGGGTAGGGGTCCTGGTGGGGGCTGTCAGGAATGAGAGGAGGGGTTGGATGGGGCGGCGGGGCACAGTTAGGGGCAGAGAGTCCAGGGATGGTCAGGGGACAGAGAGCAGGGGGGGGGGTGGATGGGGCAGGGGTCCCGGGGGGCCATCAGGGAACAGGGGGTTTGGATGGGGCAGGAGTCCCGGGGAAGGGCCGGGGGGGGGTGAGAAGCAGGGGGGTCGGATGGGGGCGGGGGCCATGCCACACCTGGCTGTTTGTGGAGGCACAGCCTCCCCTAACCGGCCCTCCATACAATTTTGGAAACCCAATGCGGCCTTCAGGCCAAAAAGTTTGCCCGCCCCTGACATAGCCAATATTCATAACTTCAAATACAAAAATGATACACTCATACAGACCGCATAATCATAACCAGCAAATTACAACCTTTCTACAACCTTGACTTCCTTTGTACAAGATTTGGTGCACCTATAGGACCTTGGTTGCAACAACAATCTGTACGGTCACAGTTCATGTCAATAACTTCACACCTACCATGCAGGAAGCTCCTTGGAGCCTGAGGGCATGTTCCATGGAGATGGAATGTTTAAAGATTTTAGCAGCAAGCCTCTAACAAACTCCAGTGAATATGTAGAAATGGTGATTTTCAGTGTCTGATGACTTGGCCAAATCTGTGTAGATTATTCACAGGGGCAGCAGAAGACATCTCTCTTGCCCCAAGACTGTTCCCCTGCCAAATTTCCAAGTTCCTGTTCCAAAGTCTGAAGGTGCTAAAACACAGAAATAAAGGTTTTGGTTTAACATTGGGAAAACTACATTTCCCCCCAATCCCATTCTCAGAAACAACTGAACCATTTTTTATTTTTATTTTTAAGTTTAGCAAAATCAGGCTGTGGCAGGGAAGCAGCATGGAAAATTTCAGCCCAAGTTGTTACAGTTTGGAATAATTATAAGCAACTAGGAACGGGCCTTAAAATGAAAAATATTATGTACTATAGATTTTGCTGTCATCTCAGTCCATAATTAATGTAGTATAGATTTAAGACCTACCTGGATTACAGAAATGGGACAGGACCCTTGAGTCTGTGTGCTTTTTGTGCTCAAACTCAGTTTAAGCAATTTAAAGCAACCTCAGGGCTATTCTAAATTGTGCCGTCTATCCACAGCCCCCAGGAGATGTTCTAACAGCTAAGAATGACCAATGTGTAGGAAAATCCCAGTCATACCTCCTTTTCATCAACCTTGTCCACTACCCAGAGGTGAAAGTAAACCGGTCCGGTACACCATGCCAGACCGGACCGGCTTCCCCAGCAGTGATTTAAAGGCCCGGGGCTCCCGCCACTGTGGGGAGCCCTGGCCCTTTAAATCACCGCCAGAGCCCAGCTGCTGGAGCCCCGGAGCTCCAGCAGCCGGGCTTGGGAGGGTATTTAAAGGTCCTGGTGCACCGGGCACTGCGGGGAGCCCCGGGCCCTTTAAATCACTACCGGAGCCCTGCCACCGCTAACCCGAGCAGCCACAGGGCTCTGGCGGAGCCCCGGGGTAGCGATGGCAAGACTTGTGCAGTGATTTAAGGGCCCTGAGCTCCCAGCCACTTCTGCAGCTATTAGCTCCAGGGTGATTTAAAGGCCCTGGGGCTCCCAGCCACAGCTGGAGCCCGGGGGCCTTTAAATCTTGATTTAAAGCCCCCACCTCTTCCGGTTGAGGCCACACCCCCACTCAGGACTCTGGCGTACCAGTAAGTCCTTTAAGTTACTTTTACCCCCGCCACTACTCCAAGGGCGAGGAGGAGGCGGAGGTGGCTCTACACTAGTTAGAATTTCCTAACATAGGGAGAATCATCTACTGGCTGGCTATGCCAGCTTGAAAACAGCTTTTCACCAGCAGAGGATCACAGTGTTGCCACATGGCAGGGAAGAATCTAAGTCATTGGCTTAGAGTAAAATAACATGACAGAGATCCTTCCATTCACAGATGTATTATTTAATTTCACAGTAAGAGACTGGGAGATGTGCTCCAACAGGAAAGATGAAATACAATCAATTAATAAAACCTTCAAAATATTAAAATTTGATTTATTTCTATACTTGTTTTTAGAACTGCCAAGCAGTTAAAATAGTGTTGCCAGCACCCAGTGCCCAGAGGCAAAACAACAGCAGGGGTTTGTTGCCCGATGTGCGTTACTTATTAAACACAATGGGATGGAGAAGCATAAAAGTTCATTTGGAATTTTAAAGAAAGGTACAGGGAGAGAAATCTCAAATCCTGCACACCAGAGCAGGTTATTATATACACATTTATATTTTTCAGTGCTACTGCACTACATATTAGTTAATTAAAGCTTTGCACAAATACTTTGGTTTTTTTTATATGGGTTACAACAATGTTTATTTTTTGCAATTTTTAATAAACATTTTTAGCAACTTAAACAACTAGCACATTTTGTCTAGCTTTGTAGCAGTTTTTTTTATTATTTTTAACTTGGCGTTAGCAAACTTTATATTATGAGGCATTATTTACAACTGCAACATTGTTTTAAGAGCAAAAGAGCTTTACTTAAACCAGCCAGGCCTGAGTTTTATTAAGGGGGGTTGAAAAGAAGCTCTTAGGCCTACAGCAGGGAGACTTTTTTTTTTACTTTTATGGCCTTTTATTTTTTTGACTTAACTAGTGGCTATGCCCTGGGGTTTTTAACAATTTTTTTTTTTTGAGAATACTTATTTTTGTTGCTTGAGTTTTTTTATTTTTATTTGCTTACTAGCGGGCTATGCATAAAATTAAAATTTTTAAAGCTATGTAAAATAAGCATTTTTATATAGGACTACATATAATACTGTAAACATAGCATGATTAATACAGGGAAAAAAACTTAAATAATAGGCTAAACAACCCACTTAGCCACGGGGAAAGGCCCCAACCAGAAAATAGAGAGCCTAGCCAATCCTCCCCAGTTTGTTGATGAATGCTTTTTGCCAGCTGCTGTAGGCTTTGTAAATTAGCTTTTTCGGATGGCCCTGCTAATAAACTGTGGAACATATCATTAGAAGATGAGATATCTACCAGCTAAGCTTTGTGACTTGTGGGCAGAAATATACTCACCCTAAAAAGTGGCATTGTGTTGGGTCTGTAGCAGTAAAAGGCCAATGAACAAATATTATACAGGTGTAACAGGTTTCGAGGGGAACCCAGAAGAAAAGCAATTCTAAGCCCCTTCTCCCAAGAAACAACAGAAAAACAACCATCAGGAATTCTTACCATGGAGAAGACTCATAAGTATTATTGGCTGCCCTCAGTTTATGGCTTGCTTGTTTACCTGGAACCACAGAAGACAAAATCTAATTTGATTCCAGGGAATTTCAAAGAATTATGAGTAAACCTATACATTTCTGATTCAACCATGTTCCCAAGTCTTTTGTTACTTTTGAGGAAGATTTTCAAAATGTCTTAATCCAAAAAAAAAAAAAAAAATCCAACCCTGGCAGATTTGAAATAACTTGGTCCTTGTGAAGGAGTAGACCAACCTCTGAAAGATTACTGTCAGGTGTCACTAGAGGGCAGTCTTTCACTGTTTGCTTGCTTTATGAACAAATTTTATGTGTAATTTCTTTCATAGCGTTAGTGCAAGAGATGAGGACAAAGTTCTTCAGACTGACCAAGAGAAAAGGTCAGAGTTCAAACGGTAACTATTTAATAAAAAGTATTTACCATTTTGGCTTCTGCTTATATACCTGTTGAGCTAATTATTTTAGCTGCTAGAACTGTGACCCCAGTCCAAGTGAGAACTGGAAACTGTCCTTCAGTTCAAATTCTGAGTCAGATTCAGCTCTTCTTTCCTGACACACTTATTTATATACTGCCGTAACTCCTGCCTCCAAGTGTTTTTCCTCAAACTGTTAGGTTAGTTTCCTTGAGTAGGTTTTTCTTTTTTAGTTCAATTGAGTTATTCAATCTCAATTAATAATTACTTTTAGACATTTAGGGCAAAATTTGCTAGCAGGATACAAACAAGAAATTCACAGACATACTTTTTGAGTATGTGCTTTAGTTATTTGAATTAATATAACCCAGTGTGACAGAACAGAAATACAAACATAAGAAAAGGTCTTCTTACTTTACAATGAAAGCTGATGAAGAGGTGGATGCTTTCAATTATTTTCAACCATTTGTAATGGCTTCCCTGGCCTAGTCTAGACAGGAAAAATGCTGCCTTTCAAAATCAAGTTACTAAATGGGATATGAAAAACCATTTTGCATCTAATGTAGATACAGTTTAACTACCTTAGAATCATGTTAGTTGGTCCTGGTGTACTGTAGACTATCCCTTCAGATAGCTGGCCATGGTAATTTTATTTGGAATAAACTATTTTAATAAATTTTAAAATGAAATTAAGCAAAAATCACAAAATAGATAAATGGGACAGTCCTCAGAGCCTCAGTCATTATTCTTGGCTGGTTGTTAGATCTCCCACCTCACTCCACTTCACATCCTTATTCACCCATACCACATTCCCAAATTGTTTGACTTGGTAGTAGTCAAGTGGATGTAGATAAGGGCAGTCCCCCTCAGCTTGACTGCTGTGGACAGCTCTGATGTCTTTCTGCCAAACTCATTTAGATAATTGCATAGTTTTACAACAGGCTACATAAAAAACACTAGCAAAGTCAGTACAAACTAAAATTGTATTTAATGACTTGTTTATACTGCTATATATACACTTGTCATAAATATAAAGGGAAGGGTAAACCCCTTTGAAATCCCTCCTGGCCAGGGGAAAGCTCCTCTCACTTGTAAAGGGTTAAGAAGCTAAAGGTAACCTCGCTGGCACCTGACCAAAATGACCAATGAGGAGACAAGATACTTTCAAAAGCTGGGAGGAGGGAGAGAAACAAAGGGTCTGTGTCTGTCTGTGTGCTGCTCTTGCCAGGGACGGAACAGGAATGGAGTCTTAGAACTTTTAGTAAGTAATCTAGCTAGGTATGTGTTAGATTATGATTTCTTTAAATGGCTGAGAAAAGAATTGTGCTGAATAGAATAACTATTTCTGTCTGTGTATCTTTTTTGTAACTTAAGGTTTTGCCTAGAGGGGTTCTCTATGTTTTTGAATCTAATTACCCTGTAAGATATCTACCATCCTGATTTTACAGGGGGGATTTCTTTATTTCTATTTATTTCTATTTTTTATTAAAAGTCTTCTTGTAAAAAACTGAATGCTTTTCCATTGTTCTCAGATCCAAGGGTTTGGGTCTGTGGTCACCTATACAAATTGGTGAGGCTTTTTATCCAACATTTCCCAGGAAAGGGGGGGTGCAAGTGTTGGGAGGATTGTTCATTGTTCTTAAGATCCAAGGGTCTGGGTCTGTAGTCACCTAGGCAAATTGGTGAGGCTTTTTACCAAACCTTGTCCAGGAAGTGGGGTGCAGGGTTTTGGGAAGTATTTTGGGGGGAAAGACGCGTCCAAACAGCTCTTCCCCAGTAACCAGTATTAGTTTGGTGGTGGTAGCGGCCAGGCTAAGGACAACGGGGGAAATATTTTGTACCTTGGGGAAGTTTTGACCTAAGCTGGTAAAGATAAGCTTAGGAGGTTTTTCATGCAGGTCCCCACATCTGTACCCTAGAGTTCAGAGTGGGGGAGGAACCTTGACAACACTATACTCTGAAATTTAAGTACAATATTTATATTCCAATTTTATAATTATATGGTAAAAAGGAGAAAGTAAGCCATTTTTCAGTAATAGTGTGCTCTGATACTTTTGTATTCTTATGTCTGATTTTGAAAGCAGGTAGTTTAAGTGAGGTGAAACTTGGGAGCATGCAAGACAAATCAGAGTCCTGAAAGGGATACAGTAGTCTGGAAAGGTTGAGAGCTACTGCACTAGGCTAGCTCTGATCCATTGTCAGCATTCCACTAGTTTGGCTTCAACTCATCACAGCTGGCTCCAAACAGATGCTGGAGTTAAAGACTCTGGATTGGAACCTCTCCCCAGAACAAAGTGAGACCTCAGAGTTCTCACTCTCACTTTATCTTTCCACATACACGCATTCACACAAAATAAGTTTAACACAGTTCCTACCAGACAACAAAGAAATACAAAATCAAACAACCGGATGCACCATAAAAAATAAATAAAGCACCACTTTAGCAGATGTAAATTATACCCTGCATCAGTAGGAACCCCCCCTCAATTTTACCATTTTACCCCTCAGATGAGCCAAAGAGCTGAATATACAAATTCACCTGGCAGCTGCTAGGAACACACCCAGAATTTTCCCTTTTCATTTTGTGGGAGCCAAAAAAGCCATGCACTCCCAGCCTGGCTTCCATTTGTAATGTGATTTATTTCTGTGAAAGGTGCTATGTAAATGCTGAGTAATAATTATTATTAAATTTCAAATTTGCTAACTTTTTATACCCTTTTTTAAATCTCATTAGCCATGATTAGCTCTCATGTTTTGAGAACTGTCTTTTGAAGTTTCTTATGATTGATTTTGTTGATCATTCTACTCAGATGGTGAGGCCAGAGGGGGTCTGATGACTCTGCAATGACACATTTCTATGCAGAGCAACATAACCACCAAAAATTCAGCAGCGTAAAGTAATCCAGTCATCATTGAGAAGCAGGAAAGAAGCCACATCAGCGGACACAAATCTTTGAAGCAGATGTTCCTAGTCTTTCTGCCAACCCTGGTGGGTGCTGGATGGGCAAGGTAAGTTAAATCTTCTCAATTATCTAGCCATATGTACAAACTTCAAAAATGAGCCTATTATTATCTATAAAATCATGTTTGCTATAATTGGGCATTTTTAGGGTGTTCATAGGAATGGTGAGTATAAATGTAAGTAGATTTATAGAAAACAACATTTTATATCCTACCAATGACACACAGGAAATGATTGAACATGTTTTACTAACCTGGGTGACTTACTGGTTCTGTCACAGTAGTTCAGAGAAAAGGGTTTAGAGGAACAGTTAATTTTAATGCAAGCAGTATGCTTTCAAAATTGGCTGTTTCAATGTAAGGGCTGCTTTTCAGAATGTGACCAAAGAGGTAAAAAAGATATTTCACTGTGTATGAATTATCGAGCATTTAACCTGCCTCTGCCAGGGAGCTGTAATAATGCAGCTGAACAAAAATATGTATCCATGGCTCTTTAAAAGGACCATTTCAAAAGATGAAGTTAATTATGAGCTCATAATTATGATGATTGGGTATTGTTTAAGAACACTTTATTAGGTAACAAAAAAAGGCATAATTTGACAGTCATGAAAGAAAGTGACCACCATTAAAAACCATCCTGGTGAAGAGAGGAAAAGAAACCAGCACCAAAAATAATTATAAACTTTTATTATAGACAGAGCTGTTAGTGTCACCTATAGTTAAGGTTTCCATAATAAGACACTGTTTTCAGTTACTTAGAATTTTGTCTCTCTTTAGCAGTTTGGGCTGGAATTTTCTATCCTGGGTGACTGTCTCAGGCTGTATTTTTTGGGAAGTTTAAGATAAAATGGTTCTGCCATTTCTGAAAAAGGGATTTGGGAAAATTGTGTGTTTAAAAAATTCTTAAAATTGTTTAACTGAAAGCTGTAGCACACCTTTGCTTTGGAGCAATGAATTGAAATTTGCCAGAGGGATCAGTCTGGTGTCAGGCATGTGCCTTTTGCTGTCACTGTGAAAATTCACTCACATTTGACCAAGTTATGAGCCATGAAAAATCAAATTGCACATGCTCAGTTAAGATTTGTGGGTGGCTAAGTTCTCCAAAGCTTTCATCTGCACTGAGAATGCTCCAATCTATGAAGCTCCTATGTGCCAACTAGACTAAGTTTTTGTCCTCCGCACAGTCATTGAATCTTCTCCATCCCAAGACTACAGGTGCTGAGCAGCATTTACCGTTATTGCTGTTCCAGATTGCTATGGGCCTGGGCACCAGAACTGAGAGCAGAAAGACTGTCTCCTATGCTCTCAATGTACCCCTCTGCTGGCACTGAGACAGCCTGGAGGAGGAATCCTCATGACTTGAATGCAGAGAGGGTGAGGAACTGGGGCAGGAGGAAGAGATTGCAGGGGGAAGAGGACAGCAGAGAGTGAGGGGTATAGGATTAGAGGGGTTTGAAAGCCACTAGGAAAATGTGTGTCTCCTTCTTTTCTGATGTTTTGGTCCACATAGAGGATAACAACCTACTACTGCTACCAATGACTGCATTACTTCAAGTGGCAGAGGTCAGTGCTACTTTAGTGCTTAGGAGCCCTAATCTCCCCACCCCAGCCCCACACTAGGCGCTGTACAAACACAGAACATATTCACTGTTTCATCAACAAGTTATTGGACTCAATATTCATTTATATAGTAGAGAATAATAATTTTTTCCACTGTAGAAATGTCTAGTGAAACTATATGGCCTGTGTTATGCAGGAAATCAGATAAGATTATCATAATGGCCTTAAAATCTATGAATTTCCAATAGGTCACTGAATAACTTACTAGCTAGCAAAAAAAACGAGGAGTCTTTGTGGCACCTTAGAGACTAACAAATTTATTTGGGCATAAGCTTTCGTGGGCAAGAACCCACTTCATCAGATGTATGAAGTAAAAGATACAGGATTAGGTATAAATACATGAGAGGATGTGGGTTGCTTTACCAAGTTTTAGGTCAGTCTAAAGAGATTAATCAGTTAACAGCAGGATACCAAGGGAGGATAAATAACTTTTGAAGTGGTAAGAGAGTGGCCTATTACAGACAGTTGAAAAGAAGGTGTGAGTAACAGTAAGGAGAAATTACTATTGGGGAAATTAAGTTTAGGTTTTGTCATGACCCAACTACTCCCAGCCTTTTTTCTGGCCTAATCTGATGGTATCTAGTTTGCACTTGGTAAAGCAACCAAGTTTTCTTAGGTCACTGTTTACTTCCTTTCTGCATTGTATTATCTGCTGTATAGAGATAACAGATAAAGGACCTCTCTCTACATAGAAAATGAAAGCTAAAGTGAGAGAGATCAGAATGCCACAAATATACAATGTGTCTTATTCATGTTTTATTTTGGAGTATTTTAATTAGCCCATAAATTATGGACAGTGTTTTCATCCCTTCTCCCTGTCCTCTCCCCCCGAGTGAAAACAGAGATCCCGTTTTCCTTTATTATGATGCAGTAGTATTGACAGGATTGATTATGACAAGCTGACTGTATGTTACAAAAAAAAAGACTTATTGTTAAAAATTACACCATAGTTTTAAATTCAGGTCATTCTACGTCTCTATGCATCATTTGAAAGGACAGAGAGCAGCATAATTCTCCATGAGGGAGCTCTGCAGCATTTAGGACAGATTGTGGCCCCTTACAGTAGTGTACAATGGAATAATCCCACTGACTTTATCTGGCCAAGGTGATTGCCATTAAGCTATCTTGAAAAAAATCAAACACAAAGGAGACTGCTTCAAAGACTAAGATGGGGTTCCTATAAGGATCTGCAGGAGAGGGGTAAATCCCGCTGAGGAATGACTGGACCAGTCACTGGCCTTTGTAGAGCTAAGGAATGAAAAATTGCTAAACACAAGAATGTGGACCATTGTCTCTGCTGTCAACAGGGCCATTAACAGCTGCAATGGCTGAAGTAGACACAGGGAGATCACTCAGACATTTCTTGAAAGCTGACATGAGAAAGTCCAAATACGCTGGTGCAAACAGGACAGGCAGTGACGTTCTTGGAGTCACACAAAGCTGATGAGATCCTCAAAATCCTACTGCAGTTTCCCATACTTTTGGGAGCAGAGACTCGCTTTACCAATCCTACCATGTGTCTTTAAAGGTCTACACACCTTAGTTTATTCAGAGTTTGTGCTATTTCCGCCCCCCAGTTAGTCCTTTACACACACTTATTTTGGGAAATGGTCATGCAGAACTTCATAATACAATACTTTATCCCCTTCATGCTTTGATGAGTAGTAAACAATTTTGAAATTTAAAGTACTGTATCCTCATTCTCATTGGCATCTGAGTTAGCTCCTATTACCAGGAATGGGGCAATTCACAACTTAGAATTATTGTTTCAGACTCTCTGCAAACTCATTTTTAACTGGAACTAATAAAACATATTTGTTAACTTCCCAAAATTATTGCTTTTACTCTGAATGCTGAACAAATTTTCTGGGAGGATACACGGTATTCTTCATATGTTACAAAAAAGTTGAGTCCCTGCTTAAGTGCATAACTCAACACTACCTTAGCTGCAGAGTTGCAACTAGCAGCTCCATAACTGGGTACGTAGTGGCTTTCTATACAGAATACAAACATACATATGTAGAAATACGGTATAAGTCAACCGAACCTGGTTGGGTTTAGTGTGTGGATGCTGGGTGTTGTATGTGGCTCAAACTAGATGATGTGGTGTTCCCTTCCTGCCTTAAACTGCGTGTCTTTATAACACTCTTCGAATGTTCAGAAATACAACAAAAGTCCAAACTAAATATGAAAATTGTTTTACATCAAAAATATCTTCTTTTAAAGACTGAGACATACTGTATACAACAGTTACTAAAACATAGATAGAAAACATCAATTTCAAACAGTCCCACATTCTGTACCATTTCATAGGACAGCACAGTCCTGAAAAAGTACATTGTGAACACTACATTTTGTTTGTACAGGATTAATATGAATTTAGGTTGATATCCAACACTAAGAAACATTCCTTTATCATAAGAAGTGCCATCATTGCAGAGTGCTTTTTTTCCCAGTGTATTTTTATTAGGGATTCCTGCCATCATATCAACATACAAAACAATCAGGATATTGACAGAGAAATGTGAAATGCACTGTACAAAGATAAGGCTTGAGTTACAGGTACATTTTTCCCCCCAGGTCTTTTGTATTTCAATGAAATAAACCCATTTTTAATTCTTCCCAGAGTAGCATTTATAAATATTAGACAAACCACAAAATAGATTTCAAGTACATAACATTTTACCATATATCCAAGCACAGACACTTACACAATACTGTACCTACAAATTCTTCATAATCCAACTCTGTCATAGTCAGCACTAAATACAAGATTGTTTCTACATGTGCGGATATGTATATGCCATACTGTGTGTTTGTGTATTACACACAGTGTGTGTATATTATACAAAGTTCCAGCCCTTTAAAGTCCCAAGTCTTATGTCGTAAAATGGTATATGTTACAAGAACTCTATGTTTCTCAGTGGAATTCAGTTTATAGACCAGAAAAGCTCCTGCATGGTGGGAGGAACTTTAAAGGCCAGGGCTGTATACGCATACAGTAAAATATACACACACAGTCTCTCTCTTGCATTCAATCTACATATCTCCTTATTGCACTATCAGTTCTCTGAGGTAATCTTTTCCTCATGCAACTTAACCATTTTCTGATAGAGTTAAATCAAACAAAACAACTGCTCCTGTTTCTGGAGCTCTATGAATTTACATAGACAAAACTACACTTTAGAACACAGCGCCTAACTTTTTATAATAAAAGGACTTAATAGGATCCAGCATGGAACCCTGCCCCTGTATTCTAGCAGACTGCCAGCTTTCATAACTATCACCACCTAGAATCCCTCAGCTGACATCTTTGTGTAGGAAATCATTTGTATGAATAATATCCTGTTAAGGGCAAATGTCTACTTTAGTTCACTCTCAAAAGTTCTATTAGGCTGGATAATTCTTGTTTAAGGGGAACAGATCGTTTAGCTGGATGTTACGCAAGATGAAATACACACAAGACGACTAATCAATAGTGATGGTCATTGGGACCAAGCTAGTGACGAAAGAGTTAGAAGAGAGGGGACTAAATGGTTCTACGTAGTCTTTGTTCATTGGGAAATGGGGAAACAACCCAAATGGTCACAATGGAGAAGAACAATTCCTAAGAGCTATGATTGTTTTATCCTTTTAGAGGTGTCAAATAAGAAAAAGGAGAAAAATTCCCCTGTTGGAAATTTCATACTGATCATTTGCAAAGATTTAGAGGAAACAGCGTTGCAATTCCCATTGTCAAGCATAAATGATTCTGAAGTATATGAATTACCGTTACAATATGTATGTACAATATGACAGACTCAAATATCTCTTATTGAAAAAAATCTCTTTATAAAGTACACAGACATTATGAGGTGAAGTTGCAGCCAGTACATAGGCAAAACTTCCACTGGCTTTAATGGGAGTATTATGGCTGAAGGATCACGCCTAATGATTTTGATTTAAAAAACAATCCTCTAAGATGATGTTCCAGTTTACAAAATACAATTTCCTATTTTCTGTAGCATTTGGATTGGGATGGGGGTATCCTACTGATCTTTCTAAATGCTTATGAGGTTTTATGTATATTCTCTACACAATATTGGGAGCAAATCCTTAGCACATTAAAGTAACAATGAACCTCATTGACTGGAGTCCTATCAATAGGGAAATAGTACGAGTACAATGCCACACATACATGGTAAAACAATCAGCATGCACAGGAAGTAAAAACACATTAAATGATGATTCTCCGGGATGCGTTTCACAGAATAGTGACAAAAGAAATAAAGAACCAACATATTTCTCTTAAAAATATTTTGACCTTTTATTATGATTCAGTAGAATATCTGCATCTCAACTGTACAATCTAATGCCTTGATTTTTAAAGTATTGTATACTGTTTATTCTCTAGCCATTTAAAAAAGTAGGTTACTTATCTACCAATATAGCTAGACATTTCTGATACTTACTATCTCTTCATCTTTCCATGTTATGTACAATAATCTACATTTAGTCCAAAGATCCATCACCTTCTGGCAAAACTTACTTACACTGTCTTGTAAAAATTTACCACTGATTGAAGTGTAAGATGACAACACACAGATGAAGGTGGACTATCATTGTCTCAATGATATTCACCACCTTTAGCTTTAGAACTGTGCCATTAAAAACTTACTTGAGGATTTTGTGTCATTTCATCTCCCCTCACCAGTCCCCCCCGCACTTGAATAAACTTTCTGTGTTCTACAAACTGCAGGCCATCTTTTATAGAGTTATAATAAACGCATTGTCCATCCAAAATATTTTAAAAACAAACCATTGGTAAAACATTAAAAAATCCCCTACAGGCCCTTGTGCATTAATTTTACCAACCTGTACACTTAAATGACTTCAGAAGTCATCTTTTGCTAAAAATTTACCAAAATATTTTCAACACATAAAAATATTTAAAAAAACAAAAACAAAAAACAAACCAAGAAACAAAAACCGAGCATAATAAACATTGCTTGTATAGGCATTGGTTAGAAAAGATTGTTACACCACTAAGGAGTATATTCAAAAACATTTCCCTCTCGATTTTACTATCATTGAGATTCAGAATGTCATGGCTTGTAATGTTACAGATAATGAACCCTAGTACTATCCAGTCTTGTATGATGCAAGAGATGATCAGGAACTCAACACTGAAATAAAAATAAGACCTCTTCTTGGTTATTTAAAGGCCACCAGATAAGCCTATAACTAAAGCAACTGTTTATGAAAAGTAAATGTTAGATCTTGAACAGTCTGTAATGGATTGAAAATGAAGATAGCTACCTGCTGATGGCCTCATGGGCATTATGAGAAGCTAATGCTAACTAAAATTTTGAATATAGCCCTTAGTTGTATCATATTTCTTTAACATTTAAGAGTTTCCCAGCATGTCACGAATGAAGTTTATTTTACAAGCTATCCACTGCCTAAGAGGACAGTAATATTCAATGTGAAATTGCTGAAACTCTGGCGTCTGACGGATTTCATGAAGAAAGGAGATATCAAGGTCCGACTCCAAGAGGACAAGGAGGAGTGGAAACACAAACAACAACAGTCCAAGACCTACAAAAAGAAGCCTGGAGAAACTCTTCACGAAGGCATTTACCTGCATGTTGCCCATTACAAAGTCATAACTGCACCTAAGTGCTCTACGGGCTTCTTTCAGCTCCTCTTCCTCAGCAACCAAAAATGCATTTTCATCCGCTTCCAGTTCCTCAAATGAATCTGTATCTTCTCTCTCATTCTCTGCTCTTGATGGGGTGTCAAAGAGCATGTCAATCTCATCATCATCAACTGGGGTGGGCAGCAAGCTGGCACTTGGGTTGTACACCAGTTCTGAGATGGTTAGAGGTTCCTCTTTGATCTTCTCTTCCTCTTCAATGGTGAGATCTACACTCTCCCCAACATCCTTAGCAGGGGAATTAGATACCACAGGTACGGAGATTTCATCTTCCTTAGGCAGCTGGATACCTAAAGAAGGGAGATAAAAAGGACTCAATTTCTGATGTTGGACAAATTCATCCTTTCAGTAGGATCTTGTATAAGAAATTGTACAAACGAAATGTTCTTTCAGAACATAGTGGTGGCAGGAGGATTCCACAATCACTTGCTTATAACTTGATTACTGAAATTGGTAAAGTTTTAGTACTGTATAGTTGTGGCTGGCTTAGATTAAATATGACATTCCCTTTTTAAATTCCACCTATTCTGCAGAAGAGGAGGAGTGTCTTTTAAAGGAACTCAATCCTCTGAAACTTGAGGCCCGATTACCTTTTAATCTTAGCATACAATTAAGGCCATTAATATTTGTGGTTAACTTCAGCATATGGCAAGCAAAAGAGATAATTTTCTACTAGAAGGCAGACTTCCAATCATCCAATTCCTGTTTTTACTATACAAACAGGTGTTACTAGGATGCAGCTAGGAAAATGTAGCTTCACCCTTCATTTGAAATGGGAGAGACAGGAAAGTGATAGGATAACACCTAGAGGTTGGGAAATTTAATCCCTACCATTCAACCACAGGTATCATGACATCAAGACAGGTTATTATAAATTCTTGTCAAGAGGAGACCATGTGAAAGGAGAAGAGGGACTACACAATAGGAGATATGGATGGAAGTGAATGGATACCCTGGGTCCTGATAGGAATCTCTCTCTCCCATGTCTGTCTCCTTCCTTTGTTGTCCCTCTCTCGTCTACACTCCCTCCTTGTTATTGGTCTCATTTCCCACTCCTTGATGCTTCTCTCTTTTCCAGCCCTCCTCCCTCACACTAAATCTTCCTTATTCTCACCACTCTGTGCCTTTTTCTTCCTTTCTTTTGTTCTCGAGTTTTCCATCTCCCCAATGCCCTGAAGTCTCTCCCTTCACTTTCTTCTCTGCTCCTAACCCACTAGGTTTCCTCCAATATGACACTATATTCTCTTTAGTTGGCACTGACAAGGATTCCTGCTTCTGATGTACTTAAAACATTTTTTGCTGTTAGTTTTTGTGTCTTTTGCTAGTTGATATTCGTATTCTTTTTTGGCCTGCCTAATTATACTTTTACACTTGGCTTACCAGAGTTATGCTCCTTTCTATTTTCCTTACAAGGATCAGACTTACAATTTTTAAAGGATGTCTTTTGGCCTCTGATTGCCCCTTTTACTCGGTTTAGCCATGGTGGCTTTTTTATTTTTGTGGTCCTCTATTTTTTTTTAAATTTTAATTTTGAGTACACATTTAGTTTGAGCCTGTATTATGGTCTTCTTAAATAGTTTCCAAGCAGTTTGCAGGCACTTCACTCTTATGAGTGTTCCTTTTAATTTCTGTTTAACTAGCTTCCTAATTTTTGTGTAGTTCCTGTTTGAAGTTAAATGCTACTGTTTTGGGTTTGTTTGGTTCCCCCACACTCCAGTGATGTTAAATTTAACTACATTATGTTGCTAATACCGAGCAGTTCAGGTACATTCTCCTGTTGTACAATATCCTGTGGTCCACTTAGGACTAAATCAAGAATTACCTCTCCCTTTTTGGGTTCCAGGACTAGCTGCTCCAAGAAGCAGTCATTTATGGTGGCTATAAATTTTATTTCTGCATCCGATCCTGAAGTGTCATGTACCCAATCAATATGGGGGTACCTGAAATCCCCCCATTACTGGGTTTTCTGTTTCTGTAGTCTCTCTAACCTTCCTGAGCATTTCAATCACCATCTCCATCCTACTCATAAATACTTATATTGTCAATGGGTGAAAAACATTGATTCCCCCATGCAAGTTAGACAGCTGAACGTCCATCTTTCCCTGGTTTGTGAATCGCTCTGGGGCTTAGGTGGGAAATACGTGTCCAGATGCCTAGAGTGAGATGGCAGTGCACATGCCCTGAGGCCGGAATTTAGGCGTCTACAGGGTTCAGTGGGGGTTTTGTGCTTTGCAGTGGTCCTGGAACTGAAACAGGGACTTAGACACTCAACTCCCTTTGTGCATCCAGGCCTTAAAGCTTTACAAATGATTAATAAAGCCTTGCAACAACCCTGGGAGGTACACAGGTGCATCCATCTTCGGAGGACAAAACCAAACACAAAGAGATTAAGTGACTTGCCCAAAGTAACCCCAGAACCTCATGTCAGAGCTGTAATTAGAATCCAGATCAGCTGACTCCCAGTACTTTGCTTAAAGCAAAAGCCTAGGTACCAGTAGAAACAAAGGCCCTAAGCCACCGTTACAGTTTTAATATAAAATGAGAGTAATGCCATGGAGGACCACAGCCAGATGCTACATGACAAAAGCGAGGTATAAAATAATAAGATGCATGGCCATTAATTACTGGATAATGAGAAATAAAATGAAAGCTGTTTCTCCAGTGCCACGTGTACTAGACCTGCAAAGTCTTTCAGTGTTAACAAAAGTGGCGATCAAAGTAGAGCTCCGTCATAGGACAACAGATATAAAACCAAATGTAAAATGAATACACACGAGCCCTTGCTTAACCTCTCCAGGAAAGATGTGAAACTCTGGGTTCTGCCACAGAGATGTGTGACTACTTTGTAACCATATAAAACAGGGCAGGGACTGAAAAACAATAATCCTAGTTAAAAAGACAGCCACAGTACAGCCAGTTGTGCAGACGAGATCATTCTGAATAGGTGTTCACTACTTCAGTTTTAAAATGTAGCTGCATTATTGCTCAAATGACCAATTATATTAAAAATTATTCGACTCAGAAATCAGGGGCCTTCTCACTTTTTTTGAGGGTGGGGGGAGGTCAGTATACATTTTTCTTGTAGTTACACTGTAAAGCATTACTAAACCAGCTTATGGAGACTGCTGGTGTTTCTGTATATATTATGTTTTCTCTAGTTGACTAGCTAGCTAAAGAAGACCACTATCATTCCATTTGTCTATGATCATTAAGACACCACCCAACATGCACAGTCTATCAAGGACTGTTGCACCAGCCAGAGTGGCCATGGCTGATGGCTTCACACCAGGCTTCGTGTAGTGAAGTTCCCAGATTCAGTCAATCCTAGGTCATGAGCCTTGTAATTGATTTTTGACCATCTCAGCACAGATGTCCTTACACTGGTATGAGAACACTAATACCTTCTTAACATAATTCCTATAACACAGGGGACAACTGCAACTGCTCCAAAGCAAGGTCACCCTCATTTGTGCCTCTGAGCCATCTCCCCCTCCCCATGGTGAATTCCAGTGTGCATAATATGCATAGAGAACACATACAAGGAAGATCATATTAGTATGATTAACATTGTTCTCATCTCAGACATCTAGCAAACTTCATTTGGCTTGCTGGTAACATGCCGGAAGAAGGCAGCAGAGTAAATTCCTTCAGCTCATGATTTTCTGAGAGGTAGCATGAAGCGTTAAGACATGAGAATGGAATGGCAGGTCCCAGTTACACAGCGCTATTATTTAGTTTGAGCTAATTATTTAGGAGAAAGGCTATCAAGGGGACCACTCATGAAAAAGCCAAACCAATTAGGGCTATCAATTTACGTTATCCACAGTCATTCACTAATATGGTACTTAAGATATTATACATTATCCTCAACTTCAGCAAAAGAAAAATAGGGCATTCGCATGTTGGCAGTGGGCAGAAGATTTTTCTGAACGTCAAACAGGAATTCTGAATAAAACAGCTACAGCATAATCCAATGCTGCATGTCATGAGTAAATGTCCTATGTTGAGTTCTCACCATAAATATAAGCTTCAGCAGTTATCCCCTGTAAATGTGGGATTATGGCTAGAAAAGTGATCTTGTAAACATGTCAGTGTTCTACATTTATTCTCTGTATCAAGTGCCCTTAGTTTGCAAGTCAAAAGGGGGCTATTTTTTCCACTACCTTGCATATCATGTTGTCCTTTATAGTGGTGCAAAAGCCTATCAAATCAGAACGGTAGTGCTATACACCTGCTTGGGACAAGTGTAAATTACTGCAGGTGGTGTCTGGCAATGAAGAATACAGGCCAGTGTTTCTAACTGCCAGGTCGATCTGAAAAATAAAAAACTAAAACAATCTCTTCTCTTTTTTCCTTCACACTCAGCACTTACAAGAACATTTGTGGAATCAAGGATTCTGGAAACTTGCATTGTCCACTTATTTCAAGTTAAATTTCCAGTCCTAGTAAAGTAGAGTAGTATATATTTTGGGGTTCATTACAGTTTGATAGAGTCGTGTCATGACATGGCATCATACCATAAGTGCCATGCCATTATGGCAGAACATGATTCAAAATGTTGAGATTTTATAAAATTATATGAGAACACACTGTCAAGATACAGCAATGCAAACTTTTTGACATTATGCCACAACAAATTTTCCAGCAGAGTTTACATCATCTTAGAAGTTGGCCCCTTTGTTAGTGTTTGGATATATTTCAAGAGCATTTGAATTGAAGGTTAACTAAAATGATGAGCCCATGTTAAAAGAAAATCCCTAAGACTTTAAGATCCTGGTGAAAGAGAGATGAAAAACCCGAAAGTAATCTTGGAGACTATTTAATTTAGTCTGTCATACCTGGGAATCTTTTGCACTTACTCGTGTCTGAACCCTATTTTCTCTTCAACCCTATTCAGTCAGGGAGGATACATTATTTAATAAAGTTTTCTGGGAGTTTACAGTCTACTGTTTTTTCAATACTAGTTAAGGTGGGTTTGTTTTTTTTTTACTGTGCATATTTGGACTAAAAAAAGAATCTCTGGGTTGAATATTAAATTACATTCTGAAAGCACTGCTTCTTTCATTCATGCTTTGTGTACTTTATAGGCACTTACAGTCCATAGATAAAGATCCTTTCGTACATATTATTTGCATCAGATCACTTTAGA
Organism: Caretta caretta; assembly: GCF_965140235.1. NCBI lineage: Eukaryota > Metazoa > Chordata > Testudines > Cheloniidae > Caretta > Caretta caretta. Next base: position 93,298,178 of record NC_134210.1, on the reverse strand, counting down.
ATGGCATCTTTTATCTTCTATATTGTATCTCTATACCAAAGGTTTGCAACAGTTTGGGGCAATTGTACCAGTTTCACAGAATAAAATCTTACTGAACCAGTCAGGACCCAATTCCTCCCTTCAGCTATGTACTCTATACTCCAAAACAAGTTGGGATGGCTCTAAACCTCATTTCCACAACTGCAGATTAAAACATGAACAGTTGCATAAGAGGCAAACAAACACTACAGCAGGAGTACACTGTGCACCAGGACCGAGCTGGTCCCCTGGCATAACTTTCACCAGCTATTAATGGCCCAAAACCATCAGCTGAAGATTAAGTAGGGTCTAGAGGAGCCCCAGCTCCATTATATTTCCAGTTAATATAGATTCTTTATAGTGACCTAGAAAAATGTAGTGCATCTTAGTGAAACTTCTGCTTTAGGTGACTGGATATATTGTACAGCTTTACATACCAACTGGGGGGGAAAAATGGTGGGTAGGTGGGTGGTTTTTGTCTGTAGTAAAAAAAATTACATGAGGAGGAATGTTAGTTCTGACAATACGCTCAAAAGTAAAACTAAATCACGCAGAAATTTCAAAATGACACAAAGTAAAACAATTAAACCTGAGATAAGGCAGGTTCTTCCCCCCATCTCCTTTCTTCATCCTGCAAGTTTTTAGATAGGAAAGGAGATACTTCCTTGTGCATACATTATTAGTGCAGAGGAGTTATCAGCTACAAGTAATAACATCCACTCTACTACTGACTAACGTAGAAATACAGGGCATTTGCATGTTTTCAGTAAGAATGAAATTCACCTGTGCAAGCCCACCACAGCACTTAAGCCTCAGAGCAATACTGTGTTGAGATAGTGAATACAATTATCATGGAGTGGGGGCCTTCACAATCCCGTGTGGCGGAGGAGTTGTCTGGCTTGCTTAGACCATAGTGAAGCATGGCAGTATGGGTGAGTTGGGCGATTACTGGGATCCCTTATCTCAAACTTCCTTTACAATTGGTTGGAGTAGCATAGCAGCCGCATGGGAACTCCACCGCTGCCCCTGTGTTGTGGTCTCCGGGTTGAAAGTGAGTGGACTTCATCTCAAGCCTGCATTAATTTTGTACTTGGGGTTTATGTGCACTCTGGCTTTATTCAAGTGAAATGAATTTCACTCTGAAGAAGAGCTCAAGCTTTCATATCTACCTTGCATAATTAGCCAGCTGCCTGCTTTCCTGCTGGTAATTCCAATTTGTTTTAGTTGTACTGTAAAGCTAACTAAAATACCATTGCAGTTGCCAACTTTCACAGCAATAATAAAACTAGCCTCTGACAAGAAGTGCAGGCAGGCAGGGATTTCTGCCTGACTATAACTGATGCTGCAGTTCTCACTGCAGCCACCGGAGGCTGCTGCAGGCTTTGGACAGAGGCCCAGGGCTCTGCTTTCTGTGTCCTGCAGAGACACCCTTTTGCTCCACTGAGAGTGCTGCTGCCTGTGCCTAGGAGGCAACCAAAGAAGCAGGGAGTTGTGTTTGGGTCAGCAGAGGCCGTTCTCACCCATCCTCCCCGTCTGTCCAGCATTAAGTGGGGTGAGGGAAGCAAAGCAGAGCAAGCCATAGAAAAGGGATCCCAGGAGTATGTTTCTCCCCTCCCTCCAGCCTCTAGGAATTCAGCTCCTGCCTAGCTGCCGTGTCCCAGAATTGACTGAAGTGCAATAAGTAAACAAACAGTATCACAAAAAGAGATATTATATAAAACGGGACTTGAGTCTGACTACATCTATTTTACGGTTAAAGTTTTTTACTTCCATGGAATTCGTCCTGATGTACATCAATATCAAGCCCATTATTTTTCAACTGCACCCCATTAATTAATACATTGAATAAACCTTCAATTATTGCAAAATAAAGAAATCCAAAAAAACACTGGGGTTCAATTACATGAAAAAAATGGCATGGATTGGCAGTTCAACCCGGTCAGTTGTAATTAGTGAAATATCAGAGATAAGCTAAGAATAGTCATTATTGTATTTCAGCTATCATTCAAAAGGTCCCTAACTACTCTTTCTAGGGCTGTTTTGTTGTGTCTAAACTTATCATAGGTTTATATCTTTTTTTCTTTCCTGAAAGGCTGCAGGAGTAAAATTCCACTTGCTAGCAAAAATGAATAATTCACACTTAAATATACAGCATGTTAAATAATTTATCCAGTGGACCTCATTCATCTTTTGATCTGATCCTTTTTCCAGCTCTCAGTAGTTCCTCTTTCTCTCCACCCCATTGAAGTAGTATTCTGTTAACAACAATATATTCTGCTTCCATCAGAATGATCTATTTTTAGAATGACAAACTACAAAGAAAACTGGACACCAGACTTCTCTGAAAGGAGTCCAACAAGCAGCTGAGTATATTAGAATGAAACTTACCAGCACTTCTAGCTATGATCCTTGACCCATGCCTCAGCAAGCGAATACACACATCTTTGCTACAGTGGTTAACCATATGCAAATGAATACTTTTCCTGGTTTGGATTTTTACCAGACATTTCACCATACTGACTATTATATTTTCTATCACAGCCTTGTTAAACTACCACCCATACCGGCTCTGACCTTTCACTAAGTTTCCACTGTGTTTAAAGGACTGAAGCCAGTTGCTCAGAACGAATCAAATGACAGGCTTCTAACATGGCCAATAAAAATATCCCACTAGGGAACAGAAGAGGAGGTTATTTTTAAATATTTCCAACTGTCTCATAATGTATAATGCAATATCTTCAATACCATCTTTCTCACTTAGCAGTTGCTAATAAAACAGCTGAATTACACACAAATATAAAAATATGTAATACACTACAACATAGCAAGGTGAAACAACAGGCCATAAAAAAGACACACAAAGTATCTGGACAAAATGACACTATAATCCTTATTTTAAAAAAAAATTAAATTCAGCCGTCAGAGTTGCACAACCAATGTTATCTGTGGGTGCATTTGTAATTATCTAGGGCTAGATCCCTAGCCCATGCATGGGACTTAAAGCTGCTCTCACCAGGAAGCTGAGTATTCCTCCTGCATGGGGAGGAAGGTTATAAAGGTATTCTACATTTCAAGGTTTGGGACTTAGATTCCTCAGCTAAGGTCAAAGTCTGACCTGTCCTGTGCCCTGGAATAGGTGGGAGAAGAACAGAAAAGTGCAACTGGGAAAGTGCATCTCCCTTTAGAGATGTGCTCCAGTTCTCGATGGTGGACAAAACCAGAGGATGTTCACATCCATCAGAAAGGTGTTGCTCTAGAAAGCACATTGCATTCACCGGTTCGCAAAAGATATGCTGGGTCACTAAACAGACTTAACCCATATGTGCTTATAATTCATAACTAGTTCAACTGGAAAATGGAATAAAACCGTATACATAGTGCCATCCTGACAGTTGTACTGGCAGTCCTTGCTGGTGCCAATGAAGTGACATGTCTCTTTCCACTCTAAATACACAAGAGCAAACCTTTTGTCTTTATTCATAAACAGGACAGCATCCCAAACTGACAGCATGCTTATCTCATGAAAGGAGAGTCCCAGGCCAGCCTGGCTGTAAAGTGCTTCAAGGATGTTGGGTGAGCAATACACTACAAGACATGAGAGTATCCTGTTAATTAAGTCTAGGCTCTAGAATGCATGTCATGATTTTATTTTATATGTATACATTTGTTTCCAGTACTTCTACTTGCTATTACTTGAATTCTGTGCTTTGTTAAATAAATTTATACTGGATTTCACTGTAAACATATGTAAGTGCTGTGTGTTAAGCGGAACAGTGATCTGAGGTGAAACTGGTAAGCTGAGATGTACTGTTTCTTTAGAAGCAGAGGATCTGTGAATACTGCGAATGTTCAGTGGACCAGGGCCTGGACACTCCAGGAGATGCTCAGAAGGTTCACGGGTTGGCATGTGCCAATTGCTACCTGTAGAGTGGCAGCAGGGCCTGCGAGGCTAGAGGGGAGCGCTTGTGTAGCCCGTGACCAGTGCAGCTGGGGAGCTGACCCAAAGCAGGCACAAAGTTTCCTCACACGAAGGGCAGGTGGTAGCAAGGTGCCTCACAACCCTGGGTATCCCGGGAAACATAACAATATGATGTTCAAAACAAATGCAGAGAATATCTTAAAGGTCAGAATTCACAATTGTGTTCTGAGGGAATCCTGGCACAGCTGCTAATTGCCTCTAAAGGACATTAATCAGTATATTTTTGTAGGTTTTTCAGAGGGAATGTGGGGGAACATTTGTTATTTTTGCATTGACAGAACAATTTATGCTTGCAGAACTGGATGTTTCTGTCATGGGTGATTAAACCTCCAGTTTTGTTTGATTTGAAGTTAGAGGACTGTAAATTTGAAAAGCTCATGAAAAACAAATTATGCATTCTATTACATGTAGATCCACTAGGGGACTTCAGAAAGAAATGTTTAAGATTCAGTACCAAGATAAGTAAAGGCAGACACTTCAAGTCACGCACGATGGACTTGGCTCCACAAATGAGAGAAATATCTCAACATTCAAAAATAACTGAGCAATTAGCAAGAAATTAAATTACAGGTAAATTGAGTAAAAGATGCCTATTATGTTTACAGGAATTTGCAAGAAAACTAGAAAACCTGCCTCCAATCTGTAGCAATCTCAAAATGGAATTATTTAATTTTAAAAAGCCACAGAGCCTTGATGCCCTGCTGCCTGCTCAACCCTGTTTTGTACAGCAGGTATAATCAGCATTCAGAAGTACTATTCTGCTAATTTTAAGATCAAAGGCAGTTTGTTTCTACAATGCAAGATATTTAACGTTTTTCTCACCATCTGATATACAGAAATCTGTGTTGTATTTTATATTCAACTGGAATGATTTTAAGAATGCAAATGCATAATTGTACATATGTTTAATAGGTGATGTGCAGTTCTAACCTGAAGTAATGATTTAGCAATAAAAATATCTTTTAAAAATAAAATTGTGTGATATAACTCTGTTCCGTGCACTGAAAAAAGAAAAGTGGACTAGGTTAGAAGTAGTACAGAATCCTTACTGCACAAAGGATCTTTCTGAACTTTAAAGATTGCATTAAACCCCCATACTAAAGGCCATGGACTGTTATTTTGTGTTTTTAGTAACCTGTTTTAAAACATCAAAATTGTTATGCAAAAGTGGCCAAATATTTAAAGTTGTGTGCCTAAGAGATATGCATAAGATTTCCATGTGTACCTGCTGGATGCAGGAAGTTCGTATTTTGACATACAAACTTGGATTGGCAAATGTAAAATGGGTAACAACTGTAAGCACCTGAGTGTGTGTATAGTTACATATATGGGTGTGCAGGTGCAGGTTTCAAGTGAAATATCAAGAAAGAAAGAATTACAGGTAAAGCATACCATCTGTACAGGTTTCTCACTCAAAGACTGAGCTGCTTGAGGGATTTGTCAAAATAAAGCAAAGCAATAGCAACACACAAATCTAGGCCAATGCCCAACATTACTAAGAGAGGTAGCCGTGTTAGTCTGCATCCACAAAAACAATGAGGAGTCTGGGAACACCTTAAAGACTAAAAAAATGTATTTGGGCATAAGCTTTCTAAGCTATTATTAAGTAAAAATGTATATCCAATTGTATACTCACTATATATCTATCTTTTATTTAGATAGGTAAAGGTACGTACAGAGAGCAGGATAAGATATCTCCAAACACAAAAAGAGGCACATACACAGACCCCGTCAGTCCCAGAGGATATATTCTCAGAAAAAATATGTCCCAAATGTGGCCAACTCAAATAGAACAAAGGTAAAAAAGCACAGAACTCTCTGTGGAGGAAGCGCTTGGGAAGCTGACTTTGGGAATTAGTTCTGCAGTGCCAAGAATCAGAAGGGCTCTTTCCTGGAGCCAACTCTCAATACTAAGGCATAGTAAAAGTGTGCAGAGATTCATGCATAAATCTTCAATTGAAAAGGACTTGAAGCTAACAATTAAAGCTACTCTGCTTCAGACTGTTTGACATATGATCCGCAGCCCTCCATAGGTCAAAGCAGTAATAAATACAATGTCTTAAAATAGTTCCTCAGTCATTTAGATGTGGATTTTAAAACAGTGCCGACTGAATTAGTGTCAATTAAAACAAAAAGTTGGGTGGACTTCCTAAAGTCTTAGTCTACTCCAAATAAGGTATGACGGACCTTTGGCTGTCAAGCTGGTGGAAAAGGACCTCAAGGGGATGGGCATGAGAGCAAGAAAATGTTCAGAAGTGGCAGACTGAAGTGGAGATCCATCCCAACTTTAGAAGGAATTCCGGGTGAGACAAGAGCACCATCCTTTTTTGTTGTAAAACTTGACATAAGGTAGAAAGTCATTAAAAAGACTCAAGGTTGCTCACTCAATTGGCGAACTAAAGTCACTGCTACCAGCAGAATAACCTTCCATGTAAGAAACTTGAGCTCACATGTATCAAGTGGCTTAAATGGCACTTTCATCAGTTTGTCAGAACCACATTCATATCCCATGACTCAGGGGGCTTTCAAATGCGTCAAGCCCTGCTTAACCGGGTGACTAAGGGATCCAGAGACACTGGTCTACTTTTGCTAGTTCCCGACAGGCAAAATAACAGCTGAATAAACAAAGAGAATTAGGTTTTATTATAGACACAGAAAAAGAGAGCAACCTAGCAGGTTTTGTGGGGGTACTGTGCTGGTGTTCACTTGGGTCCAGCAGGCCTAGAGAGCAGGACATGGCTTAACAGTCTCATAACATTAGGATGGCCCTGCCAGGCAATCTGAGGGGCTGGCGGCCTCCACCGTCCTCTGGTACTTCCTGGGATCCTCCAGTGTCCGGGGGCATAGAGACGAGTAGGGGGAACTGGGCCCTCCCTTTCCACCAGTCCCAACCCAGGGCCAAATGGGGAACAGGTTAAGATAGTCTCAGTCCCCGCTTGCTGGTACAAAAGACCAGCCTCCGCGGGGCCACTGCCTAACTCCCCTGTTCTCTCTTCATGTTTGTGGCATGTCCCAGCACTCATTTTCCCTCCCAGTTTCAGTAATTCAGACAGTCAGTTGTCCAGCTCAGTGCCCAGTTGCGCTCTCATCAGGAAGAACAGGGGTAGAAAGAGGACCCAGGCCCTTGGCGTCCCAGCTGGGTCTTACCCACAGTCCAGATCCTTCCCAGGTAGATCCCTCTGTTCCAGAAGCTAAAGCCTGGCTGCCTTCCTGCAGACAGTCTCAGAGTCCCCTTTTAAGCAGGTCCTCCATTTGGAGCATGCTCTGCTGCTGCTGAGGGGAAAGGCCTTCTTGGCCTAATAGTGCTCCACAATTCCCTTAGCCTCAGTGTGGGTCTGTAAACCCCATCACAGGCACCTAAAGAGATCCACATGGGCCCATTTGCCCCACATTGAAAATCTTTTTCCTGGTCCATAATACAGGGACTCAACTTAGGCTTCTGCTTCAAGGATCAATTGTTTAAAGCACTCCAAATCAGCTTATTGTATGGACAGGTGTTTCTGAGGAGTGCCTCTAGAAATGTCCTTGAGCACTCCTCTCAGAGTTTCATGGCTCTGGATGACATCTCCAAGCATATCTGACACTCACGCTTGTAATGCTCATCTCCATAGAGAGGTCACGCTCACCTACGAGGGACATCTTGTACTTATAGTCACACTTTTTGAAATTACTGTGCTCCCTTCCTCCTTCTGCCTCATAGCCAGGGAGAACAACATTGCTGTATGTTTCATTTCTAGAAAGCAAGACTCCGGATCCACGCTGAGAACCGTACAAATCTAAGAACGCTTTAGGCAGAGTCAATATGGATCGGGGGATTAATCGATCTGGAAAGCCTGGAACATGACAAGTACTTATTATTTTTCTTCAGAAAAATACTCCAAAGCTGGCACTGAATTTTTTTTTTTCCAGAGTTCCTAACACACTGGAGTCTTGAGAACGCTGATCGCTAAGGCTTTGTCTACACTACCACTTTTGTTGGTAAAACTTCTGACGGCCAGAGGTGTGAGGAAAAAAAAAACACTCCTGAGGACACAAGTTTCATTGGCAAAAGCACCGGTGTGGACAGTGCTATGTTGGCAGGAGAGGCTCTTGTGCCAACATAGCTAATGCTGCTTGTTGGGGGTGGTTTCATTATTCCGGCAAGAGAGCTTTCTCTTGCCGGCAAAGAGCGGCTACACAGGACACGTTACTGCAGCACAGCTGTAGCGGTACAGCTGTGCAGTTCGTAGGGTAGCCATAGCCTAAGAAATGCACCAAAGTGCCACGTAACTTGTGACAGACTAAAAGTGTTAAGGCTACGATGCTAAAGCATTAAAAAAGGTGCTCTGAGGATACCAATGAAGCATACCAGATCAGCCCAGAGGCAGTAGGAGGTCATGGATTCTGAAAAGGATTCTACTTCTGTGATCACCAAGCCAATAGTGCAGAAGAACAGACAGGCCAGTAAAAACTGAACATTTATTCAAGCAAAGATACCTGAGATGCTGTCACTGGACGAGCCGGACACCTGCAGAGAGCTCCTTCCCTGACCAGGGTTGAGAAAGAACCTGCTAGGAGGTTCCAGGAACTGAGACAGTGGAAGCTGGAGTGTGACTGGGAGGGTGTGAAAGGTTTAATTGTCTCACGTTTAACTCCCATGGCCTCAGAGAATAAAAACTGTGAGTTAGGGGAGTTCTGCCCTATCGTGCACTGGGAGTTGGAGACTCAACATTGAGACTCCTGAGAGGACAGTATCTTTAAAGAAAAATATTTTCCATTAACTGTAAATAGAAAGACATTAACCTTCATTTCTATCATATCACCAGGGAAACTGTCCTGATAATTAGTGCCATCTCCCAGCACATTTCTTAAACAAATCTACTCGTTTCTCTAGGGGTTTGCATTCATCTCTCTCTCATCTTGTCAGACTTTTCAAAGTTTCAGGTTGCTCAGCAATATAAACAGGCACCTGTTACTAGTCTGAAAAATGCAGGAGTACTGTCATTTTAAAAACTTTCAGGGATGGGGGGGAAGGGACATAATTAAGGTATAATGTTGAAATGAGATTGTGGCCTGCCCAGGACACATTGGGACAGGCTGGGTGGGAGAGGTGCTGACAATGTCCCTCTCAAGGCAGTTCTCCTATGAAGACTAGGCCAGATTTTAAAGCTGTCCTCCTTAAACTGTGAATGTGACCTAGTAGTTTTGTTAAAATGTTTTAATGGTATGAAGACAAAGATGTAGAGCTTCAGAAAAAGGGTGTTTCCCACTCTCCCTCTTAGCAGAACCATTGCTTTTAATTATAGCTGTTGACCACTTAGACTGTGTCTGTATGAATCAGCACTCTGTCCAGTGGTTCTCACGCACTTGTTGTTACAATGCATTGATTGAGAATGATCTTTTGAATGCTCAAGACACATGGGAGTGCAAAATCTGACACCTGGAACAGGAAGGGGCAAGGAGGTCCTTGCCAACTTAAAAAAAATTAAACAAAGTATTAGAGATACATTTCCATCTCAATTCTGTTACTCATAGGCAGAGTTTTATCATTTTCCCTGAAGACATTCTAGTCAGTGTGACTAAGTACGAAGAATATTATCCTTATACTTGTAGCTCTTCCAGCACTGATCTGGTAAACCATCCACAAGAAAAAATGGTTACCTACCTTACATAACTGTTGTTCTTCGAGATGTGTTGCTCATGTCCATTCCATTCCAGGTGTGCTTGTGCCCATGTGCACGGCCGGAGATTTTTGCCTTAGCGGTATCTGTAGGGTCAGCTGTAGCGCCCTCTTAAGTGCCGCGCTCATGCATCCGTATATCAGGGGCGCTGGCCCTACGCCCTCTCAGTTCCTTCTTGCTGGCAACTCCAACAGGGCAGGAGGGCGGGTAATGGAATGGACATGAGCAACACATCTCAAAGAACAACAGTTACTAAAGGTAGGTAACTGTTTTTTCTTCTTTGAGTGCTTGCTCGTGTCATTTCCATTCTAGGTGACTCACAAGCAGTATCCCTGGAGGTTGGCTCAGAGTTCATGGTAGTGCGGCTTGCAACACTGCTCTACTGAAGCGAGCATTGTCTTGGGCTTGCTGGGTAAGTGCATAATGAGACGTAAACATGTGGACAGATGACCAGGTAGTGGCCCTGCAGATATCCTGAATCGACACCTGGGCCAGGTAGGCTGCCAACAAAGCCTGATCGCTAGTCAAGTGGGCGGTCACGGTTGCTGGTGGAGGCACTTGTGATGAGATCCCCCTGGGGTGCCACCTGCAACTGCGGTACCACTGAGCCCCCTGACCCACCAGCCTGGGCTCCCTCTCACACTGTACTGCTGTGGAAAGCTTCAAAGCCCTCCAGCCTGTACTTTTACCAGAATTCATACAGGTAGGGACACACCCAGCTGCAGTTACACGCAGGCTCTCTACCAGCTTCCCAGCCTGGGACCCCAGAGCAGTACCATCCTGCCCTGGTCAAATCTGGTCAGTATATGGGTTTAATACCCAGTCCGCCTCTCCCTCAATGTGAAGAAAACAACGCACACGTGAGTGAACCAAGCAGAGATATTCCGCAAGCACTCCGGTCAAAGCTCACTAGTTAAGATTAAAACATAAAATAACTAACTACTAACTAACTACTGTAAAACTATTTACAAGGCCTTAAGGCTTGAAGACTGAAGTAGAAGAACTGCTAACCCTTGGAAGGAAAGAGAAAGGCGCTCCGACTACCCACCATGGGCAGTAAGAAGGAACTGAGAGGGCGTAGAGCTGGCAGTGCCTAATATACTGATGGATGAGCGCGGCACACAAGAGGGTGCCACAACCAACCCTACAGATACCGCTTAGGCAAAGATATACGATGGCCCTGCACGTGGGCACGCACCTCTACAATGGAATCGACGTGAGCAAGCACTCGAAGAAGAATATAATTTTGAAACTTTGGGGCTTAAGATAGAGCAACCAGTTCTGCATCTGGGTGTTCAAACTGGCATCAGGTCATCTCAACCTGATATTTGAATGATTATTTGCAAATTTAAGTGCCCACATGACGAACTGGGCACCAAACTTTGAAAATTCGGATCTGCTTGTTTGTTCTAAACAGAAATGCTTTATTATTTACTTTTAAAACTTCTCTAACTGACAGAACAGTAATTTTTATGGCATCATCAAAGTCTATTGGCTTTTGCCTGCACTGCAATGGACTGCCATGACCTCTTGTCCAGTCAGAACACCCTTCCTTCTGTATTATTCATGCTTTGGCCTCGGAGAAAACTAGCAATACCACACAGCATTACTGAACAACTTGTGTATTTATGGAAGAGAATTTCATTTTACAAGCAAGTCTACACAATGTGCTTAGATTTTTAGAAATGACATTAGATAGGTTAGAATGATGGGGATTTATTTTTAGTCCCTACATTCTGTTTGTTTTCTCTTCTGAAACAATTCTCCTACGCACAAACAAATAGGATATTTTGAACAACTTCAGACCTACACAAAGTTTCTTGTGCTGGAGTTCACTCTGATGTCTTTGTTACCTAGCAACTTTCAAATAATTGGCATGAAATTTACCTCATTGCCTGGCAGTTTCTGTCAAGTAATTTAGTTTCATACTTCTCATAGACTTGACCAACTTGTGAATTAATCTCTCGGGCAATTTTTGGAAGCAAAGGGATATTTTCAAGGAGCTCATTAAAATGGCAACACAAGAAACCACCAACTCACTGCATATTGGGCAACTCATTCAGCTACCATGTATAAGGTTGATTGAAATTCAGGGACAAGCAAGAGGTGCTTGGCTAACAGGTGAAATATTGACAGTGCTAATACTGGTCTGGGAGTCAAGAAACGTGGTTTTTACTGCTGGCTCTGCTACCAATCAACCATGTGAACACAGACAAGTCATGTAACTGCTCTGGGACTCTGTTTCCCCATCTGTGTAAAGAAACTACTAATGCTTACCCCTGTTCATAAGACTGACACAAGCACCTCTGTAGTCACACCCTACACACTATTGTAATAATCTTTGTACAAAATATGCCTTGTGAGGTACCATCTGAAAACTAATAACTCACTACTAATTAATATTTTTGCATGATGTAAGCACACAGTGGGTATTAAGAGTTATGAATATATGCTAAAATTATGACTAAAGTGTGTTTAAAGTAGGCATGCAGGGAGAGTTGGTAAATAGGTTTGCCTTAGAAAAAGAAATGTGTATTTGATTCTCTGACCACCCCAGTCTTCAGACAAAAACAATGAAGTAAACAAACCTATTAAGCTAACAAGTGGAGGAAGAAAGAGCACAGAGCTTCCTTCTCCACCGGAGAACATAGGAATGGCCATCCTGGATCAGACCAAAAGTTCATCTAGCTCAGTATCCTGTCTTTCGACAGTGGCCAATGCCAGGTGCTCCAGGGGGAATGAACAGAATAGGTAATCAAGTGATCCATCCCCTATTGCCCATTCCCAGCTTCTGGCAAACAGAGGCTAGGGACACCATCCCTGCTCATCCTGGCTATCCTCCATGAATTTATCCCGTTCTTTTGAACCCTGTTATAGTCTTGGCTTTCACAACATCCTCTGGCAAAGAGTTCCACCCGTTAACTGTGCATTGTGTGAAGAAATACTTCCTTTTGTTTGTTTTAAATCTGCTGCCTAGTAATTTCATTCAATGACCCCTAGTTCTTGTGTTATAAGTAGTAAATAATACTTCCTTATTTACTTTCTTCACACCAGTCACGATTTTATAGACCTGCGGTTCTCAAACTGTGGGTCAGGACCCCAAAGTGGGTCGCAACCCCATTTTAATGGGGTTTCCAGGGCCAGCATTAGACTTGCTGGGACCCAGGGCTGAAGCTGAAGCCCAAACTTTACCCACACCTGGGCTGGCGGGGCTCAGACTGCAGCCCCCTGTCCCTCCACCTGAGACAGCGGGACTTAGTCTCCACCTCCCTCCTGGGGTCATGTAGTAACTTTGTTGTCAGAAGGGGGTTGCAGTGCAATGAAGATTGCGAACTCCTGTTATAGACCTCTGTCATATCCCCCTTTAGTTATCTCTTTTCCAAGTTGAAAAATCCCAATCTTATTAATCTCTCCTCATGAGGTTGCCTTCCTCACAGCTTAAATGAACTTTACTTTGAGGGGTAACTCTCAGAAGAATCCCTATAAAGATGGGAGGGCTGACCCTTAAGTGAATTGAATTACCTGAATATATACAATATTAAATGAAATGTTTATATACAATATTACTGTATTATAAAAAAAAGTGTACTGAATGAGATCTTTTCTGAAAGCTGATAGCACACTGTTAATTAATATAATTGTGAAATGCCTGTATTAACACTATATGAGGATATATGGATACTTAATGATACTATTTATTAAAGTATGTGGCCAAACAGGGAGAAATGGGTTCCCTGCCAGACAGGAGAGAAGGCAGCTATTTACCTGTCTCCTGTGTAAAGTAAGCATGGTGGAAGCAAAACAATAGAAGCCCCATTTACATAGAAATGAGCAAAGGACTGGGAAGTTCACAAGAAGAGAAGAAAAGCATGAGGTCATCCTGACTCTTGAAAAGAAGTCACTGAACCTTGGAAGATATAAGAAAAGACAGAAGCCATCTTTGGCCTCCATCATGAGGCAGAAACAAGGGAGTGGAGTTTGTACAAGCTGAGAAAGATGGGTCCTTCAATTTGGGGTGTGGGGTGAGGGTCTAAAATCTCTGGAAACTGAATATGGTTGAGAAATCTGTCTAGGTAAAGATCTTTCACCTAGGAAGACAAGGAAAGACAGCACCTTGTACTTCTGTGGAAGGTTCTGACTGAGGGAAAGTCAGCCATGGCTGGGAAGAAGGAAGATTCGTGAGAGAAACCATCTTGAATAGTCCATACCTTGCCAGATTAAGGTTTAGACTTTTAAATGCATGTTTTCACTTTTATTTGCTTGCAACCCTTTCTACCTTTATTCCTTTTACTTGGCATCACTTAACTTATGTCCTATTCATAAATTTGTTTTATTTTAACTATAAGCTAATTCAGTGTGGGTTTACCAGGAAGAATGTATTTACCCCAGTTAATAAGCTGTGATGTGCTTGTGTGTCTTTAGAGGAACAAACTAACCTTATTATTTCTCTGAGTGGTCCACAAGAGGGCTGGACATTACAGAGCATATGGTTTTGGGAAAATTCAGGACTGGGAGTGTGGTGGGATCACCTTGCTGGACATAACCAAGGCTGGTGGTGTAAGCCAGAGCGGAGCTTTAGACAGGCTGCTGGGGTCACAGCCACTGAACTAGGGCTGTCTAGCACACAGAAACTTCAGAGTGTGACCTGTATGCTTGCAGGCTAGTTGTGAATATCTCAGGCTGGGAGCTACAACAGCAAAGCATTGAGAGGCATCCAGGGTTGCAGAGGAAGTGGTGACACTTCTTGGCTGGATTGCACCCCAAACCCCATAACAAAGTCACTTTAAGATCTATGGAGGAAAATATTATACAAGTGCTAAGTATTATTACTAGCAGTCATAGTAATTTAATTATGCATATGGTACCTCCTAGGAGAAAATCCATAGACAAACATTCGCCTTAGGTCTTACAACTTTACCTCTAAAGTAACTATATCAATATCTATTTGAAAGTCAAGGTGGCTACTGAACTGTACATGTTATTTATTTGAAGTGTATCAACATTATTCAGTGAGCACTACCCTTGACAGTTTTCAAAATTGGATTTCACTACTGCACACTTTTCATCATAACCAACAGTAAATTCAGCTGCTCCAGCTATATATACTTCTGCAGCTAGGAAACCCTAGATGGGACATTAGCTGATTTTGCAAAAAAGACTGTTTTTTTACAAGTAACAAGGTGGATTATTCTGTAATTGTGGTAATTCTGTCTTCTAGTAACACAGTATTTGGTGGTTATCTGGGAACCAGATAAAGAAGTCACCATAAATACACACCTTTCAAAGCCGTAGCTAACAAGTAATTTATTGTAAATTAACACTAATTACATAGTTATCTACAGTAATGGGTGAATGACCAGATGTTTAGCTAAGTACCCAAACATTCAAATGCTTAGCCAAACATCATCCAACCCCTTTGGATGAAATCCTGACCCCACTGAAGTAACAGGCAATATTCCCATTGACATCAATACAGCCAAGATTTCACTTTTGGGGGCTGTTAAAGGAAGGTAGAACTCTTATGAAAAAACAGACACACTTGTGAGATTTCTAGTACTTCCTGCTGCAGCAATGCGAAACCACAAATTATTTGATCTCCAGCCCAATGAAATCTAATTCTCTGGTGAAATACCATTGGCTTTCCATACTTCTATTGAATCTACAGGGGGGGAATTTTTAGGTAGAAATAATGTATTTATGTATGTTGAAATTAAGCCAAGATGTTAAGATTCATACCCTTACTTTTAAAAACCATGCTATGGGATCTTTAATGAACACTTCATCTGAGAGTTAGGTGCAGAATGTGGAGAAAAAGCAGTGAATAAGCAAACATGTAGACATCCTCTTTACATAAAGAATATACTCAAATGTTCAGAGTCTCCTCAGAGTAATGTCCACAGGAGTCAATGGAGTTACATTAGCAGAGAATTTGGGCTGGTATTCTTCACTATGTCCTTAAATTCTATGTAGTTTTGCAGTGCAATCTCAAACAGCTGCCATATTCCATCACAGAGTTCGTTGCATGTCATTATTTAGTGGAATGATCCCCATACTTCTTACCTATTTTGCAGGTATGTTGTGAGGCTGTGTGTGTGTGTGTTTTGAGTGCCTTTCACCTGAGGATCTCCAAACTGTTATCCCCATTAATTCCTCACCAAGACAATTATTCTTAAGTCATGCTACTTGCATGGAGCTTTCATACCACACAGCTCTCAGAATTAGTAATAATTTTTCAATACGGTGCACTGAGGAGTTAATAGTGTAATTCCTAGTGGTAACTGTACAGCTATTTCCACACTTACTAAGTTGATATTGCACCTTTAATTAATCTTTCCATGTGCACAGGAATGTTTTAATAACAGTTTATAACAGTTATGATTTCGAGTATGAACCAGTGAGGTAATTGACTCACCTTCATCTAAAGGAACCTCTTCTTCCTCACTTGGAGAAGGGAGGAGGGGCTGCAATGGTTCCATATTGATTATGAGTTGTTTATTCAAGGAATGAGAGCTACAACTCTGAGGAATGCTGGTTCTAAAAGCAAAGATAAACAGCATCAGTTTGTTCACAAGAAATCATTACAAAATAAATACAACTGCCTTTACCCTTGCCTCAAAATAATTTTGAATAAGTTATAATGGGCCCCCAAGGAGAACATTCCACTAACAGTGAATATGCTTTGACTCCTCCCCTATCTATTAGATCACACCCTTGGCTGAATAGTGGCTCTGCATCTGAAGTGCTGCAGAGGGGCCAGTAGTGGCTCTGCAGTAGGGGGGCTTCCTGCTTCATTTAGCCTCACATCTTCTCATTTTATACTGCATTTCAGCTTTACTGCTCCACTCTACGCTGCACAGCAGTGAGGAGAATACAGCCCCTTAGAGAGAGAATGCTAATCATTTTGCTGAAGAACCATGCTCCACTGTCTTTGGGACTGGGTCAAGGATCTTCTATGGTTTTGGATGTGTAGACTTAAGAATAAACCATGAGTGTTTTCTGCCACTCTCGTCACTACATGAGGAACAGCTCTCACTCCAGACACTGTCTCTACACCGTGCCTTCAATCGGTTTTTATTAGTTGTTTATTATTATTATTATTAGCTCTTTGGTACAGCCTTCCCTGTTAGCAAGTGTTGATCTTGTTAGGGAAGGTAAAGAAGGTTCTAACTGACTCACTCAGCCACTTGGCTCACTATCTTAGTCATGTGTTAAGAAGACAAGGACGTTAACTCACCTGTGCAGTAACTGACATTCTTCGAGATGCGCGTCCTTCTGGGTGCTCCACTCCAAGCGTTGATGCATCCCTGCCCCTTCGTTCAGAGATTTTTACAGCAGTACCCGCAAGGGCCGCACATGTGCGGTGCCTACCTCACATGCTGACAGTGCCTTGATATCGCGCACGCGGCCCAAGCTCCTCAGTCCCTTCTCTACAATGGCGACCACTCCACACTCCGAAGTGGAGGGGAGGAGGGTGGGTAGTGGAGCACCCACAGTGCTCAAAGAACGTCAGTTACTGCATAGGCGAGTAACCTCCTCCTCCTCCTCTTCAAGAGATGTCCCTGTGGATGCTCCACTCCAGGTGACTGAAAAGCAGTCTCTCTTAAGGAGGTAGGGACTTCAGATCTGGTAAGAAAGCTGTAGACAGCACACCTCGGCCCATTCAAGTGTCGGTCAGGGGTTTCTGAGTAAGACCATAATGTTTAGTAAAGGTATGCGCTGAAGCCCAGGTGGCAGCTTTGCAAATATCTGTGAGGTGAATGTTATGTAAGAATGCCACAGATGTTGACACAGATCTGATGGAGTGTGCCCTAAAAGAAGTTGGAGGATTCATCTTCTTTAGTTGGTAGCATAGGCAGATGCAGTCTGTTATCCAGTTGGATAGTCTCCGGGTAGAGGTGGTATTTGCCTCTGGATCATTCTGCGATTGAAATAAAAAGTTTTGGGGAAGCCCTAAACGGCTTAGCCCTGTCCAAGTAAAAAAACCATGCTCTACGCACGTCGAGTGTGTGCATTGTTGATTCAAAAGAATTTGTGTGCAGTTTAGGGAAAAAGGTTGGTAAGTGGATAGCTTCGTTGATGTGGAAGGACGAGTGGACCTTGGGAATAAATTAGGGATGCATTTGGAGCATGACTTTGTCCTTAAAAAAATATATAGTGTATGGTGGGTCAGCCATAAGTGCTCCAACACGTCTGGTGGATGTAATCACAACTAAAAACTAAGTTCTCATGGATAGATGTAGGAGGAAGCATGTTGTTAGCGGCTCAAATGGTTGGTGCATCAAGCATGTGAGAACCAAGAACAGGTCCCAGGGTTGAGCGAGCGGTCTAATGTCCATTGCAGATTGCTCCTGTCCGTCCGCTGCAAAAGTGTGCACAGGTTCAGAAGCAGATCTTCGTGGGCTGTGTTGGTTACTGTGGTCCCTGCTGTAGAAAACCCAAGGGCTCCAGTAATGCCATTGTCTGGGGAAGGTTGCCATCCATGGGTGTCCATACCAGGGTGGTAAGTCCCTGGAATATGAGGACCTTGATCTCCTTGGTCCCATGCTAGCAGGAGTCAGAAGTGGGGATGAATGGTGTGGTGAAAAAACTCCCTCCACTTCATCGTCCTCATCACTAGAAAAGTGAGAGGGAATAGGGGATAGTTGTCAGTGCCATGCAGACAGTTCCAGTGAGAGACCGGTACCAAGTAATGGGGGATGGTGAGACTAGCAAATCGCTCGAATGAATAAACTGCAGTGCCGAGGTAGAAGAAGCCAGAATATACTGCGCTGGGTGCAGCGGCGGTGCCATAGGGTCAGCCAGCGCAGATTGGTGCGGCACCGTATGCGTCTGCATAGGTGGTTCAGGTGTGGGTGCCACAACAGCAACCGTAGTTGTGTGGCCTGGGCAGACTCAGCTGAGTTGGCACCGAGTCCTTTGCAGTGCTGAGCAGTGGCGTATTAGAAGAGGCAGGCAACTTTAAGCCTGTAGCCTAGACACTGGAGCAGTGCATACTGGCAGCAGCTGTAGTATGCATGGTACCGGAGGTGCCCAGAGTGTCATATGTGCTGAGCCGGAGACTTGCTTGGAGACCATTTGGAGGCTGACTGGTTTCTGTGAGGTGATGAAGCTGGCCATTTTTAATCCTTCGGGGACTTAGGCGGGCTTTGTCTTGAGTAGAACTCCTGACCTGGATCAGAGACAGGTCTGAGGGACTTCTCCTTTAAAATTAACTTGAGCCTCAGGTCTCCGTCCTTTCATGCCCTAGGCTTCAGCTTACTGCAGTGGGCACACTTTTGGGGGATGTGGGAATCCCCCAAACAATGAACACATTGAGAATGGCCATCAGAGATAGGGATGGCCTCTCTGCATGTAGTGCATCTCTTAAAACCTGGCAAGCCAGGCATAATATAAACGGTCTAAGTGAGTGACAGAAAAAAACTGGGAAGGGGCGGGGCGGAGGGTGGTTAAGAGAAAAAGGGGAGAGAGGAAATAAAACTTTTTTTTCATAGATATTAGGTCAGACTGGATGATCATAATGGTCCCTTCTGACCTCCTGCACAACACAGGCCACAGAACTTCACCCACCACTCCTGCAAAAAACCTCTCACCTATGTCTGTGCTATTGAAGTCCTCAAATCGTGGTTTTAAGACTTCAAGGAGCAGCAACTGACCCGTGCCCCATGCTACAGAGGAAGGCGAAAAACCTCCAGGGCCTCATCCAATCTGCCCCGGAGGAAAAAGTCCTTCCTGACCCCAAATATGGAGATCAGCTAAACCCTGAGCATATGGGCAAGATTCATCAGCCAGATACTACAGAAAATTCTTTCCAACTTATTGGATTAAAATACTAGATAAACTGTATAAACAACTGACTGTCTAAAAGTGAAAATCCTTGAGTGAGACTGCTGAGCTCCGTCTCAGGCTGGGGACAGTAGAGAAGGAACTGAGGAGCCCGGGCCACGAGCACACAATATTGAGGCACCATCGGTGCATGAGGCAGGCACCATGCATGGGCAGGTACTGCACAGGTACTGCTGTAAAAATCTCTGAGCAAAGGCACACACCAACACCTGGAGTGGGCACTCACAGGGACATCTCTCAAAGAAGAATGGAGTGGTTCTTTCAAGAGGATATTTTGGGTTGTTGTGATAATTGGGCCCACATATTTACTGTAGTTGTGAGTTAACTATAAGAAGTGAGTGAAAGTTCGTAAGATGTCACAGTAACTTAGAACAACAAATGTTGATGGGAAAAAGTACGAAAGGGAATCAGACAGACCGAATTAGTCCATACAAAAAGGCCTACTGATATAAATCAAGGACTCTGTTCAGATCATGCTTGGTAAACAAGAAAAGCATGGAACCAGAAATCAGTGAACCAAAATTGGTGTGTCAAAAACTACGTCTTATGGGTGGACAAAATAATGAGGGGATAGGCTCTTCCACCAATCACTCCCTTTGTGGGTCCTTAAACAAAAGGACTTTCAGGAACAAAACTGGCTAGTGGAGGACGCTTCACCACCCAAGCTGCTATCCCCACTATCTCCTCTGACCCCGGACCTTCTTTGTCCTAATCCTGAGAGATGTCCTGACCAGAGACACACACACACACACACCCCATCACCACCTCAAATGTTTCCAGATGAATCCCAACCACCACCTGGGATGAAACAGGATCAGACATAGGCACTGGCTTCCTATGGACCCACGGGATGCTCAATCCCCACCCCGCTCCTTCCCTCATGCCCCCACCCCTGTCCCACCTCTTCCTGCCCTGCCCCAGGCCATGCCCCCACCCCACTTCCCAAGTCCCCCGCCCGCCTCTTCCAGCCCTGCCTCTTCCCACCCAGTTCCGCCCCTCCCCTAAGCATGCCCCATCCCAGCTTCGCCCCCTTCCCCCCAGCGCCTCCTGCATACTGTGAAACAGCTGATTGCGGTGGGCAGGAGGCACTGGGAGAGAGGGGGAGCAGTTGATCGGCAGGGCTGCCAGCGGGCAGGAGGCGCTGGGGGGGGGCGTCGGGGGGGGGAGAGGGAGCTGGCTGCCAGTGGATGCTAAGCACCCACTAATTTTTTTCCTGGAGCACCCACACAGTCGGTGCCTATGGGATCAGACCTTAACAGCAACAGTAGCAGCTCCAAGCCATCTCAACTAGCTTCTCTTTTCCCCCAAAGGACAGTCATTACCATCTCATCTACCATACTGTCTAAGAGACTGTCAGACAAGGTGGTTTTTCCTTCTAAAAACTCACTCCAGCTAAAGGGAAATGGAAAGTGAAAAGGGATGTTGTTAAAATGAAGGCCTCACTTAATACTTTACAGTTCAAGTGCTTCAACATTTTTTCCTTCTTTTCTTCATCTTTAATAAAAGGGTAAAATAATTTTTGTTAATGATGTGTTTGCCATGGTGCTAAGCAGGCTGAGGTCTCCGTATACCAAACCCCGAACCTTGTTTAAACACTGGACAGTGAGTGGGTTATACTAACACCTTTGGGCTATATATTCTATTTAAATTAATAGAACAGGTTGTAGGCAGGAGCCCCAGTAGTATGCTGTAAAGGTTTTTGTTAAAAGAGCCAAACACTCGAATGAGGGCAAGTTTCCGATTCCACATAGTGTGTGGACCTTGTTTCAGTATAGGCTGAGAAGGGTACTTGCCCACATTCTACTAAAGCAATATTCTTCTCATCACAAAATTACACACTACTTAAAATAGTTATCAAAAGAAATCATGCAGCAATTTTGTGCCATGTAGAGTAAACCCTCAGCGTAGGCAACAGAAGTTATGTATTTTGTCACCGTTCACTTATATTATTTTTGCAATGCTTTAAAACACAGAAAAGCCAAATGCAAAAGAAATCTTTAACAAAAAAATCAAAATCATATTTATCCCTCAGAACGGACTGATAGAAAATGGACAGCAAAGAATAAATCAAGACAACTTGGACAATCATATGGATCTCCTATGTTAATGTGCACTTGCACACTTAAATAGTGCATTCAATCTCAATGGAAGACCTGCCCACTTATTTTTGTATACTCGTATTTAGACACCTAATTTTTAGACCCTCCGTTTGGCGCATCATTTAAATGTAACCTGGTTAATGTTATTCAATAACCATGTATACCCATGTTAAGGGCAACACAACTGAATCTTTATGAAGATTACCTTTTAGACATTATTAAGAGCCTAACTTAGGGCAATGCTCCACGCTTCACCAAGGGATAGCTGGTATTTCAGGACACAACGAAAAAAAAAATCACACAAACTCCACACACAAAAGTAATGGAAAATTAACTTTACACTGGCTGTGGCTGCAAATATGCAGAAAATTAAGCAATCACTCTGGTCTCTGACACAATAAATATGTTTTTCAAGCTTTCTGAAGTGTTTCTTTTCCTCGTGGCATTTCTTTCCTTTCTTCTGCTTAGTCTCTAATCATGGAGTTTGTGCAAGTTTTCCATTTCCATTTGTTTTGATCAGGGTCTGATCAACTCCTGCTGGCTGTACAATGAGTGACATGTCTCAGGAAGACACCTGTCTATTTTCAAAGGTACAACAGTATAGCTTTAGAAAAAGCAAACCAGAGAACTTTTTCCCAGATGAGAAGAACTATTCTCCTCTCTCTTTAAACTGGTTTTTAAGTCAGTGGATAAGTTGCTACATAAATCCCTCCTCCTAAAAAATTAAAAACAGGTCAATGACTGGGGCTGAAATGCAGGTGATTTTTTTCCCAGGATCATACTTCCTACCTGGTGATACAGAGGCCAGTGAACTATTTTACTGATTGATTAAAAGGAATTTCAGGTCAATACTGATTCAACTCCCTTACCTAGGACAGAAAAAGTGATAGAGACACTTGTATTATACTAACTTAGCATCTTCCATTAGGATTGATTGTCTCAAATGGCTGCTCAGAATGATGGTCCCTTTGTCCCATAGTAACCAAAGTGACTTTTTCTGTGTAAAGCAGACTCATCTTCTTTGGTCCTTAAAGTTAAAATATCAAAACATACCTGTGCACTTCAGGAGGCTCTCTCTGGATTTTAGAGCTTGCTTCAACAACCTCTTTGGCGACCTTTCCACTGTAAGGAAACATGAATTTGAATGGTTTCAGAGTAACAGCCGTGTTAGTCTGTATTCGCAAAAAGAAAAGGAGGACTTGTGGCACCTTAGAGACTAACCAATTTATTTGAGCATGAGCTTTCGTGAGCTACAGCTCACTATGCATCCGATGAAGCGAGCTGTAGCTCACGAAAGCTTATGCTCAAATAAATTGGTTAGTCTCTAAGGTGCCACAAGTACTCCTTTTCTTTTTATGAATTCGAATACTCAAGCAACTTTTGAGGGATTTTTTTAATTTATGTTAACATTAATATGTAGCTGTAACATGAACTATTAAAATGGCCACAAAGAAAAGCAACACATTTTTAGAAGACAGGATACCAGAGTACTTTTATTTTTTAATTTATCAGAAATCAATGTAGTGCTCCCCCTGAAAATACAGGAGATCATTTATCTGCAGAACAAGTACAGAAGAGCTGTGTCAGCATGAGTTTCACCCCGCTGTCTCACCAAGGTATGTCTACCCTGATTCTAGAAGCATCTGGTGAGAGTAGTTCAATCTCTATGCTATCCAAGTTTTGTCTTGTCTTGAGACTGCAACAAAGGATATTGTGGCTTTTTTCTTATGTGAAACACTGTTCACTACGATCTAAATGAAACCACCAACTAATTTCATAAAAGACAGTGAAGAGCAATCAGGCTTTGAATCCCTACTGACCTGCATTAGGAACCCTAGAGGTAAAGGCTCAATTTCCCATTAAAAATTTTCCAAGCTCTCTTCCACCCTCGGAATGGTTAATCTTAAAAAAAACATAAGGACAAGAAAGTGCATACCTATATCGAAATCTACTGCCTTTAAAAAATATTTTGCTGCTGGACATCGTCTTGATCTGACTTGATTTTGCATACCTTCCAGAAAAAGAAGAGTACATGGTTGTCACATTTTCAAAAAGTGTAAAAAGCAACTTAATATACAGAAATGAGCAAGACAAATGACCAATTGTGTTATTCTTCTACTATACCAGAATATTCTATAATTGGCAGTTTAAAACTTTTGTAGTGGTATGTGTAATAATTTCAACATAAAATTACATGTGAAACATAACAGAGTTATCTCACAATTTAGATAGTATGGAAAGACTGCATACCAATGAGTGATTATCTGGATAACAGAGCAAGAAAGTAAAACATGTGCCTACAGGGCCCGTAGAAGTTTATACATACACCATGTGAACCAACCACCATAGAAACGTGTGCCTACAGGACCCGTAGAAGTTTATATATACACCATGTGAACCAACCACCATAGAACCCAGCAAGGGTTCTTACAATATCCTGTACATGGGAGGACTAGGACAGAGATGTGGTTACCTCCACACTGCCTAGCCATGCCAGAAGGACAGGAGGTAATGGATGTGGTTTAATAAGGCCACATCTTTATTCACCTAAAAATCTGGAAGAACCTGGCAATAAATGGTACAGTGCAGATCATCATAATTTGCTTAATCATTTCCATATAATCCTCACCTGGTCCCAACCAGTCCATTACTGGAATCCTGCCAGGCTCCCCCTGTTGGAAGTGAACGGGGGCTATAAAAGGAGGAGGGGGAACCGTCTCCCTGCTGTGAGACACAGTAGCCCCAAAATCCCCCTCCCTCAGCTTCCTTAAGGGATGCTTTCCTTCAAATCCTTTTCCAGTCCATTTTATCTGATAACTGTATCCCTTCCATTATGGACATCTGCCATAAGTTTTATGTACTACATTGTGACATTATAGCCTAATCACCCCTCACACACAAATACACACCCATCCCACCAGGTCCCAGACCTGCTATGGGGAAGACAAGTACCCTGCACAACCTCGGCCATTTGGTGGTGAGGGAAAAACTATTTCCCAGCCCCCAAAGAAAAGGGCAACTAGCATAGTGAGTAATGAGGAAACCTGGCCCTTTTACAAATTCATGGGTGCGAATGCCAGCCTGATCTGGGTAAGAGAAGGCTTTTTTGGGACTGCCTGGGATATAAATACCCAGCCCTCACTCTCTCAGTCAGCAGGAAGGGCAGTGCCCTCCCCAGACCTGTCCCAACCGCTTCTTGCTCCTCTCCCCTTTCCTGTTCCATGTTGGTAAACTTTCCCTCCCTCCCCTTCTACTACCCATTGTAAGGGGAGGGCCCCTTAAAGTGGCACAAACCCTTTTTCCTCCAGCAAGCCACACAAGGACTCCCCACATGGATGCTGCAGTAAGCATGCTGGTATTACTGAAACAAATATGAAACAAAAGAACAGGAGTTCCTCACTCAGAAAACAGCCAGAAAACACATTTTCTGTGTCTTCACACAGTCTATGTACGTGTAGAGTCTACCTAGTCCGGTCACTGAATCAGCATGCAACAGCCTTTGGCTACATTAATCAGAGCTTGAGGGAGGGAGGGGGTCTGGCTTATGAACATCAAGGAACAATATGGCTCCAGATATGCCAACCTCTCTGCTATTTTGTAGTTTTGAAATGTCAGGTGGATTTCATATTTCTTCCCCAACCTTGAAGAAACTCTTATTTATAGCTGTGTGCAAATAATCACACAAATATTTTAATACAAGGCATGATTAAGGGATAGGCATGTCTAGGTCCCTAGCTCCTAGAGTCACATGAAGAGAACAGAATCTCAGCCTTCATTTTTAAAAGAGTGAAGTTTCTACTTGTTATGGTTGAAAAGAAAGCTTGAAATCATGATTCAAATTTAACCAAGGGAATGTCTCACCAGCAGGAATTGCATGCAAGTCTGTTTGGTTTTTTTTTAAATGAAAATATTTTTTGGGTAGCAAATTGATTGTAAGTAATTTTGTGTAGCCAGTCTACAGGGTTTGTACTGTATGTAATGTTCCAAAGTAGAACTATTCATAGAGTCCAATTTTATCTTGGTTAGACTTTCAGCAGGGCTGCACAAATATTATGCTGTTGTATCACTTAGAATCATAGAATATCAGGGTTGGAAGGGACCTCAGGAGGTCATCTAGTCCAACCCCCTGCTCAAAGCAGGACCAAGCCTGACCTTAAAAACCTCTAAGGAAGGAGATTCCACCACCTCCCTAGGGTAAGTTTATGCACTTACAGTGCACTTTATGTACTGTTTGGCAAGGTGGTCCGGTGCCAAGATAGGGATATGGGTTCTGTCTATCGCCCCACCACAGTTAGGGAACCCCATTGCAGCAAAGCTATCCACTATGAGCTGTACATTTCCAAAAGTCACTACCTTTGTTAACAAGTTATTGATTGCCCTGGCTACTTGGATCCAGCAGCCCCCACTGTAGATTTTCCCACTCCGAATTGACTCCTGACTGACCGGTAGCAGTCAGGTGTTGCAAGCTTCCACAGGGCTATTGCCACTCAGGGCAGGTCTCATCTCGGTATTCCTGTGCTTCAGGGCGGGGGAAAGCAACTCACAAAGTTCCATGAAAGTGGCCTTACACATATGAAAGTTTTGCAGCCACTGGGAATCATCCCATACCTGCAACACTATGCAGTCCCACCAGTCTGTGCTTGTTTGCCAGGCCCAGAATTGGCGTTCCACTACTTAATTGGCAACGTCCAATTTCATAAAGAACTTTATGTTCAGAAACACCAGCAATTTTTTAAAATTCCCCAATTCTGGGTGAAAAGGTGGGAGGTTTCTCTGAATCCCAAATCTGTCTTTGCTGGTTCTATACTATTATCCTAGGCTTTGGTTCACAGTTTTCTTTGGTCCCTCCAGGCTTCTTTTTGACTCTTTCCTATGAGCCATTGGGCCAGCTTTCTTTACTGTCTATGGCCCCCTTGTGCTCCTCTCATCTCCCTGACTTTGCAGTCTTCTGGCTCTACTGGCTCTTTTCTGGTCTCCTCAGCTCTGTTATCAATTTTATAATGTCTTCATGAATCTTCACATTCTCCCACATTACTCATTAATGAAACAGCCAGAAAAATCCGTCAACTTCCTCCATCAGGCTAAGGAAATACTTCCTTCTTTCTTGTAGCACATTAGTAGGTTTTGAGTGTAGATGGTTTGCAATGCTATGCAACCTATCTTCATTTCACTTTAACTCTGTAGACTGTTTATTTATAGCAACCACTAATCTAATCTACCAGTGTACTCCTGTCCATGGAATGCTACTTCCAATCCTCACCTACTCAATTAGTAACATACTTCCATTCGGTCTACAGACACTGAAATGAAACAGGAGAGTATATTTTCAAAAACTTGACGAAACAACCTCACAGGGTTGTATGGAAGCCACATGGAGAGTGTGGCAAGGAAAAGAGTAGATGGGGTAATGATGCCTGAGACCCACATTATGAACATTGCTACTTGGACAGCAAAATGTCAGATGATATTTTATACCAGTCCACATTGGACATTCATACTTTGACAGCTCCTACTGTCTAAAGGTGAAGAATGTTCTTAAGTAGAACCTCTGTAATGATTCAGCTTCAAACATAGTTTTCAAATGGAATATAACTAAAGTAATGGCTATATTGTAACAGGTCTATATTTTATGCCTTTCATTCAATACACTGTTGCATCCGTGTTAAACTGAAAGAAAGAATCTGCTTCAACATAAAACAGATAATTAACAACCTTGTTAAGACACAAATTCTATCTCCCCAGTCACAAGTCATTCCCCCTCCCCTCAGTGCTGGCTACTTTGCAAGCACCAAAGACACAGCATTTTTACAAAACAAAGTATGCCAGATGCTGTAAAGAAACTCAAAGTAGCAGGAATAAAAGGAACATGCCCAAAGGGAAATGTTAGTATACAAGGCGAAAGATCTAATTAAGTAAACTGGGGAAAGGAAAAAAATGAATGAGTACCTTTGATGATTTATCTGCACGGTATCTTTTGAGGTGTAAGAGAGGGGATAGTTTCTGGACTTCTTCCTTCTCTTGCAACTGATTTATAGCCATTTACTTTTTGAACTAGATGAGTGGCAACTTTCCCAAATGCATCCAACAGCAGGTCCACCTTTTTGAAGTCTATTAACCCATGCTGTGGAATTCCTAGTCACCAGTTACCAGCCCTTGTGGCTTCACTGGAAAATAATGTTTATTCAAAAATGCCCGTAAGAATAATACTTACGGCTCAGCACTCTCCTAGCATAGATCTCAAAGCACTTAACAGAGGTAGGTAGAATTATTCTCACCATGTTACTCAGAGGAGAAACAGAAACAGAACAGTTAAGTGCCTTGCTCAAGTTTGCAGAGGTGGTCAACAGCTGAACCAAGAGTAATATCCATGTTCCCTGACTCCTGGTCTGTCATCCTGTTCACTTAGCTACACATTGCTGCTACAATCTTAGCTAATACAGGCTATTTGGAAGAAAGTTCTTGATCCTCCACCCTAAAAAGCACCAAATGCCTCCTCAACTATTATCCTCGTTTGTAATGAAGTACTACCTCACCTCCTAGTATACCAATTTGCATATTTATCCAAATATGCTTTTTTGGCATCTACATTTAATGATGCAGCAATACTGTTTTTGTCTTCCATCCTGTTAAAGACACATAGAAAATTTCACATGGAACCATCTTCTACCCTAGTTCACACGCTTTCCTTTTACAATGATGAACTGATGTAGATTTACTTACTTATAAAAAGCCTGGTTCTCCACCCCACACTTCCAAAGATGCTTGCAGGCTGCTGGTGTAGAGGTATGAAATGACAACATAGCCTTTTTCTAAGTGTAGAAAAAAGAAATAAGAAAAAACATAAAAGTTGAATTCTTTGAGACTGTGGAACGGATAGAAACTCTGTCCACTAGAAACATTTAGGACCAAATTTTCCTAAGTGACATCAATCCACACTTCATTGCAACCCATTTGCACTTGATTTTCCCCTCTATCTGTGAAAATGGATTTTTCACATAACCAAGCTACTTTTGTGGGGGAGAAGGAGATGGTTGAGTGATTTGTTAAGAGAGAAATGGACTCAAGGTCATACCCATTTTAGCTGTAGGTAGAGAAAGCTGAGTTTTACGCAAATGAAGCAACATCCCAATTTTCATATTTAATGAATATGCATTACCTCAACTCCCCTGTCAAATCCTTGAATTCTTTGCTTCTTCTGCATATAAAGATAATAAATTCTCTCCCTCAAAGCCATCACTTCCTTCTTGAGTTCCCCCCACCCTCTGACCTGGCTCCCCCTTGACTTTCCACTATGTTCTCCTCTCTTGTTCTTGTTCTCCACATAGGCCCTCCCCCCCGTCCTCCTTCCGTCTCTCTGGCTACCCATTCTCCCTGCTGACCGGCTCTCTTCCTCACTACTATGTCCATCCCTATCTTTGACTCTTTATCCACTACTTCAAGCTTCCCCCACCCCCAACCAGCTTTCCTCATTTAAATCTCCCTATTTCCCTGGACTGACTCCCCCCATACCATGGCTCATTCTATATTCCCCCTCTAGTTTCTGGTTCCCTGTGTCTAGCTTCTTTCTTCCATCCTCCCTCCCCCGTCTAGATTGTGGTCCTCAACATGGCCATAGCCTTAGAGACAGCGATGCCCAACATCACTCTGACCTGCATTACTCTACCAGCCTGAAGGTCATGGGCAGGTTAAGAGGTATGCTCTAGGCAGAGCCTCTGTGGTCAGAACACCGGAGAATGAACAAATACTAGAAGAAACTAACTATACAGACACTAGATAGTGAGCTTTTCCCACAAGTCTGCAGTTCTCCCACTCAGCTGCTTGGGAGTCCAGCAGGATGCACCTCAAATCAGAAGGCTCCCAAACAATCAAGAGACTTTAAAATTCAAGTCTGATTTAAGGCCCATGTAACAGGATCAGCTGCCTCCTGAGTGCTTCTTGTGTCTGGGGTGACTCTATAGCACCCAGCTTCAGTTTGCCTTTCTGGACTCAACTCCCAGAAGGTTTCACAAGTCAAACAGCAGCAGCCTTTCTTGGGTTCTGGCTTATTAACATAAAAGTCAAAATAATTCAAACTGTCCTCAAAATCCCAACATAATTCAAGGAATCACACCAAGGCTCCTCTTAACTCAAGTCTTCCACTGATCCATGTCTGCTTTGTCCAACTCTCTCTGGCTCTGAGGGTATATCTATACAGCAGTTAAACACCCACAGCTGGCCCCAGTCAGCTGACTCAGGCTCACAGGGCTTCAGCTGTGAGACTGTAAAACTGCTGTGTAGACATCTGGATTCAGGCTGGAGCCCGAGCTCTGGGACCCAAAGAGGGGGTAGGATCCCAGAGCCTGGGCTCCAGCCCAAGACTGAGCATCTATACAGCTATCTTTAAGCCCACAGCCTGAGCCCAGCAAGCCCCAGTCAGTGGATCCTGAGCCAGCTATGGCTGGGCCACGGGTCTTTTGTTCTAGTGTAGACATCAGCAGGCAAACCCCCTTTGCTGGTCCCCTGGTTTCTCAGAGTCACTGCAGGAGCCTTCTGCTCACTGCAGCTCTTTTACAGTAACAACCACAGCATCCTCTCCCTGGTTCCCCCTCTCTCTAGAAACCAGTTGCCCTCTGTCAGGCCCCATAGTTAGACTATTAATAAGGCTCAAGTGGCCTGCCAGTTCCCTCCTAAAAATCCCAGTCCACCCTGTAACAGCTGTAGCAAGGTGAGCACCCACTCCAGCCCTGAAAGGATTGGAAAAGCCCAATCCTTGGGGCTGGGGAAGGAAGTAAAACCCTGGCTGATTGGGGGAAATGGTGGCAGCTGAGGGCCATGCCCCAATCAGCGCCCAGCTGGTCTATAAAGGCTTTGAGCCAGAAGTTTCAGGAGAGTCTCCCTCTATAGGCACAGGGAGAAGGGCCTGGCTACAAACTGCTGAGCAGGATGCGCAGGGCTGGGGAAGGGCCAGAGCCAGAGGAGCTGGGAGCTCCAGCCTGGAAAGCCCTATTAGGTATGGGGGTTGTAGAGGCAGCAGGTCCAAACCCCTTCGCCTCTAATGAGTGGCTTATACTGCAGTCTGCCCCAGGGAGCAGAGGGGCTAGTTGGTGACTGGCAGTAGCCTAAGATGGAGGTGAGGTGGAGATAGTGGGTGGAGGTTCACATGGGAGGGGGAGACCCAGAACTGTGGAGGTACTGCCAGGGGGCAGCACCCAAAACAAGGGCACCAGGGTCCAGGAGGGACATGGGGGCCAGGGGCGGCGAGACGCTGGCCTGAAGGAGGCGCTCTGGAGGCTGGATGCTAATTCCCTGATGATGACCAGCAGGAGGTGCTGCTGGGTGAGTCTGCACCCTGTGACATAGCCCACTTGAAAATTTAACCATAGGGGTCAGGGGCTCCTATTTTATGCTGGTGCAATTCCCACATTTAGATAATTTGACCCTTAAAACTAGACTAGGTAAACACTAGGGAACAAATTATACAGAAAAATCCCTGCACTGCATGGTTGGATTAGATTAACCTAATAGGTGTTGTCAGATCTAATTCCTTTGTCAAGTTAGATACCTTTTTCTCAAACAATAAACAATCACAAGTTTATTTTTATTTTACATGTAATCTACAATATATGAAATACAATTTGTCAAACCATCTGTTAAAAAACCTGTTTTAAAATTAAAATACACTAGTGACTTTTTAAAACTAAATCTAAATCACTCATACAAATTTAGTATAAAACTAATATCCAACCTCTTTCTGAGTTCCAAGCACATAAAATGTCTTCCCTTCAAATTTCAATTTACAGACATCAGCCCTAAAAAGAAAACAACTTTTAAGTAAAGGAAAAAATTGCAGTGAACAAAAGTGATGTGCATTTTCATGCAAATTTAACTGATTCACAAATGTAGAGCAGGCTGTTATTATCTCATCAACAGTGCACTCTTGGTAAATAATGTAAAATCCATAGTGCTAGAGCAAATAATATACTAATTTTCCTCAGAGTAGAGAATATAGACTTGGGGTGTTATGCTTTCCACATTGTTGTGAGCCTTTAAAGAGTTCCTTTGGACCAGGGAGGAAAGAGAAACTTACATTTATTTGAGCGTGGGCGTGCACCTGGCGCGGTTCACCCCTACACCTGAGGCCTGCCCCTTTTGCAGCGTGAGGGAGAACCTGGCGCATGCCTAACTCGAATGCACCAGGTTGCAGCCCCTATTCCAGCTCCTCCAGAACCTCTTGTTGAGGTTCTGGCTACACCTTTCCCCACACTTGTTCCTCTTTGCACACCCTATCCGTGGCCCCACGAAGTCGCGAGACCTCCTCGTCAACCTCCTCCTAGCTCTGGCCAAAGTCTCCATCTACAATACCAGGAGGAGGATGTTGGACGAGCGGGTGCTCTGCGACTGCGGGGCCTATTTCCGTTCCTCCCTAGTTTCGTGCATCCGGACAGAGTTCCACTGGGCAGCGTCCACTGGCTCCCTCAACAGCTATGAGGAGCAATGGGTTCTCTGCTCGGTATCCTCATTTTGAACCTCTGACCCTCACTCCAGTCCTTGTTTTTCATTAGTTGTCCCCCGTAATCAGTTGGTCCCTGGGTCCAGTGGTCCCTCCCGCTAGGCTGGGGGAGGGGCCTTTAGCAGTGGGTGGGCTTGCGCCCACCCACTTCCTGGGTTTTCCAATAAGAACTTATATTTATGCTTCAGAATTTTTCTTATCTTTAAAATCTTGGAACCCATTTGGTACTTAAAATGAAGAACAGGTAAAACCTTTAGGAGCCAGATGCTGCACAGAAAGGTCTGGAAGTTTCCATGCAGAATGCTGCAAATGCATCTTATTTCTCACCAGCAATATCCCATCTATTTGCATATCTGCTTATTTATGCACTGATGTCACTCATCATTGTATCTGAACACTTACAAATAGCTCATAATATGCCAAAATGCATGGGTTTTTATGATGCTTAGTATCTCTAATATTGGGTACAATGAGATAAAACATATATTTTACTGTGTGTCCTAATCAAGATTTAAACCACTAAAAGAGGACATATCAGTCGTGCACTAACCTCCTTCCCCTCCTAGTTTATGTATTTTCATTTAATTGCATGATAAATTATTAAATGAATAAAACTATTAAAATTATTGTAGTTTCTCAAACATTTCTAAGACTTTAGCAAGCAAATGGTTGGTGCTGAAGAGATTCTAGATGCAAAGAGGAATGTGCTACAAAGAAAAAACTTTCTAACAGGTACTGCATTTTAATCATAAATGTACCGTATCAATGAAAGGACGGAGGATTACTCAGACATTTTAATTGAGCCTCTGTGATGAGCCTAATATTTTGCTGCTTTTTTCTTTTTTGACTGACCCATTTATTTGAGATGAGCATGTTTTGCCAGTACACAATGAAAGGTTTGAACACAAGGGAAGATGCCTAAAGGTTGCAGATCACCAAAGCACCATGTGCTCCAACCACATCTCAACCAGACCCCTCGCCCCGTCCCCAAGAATGCTTTCATTTGACTGCAGTTTAGAGAAATAGATAGAGGTGGCTACTCTGACTTTAGGCAAGCGGGGGATTCCAGACTGGCCAACTTTCTGGGTTTTTAGATGTTTCTGTACATCTGTAGGAAAAAAAACAGTCTACAGAGAAATCCCCATCTGTACGGCTTCTCTTCCCTATTCCCCCACCTCTTGGGGAATGGCAATCAATGACAGCTCTGTTCCATCCCCTTCTAAGATGATGCTCTGGGAATATTTTGTGTGAAGAGCCATCTAGGAGGCAGTTGCTCCTGTCATCGGTTCAGCAATTTCTCTGATTACTTGAACTTCCCACTTAAACCTTTGGAGTTAAAATGGGGAGGATGGCTGAGGCGTCAATGAAAACTCTCCCAGTGCTCCCCACAATACTTTCAGTATGTGTGTGGGGATGTTTTGCAATTAAATTGGCATGGAGTGTTGGTTTTTGGAGCGGCGTTTGGTTTTATCTTGCAATGAAGGTGGTTATTTTGAATGGAGCTGCTTTTATTAGCAATTAGCAAAATTAAACTGATTTGGAAGAAGGGGTTATTTTGCAATGTAGATGATTGGGGAGCTGGAACTAAATCCTGGTAATAGGATGAGACGAATAAAACAATTTTCCAGGAAACAAATGGCAAAGAATATGAAATTCTGAAGACTTTTGCATTTCTTCTTTCCTCTATCCTTCTTTCTCTTAGTCTTGGTATGTATCTACAGAATTATTCAAAATTGTACACATTTATGAAGACTTGAAAGTACTAGGGTTTGCTCCAAGAATGTTGGAAGGTATGGGATTAGGCTATGACAAGAGAATCCCCCTCTGGGGCAGCAGTAATTCTCTTGTACCAATGGAGTGATATAAAGGGAAATTAGCCTGTGCCAAAGACCTGGCTGTATGCCACACCAAATACAACTATAACTGCCAATAATTCTAATCAAAGTAGTGGCCTATTCTAGAACTTGACCATTGACCTTCTGCATAATCCATTTTGCTCATCAGAGCTATTTAAAATGAAAATAAGTGGAGTACACCATAATTTCTAAGTTATTCCATCAACCTCCGAAAAGCCGAAGATGTTATGAAAGACTGGAAATGCTGGCAAGAGAGCTTCAATCTGCCTTCACTAATGTTGTCATAGCTTCAGATGTGCCCTATAACAGTGAAATCCTTGAGATATGAAGCAAGTTGCCTTAAGAAAGAAAAAACATTAGGACCAAATCTACTTATATTTAGAAATCTGAAAGGGAATGATCATTTATAAACATATAAAATCCCACCTCCTCTCCCACCTTAAGTCCTTCTTTAAAAAATCCTATTTTTATTCATATTTGAATGAGAAATTGACAGCACATTCAAGAGCCAAGCATAATGTAGTAGGAATTGTGAAACCTTCCTATGCACCCCTGCCATTATACCTCCAACGTCATAGCTATTCAATTTTTGAGCATCTCTGTCAATTAGTTTGACTTATTCAAGTTTGTCATGTAGACTAATTTCCAGTAAGAAGTAGAATGAGACCAATTTCTT
This sequence comes from Caretta caretta, assembly GCF_965140235.1. NCBI lineage: Eukaryota > Metazoa > Chordata > Testudines > Cheloniidae > Caretta > Caretta caretta. The sequence goes on along the minus strand of NC_134210.1, from coordinate 93,263,558 downwards.
TTTCATATGTGATCTAAAAATCCTTGGAAAAATAAAATGCGAAAGGGAGAAGAAGTGAATCTTCAATATTCCACCTCTAGTTTCCTTAAAGGAATTAGGGGGGAAAAGAATAAAATAAAAGAATATTTAATAATCTAATTAGTTGATATGCTTACCATTTTAACAAATGAATTCTTTTATTTCCCTGGAAAACTACAAAGCCCGTTGCTGTGAATCCTAAAAAGGTAGTGGTCCCGGTTGAATCCTTAAGAGAAAAAAACACAAATTAAAGCTATTTGTTTGTTTGGTTCCCTCCTCTCCGCCCCCCAATATATAACATTCATGGTTGATGGTGTAAAGTCTTAGTCCATTGCAGTCACAGACATGGTATCTGTGTTTTTCTTAGGACTAAGCCTTAACGGTCAACTAATTTTTTTTCTCAACATCTAAGTTCAATCACCAGCTATAAAAAGTCTTGTTTGTTTCTTACTATTTGACTGGATAAAACGGTCTTATGCTTTTTCTTCACATGTAGATTTTGGCACAATGGTAGCACTTAAAGGCTTATTCTTTTCTACGAATACATACACAAATAGTCCCATTTCATAACAGAATGCTCACCAATACAAGCAAGGGATTCAGTTTTGCCCAGACGTGGTATTCTCATCTTATGTCCTTCAGCCTTGAAATTCGTAGGAAAAAACTCTCTCATGTGATTTCCAATACTTCACAATATCGTCTGTGCTGGAAATACTGACACAAGACAGTCTTTCTTGCTGTATTTAGATATTTCCAATTTTGGTGGAAACCAGAAGTGCAAATATAAGTGGTTTTCTTTTAAATTAGTTCACCAAACTTTTTTTTGAATTCCACAAAGAAAAGGTGGGATTCAATTTTTTTGAGCAAAAGTTTAAGTCCGTTTGTTTTACACTAACCAGCTTTCCTATGCCTGTTTCCAAACTCTCATTTGCCTGGCATAATCTGCTTCACTGTTCTAGAAGCTTTATTTCAAATTATTATGCAGTCAAAGAATATTAGGGTTTTTTTAAGCTTCCTGTGGAAGGTAAAAGCAAAAACACAGAGGGACACAGTTTCAAATGTAAGTACCCTATTGTGATTACTATTAAAAAGTCTATAATACCCATACGATGACATCTAAAATAATGCAGAATGGTTCTCATCCAAAGCTCACTGAGGTAAAGGGAATTCTTTTCATTGACTTCAGTGGACTTTGGATCTGGCCCCATACCTAATTTAGAATAGAAATACCTGCAATAGTGCAGATACCGCTTTGGATAAGGGTTGACTGTTTAATGGTGAGCACTGTAAACTGCTACATGTGTGCGTGGGATCTATAGGTCACTTAGTTTGCCCCATAAACCATGTTGGAATGCAGTATTGTTGAAATATAACAATGCAAAGTAACAATTAGAGCATCATAAAAACGGGCAACCTTAAAAGCAAATTATACAGGCAATGCACCATCACTCAAAAACGCAGATGTATGGTGGCTTCATTTGTACATGAGACAACTAGTGGTTATAACCAAAGACACCTTTGTAAAAGAAACACCGAATAGTAGTGGACTGTGAAGTTGAATACATAAGTACATGTCCAATTCACCCTTTTGTATATGCAATTTCCTGTTTGTGTTATGGTTTGTATATGTGGCTGCTCCAACTGAAACACTTGTGTTTGAAATGTCAGCCTAGAAGTCCTAGCAATTGGTGGTGGCTTCTGGACAACAGTAACACTGTTACTGAAATTCTTGGAAAATGTCAAGTATTTCCCATCTAGAGTATTTGTTTAACTCTAATATACTGTTTCTCAAGAATTGCATGCGCCATATAAGATTGAAACTTAGTAAACCCCTCCATAAGATGGCATTAAGAGTGTTTTGAATGGCAAAGAAATTATCAGTTACCAAAACTTTTCCCACAGTACACCTGGCAAAATATACTCTACTTAATATGTTTCTGTTGACTAGAAACAGTTTGAGTAATAACTGTTGTAAGAGGACAGCACAGAACTACAAGTTGTTCACATGGCTGGGATGGAATTACAGTACTTGTGACCTGCCAGGACCCCTCAAAAATCTCCTCATACTGACAGAGCACGCTAGAGTGTCATACTATGAAATACTGCCTATGCAAGACACATAGGTCTTCTGGGACTGACACATAGGTGTTTGTCAACCAACATTTTACAAAGCTGCAACATCTCTCACTTTCTGGGGAGGCTCTTTTAGAAATGTTTTAGTACACATGGCTGGATAAAAATGGGACTAATTCATTGAATCTGATGGTTTTATTAACCTGTAAGATAATTTAGTTTAAAAACCCTGAACTATTACCTTGCAAGGATGGGGATCAACACCATAGGTTTCCAAAGAATGTGCTTTCAGTAGTAAATTAAATTCAGCAACAGCTGGGCTCCGTCCTCTGAAATTACACAATGCAAATGTAGCAGTTTAACAAAAACAAGGAAAAATGTATAATTCATAGATTGTTAGGGTTGGAAGGGACCTCAGGAGGTCATCTAGTCCAACCCCCTGCTTGAAGCAGGACCAATCCCCAATTTTTGCTCCAGATCCCTAAATGGCCCCCTCAAGGATTGAACTCACAACCCTGGGTTTAGCAGGCCAATGCTCAAACCACTGAGCTATCCCTCGGTTCAGTTCAGTAGGCCACAGTCATCAAAACCAGACAAAGAAAGAAAAGACCTACCAACACGTACACAATTTCAACCATATAACATTTCAAAGAGGGAACTAGGAGATCTTTCATGTAACTTCTGCTGGTGCTCTGCCCTAATGCCTAGTCTTTTCAGATTAAATTTTGATGGTTTTTGCATACTGCCAGGACTCCAGTGATCTGTGCAGTTAATCAGGGTTATCAAGTATCCATGAAATGTTCTTGTGTACGCACAAGTCGAGTCTTACCATGAAATAAACCTCAGCATCTGTTTTTTCCACACACAACCTCCCAAACTAATTTAAAAGGATTGTCCAGATTAAGATACATTCCTTCCAGCTCAGGGTATTGACAAGGCAATCATATTACACAGACTACTGAGATGCATGCCTAATTATAGCAAACCCCACTACCACCACCGTAGTTTAAAATCTGTCAGCATTTCTATTATGACAGGTTTCAGAGTAACAGCCGTGTTAGTCTGTATTCGCAAAAAGAAAAGGAGTACTTGTGGCACCTTAGAGACTAACCAATTTATTTGAGCATAAGCTTTCGTGAGCTACAGCTCACTTCATCAGATGCATACTGTGGAAAGTGTAGAAGATCTTTTTATATACACACAAAGCATGAAAAAATACCTCCTCCCACCCCACTCTCCTGCTGGTAATAGCTTATCTAAAGTGATCACTCTCCTTACAATGTGTATGATAATGAAGTTGGGCCATTTCCAGCACTAATCCAGGTTCTCTCACCCGCCCCCCACAAACCCACTCTCCTGCTGGTAATAGCTTATCTAAAGTGACCACTCTCCTTACAATGTGTATGATGATCAAGGTGGGCCATTTCCAGCACAAATCCAGGGTTTAACAAGAACGTCGGGGGGGGGGGGGGGGGGGAACCAAGGGGAAATAGGTTACCTTGCATAATGACTTCATCATTCCCAGTCTCTATTCAAGCCTAAGTTAATTGTATCCAATTTGCAAATGAATTCCAATTCAACAGTTTCTATTATTATTAATTTCTATTATATGGCCTTATTTTTAGGAAGCGCTCCATAATCAACCACAAATATTCACTAAAGCCTAAAACCTGGAATGCAAAGTCAACCCTGAAGCAAATTTTACTGGTTTTAATTCCTTCGTTGCCAGCTTCCATTATAAACCATTGCAAGATTATTTTTTTAAGATGCTGTGGAATGCCAATATTTTCAAAGAGAGGTATTGGTGATTTGAGAGACAACTCTTTGTGGTATCCTAATATCTAGTTTGCTTTGACCACAGCTGCACACTGAAGCAAGGACTTCACTGAGCTGCCCAGGTCCCTGTCCTGAGGCGATACAATCAGTTTAGTACCCTGTAAGCCGTCAGAGTAGTTCAAATGCTTTCTTCCAATGTGCATGATTTTGCATTTACAAAACATTGAACTACATCTGCCACTGTGCTGCTTGCAGTGTTATCCTTGCTTGCTTTGTTCCTCTCTGGCATTCCTCAGTCTCCCTGGGGGTGACTAACCTAAGCACCTTTGTCATCTACAAATTTGGCTATGTCACAGCTCACCCCTCTTTTCAAATAATTAGTAAATATATGAATCAACATCAGATCTAGTACATAATCTTGCAGCACCCCGCTGTAGTTCTCTTGCCATAAAGAAAATTCACATTCGTTTCTATGCTTTAACTTCTGTCTCTTTGCCAGTTTTTTATTCAGGAAAGTCTAAGTTATGTTCGTTCTCTACTAAAAGACCATAGATGAGAGATCCAGGAACAAAGCCCAAGTCTCCTGAGTCCCAGTCTAGTGCTCTCTATCTCCTGAAGAACAGTGCCTCACTGACTCACTATTTACTTTGGCATGTCTGTTCCTTATAATCTACATCAGAGCAATGTAAAACATTAACTCGGAGAATAAGAGAAGAGCTAGTCAACAATTTTTCATTGAATTTTTTCATGATAAAAAGTTTTTTTGGAAAGAAATGAGTTTTCACAAATTTTGGTTTCCTTCTAAACAGATTATTATTATTAAACTGAAAAAAATTTCATTTTCTTTCAAATCAAAATTTTCATTTCACTTCAAGGTGAGGGTTTTTGGGTGGGGTAGAGATTGGGAAGAACAAGGCATTTCTTCACTTTTCCTCAACTTTTTCCAGTAGGAAACAAAAGGGTAAAGTATGAAAACAAAGCCATCTGAAATGAACATGTTTAGCCACACTGAAAAAATTCCATGAAAAATTTTAAAACTAAAAATGTTCATTTTGTTCAGAAATTTTTGCAGAAGAGGAAACCCACGTACCTCTTTTTGACCAACCCTACTGAAGTGTAGTGTAAATCAAGTAGAAATAATGAGCCAGACCAATATAAATGAATATTATAAATTCTACAAGATTTTGCCTCATACTTGTAGATTACAGAGCACAAATTGACTGAAATAACTTCAGTTGTTCAAGTCACACAAATGGGGGGAAACTAGAGAGGCTCTGGTTGCTCATTCAGAACTGGTCCTTTTAGTAGAGCCCGACCTCAGAAAATCCATGGATTTTCTGTCTCCCTTTGCTGGAAGGAAAGTATGCACTTTTATGGAGTAGCAGAAATTTTGGAAGCTAGCTTTTTAAATTTCTAAAAGACAGGTTATATTTAAAAAATTATATAAAAAAATACAATTAATGTCCTTCATGCCCAACATAATGGGAAGAGCTCTCCAAATTCAATGATCTTTGTGCATGTCACATCGCATGCTGTACTCAAAACACAGCAGGGTGGGAGGTTGGGTCTTAATTACAGACAACTCAAAATAGCTATTGCACAAAGTATTAAAATAAGAAAACAAAAGTGCAAAATACAGAGATGTTTTTAAAGTCAAGCGCAGTATCAAAATTTTAAAAACGATATGCCCTCTATCAGGGGAATTATAGCCAACCATTGGTAATCAACTGCATTTGCAAGCAACCTAACGCACAACTGTGATAAATGAAGTGGGTGGGGGTAGCTTCCTTTGATGGACAGCCAGCCAGTTAGCTGTAAAATCCCTCTTGATAGCTGTTCTTTACTTGCTTTACCTGTAAAGGGTTAAAGTCCACCAGATAAAGGGGAAAAAAAGTGAGCACCTGAACAAAAGAACCAATGGGAAGGACAGAACTTTTAAAATTGGGAAAGAAACTTGCCCTTTGTCTGTTGCTCTCTCTGGGCTGAAGAGATGGGCAGCAGGAATGCTGTGTGAAGTTTGAACTGGATATGAAAATGATCAGATCATATCTAGAACTACTTTTAAAAACCCAAATATGTAAGTAAATTAGAAATGTTTAGGAAGACACGATTAGGTTTATTTCTGGTTGGTTTTTTTAAGGCTTGTGAACTCCTCTGTGCTAACCTCAGATGCTTTTGGTTGCCTGTAACCTTTAAGCTAACCCACAAGAAAGCTATTTTGGGTTCTTAATTTTTGGAATTGCTCTTTTAAAATCTAGCAAAAGCCTAAGTTCCAGATGTATTTTTTCCTTTTTGTTTTTAATAAAATTTACCTTTTTTAAGAACAGGATTGGATTTTTGGTGTTTGATTAGCTGGTTTTCTTTCTCAGGTCTTTCTTTGTTTTCCTTCTCAAGTCTTCCCCAGAGGGTGTGTGTGTGTGTGTGAGAAAGGGCTTGAGGGTATCCCACAGGGAGGAATTCCCAAGTGCTCCTTCCTGGGTCCAAGAATTTTTTTGCATTTGGGTGGTGGCAGCGTTTACCAAGCCAAGGTCAGAGAAAAGCTGTAACCTTGGGGGTTTAATACAAGCCTGGAGTGGCAAGTATATTTTTTAAAATCCTTGCAGGCCCCCACCTTCTGTATTCAAAAGTGACAGCCTTGACATGGTGTCAGAGCGGTGGGATTATTTTAACCAGAAGGACAGACCTCAGGATTTTAAAAGGACACATTTTTCATTTTGGTTGCTTGAAAGCCAAGGAGTTCTTTTTCTTTTCTTTGCTGCCTGAGTGGGAACAAGCACCAAAGGATTAGATTGCAAAGCCAGGGAGTACAAGAAGCATTTTTTGTTTTGTTTTCCCTAGCTTTGTGGCAACGAAATAGGCTAGAGAAGGGGATGAGGTTGAGGTCAGGCAGCATTACTCTTCTATCCATCTAGAGGAAAGTTTTTGCTTCTGTCTTATTGGCCTGACCCTCAGATATCTTCAGAAAAAAGACCATAAATTGGCTTCACTCCCAGCCATTCCACAACAGAGCAAATCTTCAGTGTGCCAGCTTATGGAGAAGGCATGAAAATTCGAGCATCCCATTCACACTGCATCTGTTATTTCACGACCGCTTTTCACTATTAACAGGGAATTGCTTTGACTGATTTTGAAACTTGCAGGCTTCCTTGACAAACTCTGTAGAATGTTCCATCTCTTATATGATGGCTCCTCAAGCTGCATTCTTGTAAATGGGAAAATAACTGCCTTCTTCCGAATTACATCAGGTGTTCGACAAGGATGCATTGCATCCCCAGAACTCTTCAATGCAGTCAAAGACTAAGTGCTTGACCAGACACTAAGTAAATGTATTTTAGGCATACCCTTTGATAAGAACCTTACCAACATCGATTTTCCCAATGGCATAGTGCTAGTTATTGAACTAGTGGATGAGCTGGCTGTGGCACTGAAAGCCCTGGAAAGCTGAGCCTGAAAATTAATTGGTGAAAAACCAAAAAAGTCTTCCAGTTGGTGGTTTTGGACATGCTGTGGGCTCTAGAATCTTAGTGGGCAACCATCCAGTCAAGATTGTCAGTGATTTCATCTACCTTGTCTCTATCAATAACATGGTCAGCAACAAGAAAGCACTTGAAGCCCACATTGCAAAATTGTTATAAATAAGAGGGTACCTCATCAAGAACGTCTTTCACAAATCAAAGACCTTGATAAGCAGAGAGATGAAGCTAAGGATATATGCTGCTTTGGTCAATATGTGACTTGTGGCTGATCACTATAAAGAGGTTGGACACCACTCAGATGAAGTATCTACAAATGATCAAAAACATCAAACAGTATGAATTCAAGTTGAATGAAGAGAGCTTCTTCCTAACTAGACAGATCATGCTCTCTCAAATGGATGTCCAGCACTCTCTAAGGTAGTACGGTCATCTATTCTGCCTGAGCTTTCCTGTGAGAAATATCTGACTTTCACCCAATGAAAGCAGGATGGAAAAGACCCCACAGAAGTCCTAAAACATGATGGCTGGATGGCATCAACAGACATGTCCCTCACAGCCATCCTACTGCATAACATGGCAAAATTGTCTCAGGACAGAACATCATGGAGGCACAGAACATGTTTGACCTCTATGCTGTACAAGCAACATCATGAGAATGAACCAAACCTTACCTTAATAATCTAATTGGCCCTTTTCATGGTGAGGAGATCATTTCCTTTTCTAAATAAATGTACCTATGTCAAATCCTAACATCAGGGCGAGCTGCAAATTGATCACTGTCTTAACATTAGATTCTACTTTTGATCAGAGTCAGGAGCCTTTAAACTTTCTGCTTAAGATGGCCTCACATAGACAAAATCCTTTCATCTGAGGAAATCCTCTAATTACTGCCCTTAACCTGCAAACTAGGAAGGAAACTGTTCCGTTATCTCTCTGGCTTATATTTCACTTCAATCAGGAAAGCTAGGTATGCTTTCCTGATTGAAATTATTGTATTTCCAGTAGGCTTCACAAGGACACAGATATATAATTCAGCATGAAAAAGAATCCTAAATATATTACATCCTCAGAAATTTTACATGATCAGTTTCCAGGTCAGAAAGCTCAGAACCATGCACTCAGGAAAAACGACTGGTTTTTTTTGGTGCAGAAAAGCCTGGCAGCCTACAGTTAAAAACGAAAAAATGCATTTCTGATTTGAATTCAGAGCTCTACAACTGGGATAAACTATGTATTAATGACTCATCCTGTGTGCACTCTGCAACTATCCCACAGGAATCTATCCATTTCAAAGCTCCAGCTAAAACTCTGAAGAAGAGATACTCCAACTGTAGAACTGAGCAGCTCACAATGTGTTCTGCTATTTTCTTTTAAGCTAATGAGGTGTACATTAGAGGATGTACAAACTCCCACTATTTACTTCCATATGCACCTCTGGCTCTGATGCGCTTCGAAGGCCAGGGAGTTATGTAACTCAATGGGAAATGCTCTCCAGGGACGTGGATTAAGGGCGATGTCACTGATTTTTCCCCCCCTTGCACAAATTCACTTTTAAAATACTTTTTTCTTTCATTCCCTATCATTTGGGGCCTGATGAGAAGCAGAGCACATCCTCTGCTGCAGTCAGAGAGTTGAGGGTGCACCTTAAAGGATTATTGGTCTTGTTTCTTTAAATAGCTTGATATGTATGGTTTTTTAGGGAACCATGGAACAGTGAATCCAAAAAATGTTGGTCAGATTTATTTCCTGCCACTGGCCTGCTGAATGATATTGGGCAAGTCACTTCTGCTCTCTGTACTTTAGTTTCCCCATCTGTGAAACGGGGTAATGACACGTATTTCTAAAATGCTTTGAGACTTACCAGTGCAAAGCATTATTTAAGAGGAGTTGTTCATGATTTCATAATCACTTCTGTATCACTTGGAGCGACCTGCTGCTGAATACTTAGACTGTGTCCCTTCCAGAAGTCATTGCTCAACATTTAAGATCTAAACTGTGGACAGGTTAAAAGCAATTCAAAGACTTAAAAAGCATGCATGTAATCTAATATTCGTAAGTGTTCAGCATCCTCACTTTCCACTGAAACCAATGTAAGCTGTGAGCCCTCCACTCCTCTAAGGTTATACAGGTTTAAACAACATAGAACAAAGTCCCTTTTGAGATTCCACTCAGGGTTGTTGATGCTGATCATCCTGTACTGCAAGATAGATCACAGGGACTTTCTATGAAGGCCCTCCATCTCTGAAATGGTCTCCACCTCATTATATGAGATCACGTGTGGCATCTTTTAGAAGAACTCAAGACATTCAAGTTTTCTTAAGTTTATGTAGATTTGCCTGTGTCCTATAAAGGATTTTCTGGGTGATTCATTTCTTACTTATCAGGGGCAGCTACCAGATTGTGTGGGGTTGCTGATTTTTTTAATCTTTTTTTATCCATGCTAGTTGAGAATTCTACAAAGCCATGTGTCTAGTATGCTGACGTCCTTACATAGTTTTTAGTTTGCCCTTATTCAGACAAACTTCCTATGTGCTCAAGAACAGTTTTGATTGCAGGCTACATTAAAACCCAAGTAAAGACTTCAGGACTTGGCATTAGGTTTTTAGAGCGGAGACGAGGAGGATTAAGCACTAAAACTATCAGAATGAGGCACCATTTAAATACAAATATATTAAAATTACTAACAGTGCCTTTTTTACTTCTGGGCTAAACTCAGTTAGTATACCATTTTTGACTACATTGGTTTGCAGTAGTTACAATGAAATTACCATGCAGATAACTTTATAGAGAAGTGCAGAATGAAAAATCTTCTAAACTACTTTCTAACCCTGTTCCGTAGTTTATCACCGAGTCTTTTAAATTGAAAATAGCAAGACAAAACTTTGCAAATTATCTAAGCAATGGCACTGCTGCTCTTGGAATTCCCCTGGCAACGGGGATCACAACAGAGCAAAAGCTTTAAATTATTCTGTATGTGAAAAAGAAGAAACACCAGCAACTAGTTAACAGCCTAACTGCTGAAATCCTAGTGGAAAATTTGAAAGCCAGGAAAACACACAAACATCAAGTCCATCCAGGTATCAGAATCCTTTGTGTTCTTTACGTAAATTTCCCATTCCTGATCATAAAATTTTGAAGATCATTCATTTAAAACAAATATTTACAGTATTTGATTTAATACCACAACAGTAATAACACAACTTTAGTTCCTTATCAGATTTCAAAGCACTTAACTAAGATTTCTGAAGTCACACTATCTCAAACTGTGTTTAAGCAAACCACCTTTTAGATATTTGTATCTCAACATAATGACATTCCATCATAACAAAGCAATGATGAAAACCACTTTGTGCTCCAGGAGCTTATCCTAGGAGACAGACAGCAGTGAGACTGGCCTGTACCCAAATTGAAAGCCCTAGTAAACCTACTTCCTAGGACACAGTTCTCAATGTGAAGGAGAAGGGGAAGGAAAAAGCTGGCCACTTCCCCTTTATTGGATAACCCAAAAAAACCTCTGCACTCAAGAAACCCTTAACTGGAATGCAGAGAGGCATCTGGATTCATTCAGCTTTGTGATGAACAGCAGAACCCAATCCCCAAAGTCTATATCAGCTAGAGGATGATAAACATGGAGAAGACAACAAATGCCTTCTACATTCATGGTTCCAACTACCTTTTCTAGAAGAGAACTTTGCTGGGAAAGCAGCAGTCTCTGGGCAGCTCTAACAAATGGCACAGCATAAGATGACCATATTTTTCCACTTTACCAAGTCATTCCTACTACTGAACAGCATGTGCTCCTGACTCACATGAGATTCCTAGTAAAATCATGCAAACCAATCTAAATTTTGTTCCTTGTTATTCACAATAGAAGTATGGGGTGGATTTTTTTGTGTTTTGTTTTTTTTAAAGACACAGAGGATTTCTCCAGACGTTCCACTGCTGCTCTAGTCACCATTTCTGAGACACATCAGCTGGTTTCATATGGAGATTGCTCCCTAACTCAATGCCTCCAAAAATTCTCTCCAGGCTTGCTGTGTAAATGTTAGTTCTGGTCTGATTCACTCTCTCCACCCTCCATTATTCACACACAATTACAGATTGAACTTGTTTTTAAAAATTTCTTTGAAATGTTTTTTCCTATGAAAAACTGCTTGTTTTCCCCCCATGGAAGTTTCCGTTTTTTCTGAATATGTTTTGGGGAGTTTACATCAAAAATCCAAACCCAAAACTTTTCTTTCATTTTTGGCAACCAAAATCTGCAAAATTTCAACTTATCTTTTTTGCCAAAATGAGTGAAATGTTTCAGCTTTTGTTGCTGAAATATTCCATTTTCTGGTTGTCAGTATAAAATATTGCAGAAAAAAATACGACAATGTATATAATTTTTGTCAAAAGAAACACTTTCTGACCAACTAGTTACAGGGCTTACAAAGCTTGAAAGGGTGCAGATATTTTGTGCTGGCCTGGGTCCTTATTCTGCTTAATCTCTATTCCCATCCTACAATGTGTCTCCTCTGATGTTAACCCACATTGGCTCCTTAGCTGTAGAGAAGGCGTTCAAAGAAGGCAGACTAAAGAAGTAATGCTAGTGGACAAATGACTGCCTCCTTTAAAATTGGACAAGGCAAAGCCATTAGACTGAGGTTCGTCTGCTGAAGGGATCTGCTCACAACCTCTTGACAGGAAAAATCTCTCACTTCAAATAGACTCATCTGCCTACGTACTGAGACCAACGCAGCTCCCACAGCACAGCAAACAAACAATCTGCCTATGTCAGTCAAGACTGAAATGGAAGCCCATTAATCCAGACCGGTGGTTATGTTTGTTTTTTAAAAATATTCCATAGATTTACAATAGCCATTTAAATACATGCTGAAGATATTGAGGGTTTTACTGACTTCTGAAAAGTGCAAAGTGAATTGTGGTTGATGCTTGTTCCCCCAAACGCAGTTTATACTAGAATGGGCATGTTGAGTACAATGATCATAAGAATGTAAATTCATTCTCTATCAGACATTTCTGATAACTGTCTGGTATTACTATGGCAACACAGGCTGGGCAGTAGCTATACAGCTTGGATACCTCTAATGCCAGCAATAGAAAGAATTTTCACTGTTAAAGGGCAAGATCTTTACTTTGATGTAGTTATTTTCATCCCCAATGATACGAACATGCTTTACAAACTAAATGATAAACTAAATATTAAGATCACTTCATTCACCACTGAAATGCAGCCATCTCTAAATATGAGCCACTTGTTTCAACAGCTTTCAGATTTAATTCAGTGTCCCCACATAAAACAAAACAAACCACTATCAAAATAGCTGCTTTTATAAGACATGCCAACATTAAGCATAGAAATGTCTGGGACTCCTGGAGTTAGGGGTATCTGCCCTGCAAAATCAGGATGAATGTATACGATAATATTTAGTAGTAAAGTAACAGCCAGTTGAAATTGCAGGAATAAGTCAGACAGACAGAATGCAATTTTGGTAATGAATACATTTTATTTAAATTATGGAAACAAAAGATATATGAATATATTTAAACTGACTGTACTTAAATATTTTCCATATTAAGATGGTCCTTCTAACGCTTCGATGTCATTTTCTTCTCAAAAGAAAGATACCCCACAATGATCACTGATCTCTTATTTGTCTGCAACCAGATTGAAAAGTCTTTTTTTAACTGTAATACATCATCTTAAAAGGTACAACTATGCATATATCAGTCTAAACAGAGGTGTGATATAGTTGAAAGTTTATTATAATAATTACCTAGTTTCCCCTAAACAATAACCAGAAAGTAAAACCAAAACTAAAAAGGTCAACCAATTATTTGTTTTTTCTATAAAATGAAATGGCCTATTCAATCTACATCCTCAAAATCTAAAAGGTAAGGTGTTTCTACAGTAGCTGAGAACTGAATTAGATTCACAGCCTTTTCAAGCATTTGCTTTTGATGTCTTTTAAGGACATTCAGTCTTCTCTACCAAATGCAGCTCTACCTTTGCTGGGAGGTTAAGTTATTGAAGAGAAAACTGGAGAAAAGCAAATGTTCTTTTTATACCTAGAGAGGTATACGTTTCCTTAAGAATTTCAGTTCCCATCAGAACAGCCTCTCAAAGACCATTAAGATGATGTTGGAGCACTTCACTGCAAATTCTCTCACCTCTAAAACATACAATGGCACAATTATGTTAATTATTTGTTCTCTGTAAGTCATCAGGCAGTTATTGATCAGTGATGAAGAAAAAGCCTCAAAACATTTGTGCGAAAACTTACATCCAGCACAGACAGTTATTTAAAAGTCTTTTTTTTCCCCAGGGAGATACTTTAGTAAAGTATTTTTGACTTTTCCACTAAAGTATCATTTGAAAAGAATGTCTTTACTTGAGACTGCCATTTACTAATGGAAAGGGATCATTTCCAGCCTTTCCACTTGCTGCATCAAAAATATTTGCTGTCATGTTAAGATGAATTATCCTCCTGCAAAACCTCCTTAAAACTCTCCTCTGCCATATTGCCTAGAAAAAACGTAAGTTATGTTGCTAGCATGCTGATACTTCTGCTATCATGCTGACCAACATTGTCTCATTGTTTCCTTGTACTTCCCCATCTGCATCCATCTGTTGTCTCTTGTCTTACACTTTGACTGCAAGCTTTTGGGGCTAGGAGCGGTCATTTTCTTCTGTTTATATAGCACCTAGCACTATGGTCCATGAATAGATGCTCTGGTAATATAAATAAATAATAACAAGAAGATATTTATTTTCAGTGTGAGAAATATAAAAACAGATTATTAATCAACGCTTGGTGTAACAGAGCCTTCGTTTTCAGTTGTTGACATTCATGCTAGTGTACTTTCCAGTCAAACTGGCAAAAAATATGCCAGACCACTACAGTCTTGAAAAGGAAATTTGAGTATCACAACCCTAGCAGTCTTAGTTCTTCTCATATGTCTCATCTCAGGGAATCCTGGCTGTCAGCCAGCTGTCAACAGCCGTTGGACTGTTATCAAAATGGTAAATCCTCCATTAGAAAGTCATATGATTCCTTGTAAACCATACAGTGTATTTGTGTCTTTGAACAAAGAGCAATCATTTTGATTCCAGTAAAAACATTTGTGATGTTCAGCATTATTGTTCTGTCCTTTAAAGTGAATGCAGGTATTGTATCAGCAATAGGGAAACCATTTGGAAATGGCATATTTTCTTTCCTCTGTAAAAGGAGTTGCATAAAGTCATACACTAAGAGCTGCATCTCTAGTTGGACCAATAATTATTATGAACGTAGGAGCCCAAGGAAGCAGAGTCAGTTATGTAATAGAAAACATACAGTCTGGTGAAGGAACTACAGTAATAGAGACTAATTACTGTGGATGTTTTTCTACATTTTCAAATATATTTTAATTACAACACAGAATACAGTGAACAGTGCTCACTTTATATTTTTATTACAAATATTTGCATTGTAAAAATAATAAAAACTATTTTAATTCAGCTCATACAAGTACTGTAGTGCAATCTCTATCACTGAAGTACAACTTACAAATATAGATTTTTTGTTGCATAACTGCACTCAAATACAATGTAAAACTTTAGAGCCTACAAGTCCACTCAGTCGTATTTCTTGTTTAGCCAATTGCTAAGACAAACAAGTTTGTTTACATTTATGGGAGATAATGCTGCCCGCTTCTTATTTACGTCATCTGACAGTGAGACTAGGCAGTTGCAGGGCACTTTTGTAGTCAGCATTGCAAGGTACTGAGTGCCTTTCTTAAAAAGACAGTGCACAGCTTCTGAGATTTGCCCATCAGCCAGCTCACACTGTCTGTCTGTCTCTCTCCCCCTCCCCATCTCCACAGAGCAGGTGAGAGAAGACAACAGGACTCATGACAGAGCAGGAGAACTTTCATTGAGTGCTTTAAAGAGACAACGAACGGCGTCTTAAACTTCCCCAGCACATACACAGTCTCTGTGTCACACACACAGTCTGTTTCACAGTCACCTCACAACACATACTTGTATCATCATTGTTGTTGTTACTTTCTTGGTACTTCCTAAAATGCACGCACATTCTTCAATTTTATTTTTTCAAAGTGTGTTATTTTAATGTTTTGATCAATCTATGCATTTCATAATTTGTATTTCTCGTACACTTGAATTTAATTCTTTGAGCAGTGAGTTCTAAAATGCCTAACCTGCCCTGGCTGGAGTAATTATCCCTATTGTAACTTCTTAAATATATAGATAGATAGATAGATAGATAGATAGATAGGTCGGTCTTTTGTTTCTACTGGTGGTGCACATCCACACTTACCTTGGTGCACATAAAATTTATTCCACACATGCATGGAAAATACTAGAGGGAACATTGCATGCCGGATATGCTAAACATTCATATGCCCCTTCATGCTTCAGCCACCATTCCAGAGGACATGCTTCTATGCTGCCAATGCTCATTAAAAAAATAATGC
Source organism: Caretta caretta (assembly GCF_965140235.1). Taxonomy (NCBI): domain Eukaryota; kingdom Metazoa; phylum Chordata; order Testudines; family Cheloniidae; genus Caretta; species Caretta caretta. The sequence goes on along the minus strand of NC_134210.1, from coordinate 93,247,734 downwards.
ATTAATTAAATTTGTGACTGAACTTCTCGGGCGGAGAATTATAGGTCTCCTGCTCTGTTTTACCGACATTCTGTCATACTTCTTGCCATCCTATACTTCATGTTATATCAGTCTTGGATGATGACCGAGCACATGTTGTTTGTTTTAAGAACACTTTCACTGCAGATTTCACAAAACACAAAAGATATCAATGTGAGATTTCTAAAGATAGCTACAGCACTTAACCCAAGGTTTAAAAATCTGAAGTGCCTTCCAAAATCTGAGAGGGATGAGGTGTGGAGCATGCTTTCAGAAGTCTTTAAAAGAGCAACACCCCAATGCAGAAACTACAGGACCTGAGCCACCAAAAAAGAAAATCAACCTTCTGCTGGTGGCATCTGACTCAGAAGATGGAAAATGAACATGCGTTGGTCCGCACAGCTTTGGATAGTTATCGAGCAGAACCTGTCATATGGTGGTTGAAGCATGAAGGGACATATTTATGGTATCTGGCACATAACTATCTTGTGACACCAGCTACAACAGTGCCATGCAAATGCCTGTTCTCACTTTCAGGTGACACTGTAAACAAGAAGAGGGCAACATTATCTCCTGCAAATGTAAGCAAACTTTTGTCTGAGCAATTGGCTGAACAAGAAGTAGGACTGAGTGGACTTGTAGGCTCTAAAATTTAACATTGTTTTTGAGTGCAGTTATGTAGCACAATCTACATTTGTAAGTTGCACTTTCATGATAGAGATTGCACTACAGTACTTGTATGAGCTGAATTGAAAAATTTCTTTTTTACAGTGCAAATATTTATAATAAAAAATAAATATAAAGTGAGTGCTATACACTTTGTATTCTGTGTAACTGAAATCAATATATTTGAAAATGTAGAAAACATCCCAAATATTTAAATAAAAGATATTATTGTTAATAGCGTGATTAATCGTGATTAATATTTTTTTAATTGCTTGACAGCCCTAATTAAAATGTTACTAGACTTTTTTAACCTGGGCAGAACCAATGTTCTTTTCCCTCCTAGCCTTATTCTCTCAAGTAGCTGGGCCAGTTTGGCTGAAGTTCTCCAAAAGAAATGCAGTCTTAGGCAGACACTCAGCACGGAAAATTTGAGCCCAAATGGTTAAAGTCTGGCACAGATATAAGATTCTGTTTTCAGTTGCTCTAACAGGAATTGTCAAGCAATAGTGCTACAAGGCCTGCCTATGAGATATAGATAAATATTAACTAAGGGCTTGTCTTCACTGGCAATTTACAGCATTGCAACTTGCTGTACTCAGGGGGTGTGTTTTTTCACACCCCTGAGCGAGAAAGTTTCAGCGCTGTAAAGCACCAGTGTAGACAGTGCTCCCAGCGCTGGTAGCTATGCCCCTCATGGAGGTGTGGTTTTTTTTGTTGTTTTTTTTTTTGTTTGTTTTTTTTTAAGAGTGCTGGGTTTTTTTAGTGCGCCACGACCACACAAGGCACGTTAAAGCACTGCCCGCTTTAGCGTTGCCAGTGTAGACTAGCCCAAAGTCAGGGATGCCTTATGTTTCAGCAAGGAAATACATCTGTTTCTCCCTTATAACATCTGGCATATTGTATTGTCTTAAATGCCAGGGCTGCTTGTTGTAGGTAATATTGAAATTATAAACCATGTTGCTATTTGTACATAAAAATAATGAAAGTAATAAAAATTATTAAATGACACCTTGATGAGTCATAATACAGAATTTGTGAACTTCAACTGTTATCCACATACCATATCTGAGCTGAGAGAAATGGTTTGATCTTGCAAGCCTCATGAGTAGCCCTTGCTTCATGCATAAGCAATGCCAGCTAGCTTGAGTAAGGATTTGCAGAATCAAGTCCTTAGAATTATCTCCAAGTTTACATCCTATCACATTGTACAAGTACAGCATTTTAATTAAAAAATAATCTTTCCATAGTTATTTTTATTCCTTTTCAACAGCATATATAATAGAACTTTATAAAGGTACATTAAATTATTCAATTGTGTTTAACAAAAAATAATCACGGGTTGAAAATAGAGCACTGCAATTATGCTTCATTAAAATATTGTTAGATTTATAAACATGATACTATTTCTTCTTTCAGGCCCTGATTCAAGAGGATATCCCTATTCAGGACAGCACTTAAACATGTACTCAGAGTTAAGCATTTCCTTACATATTGTACTGAACAGGGGGTGGACTTAAGCACATTTAAGTGCTTTCCTGAATCAGAAATGTCTATATGCATTTATTGGCCCTGCTCCTCCTGCTATATTCCTTCACTGTGCAGTGCAGTGCAGCGCAGCCAGCCCCACAAGTTGTCCTTTTGCTTTATTGGTTTATTAGTCATAATTTGCTCCTAAGGAAAGCTCATGCTCAAATAAATTGGTTAGTCTCTAAGGTGCCACAAGTACTCCTTTTCTTTTGGCATAGACCTCATCTTCCAATTGTCAATTTGTATATTTCTACTACTGGCAAGAGAGTGTGTATCTCTATGGTGCTATATAATTAATAAATAGCTGTAGCTGAGCTCTGGTAAAAATTGACTGCAGTGATTCCAAACCCTAATGGTATAGCCATTTTAATTACAAAAAGCTATGTTAAAGCTAGGTTTTAGTTGCACAAAAATAGGCAATTTCTTAGCTGAGTTTCTCTCTGCAACCTTAAATCTGCCCCTTTTGTGAATGTGATTAAAAGACCCCACTGTAATATATCATGTACAATCAGCAAAATTTTACTCATGTACTGGGGCAAGGTTTTTGGGTTTTTTTTTTTTATTGTTACTGGTATAAAAATATTCATGTTTTCACTTACAATCATCATTGTATCACTGTAAAGGCGAAAACAAGCTCTGGAGAAGGAGAAGCCAGAAATCCCAAAGGCTTTGAAACAAAAAGCAAGGGGGGTGGGAGGTTTGTTTTTAAAAAACGATGTGCAACTGTTAGCCTGACATTAATGGTAGGAGCTCCAGTTTTAATAGGGATAGAAAGACGTTGTTTCTATGCAAAATGTTCACCCTCTTCAGATTCGTTTTCAAGCAGCAGCAAATTATACGCTGGAGCATGTCCCCAGGCTCACCAAGCCCAGTTGGTACAAGTCCAGGAGGACCAGAAGTCACATTTATCAGTATCTCTGCTCCCCCTCACTCTGCCAGTCAGGGAAAAATTTAAAGTTCAGGCTCAAACCCTCCAAAAAGCTGAGCACCCTCAATTCCCATATACTTCAGCAGGAATTGAGGATACTGAACACCTTGCATGGGTGCTCAGAATCCTACAGAATAAAACCCTCAGAGGCAGTCCTGAGTCCTTTAAGTCACAAGGCTCCTAAGGGTTACCCCTGTTTGCTTCTCCTCGGCCATGTAAGGTGCATACGCAGAAATATGACAGGGCTCCATATTCAAGTCAGACAGCTGGAGATCAAACAGCTTTGATTTATTTAAAGAACCATTCACAAAGTCCTATTAATGCATCTTAAATCTTCCAACATCTACTTTGCTTTTAGTATCCAGTTACAAAAACTGCTTCTTCTCATAGGTAAGCTGCATTTCTAAAGAGCCTTTATTTGTGATGACATGAAAACCAGAATATCTGTTATGAGGACAGGCCTTCATTTAGCCTCTGGTAAGGTTTGATTCGATTGTTACAGTACCCCTCCCCTACTTTACTGAGGTGGACAACCATTAATTAAAATTCACAAGACAATTAATCACAGCTCTATAAAGCTGTCATGTGTCTCTGCCTGTCACAACCTCTGTATCAGATTAAATTTGTTCAGTCAGGTTCAAAGAATGGTCACATGAAAGGTCACAATTTGATAAAAACCTAACAAAGTATTCACTACCACATAAAGAGAGAGAGAAGCAGCACATTGTACATCTGTTTAATTAATTAGAACAAGCCTTCTCATTGAGTCACCAAGTCATTTGTAGCTGTCACTGTGCACTATCAGCTACTTTCCAGGCATTTCCTTCACTGTTTTCATGTTGCCATCAGGAGACAAATACTTCCATCATGCACTGGGATAGAAGAAAAGATGTGCCCAGTTAATGGGCCATGAGAATAATGAGATAGGATTCAGTGAGGAAGCAGATTATTCCAAGCTACAGGGGCCTGGATGATGGAACAACATTCTGCAAAAGTGAGAAATCCTGATTTGTATTAACTCATTTAGCCCTGGTCTACACTAGGAGTTGAGGTCGAATTTAGCAGCATTAAATCTATTTAACCCTGCACCCGTCCACACAACGAAGACTTTTTTTTTTTACTTAAAGGGCTCTTAAAATTGACTTCCTTACTCCACCCCCGACAAGGGGATTAGTGCTGAAATCGACCTTGCCGGGTCAAATTTGGGGTACTGTGGACGCAATTAGATGGTTTTGGCCTCCAGGAGCTATGCCAGAGTGCTCCCTTGTGACCGCTCTGGACAGCGCTCTCAACTCAGATGCACTGGCCAGGTAGACAGGAAAAGGCCCGTGAACTTTTGAATTTCATTTCCTGTTTGGTCAGCATGGCAAGCTGCAGGTGAGTGCAGAGCTCATCAGCAGAAGGGACCATGATGGAGTCCCAGAATTGCAAAACAGCTCCAGCATGGACTGAACAGGAGGTACGGGATCAGATCGCTGTATGGGGAGAGGAATCCGTGCTATCAGAACTCCTTTCCAGTTTTCGAAATGCCAAAACATTTGTCAAAATCTCCCAGGGCATGAAGGACAGAGGCCATAACAGGGACCCGAAGCAGTACTGCATGAAACTTAAGGAGCTGAGGCAAGCCTACCAGAAAACCAGAGAGGTAAACGGTCGCTCCGAGTCAGAGCCCCAAACATGCCGCTTCTATGATGAGCTGCATGCCATTTTAGGGGGTTCAGCCACCATGTTGTTTGACTCCTTCAGTGGAGATGGAGGCAACACGGAAGCAGGTTTTGGGGACAAGGAAGATAGCTCACAGCAAGCAAGCAGAGAAACCGGTTTTCCCAACAGCCAGGAACTGTTTCTCACCCTGGACCTCGAGTCAGTACCCCCCAAACCCACCCAAGGCTGCCTCCTGGACCCGCCAGGTGGAGAAGAGACCTCTGGTGAGTGTACCTTTTAAAATAGCATACGTGGTTTAAAAGCAAGCGTGTTAAATGATTAATTTGCCCTGGCATTCGCGGCCAATACGGCTACTGGAAAAGTCTGTTAACGTGTCTGGGGATGGAGCGGAAATCCTCCAGGGACATCTCCATAAAGCTCTCCTGGATGTACTCCCAAAGCCTTTGCAAAAGGTTTCTGGGGAGGGCAACCTTATTCTGTCCACCATGGTAGGACACTTTACCACTCCAGGCCAGTAGCACGTAGTCGGGAATCATTGTAGAACAAAGCATTGCAGTGTATGTTTGCTGGCGTTCAAACAACATCTGTTCTTTATCTCTCTGTGTTATCCTCAGGAGAGTGATATCATTCATGGGCAGTTGGTTGAAATAGGGTGCTTTTCTTAAGGGGACATTCAGAGGTGCCCATTCCTGCTGGGCTGTTTGCCTGTGGCTGAACAGAAATGTTCCCCGCTGTTAGCCAAGGGGAGGGGGGAGGGGTTAGCCACGTGGTGGTGGTGGGGGGGAAGCAAAATGCGACCTTGTAACGAAAGCGCATGTGCTATGTATGTAATGTTAACAGCAACGTTTACCGTGAAAGAGTGTACTCGTTGTATAAAATGTGTCTTTTTAAATACCGCTGTCCCCTTTTTTCTCCACCAGCTGCATGTGTTTCAAGGATCACAGGATCTTCTCCTTACCAGAGGCTAGTGAAGATTAGCAGGTGAAAAAAATGCACTCGTGATTAAATGTTCTCTGAACTCATGCTGTCCTCCCACACGGACAGAGCACAGACAAATGCATGGAGGCAGACAATGTCAGAATGCAGGAAAGCACAAAATGACCAGGAGGAGAGGTGGTGGGCTGAAGCGTGATGAGAGGAGGCAGGAATCAATGCTGAGGCTGCTGGAGGATCAAACTAATATGCTCCAGCGTATGGTTGAGCTGCAGGAAAGGCAGCTGGAGCACAGACCGCCGCTACAGCCACTGTGTAATAAACCGCCCTCCTCCCCAAGTTCCATAGCCTCCCTCATCCAGACACCCAAGAATGGGGTGGGGAGGCCTCTGGCTACCCAGCCACTCCACCCCAGAGGATTGCCCAAGCAACAGAAGGCTGGCATTCAATAAGTTTTAAAGTTTTAAACTTTTAAAGTGCTGTGTGACCTTGTCCTTCCCTCCTCCACCACCCCTCCCAGGCTACTTTGGCAGTTATCCCCCTATTTGTGTGATGAATTAAAAAAGAATGCATGAATGTGAAGCAACAATGACTTTATTGCCTCTGCAAGCGGTGATCAAAGGGAGGAGGGGCAGGTGGTTAGCTTACAGGGAAGTAGAGTGAACCAAGGGGCGGGGGGTTTCATCAAGGAGAAACAAACAGAACTTTCACACCATAGCCTGGCCAGTCATGAAACTGGTTTTCAAAGCTTCTCTGATGCGTACCGCGCCCTCCTGTGCTCTTCTAACCGCCCTGGTGTCTAGCTGCGCATAACCAGCAGCCAGGCGATTTGCCTCAACCTCCCACCCCGCCATAAACATCTCCCCCTTACTCTCACAGATATTGTGGAGCACACAGCAAGCAGTAATAACAGTGGAAATACTGGTTTCACGGAGGTCTAAGCGAGTCAGTAAACTGCGCCAGCGCGCTTTTGAACATCCAAATGCACATTCTACCACCATTCGCAACTTGCTCAGCCTGTAGTTGAACAGCTCCTGACTACTGTCCAGGCTGCCTGTGTATGGCTTCATAAGCCATGGCATTAAGGAGTAGGCTGGGTCCCCAAGGATAACTGTAGGCATTTCAACATCCCCAATGGTTATTTTCTGGTCTGGAAAGTAAGTCCCTTGCTATAGCTGTTCATACAGACCAGAATTCCTGAAGATGTGAGTGTCATGTACCTTTCCCTGCCATCCCATGTTGATGTTGGTGAAACGTCCCTTGTGATCCACCAGTACTTGCAGCACTATTGAAAAGTACCCCTTGCAGTTTATGTACTCGCCGGCTTGGTGCTCCGGTGCCAAGATAGGGATATGGATTCCGTCTATGGCCCCACCACAGTTAGGGAATCCCATTGCAACAAAGCCATCCACTATGACCTGCACATTTCCCTGGGTCAATACCCTTGATATCAGCAGATCTTTGATTGTGTTGGCTACTTGCATTACAGCAGCCCCCATCGTAGATTTCCCCACTCCAAATTGATTCCCGACTGACCGGTAGCTGTCTGGCGTTGCAACCTTCCACAGGGCTATTGCCACTCGCTTCTCACTGTGAGGGCTGCTCTCATCTTGGTATTCTTGCGCTTCAGGGCAGGGGAAAGCAAGTCACAAAGTTCCATGAAAGTGCCCTTACGCATGCGAAAGTTTCGCAGCCACTGGGAATCTTCCCAGACCTGCAACACTATGCAGTCCCACCAGTCTGTGCTGGTTTCCTGGGCCCAGAATCGGCGTTCCACCGCATGAACCTGCCCCATTAGCACCATGATGCCCACATTGCCAGGGCCCGTGCTTTGAGAGAAGTCTGTGTCCATGTCCTCATTGCTGACATCGCTTACTCACCCGGTTTCGCTTTGCCAGGTTCTGGTGCTGCATATGCTGCTGGATAATGCGCATGGTGTTTAATGTGCTCCTAATTGCCAAAGTGATCTGAGCGGGCTCCTTGCTTGCCGTGATATGGCGTCTGCACAGAAAAAAGGCGCGGAACAATTGTCTGCCGTTGCTCTGACAGAGGGAGGGGTGATTGACGACATGGCCTACAGGGTTGGCTTACATGGAATTAAAAATCAACAAAGGGGATGGCTTTACATCAAGGAGAAACAGAAACAACTGTCACAGAGAATGGCCCCCTCAAGGATTGAACTCAAAACCCTGGGTTTAGCAGGCCAATGCTCAACCCACTGAGGGGAAAAATTAGCATGGGGAAATAGTTTTTAGTTTGTGTAATGACTCATCCACTCCCAGAATTCAAGCTTAATTTAACGGTGTCCAGTTTGCAAATTAATTCCAGTTCTGCAGTTTCTCGTTGGAGTCTGTTTTTGAAGTTTTTTTTGTTGAAGAACTGCAACTTTTAGGTCTGTAATTGAGTTTCCAGCGAGGTTGAAGTGTTCTCTGACTGGTTTTTGAATGTTATAATTCTTGACGTCCGATTTGTGTCCATTTATTCTTTTACGTAGAGACTGTCCGGTTTGGCCAATGTACATGGCAGAGGGGCATTGCTGGCACATGATGGCATATATCACATTGGTAGATGTGCAGGTGAACGAGCCTCTGATAGTGTGGCTGATGTGATTAATTACATTGATCATAGGACCTAATCACATTAGCCACACTATCAAAGGGTCGTTCTAATTTTTCCCCTACTGTTACTCACACCTTCTTGTCAACTGTTTGAAATGAGGCATCCTGATTATCACTACAAAAATGTTCAGTTTTTTTTTCTCCTGCTGCTAACAGCCCACCTTAATCTACGAGTCTCCTTAGAGTTGATATGGCAACACCCATTTGTTCATGTTTTCTGTACATATATATCTTCCTACTGTATTTTCCACTGAATGCATCTGATGAAGTGAGCTGTAGCTCACAAAGGTTATGCTCAAATAAATTTGTTAGTCTCTTAGGTGCCACAAGTACTCCTCATTCTTTTTGCTGATACAGACTAACATGGCTACCACTCTGAAACCTCTGAAGTCAGTAGAACAACAGGTTAAAATCAGTGAGAACAGAATCAGGGCCAATCACCTGCCCTTTACATCAACAAATACATCACTCAAATGCCTTTGTTACAAAACCTTGGTAACCTATTCTCAGAATTTTTTTACGCATTGGCTGATTGACAAACTCTTGATTCACAGGTTATCTGCCTATTTTTCTTATTGGAGGAAAAAATCAGGAATCTGAATTTTATAGCACCTATCAAGTGAAAGACATGCTAATAAAATACATCAACAACATATAAAAACTGGTAAGATTAATGCCTTTTCTGATTATTTGTCATAGTATACAAGTTTTTATTCTACCATTACTGAAAATGTGATATCACAAAAATAGAATGCTGCACTTTCCCAATTACAATCAAGTTTCAACATATTCTCAACGTCCACTCGCGCAACAAAAGTAAGAACTGGTTTTCTTGACCTTAGCCTCCACTTGTGCACATACGCACGTCTGTGCATTTATTTTTCCAGCACTGGAACTTGAATGGAATAGGTTAGATCAGACAGACAAACATGCCAGTGACGTGATTCAAGAATCTGTGCACACACATGATGGAATCTATCACCTCTGTGTGCAGGCATTAGTGCTGAGAAAATGCATGCACGCATTTTGTGTACGTGCACACAAGATTGTACATGTATAAATGGAGGCCAAGCTGAGGTCCCAGTGGAAGTCAGGGCCTAAAACAAATGTAAAACAATTTTGATAAACAAGTTTACAGAAGAATGTTTGAGTACAAGATGTATTGAATAAATAAATCCTCCTTCCCTCATTATTTTTCTGCAATCTGTTTAAGGGAGTAGTCTCTTCTTACACAAGAGTTTTGACTAAATTCTTTTCTCTAACACACACACTTTGTCATTGAAATCAATGAAAGTCCTGTGCCTTTGGGAATCTAGAAGACATCGTTTGGAAGAGAGGTTTTAAAATCAAAATAATATTTATTGAAAAATAGAGTGTGTTTTTGGCTTCTCTTTGGAAATTGTTTGTTTTAAAAGTTTAAAAGTTTAACGTGGTTCTAGAATACTTCACTCATGAGATATTATCTTTATGTCACTTAAGGTATGATCCTGGCAAAAGAGATACAAAACAAATACATAGGCTTTGGGAAAAAGGGAAAAAAGGCAGGGAAACAGGATAATGCTGGCACAGTTCCTTGCACTGAGGTATAATAGTTTTTTACTAGATGTCCTGAACATGCCAACTACTGCTGTGACTGTCACAGAGGTTGTGTTCAAGTGTATAAAAAACACTTGATACACTTTAGCTGTTTATCACACAGGCAATATTTAAAGCTTTAACTATATAAAATCTGAAAACTTTCAGTTTCAAAGTTGTTCGGGTTTTTGTTTTTTCCATTCCCCACCCCTTTATGGTAAAAGTGATACTTCTGCATAGAAAGAGACCATCTATCTACCCAGCTAAATACAGTCATTATTTAATATAAGAAATACGATACAAAAGCAAGTAGAGCTAGTTGAAGTATTAATTCATGAATCCTTAAATAACAATCAATCAATCAATCATTGTCCCTCCTCTGCGTAAACAAAGAGTTACGGTGAAAATTACAGAAATAGCATGCAGATCACGTTCTGTTCAGGTCACTACATTGTCTTTCACTGCAGTTTGTAGAAACAACTTTTTTTAAAGTTATGAAATTTCACCTGTACACCTCACTGTTACTGTCATGTCATGTCGCATCAGCTTGAACAAATCCCTATTAGTTCCTGACAACTTCAAGCACATGCAATGCACTGTGGATTATAAACATTTTGTAATGCAATCAATCTATTTTTCTTTACTTTTTTCCATGTCACATTCATCTTCCACTTCTCCAACAACTGCTCCTTTCCTCTAAGCAGGCTGACAAGAGCGCAGTTGCCTTTATTACTACTGTCCATGTTATTCTTATATGCGATGTTGCTGTGGCTGTGTTGGTCCCAGGAGATTAGGGAGACTAGGTGGATGAGGTAATATCTTTCATTGGACCAACTTCTGTTGGTGACAGAGAGACATGCTTTTGAGCCACACAGAGTTCTTCTTCAGCTCGAAAACATCTCTCTGTCACCAACAGAAGCTGGTCCAATAAAATATATTGCCTCACCCACCTTGTGTCTGGTTATTCTTAGGCAGTCCTGAAGGGAGTATACATGCACAAAGCAGTGATTGTTCTCCATAGAAACAGGATCATCTCAGGATCATGGTTAGCTTCTATTAGACTAAGAAGTATTTTAATTTTTGTCTACTCTGGTCCCATATTTAAAGATCAGAGAAGAAGAGGGAAAGGGTCCTGAATCTAATCCCCCTCAGCTTTCCAAAAAGCTTTATACAGAAATCACCATCCTGGCTATTGCTCTGTTTTTGTGTGTGCATGCATGCACACCTATCCATAAATGCAACACACACACACACACACAAAGTCATAGCATTACAGCAAGTGAATAGTTCCTGCTAAAGATACAGACAAGATGACAATATGTGCAATTTAATACACAATGCAAGTGATCAAGTATCATAAATCTCACTGTAAAAAGCTCTGCATGGCTACCAAGTTGTCATTTGAAAATCAGATTCACGTGAAAGACACAACTAGGGTGACCAGATGTCCCGATTTTATAGGGACAGTCCCGATTTTTGGGTCTTTTTCTTATATAGGCTCCTATTACCCCCACCTGCTGTCCCGATTTTTCACATTTGCTGTCTGGTCACCCTAGACTCTGTACATAAACAGCAGCAGCCCTCATAGTGTAAGCCATGCCCACTTGTGAGAGCCATACATTTCATGCTCACCACATACCATGGTAACAGTTGGCAGCACACACGCAGCGGTCAGTTGTGATTTATAGTGGGTTTTGCATTCCTGTTAATATTTTTAAGCTGACATTGCATTGTCAAATAATGCACCTTTGACAGCATGGATGTATAGAATGCGTGTGGGAGAGAACCTGTATCTTTATGTATATTTAGGGCTCTTCATTTTCGGTTTTTACTGAAAACCCCTTAAAAATTCCCATGTTTTGAAAAACCCAGTATTTGGATTTTTCTAATTTCTACCCAGATTTTGTACCTGCTTGAACTTCCCGGACCCGGTGCCGTGGCCACTCTTAGATTCCCCGCTGGCCTCCTCAGCATGACTGTGCCAGGGAGGGTAAATGCTGGTTAGTGGCTGCTGCCACAGCTGTCCAGTGAAGGAGCAAAACAGGCAAGGACACTGCTGAGACCACCAAACACTGTAGTGACAGGCTGCAGGGAGAGGAAGGCTGTACCCTGTAAGTCCTGGCCCTCTTCTGGCCCCGGCCTTACCCCTGTTCAGCACCCCCTTCTACGCCACCCACTGCCATTGTATCAGGCACCCCCTTGCTCTCACTGGGTGCCCCCCATGAGTTCCAGGAGCATCCTCCCCACCACACGTGCTGCCACCATGAGTACTGGACATGCCCCTCCTCCCCATCCCCTTGATAGCCACTGCGAGCAGTTGGGTCCAGAGATCTGTCACTGCCTGGCGAGGAAACCCAGGGCACAGAATCCCCTCCTGCTCCCAGGATGGGAACAATGAAGAGGGTGGAGCTGAGGAGCACCAAGACACACTGGAAGAACTGTTGCAAGCCTGTACCTTCAGGCTTTTAGAATTCACACACTGAAGATCCTTATATCAAGTGTAACTGCACAAGTCACCAACAGTGAACTGACTTAGTTTTAAATGCAGTTTTATTTTTGTACTGGGAATTAGATATACACACAATAAATTTTTACCGTTCTCTATTTGTTGTTTTTGTTCTGATCTCCCATCCCCAATATTAAACCTGATATTCACCTAGAAAACTGCTAAATTAATTTTCTGTAGTTATTTTCACCCATTTTTTCGTTTTTGAAATAACTATCAACACATTCCTCAGAATTTAAAAAGAAATAACCAGAAACCAAAAGGCTTATGCATATTGTATAGAAACAGACACACAATAATTTACAACTGCCTCTTTCACAAGCAGCCCTTTAAATTACCTGAATTCATTTTGATGTATTTCAGCAATTTTCCTTTCCAGCTTCTGTGATTGTTTGGGAAAAATCTTGAAGTCGCTAATGTAATTGTCTGGGTGTTCATCAGGATCATAATCACCGAGCTCAGCTGGACAAGTTAAAAAACAAAACAAAGCAGTAGAATGAGTTAAATTAAAGAGTAAGTTAATGATGGAAAACAGAGATAGTGAATGAATGTGTCCTCCTGTAGATCAACCTCCATGTGTCATTCAGAAAGTTGCCAATTTTAGTAAGAGTTCAATAAACTGTATTTCCAAAGGAAAGCATGCTTGTTGCATTCATAAGGCTACAAAATATCTGGAGAGATACCTAGTCTTTGAGGAATGTGCATTACCACTTTGGGAGCACAAACTCCTCCCCATCCAATAAATGAATTTCAAAGTACAGTTTGCAGGTAATTGATTATAAAAGGTAATTGAAAACCATTATTTGGTGATAACATGCTCTGAAAAATATATATAGTTAAACCAAACATCTGCCCTTCATCACTCGGTAGACAAGCAATTTAATAAAACAGACCAAAACACTCTGAACTAGATTCTCCTCTCACCTATCCCCGTGTAACAACACTGAAGAAAATAAGTTTAATCCTACCCTAGTATATAAGCACAAAAGCTGTGCTCACTAACATTAGTCAATTTGCACCAGTTTATGCCAACGGTGAATTTGGTCAACTGACTTCGATGGGAGCTCTTGGGTGTTCAGCTCTTTAGAAAATCAGGCCACTTATTTAAGTGCCTAAATATGGATTTAGAAGCCTAGTATTAGGCACATATTTTTAGCCTTGTTGGCCTTTGCTATCCAGCTCTGGGCCTCAGTCTGGCTTTGGATATACTGTACATGAGGGACAATGCTCCCTAATGCAGCAAAAGTTGCATGTACGAATCTGGAAGCAGAATATACAGCCTCTTTTTCCAAACCTTTATACACTCCTGCTGATCATGCTAATAAGGTTGCCAACCCTCCCAGTTTGGCCAGAAGTCTCCCGGTATTGAGCTCTATCTCCTAGAGGCGACCGAAGCCAAACCGGGAGATTTTAGGATGCTAAAAGTCCGGCGGCACAGTGGGGCTAAGGCGGGCTCCCTACCTGCCCTGGCTCTGCACCACTCCCGGAAGTGGCAACATGTCCGGCAGCAGCTCCTAGGAGGAGGCATGGCCAGGGAGTCTCTGTGCGCTGCCCCCGCCCCGAGCACTGACTCTGCAGCTCCCATTGGCCGGGAACAGGGAACCGTGGCCAATGGGAACTGGGGGGTGGTGCTTGCAGGCAGGGGCAGCACAAAGAGCCACCTGGGAGCCTAGGAATCGCTGCTGGACATTACTCCACTTCCAGGAGCCACCGGAGGTAAGTGCCGCCCAGTCAGAGCCTGCCCCTAGAACCTCCTCCCACACCCCAACTCCATGCCCCCTCCTGCACCCCGCACCCTCTGCGACACCCCAACCCCCTGCCCCAGGCTCAGCCCAAAGCCCCCTCCCCCACACTCCAAACCTCTCGGCCCCACTGCCCTGACCAGAGCCCGCCCGCATCCCCCTGTCCCAGCCCAGTGAAAGTGAGTGAGGTGGGGGAGAGTGAGCGACAGAGGAAGGGGGGCTGGAGTGAGCAGGTGCGGGGCCTTGGGGAAAGGGTGGAGCAAGTGTGTTTGGGTTTGTGAAATTAGACCGTTGGCAACCCTATATGCTAATCACTTAGAAATTATTGTGAAGGACATTATTAAAATCACTACGATAAATAATAAACAAAACTGTAAATAAATTGAGGTATTTACTAGGAACAACATAAAGGATAAGAGAAAGAAATGTCACTTCTAAAAATATTACGAAGATTTTAAAAAGATTATTTCAAAAGAGAAATCAACTGAGCTCTTTTTCCTCATACACTATTTCACCACTCATTCACGTGGGCAAAAAATTGGCATTTACATCACAGTACTACCCCTCTTTCTATACAGGCCTATCCCCTTCCAGGGGTTTGGTCACTTCTTGGCATATGCAACAGGCACTAGGGCAAGTGTAATTATCAGAGTCTCCCAATCTGATGGTAGAATTTGGTGATGTACTTCCAACACATCATTGCTGCCAAATTACTGCAGCACAATGTATGCCTACACATTGGGTATCTGTGCACACAAATTTCCAGATAGATATCTAACTAGCAATCTGTGTGTGCAATCATAGAATTGTCTGCACCAGTATAAGGATCCAGTTACGTATCCAAGTTTTGCATGTGCACCTCCAGTTTTTCCTCAAAATTTGGCCCTAAAAGTCAGGCCAGTACAGAACAGCCAGGGAGAACCTATTCCCACATTTTTAAGTTGGTGTCAGGAATCTCCAGCATCTCCAATATTTCCGGAATGTCACTGTCATACTCTGTTATCCTCATGCCCAGTCCTCAGTTAACACAGACACAAACAGGCTACATCTTATAGTGCTCATTAGCTTTTCTAAAACTGACTTAGTACAGCCTTTGATTGGCCACCAAACAGTAAAGGAAATGAGGATGGTACTCCAATCACCTAGAGACTGAGACCCCATAACCATGGTAATCTACTTGTCTCCCTCTGCCCTGGGGTCCAACTATCATTCAGATCTCCTTTGTTTCAAGGTGGAAAAATGCAATCTGAACCACTGCCTCTGAATCAATTAACTTTTATCTTTTGTTTAGTTCATACGGAATTGCATATGTTTATATTCAGAAATATATACAGAATCTTGATTTCTTTTATAGCTAGAGCTGAGTACCATACACAAAATACTGTATATTCTCATATAAAAACCTAACAGAATTAGTTTGTTTTTTATAATGTCCTAATTTGTTGCTGGTTTCTTACACTTCTGAACCCCCTCCATTTTTGAAGCACATGTTCAAGTTTAGAGAGAGGATGGCATAAGGACAAAGGGCTCACTATTTCTTTTCACCTTATTCTGAAATACACTTCTAAACCCTTTGCTGTTTATATTGAATACCACTCTCAAGGTGCTGAAATAATTCACAATGTGCTGTGGGTTGTACTTACCTTGGACAATACAGGCACCGAGGTAGGCAGCATCAGAAAAAGAGCACAGCAAACGACCATGGAAAATGTCCCTTTTTATTTGTAGATACAAAAGATATCTGCAATATAGTTTAAAAAAAGCACTTTAGAGTAAGAGTGAGGCCCTGTTGTGAGAGCTTTTCATGTTGTATTTACTTTACCACCAAGACCATCATTGTGGTCAACTATTCTGGGTCTTTCACTTGCTGCATGAAAGGCAGTGAAGGGGAATGGGAAGGAGGGTATGACCTGCAAAAAAACTAGACTACTGACAAGAAGAGAGCTGTTGATTTCCCTCTGGAAAAATATAATTGGGAAAACAAGAGTGACAGTACTTTACTGAGAGAATGACGAAGAGCACAACATAAGGTGAACCCTATTGTAAATTTAATGTCAAAAATCTATGTTAGCTCAGAGAAAGGGTGTTTGGGGGTATGTCATCCCCTTTCAGGATGTTCATCTGAGCAAACTCAAACTTCTGAAAACCAGGAAATGAAATGTAAAAATTGCCCATGTAACCTTAACTCTGCCCTTTTTCAGCAATGCCCCAATATGCCCAGTTTATTAAAAAATACCTTTATTCTGGCAACCCCACAGTTACTGAAATATACATGCTCTTCACCTCCTTTTACAAGCCATTCACTTTCACCCACAGGATTCTAACTAACACTATTTAAAGGACAAAGCAGGGGGAGGGAGATTGCCCATGCCATGTTCACCAGAAGATCTGCTAGGTCACCACCTCTTAAGTCACCAGTTAGACGCTGCAAAGTGGGCAAAACATGATGCCAATGCAGGCCACCCCAAATCAGACTGTAGTCAGCAATCCCTATGTAGTCAGTTTACTCCTTGCTCTCCTGCAAACTACTGCAACCTCCTGGTCCAAGAATCACCCAGTATCCACACACTGGCAACTCCGGCAGCATACACATTTATTTTCCATCAGCGGTCAAGCTACTGTGTGCTGTCGATTCCAAATATCCACACTGCATCTTGGGAAACACCGCATTAATCTGCCCCGAGATCAGGAAGTAGCCACTTGGGTCCACTCCCAAGGCTAGTAAAATACAGATTTTCTCAAACCACCGATCTAAGGTTTGTCTACCACCCATCCTCATGTCCCATCCCCTCCACAGCCAGAACTCCTCTCCCTGTTCCTGTCCCCACCCCTACTCCGTCCTCACCACCTGACACAATATCAGTCTCCAGCTCCTCTCCCAATATAAGAAAAATTTTCATTAGACCACCTACTGATTATTCTGCTGTGTTCACAGTAAACCTCCCCATAAAATAAATATATTATAACAGACACCACTTGTAGCAAGCAACATGAATTATTAGATCTTCATTCACAGGGTTACAAAAGTTCCAACTAGAAACATCAGTGATGGGGTATTCACAAGGGGAAACGGCGTTGGCACATTCCCTCAAACTACCCAGGTAACCAAAAAGCAGCTGCCTAAAAACCTTTTTTTTTTAAATTGGTGCAAGCACAATTACAATCCTTCCACACTACACATCTACCCAAGTGAACATGTTCTTAAATACTGATCTCAGTTTTCATTCCCCCAGGGATTTAGTGAGTTCCAAGCACTACCTTGGATAACGCTTGACAGATTGAGACCATTTTGACCCATATCACATCAATAGTTTGATCTCTAGCTCTGCACAAAAAATCCCCACCTAGAAACTTTTTGAAAAATGATTTTTTTTTCCAGGGCTTACATCTCCACAACCCCTACCTCAAACGACTCCAAGTTTGGCTTACTAACCTTATCCTCCAACCTCCTGAGGCACACCAAATTTCAAAGGAATCTAACAAAGCATCTATATTTTAGAGGACTTGAAAAAGTTGACTGTGACGGGATAGACTACCCTTCTGGGATGCCACCTGATGTACTGGGATTTCACTGAGCCTGCTTGCTCCATTCGCTTGGGCTCCCTCTCCCTGTTTTGCTGAATTATGCTATCCGGCCTCTGGCAGCACACATACACACAGGTAGGAACGCAACAGCCGTAGAATCACACAGAGTCTGCAAAACAGTTCTCTCTGAGAAGACTCAGCTAGGAAATCACCCAGCACTCAAGTACAGCTCCCCTCTGGAAAGTACACCCAAAATAATATTGTTTTGTGCTGTAGAGAAATCTATACAATGTAAGCTCATAAATTTGCCCCGTACCTCAATGTGGAGGAAGATACACACAAGTTCTTGCCCCCCCAGTTAGTAATTGCACAAACTGGGTTTAATAATAAACAAAAAAGTTTATTAACTATAAAAGGCAGATTTTAAGTGATTATAAGGGATAGCAAACAGAATAAAGCAGATTATATGAAGCAAATAAAATAAAACAAAACATGCATACTAAGCTTAAGATTTTAAAGAGACTGGCTTCAACAAGTAATTTCTCACACTCAGTGTTGTTTTGGGCAGGATGCAGAGTTTCTGTAGCTTAGAGTTCCAGTTATTTCTCTTTACAGACTAGACTCCTCTGTCTCAGTCTGGATTCAGCCCTTACCTTTCTCACTGCTCAGTTCCTTTGTCTCTTCAGGTACTTTCAGCAGTCTTTCTTCTTGGGCAGGAAGGCAATGGAGAAGAGTCCTGATTGCCTAACTTCCCAGCCTTAAATAAGATTTACAGAAGGTGGGAATCTTTTGTTTCCCAGACTTGACTTCCCCCTCCTTTCAGTGGTAAATTACTAGAAGTCCAAGGTGGTGTTTAGTACCAGGTGACAGGACCACCTGACCTAGTAGTGTCACAGCTACATCCCAGGACACCTCTCAGGAAGGAGAGAGATCAGTATCTTTAAAGTCTTATTGTTTCTTCCTAATGGCCCATCAAAGCCAATGGCCTGTTTGGTGGGTGTCTCCCAAATACACCCCCCAGTTATAATTGTTACATAGTCAATGTTCCTAACTTTAGATACAGAAATGATACATGCATACAAATTGGATAATCTCATTCAGTAAATCATAACCTTTCCAATGATACCTTACAAGACTCATCTTACATAAAATATATCTTAGGCCATATTCATATTATAACCATATTTCTATGAAGAACATGAGGTGTAATCTGACATTGACCTTTAAACAGAAGTTGTGATACAACCTTAACAGCACCACTACACTATACACTGGTTAGAATACTCACTTGTTATCTGAAATGCCATAGTAAATTGTTAGTTTGTGTGGACCAACCCACTCATTTAAACACTGGCTGCACTATGGAATCTCTCTCTCATAATACTACAGATAGTAGAAACAATATCCATGATGAATGCACTGGCTCCTGCTGAAATTCTCTCCTTTAGCTCTATAGGATCTGAGACAAGCTTCCAAACAAAGCTGAGAGGCCTTGGGGCAGAAGTGGGCACTGGGGCACAGGACACCTGGCTGGGAGAGTCCCACCCCACCAGAGCTGCTCACATTAGAACAGAACTGATGAAAAGGAAACAGTCACCTTCTGTTGGCTACACCACAGAGCAGCATTGAACACCAGAAGCAAGAAGAGAGGCATTTCTTTAGGGATATTTCTCCAAGGGACAGCTGCCCAGGAACTCAAGTACAGTACCACCAACAGATCATCTTGGAACTCAGGTGCCAGCGCTGAGCTCCCTTGTGAGCCAGCTGGCTCCTTGCAGCTCCACCATGCAGCTTCCTAACCCCTTGTGGGAAAATAAGCCATTTGAGCACAGCTGCAGGAAGGAAATCAGCCGGGAGGGATTTTTGGAAGATCTGTGTACTCCTGGAATCCTTCAAGACTTGCATTCACCATGCTCGGTCCACTCTCACCTTCACCTGCATGGACAGCTTATGGAAATGAACCTCCTGGGCCCCTAAGGCAGCACTGTCAACAGACATCCCGGCAGGGGTCTCGGTTTATATGTCTAGGTTATCTGGCTATGTATTTACCCCATACATCCTGTGCCAAGCAATCTTGCCTGTAAATCTGTAACGAACTCCAGAATGGAGCATGACTCAAAAGCGTTAAGTCTTCCACCAGTGTGCCTGCCCCTTCCCCCAGAACAGACTATTGCTAAATATTAAATCAACAGAACATTATATCCCTCTTCAAGCAAGTAAAAAGGTCACTTTTCAGGAATTCCCTTTAGTGTCTTACAGCGTTGGATGTTTCCGTAAGAATCTTGTCCCTGAGAGGCTTCATTTACTCTCACACTGCTCTCTACTATTTATTTTTTTCTGTCTGACTAATGTAATCTTTGTCCAGTCACAGTTCACTAATCCATTTTAAACTTGACATTATTGGAGCACAGGTGGTCCCCAAGAGGAAAAAATGTGCTCCACCTTAGTAAACTGAAGGCCTTGGCGATACGAAAAATCCTTAATCTGCAATGACAATGTGTCAAAAGAGGTTGCAGTGGCACTGCATCGGGGCAAACCAGCAGCCTCAAAGCTTGTTTTAATCATCCTCTCCAGGATTTAAATCAGTCTGCACAGCCCTGGGAAAAACCAAAACTCTGGGAGCAAACTTGGGAAAGCATGTTCGCTGTCTAGTGAGTAACAAAACAAATCCTGTGAAAAGGCAGCTCATGGGTTCATCGCAGCACTTCCTAGCCAATTCTGAGGCAAACAGGTCTGCTCTAACACTGCAGGTTGATGGTTTCCGAGTCTGAAGGTGGGGTAAAGTGAGAGATAATACTGGAACCAGCAAATGGTGAGCAGAACTGAGGAGAAGCGACATTAATCATTTAGTCCTGGCCTGCACTAGGCATACTTCTGATTGAGAACAAAAGGTACACACACTTTCAGAATACAGCACAGGAACAGAGATCATTAAAACAACCATCTTCTCTTGTAGTATCAACTGCAGTTGACACACTGACAGCAGTTGACCCCATTAAATTACATTACTGCACACGACGGTCAATAATATGTGCTATACACAGAAATCATCCAAAACTGCAAATTCCTTAGCCAACCACTTACACCTAATGGCGTCCTGTAGCATTTCTCAGGCAAATAACAAAGAAATGGTAGAAGTGTTATGTTTAAGAAAGTTAATATACACCGGATTATTTGGTATTGACTTAGAATTGTATTAATGGAACCAAATGTTATTAAAATAGCAACGTTTTTGCTAATTACATCACTTTTAATGCAAATGGGAAGAGGGAAAAGGCTTGCACTGTAAAGGAAAGAAAAACACAGTATTTTCTGCCTTTACTGCTCCATTATGGGGTGCAAAACACTGACTGTCTAGGCTCTTCCGTGTTGTTAGGCACCCTCATCCAGAAAAACAACCCCAAACACATACATGTACATTTTTTAGCACCCAAAAATAGACCTACAAATGAGTGAGAACTATTTTGCCACATCAGTGACAACATTCTGCACCTAGTGGATAAGATATTACTGTGCCACTTTAGGTCAGCAGCAGCATTTCTAGGGCAGCTGGAAAGTTAACCTAATTTTTCATATGCATTCCTGTAGATCTACATAGAGGGAAAGGGAGTGGACGAGTGCAGTATTTCTAAGCAAACAGTCTGGGCAATTTTAATCTCATGAATAGCACTGTCTTTATTCTACTTGTTTGCCTACAACAAATTAAAACAAAAACAAGCCTGTGCTCTCTACTTTCCCAAAATAAAATCCAGACAGTTTTAAAATCATGTCATTCATTTAGGTCTTAAGTGTGGAAGACTGTGATCAGTAACTCCAATGAACTCTGTATTCAAAGATTTCCTGTTAGAAAATTATAGCTGTATAGCCAGCATTAATCAACAACTCTGGTCTCTAGTCCTATTTAAGGTTCGGGGGGGGGGGGGGGGCAATCTTCAGAGCATCCGTGACAGCAAATGTCTGATTTTCTGTTAACATTACCAAAAACAAATAATGAACTATACAATAAGACAGAACCCTTATTTTAATGAATTAATTGGGTATTGAGGAGTTCATAAAATTGAACATTTCAAAATTACAAGAGGTATGGTGCATAAATTGCACTATAGCGCACTTCATCGCTTTCTTCTTGTGCTTTAAAATGCTGCAATTGCGATGCATTGAAGGCACTGGAATACGAAGAGATGTCAACTTGTTCTTATCGCTGTTATGATGCGGGGTTTTTTTCCACGTTAGGAAAAAATGGTTCATATGATGGGCTGCTCATAAGATTGGTGTTCATAAAAATCGAGGTTCTACTGTACCCCCATTTTATTACTATAACCCTAGTTGCAATAAAAAATACTAATATTAATTGAAATCTTTTTTGGCTCCAAATTAAGTCATTACCATGACTCCTATAAACATAAGATGTTGGAGAAGTGTGGGGCTTTTTGTCTGCTTGTTGCTTTTTTGTTGATTTGTTTGTTTGGTTTGGTTTTTTACTTTTTCTGTAGTAAAACAATGTTGTTAATTTAGTTTATAATGATCATAAAAGAAAACAGAGCAAATATTTGAAAACTTCTGAAAGGGCAAAAGTTGTACATAAAGACCAAATAAGTATCTCTAACAACTAGTGTGTGTCTATTTCTTTCTGTTTCATTTAAGTCTTGCGCGTTGTTGGCCCTAACATGGGCTGCTTTAAAATATAAGTTTTATTGAAGCACCTAATGAGTAAAAGCTTTTGTCAAGCCACTTTACAGAATGTACACTGCCTCAGATGCAAAAATAATTACTGGATGGGGTGCGCCGAATATAAGATCACAAGAACATACAACAATTGATATTTATCAAATCTAGCATTTGCATCTCAAGATCTGCGCAGTATTTTTCCTGATGTATATATTACAGATACTGAGGTAACAAGAAGCAACATCTAAGGTCAGTAGCACAGTCAACTGTTTCTCTCTACTAACAGATTTCCCCTAATCTCAGTCTCTCCAAACATCTCTCTCTATGCATATAAAGTACAGTGTGTTACAGTTCCCATGAGCAGATAGCTTTTAGATTCCTCTTAAAAATCTGAAGTTTTGATATCTTGGGAGCCAGTTTGTAAATTGCCCCTCCTTTATGCTTTCTATCTGAATGATGAGTAAGTACATTATTTTGTCTGATACAGAATTGGTAAAAAAATTGTCAACATTTTGTAAGACAGTTGAAAAATAGCAAAACCAATTTTTTGAAATTTTGAAAAACCATCTTTGCAAAAAATTTCTAAAAATTTCCACCAGTTTTATTTTCATAGCACATCTTCCCTTTTCTTCTCATCTGCTTACAAAACCAGACCAATTTCTTCTTCTTTTGGAACTTCAACAAAAAAACCAAAACATTAGTATTAGGGTTTTGGTTTTTTTTTAATCTAAAAGTAGTTAATTTCCTCCCTCCCCCAGTCCCGGGTATACATAACCTGAACTCATTATAGTACGTCATAATTTTGCTGATCTCTAAATCTCCCCCTGTTGTAGGAGAGAGACTAATTAATCTAAATGTTTGCTTTTTAATGCAGAGAAGCGTTTCTTTTAATTGAAGCGAACAACAAATACCATGCTCTATCATCAGTTTTGGAATGAATGATCATTTGTACTAAATTTCATTAAACTTTCAGGAACTTTCACAAATAAACCAGTAGTCATCACAATACTCTCAGTTACCACAATTACTCATAAAAATATTCATAAGGGGTCCAGCCTACACAGAGACTTGAGGGAATAGGGCCCCGTCTGCCTCCCAGCTCCCTCATGGCATCCTTGGACCTTGGTCTGGGGGGCTCAGAAGCATTGTTTGCCCACTATTCCTCACCTACCCCAAAGCAAGTGAGGTGGGTGTAGATAGAACCTTGGCTCTGGCCCACCGCCCCCACACTCCCCCCAAAGCACCAGCCAACATAGCTGAGCTACTATGGGGTGGAGGGTTACTACCCTTCGGAGCAAGGGGGAGCAGGACAGGAATCATACCTGAGAGCTATGATTCTCTTTGTGTTGGACTTTGAACGACACAGTCCTTACACGGAGTCGATCACATCCGTGCACTCTAGCCATTCGTGTGTTATTTGATTAGCTCTACTTTTAACTATTTATATCAGCAGCAGCATTTTAAATTCTCAGCAGGCAATTCTATTTGTTCCCCCTCCCCCTTAGACTTAGAGGAATTTTCTTATTTTATTCCAACTTTTGAAGTGCTCTCTTAGTAATTTAGAAGCCCTCTTTTGTCTTCACTGAGGTTTTACTCAACCTCACAAATTTGCTGGATTTGTTTGACTGCAAGATCCCATTCTTGAAATCAGGATTGGTTCACAGACTCAAGAATTACAAGGCCAAAAGGGATCACTGTGATCATCTAGTCTGACCTCTTGTACACCACAGGCCATAGAACACCCCCAAAATAATTCCTCGAGCATTTCTAAAGAAAAACATCCAATCTTGATTTAAAAATTGTCACTGATGGAGAATCCACCACACACTTGGTAAATTGTTCCAGTGGCTAATTACACTCTTAAAAAATTACATCTTATTGCCAGCCTAAATTTGTCTAGCTTCAATTTCAGCCATTGGATCATGTTATACCTTTCCCTGCTAAATTGAAGAGCCTATTATTAAACATTTGTTCCCCAGATAGGTACTTATAGAAGGTCATCAAGTCACCCCTTAACCTTCTCTTTGTTAAACTGCATAGCAACATGCTCAAAGAGCTCAATCTATAAGACATGTTTTCTAATCTTTCAGTCATTCTAGTGGCTGTTCTCTGAACCCTCTACAATTCATCAACATCCGTCTTGAATTGTGAATGCCAGAACTGGACACAGGATTCCAGAAGCAGTCGCAGCAGTGCCAAATACAGAGGTAAAATAATCTTCATACTCCTACTTGGGATTCCTTTGTTTATGCATAAGCCCTTTTGGTCACAGTGTTGCACTGGGAGCTCATGTTCAAATGATTAGCCACTGCAACCCCTACATCTTTCTTAGGGCTTGTCTACACTACCAAGTTTTGTTGACAAAACTTATGTTGACACCCGAAAGTCGACAAAACAAAAATTGCCAAAGGGTGTTCACACTTGCTCCCTCTGTGGACAAATCATGCCCACATTGGGGACACCATCATCGACAGGGTGAGCAATGCTCTGTGGGTATGTATCCCACTGTGCAGTGTTGTGGGAAGGAAGAGCTGATCTCTCCGCATCTTGGGATTCTCTCTGAGTTCTCCCACAGCCCCCTCAGCTGCCCAGAGCAGCATCATGAGTAGCTCTGTGAGCTCTAGGTGCTGAGGAATGGCAAAGCAGCACAGCAGTCTGTCCCCCTCCCGCTGTGGCTGAGTTCTTAGGGCAGAACAGGAGCATTCCAAAGATTTGCTCTTTGTTTGTTCCCCAAAGGGAGCAGCACACAGATACTTCCCAGCGCTTTGAAAGGGGAGGGGTGCATGCCTGCAGGGCAGCAGAGATCAAAACACTCAGCAGAGCAATCAGGGCAGGCATTGTGGGATACTGGCGGGAGCCAGTTCTGTTGACAAAACAATCAGCAGTGTCTACACTGGCTCTTTGTCGACAATAAAGGGAGGGGAAAAGAAAAGTATCTCGTAGGGGTGGAAGTTTTTTGTTGCCAAAACAGGACGTTTTTCATGACAAAAGTCCCATTGTAGTGTGTCCACTCTTGCTGTTTTGTCACCAAAAGGCAGTTTTTGGTGACAAAACTTGGTAGTGTAGACAAGGCCTCAGAGTCACTAATTCCCGGGATGGAGTCTTCCATCTTGTAAGTAGGGCCTACAGTCTTTGTTCCTAGATGTACACATTTACATTTAGTTGTATTAAAACTCACAGTGCTTGCTTGCACCCAGTTTATCAAGCGAACCTGCCCTCTGTAGTGACCTGCCCTCTTCATTATTTACCATTCTCCTAGGTTGTGTGTCATCAAACTTTAACAGGGATGATTTCATGTTTTCTTCCAGGTCATTAATAAAAATGTTAAATAGCATAGGATCAAAACCACACCCATTTGATGATGATTCTCTATTTACAATTAGATTTTAGATCTACCAGTTAGCCAGCTTTTAATCCAATATATAATGTTAATTTTACATCTTTCTAGTTATTTTTTTAATCAAAATGCTATGCAGTCCCAAGTTCAATGCCTTCCATAAGTTTAAGTATATTACATCAGCACTATTACCTTTATCCAGCAAACTTCTAGTCTCATCAAAAAAAGTTATCAAGCTACTTTGACATGATCTATTTTCCATAAACCCATGTTGATTATCGTTAATTATATTACCCTCCCATAATTCTTTATTAATCAAGCCCCATATCAGTTGCTCCATTTTCTTGACGTCAGACTGACAGGCCTATAACATCCTGTTTACCCTTTTTAAATGTTGAAACATTAGCTTGCTTCTAGTCTACTGAACCTCCCTGGTATTCCATGACTTATTGAAAAAATCAACATTAATTGTTAGTGAGCTCCTCAGCCAGCTCTTTCAAAATTCTTGGGTGCAAGTTATCCAGACCTGCTGATTCAAAAATGGATGTGCAACTTTAGTATCTGCTGTTTTGTATCTTCCTGAGGAATCAGTGGAATGGAAAGTGTGTTATCATATGATACAACCACATCATCTGGTTGCTTTTAACTACCTAACACAGGGGTACGCAAACTTTTTGGCCTGAGGGCCACATCTGGGTATAGAAATTGTAGGCGGGCCATGAATGCTCAGAAAATTGGGGTTGGGGTACAGGAGAGGGTGAGGGCTCTGGCTGGGGGTGCACCTCTAGGGTGGGGCCAGAAATGAGGAGTTCAGGATGCAGGAGGGGACTCCGGGCTGGGGGGGGTGCTGCGGGGGGAGGGGGGGAGGGCTCTCGTGTGGGGCTGAGGATGAGGAGTTTGGGTGTAGGAGGGTGCTCCGGGATGGACTGAGGGCTTCAGAGGATGGGAGGGGGATCAGGGCTGGGGCAGGGGGTTGGGGCACGGGGAGAGGCTCAGGGGTGCAGGCGCCAGGCGGTGCTTACCTCAAGCAGCTCCCGGAAGCAGCAGCATGTTCCCCTCTCCGGCTCCTATGTGAACGCATGGCCAGGCAGCACTGCTGCACGCTGCCCTGTACGCAGGCGCCGTCCCTTCAGCTCCCATTGGCTATGGTTCCTGGCCAATGGGAGCAGCAGGGGCAGCGCTTGGGGCAGGAGCAGCATGTGGAGCCCCCAGGCTTCCCCTACACATAGGAGCAGGAGGGGGGACATGCCGCTGCTTCCAGGAGCCGCGCAGAGCGGCCCCCAACCCTGCTCCCCAAGCTGGAATGCTGGAGCGGGGCAAGTCCCAGACCCCACTCCCCAGTGGCAGCTCAAGGTCTGCATTAAAACGGCTGGCGGGCCGGATCCAGCCCACAGGCCGTAGTTTGCCCACCTCTGACCTAGTACAATAGGGCCCTCAACCGGTTGAGGCCTTTGGGAACTAACTCATTATAAATGTTAGATAATACCACCACCACCACCGGAACATTTCAATTAAGGGCAAAACTCACCTATATGATCACATCTTTAATGCATATACTGCAGCTATTTTGGCACACAGAGCCCCCACTGAGATCAGTAGATGCCCATGCGCAGAATATATAAGAGACTATCTTCATTGTGGTTGCAGATCACAAAGAAGATTTTAATCTCAACAACCATTTCTTCTATTTTATGTCCAACTAAGCAAATAAAATAATTTTCTAGTAAACCTTGTGCTGTTTTACACTTAATGGATTTTTGTAACTTAGTCTGCAAAATAATTCGTCTGCTTCTTTAGACTACCGATCACATCTCCCTGTAAAATTTCAAGTAATCTTGTCACAAATATCATACCTGATCCTACAAGTGGCTCCCCATGGGTGGGCCCCACATGAAGTTCACCACAGAACTGGGTTCTACATTCACAAAATTGCTGGGAAAAATACAGCTGACCACTTCAACCTTCTTTTATATAGGTTCTTCGTCCACGCTGTCAAACTCCCAGGGGCAATTTGGGTTTATTGTCCAAAGCGCATGGAATAGTGCATGGGAGTATACATTTCTAAATCAGCCATGAAGTGGAAAGGAGAGCATGAAAAGCAGTGAAAATGCTACAGTCCTCTGCAGATGTCCTGAGGCCCACGGGATCTCCCATATACACATATATCAAGATGTGTGAGTATTTGGAGGATCATACCCCCTGCTCACTCTGCAAGCAGCAAAACACCCCTTATCCCCCACAGAAATCTCATAAGTTGGAACAGAGTTTCTGGCTCTTACCCAAACTTTTCCTGCTATGGAGATTTGGCTCTCAATTTTTCATTGAAAATATGGAAGGTCAGGGAAAAATGGCTGAATATCCAGCAACTACTATTTATATTGGCCAAGATGTTTCAATCTGAGTGCCTAAAATTAGGCTCTTAAATCCAGATTTGTGTACCAAATCAACTGGCCTTATTTTTCAAAAGTACTAAAGACTAATCACCAAATACTGACCTGCCGAGTACTCCGCATGTTTGAAAATCAGACCACTAAATGTTAGCCCTTATATGATATTTACAAAATTAAATGCTAATCTGACCATAAATAATGTTTTTATTTTATCTACTTTGCTTGCACAGAAATATTTTATAGTGCTTTTTTTTACAACAACCAAATGATTCAAGATCTGTTTCTAAAACATGATTTAGAAAATAACACGAAGGTTTGCTGAAAGAATCCACCTTTAACATTGGTGTGTTTTATTTCCCCTGTAGGGATATTGGTTTCAGCTGCAGATAATCATGGATTATGGCTGATTCAATATTATCTTTTAGACCTTAAAGGGACTTCGGATGCTCTAATTTTAACAACACAATTATAGACAAGACACACTTCTAGTCTTTTAATAGGACTATGTAGGGATTAAGAGTTAGGAGTGCATGAGGCCCTTGGGTTTGAATTAATGGCACAAAAATAAGTAACACTTTTTTTTTTTAACCAAAGCAAGAAGAGTGAAATGAACTGACATTTTAAAAAAAATAAATGTTTGTGCCAAAGTAGATCTGAGAAACCTACAGATCTATTTGCCTTGCTCCTGTCACGGACCCATTCTTCCCATGCACAATCCTACATACTTCCATAGAGCAAGCTGATGCACAGCCCATCTCTAGGACAAACAGGGGTTTTGGAGACCCTCTCTAAGGCTTCTCTACAGGCTGCTCTGAGCCCCTTGCTTTTTCTCTCCACACAATACAGTTACAGCAGTTTAAGCATCCCTAAATTTCAAACTAAATAAATAAAATAAATCACCACTAGGACAGCTGATTAATGTGGATGTTACTCTCCCCAAGCAAACTAGATTAGATGTTTATGTAACATGCTGGCTAAGTGCATTGTTTCCCTTTCTAGTGTCTGGTCTATCAAGAGATTAAAAGCCTGCTTATACTAATAACCAACAGTTGCACTGTTCGCTCCAGTGGTAAATATGCTTTGGAGCAGAAGATACTGAATTCTATCCCTGTGGATGACCGAGGTGATGGGGTTGTTACACTTGTATCTCTCTGCGCGTACACACCCACGCTGCTAACCCTGTCAAGTCTGTGATGCTTATGTGACACAGGTTTGTGGAGGATTAGTCAGCTGAAATGTGACAAAATAAGGCAAGATGGTTTCAAAAAGAAACTTGGAAGAACACTGAAAATATGTATGCTTTCAAGCTCTCTATCACAGTCCTGCAGAGTCTCTGCCCTGAAATCTGGCTGCAAGAAGGGGGTCTGAGTCAATGAAAAGAGAAAGTAAACTGTGTTTGTACAGGGACAAACAAGCAGATGAAAAACACAGGATGTTTTTTCCCCCCTCAGGATGTTGACTACTTAATTAGTGTAGGTTAAAAATTAGTAGTTACTGTTGTGGTCTGGGATGTTCAATAAGGTCAGACACTTTTTACAAGCAGAGTTCATTACTCTATTAGAGACAGGCTGCTGCCAACATCAGACCTCCAGATATCTTGTATTTCCTGTATCAGGCTATGTCATACAGAGACACACACACACTACGGACATAGTATCTGAGGCCAAAATCACACAGACTACAGACACTCCTAGTGAAATTATAATGCCTGCTCTACAAATACCAGCTCCTTTCCCCACAGTTCCTACCCATGGCTGCTTCATCAGGTGAAGGGGTGGGGGAGGGGGTACGGCTCACAGGTCCCCTTCCCTCTATTGCTCCCTGATCAGCTGAAAGAACTAAGAACTCCTGAATTAATCTGTAAGGGTAGAGTGCTAGTTTGTGCATTATGGGTAAGGCTGCAAGTTTGTCACAGAGGTCATGGATTCTATGACTTCTGCAGCAGCTGGTGCACCTGGCGCACCTGGCTCAGGGGCAGCTCAGGCAGCCCCTGCACCAGGCGCACCGACTGCTGCTGGGGCAGTCTCGGGCCACCGTGCCCCATCCCCCAGCAGCATAAAGTTTGGACGTGGGAGGGGGCAGGGGCACAGGACGGGGTGAGACAGGCTCTGGGCGGCGCTTACCTGGGGTGCTCCCCAGAAGCAGCGACATCCCCCTTGCTCAGCTGCCAGGTGGAGGTGTGGCCAGTCAGCTCTGCGGGCTGCTTCCGCCCAGAGCTCTGGCTTCGCAGCTCCTATTGGCCGGGAACTGCGGGCAGTAGTAAGGTAGTGTTGCATTTCCTGATTTTCAGACATTAAAGTTTGTATTTCCTTACCTCTACCTTTCCTGGTTTTCAGAAGTCTGAGTGTAGCTGAACTAAATGTTCTGGAAGGGCATCAGGCATCACTGGGCGATCTTAACTTTGCCTTAAGAAGTTTTTGTGCAGTTAATTACAATGTGTTTATCCTTCAGTCTATATAGACACCAGGTTCTCTCAGGCCTCTGTTTAAAATTTGATTTCTCTGTTATCTAATCTAATCCTAAGAGAACATAAAATAACCTAATAATAAGAATTAAATGGAAAAAAAATCAATATTTTGTTTGTTTTAGTTTGGTTTTGGCTGCAGCTGTTAGCCCTGAGGTCACTTTCTACATTGATTTGCTCTAACACAAGCATTACTTGGCTAAAACCAAAAAGATCCCACGATATCTTTCACAAGTCAACAGCTGAAGTGGAATTCCACATGAAAAGTTTCCAGCTGGATCCTTCTGCTTCTAGTTTGCTCTGTTTCAAAACCTAATGCCAAAGGTGTGTTAGGCTGCTGAATCCTGAAGCTACCTGGTCCCACAGTACAAAAAAAACAACAGATTAGCTAAAGGAGTCTAGTGGAGTCTACTGGAATTGCCATTAAGGAGCGGGGGCTGACCTTAAATAATCTAGCATCCAGATCTGTCAACTTCTAAAAGGGCAAATCTGTAATATGTTGGGTCTGACGACCCAGCTACCCCTTCCCACCACTGTGCTAATTTATTGGTCCCTGAGCACTGTGGTTTTCAACAAGGGGTACGTGTACCCCTCAGGGTACACAGAGGTCTTCCGGGGGATACATCAACTCATCTAGATATTTGTCTAGTTTTACAACAGGCTACATAAAAAGAACTCGCAAAGTCAGTAGAAACTAAAAATTTCATACTACTTGTTTACATTGCTCTATATACTACTATACACTGAAATGTAAGTACAATATTTATATTCCCTTTGATTTATTTTAGAATTATATGGTAAAAATGAGGAAGTAAGCAACTCTTCAGTAATAGCATGCTGTTTTATATTTTTATGTCTGATTTTGTAAGCAAGTAATTTTTAAGTGAGGTGAAACTTGGGGTATACAAGACAAATCAGACTCCTGAAAGGGGTACAATATGGAAAGGTTGAGAGCCACTGCATTAGCAATTTGAAACACTTTACATAATTAAAGCCACCTGCAGCTTCACAGTTAAATTTATACACAGGTCCTTTATCATTTCAACATGTGTAGCCACCGTTTAAACGGACATCTAACAAGAGACCCATTAGCTTCACTGTTGGTGGCACACACCAGGCCTTTTAACTCCTACTTAAATTCTACACCCGTTACCACTTGTCTCATTTTTTTCAATAAGAAAAAAAAGTCAGCAATCTGATACGACTTTTTTAAACACTGGCATTGAAAAGCAAAGGAAATGAGACCACCTCTTGTGAAAGATCTTCCCCTTTCCATCTATCTATCTATCCATCTCTCTTTGACGATTGTATTCCATTAAAAGTTATTTCTATAAAGCTCTGTAAAGACTACAATGTACAGTAGTTCATATTGTATATTTAGAGAGGGTCAGCATATGTCGGATTTAGCCTTGTGTATCAAACAATGCAAGAGATGTGATACAATAAATACCACTCTATATACAGCATAGGGAGTACAAAGCTAAGTACGGTCAAAGAGAAATGCTCAGAGAACTATAGCTAGGATTCGTAATTTGTGCACTACAGCAGTGGTGGATTAGCCACTGGGCCAATGAGGCCTGTGCCCAGGGGTCCCGGCCAATTGGAGCTCCCCCACATCCCAACCTGCCCAGCACTCCTGCCAGGGAGCGGGGTCAGGGCATGGGGGTTTGCCGCACTCCTGCAGGGAAGCCCCTGCACCCTGACCCTGCCCCCCCCCAGCAGGAGTGCCCGTCAGGCGGGGCAGGGCAAGTCTCTGCTCTGCAGCAGGAGCACTGGGGGACTGCAGGCAGAAGGGGTGAGGAAGGGCCTCCACTTGCTCTGGCTCAGGGCCCCACAAACCCCTAATCCGCCTCTGCACTATGGGACCTCACCCATTTTTTCCTTGTCATATAGCTGTAATCTATGCCTATAAACTGGCTTGCTTTTGGGCCTAGCAATTAGAACAGGAGATTAGGAGAACAGAGACCAGATTTTATTCCTGAGTCTTCCACTGACTTCATGTATGGCCTTGGGCAAGCTACGTCACCTTGCTGTGTCTCTGTTTCCATATTTAAGGAAGATACATTTATCTTGCTTGAATATGCGTGAGAATAACTTCAGTGAAGTGCTTTGATCTTTGCAGACTCCAGGTGCAATCAGGAGTGCAGCATACTATCATGCTGACTCCACCACTTTTCAGGAGAGAGGTACACTCCTATGGAGCACAACTGGTGCAGAGGTCAAGGTCCCAGAATGTCCTTAATTTTTTTCCCAGTGAAGTATCTGAAAACATCCAGGGCAGGAGATGTAACTCATCAGCGAGGAAAGGTACAATGTGTGTGTGGAGGTGTCCTACTGAAAAAGGAAGCCAGGGCCAAGAGGAAATAACTGTTTGCACACTGCTAAATACTGACACCTTTTATATCTTTTTAAATCCATGGTCATTTTGATAGAAGAAAATGAATTAACTTAATTTAGTTTATAGAGGGGGTTTTACCTCCCATTTGTAATCCCACACACTGCCTCCTGTTTTAGCTGCTGCAGCAAACTCTCAGAGCCTATGTGATTATACAATTACATTTTCCTTTTTTTAGAAATGTTTCCTATTCCCTGTCTCTACGCGAAAGACCCATACAAGCAACAAAAAAACCTGCCAAAATGACAATATAGGGGAACGAGTGAAACGGACTATACATAAAATGCTGTCAAATGAAAAAGTTAAAATGAAAAAGAAAATTAATTTTCCTATAGTATTGCTTCTTAGCTTTGTGGCTAAAATTAGAGTATGTTGCCTTTAGCGTCTTTCAATTTATAGTTATATTAATTGATACTTATAAAAATGGTAGTTAAAAAAAATTTGGACAGCAACGTGATTTTAAAATGACAACTTTTTTTAAATTAATCCAGAATCCCTCCCAAAAAGCCTACAGCTATGCTATTTTGCCTCTCTAGGCCCTGTACAGTGCATATAGTTCCTAAAAGAAAGCAACATAAAAACAAGAGAAGGCTTTGATCAATTCAAAAGTTTTATAAATAGCAAAATAAATCGAGTAGCATTACTTATATACCATAGCTGTTTTATACCTATAATACACATTAAAAGAATGCATTCTGTGTAATAATTTATACGGATAACATAAGAATGGCCATACTGGGTCAGACCAAAAGTCTCAAGCCAGTATCCTGTCCTCTGAGAGTGGCCAAAGGCCGGTGCCCTTAAGGGAATGAACAGACAGGTTTCCATCAAGTGATCCATGCCCTGTCACCCAATCCCAGCTTCTGGCAAACAGAGGCTAGGGACACTTTTCCTGCCCATTCTGGCTAATAGCCACTGACGGACTTATCTTCCATGAATCTATCTAGCTCCCTTTTGAACCCTGTTATAGTATTGGCCTTCACAACACCCTCTGGCAAGGAGTTCCAGAGGTTGACAGTATGTTGCGTGAAAAAAAACTTTGTGTTTGTTTTAAACCTGCTACCCATTATTTTCATTTGGTGCCCCCTTGTTCTTGTATTATGAGAAGTAGTAAATAACACTTCCTTATTTACTTTCTCTATACCACTCATGATACCATCGTATCCCCCCCTTAGCCATCTCTTTTCCAAGCTGAAAAGTCCCAGTCTTATTACTCTCTCCTCATACGGAAGCCGTTCTATACCCCTAATCAATTTTGTTGCCCTTTTCTGAATCTTTTCCAATTCCAATATCTTTTTTGAGGTGGGGCAACCACATCGGCATGCAGTATTCAAGCTGTGGGTGTACCATGGATTTATAGCGGCAACATGATATTTTCTGTCTTATTATTGATCCCTTTCTTAAAAATCTTTAAAAAAAAAATCATCCTTTTCTTGATGATTCCCAACATTCTGTTCGCTTTTTTGACTGCCGCTGCACATTGAGGGGATGATTTCAGAGAACTATCCACAATGACTTTGCACGTATACAAAAACTTTCATTATATGACCTCAAAATATTTTACAAAGATTAATTAAAGAAGCCTTGCAGCAAGTTTGTTGCATGGCCCAGGGTTACACCAAGTTTACACAGACACACACACACAGAGATTTGTCCAAGGAAAGATACTGATGATTATCCCAAATATCCTAACTCACAGGCCTGTTCCCTATCCAGTAAACCACTTAGTTCTAATATTTATCAAAGGAAAATAAATGTAATATGAACACCATTCTAATGTCGTTTGTATAAATACATACATATCCAGAAAAACAGCATTTAGCAGAATGCAAGCTCCATCTTTCAGTACAATATTCAGTAGTACTGGGACCATTCCGACACATCAAGATAGTCACTTGTATAAGAATCTGCAGGATTGGGGACAATGCTATTGAAGTGCTTTGAGAATTTCCACAACATAGGACTTATTTCATTGCACTCCCTCCCAGTTGTGAGGCATACACGCACTCCTGAAAAACAAAACTGGTGCAGAGGTCAAGAGGGCCACTACCAGACTCAATTTTTTTCCAGTACATTTTTTGAAAATATCCATGGCAACAGAACACATGTGTTAAACAAGTGAGGGCTACTTTAAATAAATAAAATAAATAAAAGATAGATAGCAAGCCTTATCCCCCATCCATCGAACATGACTGTTCTGTTGCCACAGGCATCTTCAAAAAATTTACTGGAAAAAAATTCAGCCCTCGACCTCTATACCTGCTGTGCTCTGCAGGAGTGCATGCATGCTTCACAACTGAAAGTATAATCAGCTGAGTAATAATAATAAAAGTATGCAGCAATTCTATAGCACCTTCCTAAGGAAGGTCTCCAAGTTCTTTACAAAAACAATGTACCTAGTCCTGCAAACATGTACACGTCAGTAAATTCAGTGGGACTACTCATGTTTATATTTGAAGCATCAGGGTCATTACTGAATTAAGCTTTTCTACCACAGTGGTATTATCCTCCTTATTTTAAGATGAGGAATCTGAGGCAAACTTACCCAAGGCCACACTGCTAGTCAGTGGCAGAGCCAAGAATAAATCCTAATTCCAAGTCTCCTATTCTAACCACTGCCTCAATCTATGGTGCATTCCGTTGGAACCCACACTCTGTCACCGCTCGTTTATGTTAATCAGTTAAGCTCCCAAAGAGTGCTTGGAAAAGTGAAAAATAAATATATGTTAAATAAATGCTAGTAACAGCTCAAATGTTTAGCACAGCATATGTGACTTTACATTTTGTTGTGAACCAAGGGAGACCAATCCTGCAACTAAATGTATGATTTCTTGACTTGGTAAAGATTTACATTAAATGCACAGACAGAAAAAATACCTGGTGAGCTCTTCTTTAATCTTCAAGGGTTCATGTGGGTAGAATTTCACTCTAAAGCACATGGTATATGGTGGATGAGCTGAAACATTATTAAAAAAAAAAAAAGCATGAGAACAGCAGCAAAGAACATCACCTCAATCACACTCCAGGAGAAGCTTTCAACAGTCTTACCAAATAGCCTGTGAGATGATTTGCTCTGCAACATCAGGCAGCACACCAAACAAAAACAAAAAATAAAAATATTCTATGGAACATATTACAGGAAAGTCCAAAGCATATGCAGGATCCAGCCAAACTACGCAAATCAATTACATGGTTTTGCGCCTCACAGTATTTATTGCTCAACACATGCAGTGGAAAAAAATGTAGCTGTTTTTCATGTCAATTAACATAGTAAATCAGAAGCTTTAAACTCCTCTCTTGTTGCAGTGAAGTGCAAATACGTCCTGTATAACTGTTTTTCCTGGTGATGGTAATGCCTAGATTACAAAATGGAACAAGCCATTCACTGAATTTCATTTGTGTCTGCAAACAACTTACCTGTATCTGAACCAACAGTTTTGTAATTAGAGATCATCATCACTTTCAGATAATCAGATCTCAAACTGAAGTACTGTATCAGCAGTGGGGTTTGATTAAGTTTAAATGTTTTAACCTTTCCAAAGAGGATATATGCAGTGCTTAATTACTCCAGTAAAATTACAGTAACACAATCTATATCTATTTCACTGATCTGATATTTCAGCTGTCATTTTAGTGTTTGCCTATTATACACACACACATTTTGAGAGGAAGACAGCACACGAGAGAGAGAGCGCGCGTATATTAATGAACACAGCATTACACTTTCTTACTTCATGCCTTAACATGGCAGCAGGGAGATTCTGTAGTTCTATTCCAATAATACAGTTTCCAGTGAGCACTTAAGTGTAACTGCAGCCCCGGGAGCCCTAATATATAGTAATCATGCTAGGGTGAGAGAACCATGAGCGCAGAGCAGTACTAATGTGAAAGTAAGAGACCATGATCTATTCAGTAAGGAGGAATCACCACAGATTAATTTTTTAATTGTTTGACGGCCTATATATAATAGATAAAAAAGTAATCATGCTGTTAAACAATAATAGAATACCATTTA
Source organism: Caretta caretta (assembly GCF_965140235.1). Lineage (NCBI taxonomy): Eukaryota > Metazoa > Chordata > Testudines > Cheloniidae > Caretta > Caretta caretta. Next base: position 93,210,762 of record NC_134210.1, on the reverse strand, counting down.
AATATTTTGGGATGTTTCCTACATTTTCAAATATATTGATTTCAATTACAACACACAATACAGAGGGTACAGTGCTTACTTTGTATTTATTTTTGATTTAATATTTGCACTGTAAAATACAAAAGAAATAGTATTTTTCAATTCACCTAATACAAGTACTATAGTGCAATCTCTTTATCATGAAAGTGCAACTTACAAATATAGAATTATGTACAAAAAACCAGCATTCAAAAATAAAACAAATGTAAAACTTTAGAGCCTACAAGTCCACTCAGTCCTACTTCTTGTTCAGCCAATCGCTCAGACAAAGAAGTTTGTTTACATTTGCAGAAGATAATGCTGCCTGCTTCTCATTTACAATGTCATCTGAAAGTGAGAACAGGAGTTTGCATGTCGCAAGATATTAAGATGCCAGATGCGCTAAAGATTCATATGTCGCTTGATGCTTCAACCACCATTACAGAGGACATGCATCCATGCTGATGACTGGTTCGGCTCGATAACGATCGAAAGCAGTGCAGACCACCACATGTTCATTTTCATCATCTGAATCAGATGCCACGAGCAGAAGGTTGATTTTCTTTTTTGGTGGTTTGGGTTCTGTAGTTTCCACATCAGTGTTGCTCTTTTAAGACTTCTGAAAGCATGTGCCACACCTTATTCCTCTCAGATTTTGGAAGGCACTCCAGATTCTTTAGCCGGGGTTGAATGCTGTAGCTATCTATAGACATTTCACATTGGTATCTTCTTTGCATTTTGTCAAATTTGCAGTGAAAGCGTTCTTCAAACAAACATGTTCTCGGTCATCATCCGAGACTGCTATAACATGAAATATATGGCAGAATGCAGGTAAAACAGAGCAGGAGACACATAATTCTCCCCCAAGGAGTTCAGTCACAAGTTTAATTAATGCATTTTTTTTAAATGAGTGTCATCAGCATGGAAACATGTCTTCTGGAATGATGGCCGAAGCATGAAGAGGTATACAAATCTTTAGTGCATCTGGCACGTAAATATCTTGCAATGCCAGCTAGAACACTGCCATGCGAACGCCTGTTCTCACTTTCAGTTGACACTGGAATTAAGAAGTGGGCAGCATTATCTCCCGTAAATGTAAACAAATTTGTTTCTCTTAGAGATTGGCTGAACACGAAGTAGGACTGAGTGCAGTTGTAGGCTCTAAAGTTTTACATTGTTTTGTTTTTGAGTGCAGTTATGTAACAAAAAAACTACATTTGTAAGTTGCACTTTCATGATAAAGAGCTTGTACTTCAGAACTTGTATGAGGTGAATTGAAAAATACTATTTCTTTTGTTTATCATTTTTACAGTGCAAATATTTGCAAAATATAGAGTGAGCACTGTACAATTTGCATTCTGTGTTGTAATTGAAATAGATATATTTGAAAATGTAGAAAAACATTCAAAAATATTTAACAAACAATAGAATACCAATTGAAATTTAACAGTGTGATTAATTGCGATAAATTTTTTTTAATCGAGATTAATCTATTTGAGTTAATCACGTGACTTAACTGCAATTAATCGACAGCCCTAATACATTTCAGTTTTTAGATTTAAATAAAAATTAACCTTATTTTATAAGAAAACACTGTTTATTAGGAAAGCAGACATTTGTGGACAAATGTCAATATTCTATAAACCACCACCACAGCTTTGCCAGAAGAGAGACAAGTGATGGAATGAGCACAGAGACTGCACTTTCCTCTCAACAACTCAATTCTTTGTACACTTACCAATGTGAACACCTTTTTTTTTCCCATGGCTACCACTAAGCTGCCACAGGCCTTTAATTTTAATGAATATTCATGCTGGCACGTATCAACACTAACCTCCCTAATATACCTGGGAGCATTGCTTTTTCTGAATGCCTAATCAGCTTGGGAAAGAGAAGAGTTTTAAAAGAAATAAGAGAAAACAGACAAAACAGGCAAAGAGAAATTACCAAGGAGGAAAAAAAAAAGAAAGTTGGAATGGATGCAAGACATATAGACATTTGAGTGAATATGATCCCATAAATCAGAACATAAGAATGCCCATACTGGGTCAGACCAAAGGTCCATCTAGCCCAGTATCCTGTCTTCTGACAGTGGCCAATGCCAGGTGCCCCAGAGGGAATGAACGGAACAGGTAATCGAGTGATCCATCCCGTCGCCCATTTAAACCTGTTGCCTATTAATTTCATTTGGTGGCCCTTAGTTCTAGTGTTATGAGAAGGAGTAAACGCTTATTTACTTTCTCCACACCAGTCACAATTTTATAGACCGCTATCATAGCCCTCCTTAGTCGTCTCTATTCCACGCTCAAAAAGTCCCAGTTTTATTACTCTCTCCTCATATGGCAGCCGTTCCATACCCCTAATCATGTTTTCTCAACTCCAATTCCAATTGTATTCCAATTCCAATACATCGTTTTTGAGATGGGGCGACCGCATCTGCACGCAGTATTCAAGATGTGGGCGCACCATGGATTTATATAGACGCAATATGATATTTTATGTCTTATTATCTATTCCTTTCTTAATGATTACCATTCTGATTACCATTCAGATTACATTCTGTTCGCTTTTTTGACTGCTGCTGCACATTGAGTGTATGTTTTCAGAGATCTATCTACATTGATGCCAAGATCTCTTTCTTGAGCGGTAACCGCTAATTTAGACCTCAACATTTTACATGTATAGTTGGGATTATGTTTTCTAATGAGCATTACTTTGCATTTATCAACACTGAATTTCATCTGCCATTTTGTTGCCCAGTCACCCAGTTTTGAGAGATCCTTCTGTAGCACTTCACAGTCTGCTGGGACTTAACTATCTTGAGTAGTTTTATATCATCTGCAAATTTTGCCACCTCAATGTTTACCCCTTTTTCCAGATCATTTATGAATATGTTGAATCGGACTGGGCCCAGTACAGACCTCTGGGGGACACCACTATTTATGTCTCCTCGTTCTGAAAACTGACTATTTATTCCTACCCTTTGTTTCCTATCTTTTAACGTTACCAGTCCACGAGAGAACCTTCCACTTATCCCATCACTGCTTACTTTGCTTAAGAGCCTTTGGTGAGGGACCTTGTCAAAGGCTTTCTGAACATCTAAGAACACTATATCCACTATATCCCCTTGGCCCACATGCTTGTTGATCCCCTCAACAATTTCTAGTAGATTGGTGAGGCATGATTTCCCTTTACAAAGACCATGTTGACTATTCCCCAACAAATTATTTTCATCTATGTATTTGACAATTTTGTTCTTTATTATAGTTTCAACCAGTTTGCCCGGTACTGAAGTCAGGTTTACCAGCCTGTAATTGCCAGGGTCACCTCTGGAGCCCTTTTTAAAAATTGGTGTCACATTCGCCCAGTCATTTGGTACAGAATCGGATTTAAATGATAGGTTACAGACTACAGTTAGTAGTCCTGCAATTTCACATTTGAGTTCGTTCAGAACTCTTGGACGAATACCATCTGAACCTGGTGACTTATTACTGTTTAATTTATTAATTTGTTCCAAAACCTCCTCTAACACCACCTTAATCTGGGACAGTTCCTCAGATTTGTCATCTAAAAAAAGAATGGCTCGGGTTTGGAAATCCCCCTCACAATCTCAGCCGTGAAGACCAATACAAAGAATTCATTTAGTTTCTCCACAATGGCCTTATCATCCTTGAGTGCTCCTCGATCATCCAGTGGCCCCACTGGTTGTTTAGCAGGCTTCCTGCTTCTGATATACTTAAAAAAAATTGCTATTACTTTTGGAGTCTTTGGCTAGCTGTTCTTCAAGTTCTTTTTTGGCCTTCCTAATTATATTTTTACACTTCATTTGCCAGAGTTTATGCTCCTTTCTATTTTCCTCACTAGGATTTAACTTCCACTTTCTAAAGTATGCTTTTTTGCCTCTCACTGCTTCTTTTACTGTTTAGCTATGGTGGCTCTTTTTTGGTTCTCTTACTATGTTTTTTAATTTGGTGTATACATTTAAGTTGAGCCTCTATTATGGCGTCTTTAAAAAGTTCCCATGCAGCTTGCAGGGATTTTACTTTTGATGCTGTACCTTTTGATTTCTGTTTAACTAACCACCTCATTTTTGTGTCGTTCCCCTTTCTGAAATTGAATGCTACAGCGTTGGTCCACTGGGGTGTTTTCACCACCACCACAGGGATGTTGAATTTAATTATATTATGGTCACTATTACCAAGCGGTCCAGCTATATTCAACCTCTTGGACCTGATCCTGTGCTCCACGTAGGACTAAATCAAGAATTGCCTCTCCTCTTGTTGGTTCCAGGACTACCTGCTCCAAGAAGCTCTCTCTGCATCCCTTGCTGAGGTGATATATACCCAGTCAATATGGGGATAGTTGAAATTCCCCATTATTACTGAGTTTTTTTAGTTTAATAGCCTCTCTGATCTCCCTGAGCATTTCACAGTCACTATCGCTATCCTGGTCAGGTGGTCGGTAGTATATCCCTACTGCTATATTCTTATTATTTGAGCATGGAAATACTGTCCATAGAGATTCTATGGTACAGTTTGGTTCATTTAAGATTTTTACTTCATTTGATTTATGCTTTCTTTCACATATAGTGCCATTCTCCCACCAGCACGACCTGTTCTGTCCTACAATATATTTTGTATCCTGGTATTACTGTGTTCCATTGATTATTCTCATTCCACCAAGTTTCTGTGATGCTTATTAGATCAATAACCTCATTCAATACAAGTCACTCTAGTTCACCCATCTTATTATTTAGACGTCTAGAATTGGTATATAAGCAGTTTAAAAACTTGTCACTTTTTAGCGGTCTCCCATTACATGATGTAATTGAATAAGACATTTTTCATTTGACTGTTTCTCATCAGATCCTACCTGTATTTTATCTTCCATCCTCTCCTCCTTACTAGGTCATGGAGAATCTCCATTACTAGATCCTCCCCTAAGGGATGCCTCTGTCCAAACCACGTACTCCTCCGCACCTGTCCGCTTTCCCCCAGCTCTTAGTTTTAAAACTGCTCTACAACCTTTTTAATGTTAAGTGCCAGCAATCTGTTTCCATTTTGGTTTAGGTGGAGCCCATCCTTCCTGAATAGGCTCCCCCTTTCTCAAAAGTTCCCCCAGTTCCTAATAAATCTAAACCCCTCCTCCGTACACCATCATCTCATCCATGCATTGAGACCCTGCAGTTCTGCCTGTGTAACTGGCCCTGCACGTGGAACTGGGAGCATCTCAGAGAATGCTACCATGGAGGTCCTGGATTTCAATCTCTTACCTAGCAGCCTAAATTTGGCCTCCAGGACCTCTCTCCTATCCTTCCCTCTGTCACTGGTACATGCATGTACCATGACCACTGGCTGCTCCCCAGCACTACACGTAAGTCTATCTAGAGGTCTCGAGAGATCCGCAACCTTCGCACCGGGCAGGCAAGTCACCATGTGGTTCTCCCGGTCATCACAAACCCAGCAATCTATGTTTCTAATGATCAAATCACCCATTACTAATACCTGTCTCTTCCTATGGAGTTCCCTCCCCCAGAGAGATATCCTCAGTGCGAGAGGATACCACATCATCATCTGGGAGGAGGGTCCAATCTATGGGATCGTTTCCCTCTGCTCCAGATGGATGTTCTCCTTCCCTGAGACTTTCATCCTCCTCAACAGCACAGAGGCTGTCAGACCGGGGATGGGATTGTTCTACTGTGTCCCGGAAAGTCTCATCTGTGTACTTCTCTGTCTCCCTTAGCTCCTCCAGCTCAGGCACCCTGGTCTCCAAAGCCCGTACTTGGTCTCTGAGGGCCAGGAGCTCCTTGCACCGAATGCACACATATGCCACCTGCCCACAGGGCAGGTAATCATAAATGCTGCATTGGGTGTAATAAACTGGGTCACCCCCACTTTTTTGCTGGACGTCTGCGTGCATTCTCTTTTTACTCCTGCAGCTGGTTCCTTTGTTGCTGTTTTTATCAGGTGGTGTTTCTTGGCTTAAGTTTAAAGAAGTTTAAGGAATGTTAAGTGTATGTAGCCCCTCCTCACACTCCCATTGTAAACTCCCTCACAAAACTCCCGTTAGCCGCTCCTGTCCCCTAGCTCCTCTGGTTGCTTAGCAGCGGGCTTTTTAAAGCCCCCGTCTTCCTGAGTAGCCCCGCCCTCTGGTTAAAGGTTGCTGGGTGCTAAAGGGCTTAGGGATCAAAGCCTTGTTAAGAAGCTCTCAGCCTTGCCTAGCAGGCCGCTAGGCTCAGCACCCACACAGTCCCCCAAACAAACAGACCACACAGTATATTTCAGTCCAGCAGCAAGCACACCACAACACAAACACACACAACAGACAACAAACTTACCCCAAGGGTCACATAATCGCTTCTCCTTCACCTGGAGAAGTCCCTCACAAAGCTCCCGTTAGACTTATTCGATATCTGGATACATATATATAGCAGCTTCCCAGACTTATTAACTCATGTGCTAGTTATAATGCCTTGTGAATTGTGAAGTCACTTTCATATCATGTACGGAAGTGATAGGAAACAAACATTTGTTTCCTTCTTTGTTATGGTTGGATTTTTAGGTTTATTTGTTTTTTGTTTGTTTGTATTTTTTTTAAGGTGGTGGTTGTTATACTTGTTTTTAGGAGGAATATATTTTACAAGATTTCATATTTGTATATATGGCTAACCACTACAGAATGTATATTGCACTTTTTTAAATAAATAAATAGTCAAAAGAAACATTGGGAGGAGTGCAAAAAAAGAAAAATATGAGTGCAATAAAAGACAAAAATAAAGAAAGGGAAAGGACACAAGTAGAAGGTGTTAGTGGAGAAGAGAATAAATAAGTAAATGGAGACAAAGCAATGAGTTTGGTTCAACTCACAATGGCACAGAGTTTTCTATCTTTTCTCTGTATATTTCTGTTACTCCACAATGTACAATACAGTGACTATGCCATGGTCAGTGTTTGAATACTGAAGCTAATTGATCATAGGCCTGACCCAAAGCCAAATGAAGTCTAAAGAAAGACTCACATTGGCTTTGCCTTCTGTGGACTTTGGATCTGGTTCCTTGTTATCAAACACAATGCCAACGTCTTTCAAATACAGTTGCAATCCAGCAGTAAAACAGAGAAGGGAGTAAACTTCTGGAGGTTTACTGTATACTCATCAGGTGCGCTGTGAGGGGGCAAAGTGGAAGGTCAAGTGAAACCCCTCCCCCCCAGAAATGAAAAGAGCTGCTGTCAGATTCAGAGCTAGCCATGTATGAAATCACCACATAAAGAGCTAGTACATGCTATAGGCTAGTTCAGGGCCCTAACACATAGTGGGCCTGATCCAAAGACCGCTGAAGTCAATGAAAAGACTCCCATGGGTTTCAGTGGGGGCTTTGGTTCAAGCCATTGTTTTTCACACAGGGAAAAACACATCTAAAGAGATAAAGAAAGGTCAAATTCTGGTCCCCATTCTGGCGATGTGCGGCGACATAAAAGAGCCATAACAGCCCCAGGGAGAATTCCCCAGGAGCAAGAACAGCATTGGGCCAGCATTGGGTCTTGGATGAAGAGTAACCATAGGTATAGTGCCTTGTGCTGTGGCTATTTTGGGCTGCAGAGTAGCCCATAGGCGGACGTGGATCATGAATCTAGCCCAAAATCTTCAATATTTTTCCCCTTAGCATGTGACATTTCATGGACATTTTGAAAAGAAAGATGACAACATCACTAACAAGTTCTGTCCTATGATCCTAATTACAGTGTTGTTCAGAACAAATGTGGCCCTGTCATAAAAATAAAGGGAAGGGTAACCACCTTTCTGTATACAGTGCTATAAAATCCCTCCTGGCCAGAGGCAAAACCCTTTCACCTGTAAAGGGTTAAGAAGCTAAGATAACCTCGCTAGCACATGACCAAAATGACCAATGAGGAGACAAGGTACTTTCAAATCTGGAGGGTGGGGGGGGGAGAAAACAAAGGGTTTGTCTGTCTGTGGGATGCTTTTACCGGGAACAGATCAGGAATGCAGTCTCAGAACTTCTGTTAGTTAGTAAGTAATCTAGTTAGAAATGCGTTAGATTTCCTTTTGTTTAATGGCTAGTAAAATACTCTGTGCTGGATGGAATGTATATTCCTGTTTTTGTGTCTTTTTGTAACTTAAGGTTTTGCCTAAAGGGATTCTCTATGTTTGGAATCTGATTACCCTGTAAGGTATTTACCATCCTGATTTTACAGAGGTGATTCTTTTATCTTTTCTTTAATTAAAATTCTTCTTTTAAGAACCCGATTGATTTTTCATTGTTCTTAAGATCCAAGGGTTTGGGTCTGTGTTCCCCTGTACAAATTGGTGAGGATTTTTATCAAGCCTTCCCCAGGAAAGGGGGTGTGGAGCTTGGCGGGATATTTTGGGGGAAGACGTCTCCAAGTGGGCTCTTTCCCTGTTCTTTATTTAACATGCTTGGTGGTGGCAGCATACAGTTCAAGGACAAGGCAAAGTTTGTACCTTGGGAAAGTTTTTAACCTAAGCTTGTAAAAATAAGCTTAGGGGGATCTTTCATGCAGGTCCCCACATCTGTACCCTAGAGTTCAGAGTGGGGAAGGAACCTTGACAGACCCTATCTATCCAAACCCAGGAAAGTGACTACAAGATATCCTATATTTCTTTTGAATTGAAGGTTATTAGGTACAGTACTCTCCTTCCCCCCCCCCACCATTGATAAATGAGGTAGATCAACCAACATGGGGGTGGGGGAACTCATATGAGTTCTTTCCCCCATTTTACTTTTAAAATAATCATAAGCCTAATGGAATCCTAGTAAACAATCTTTTCATCGTAAGTGAACAGCAAGTAAAGTCCTCATTTTGTGCATATTACAGCACTGAAATCAACAGCAAGAAAAAATAATCATCTCTCTCACACATTCCTATACATTTTATGACAGCAGGCATGACCACAAGAACAGCAACGAACACTACTGGTTCAGGGGAAACATGATTATCAAGCTTGCCAGTCACTTTCCTAAAACAAAATTACGTTCAACCAATCACTCAGACATTAAAAGTGGAAACGGTGACAAATAAAACAGAACTTCATTTTCAAAAGAAAATTTCTCCACCAAAAAACCAAACAAAAATAAAACCCCAAGGAGAATATAATTGGGTTTATAATAGCTATAAGGCTTTTCTGTCAGAAAAGTCCTTTATCTGTCAGATAAGAACCAGCTGCTGTAGAAAAAATGCCCTAAGGCTTCGTCATGATTTCCTCCTGTGAGGCTTTGCCATATTGCTTAAATATATTCATAACTATAATTATTTCAAAGGATTGTAGGAAAGAGAATTGCATTGGCTGCAACTTCCTCACAATTAGGTTATTAATTCACCAGTTTATATACTAACAGAACTCGGGAGGTGAAGGAAGTAAATGGAATAAAACCCACTTGAATTATATCCTACATTGAAACTGTCAGCTGCAGTAAATCAAGACACAAATTCCATGTGAAGGAACTTTACACATTACATGGCATGTTTCCAGGCAATTAATTGTAATGTTTGTATTGATACCCAGTTGCAGAAAGCAACACTTAATTGTAAGAAGTTCTTAGTTGAAACTAGGCATCAACAATGATTTCTAGACTAATGAGGGCCTTGTGTCCTTTCACTACACACACTGGTGTACAAGTATCTGTCTCATAAATGTTTCAAAGCAAACCCACCTGAACAGCTCTGCTCTTCAAATACAAGGCAAAGAGAGTTGACTAGACAATTTCAGGAGAATGATATGCCTAAGAAAAACTATACACTCACTTCTTCCGTCACTTTGTTCACAGAGTCATCATTATCAAAAGCAACCCTATTCTGGAGAACAGCTATTTATATCAGAAAAATCCTCTTGAAACAAAAACTCGTGAAAAGCAGGTGTAAAAAATAATCCAGAAACTTCAGATGGATGGGTGGCAAGTAGAGAGGCATGCCAACTGGTAGGATTTCTTAAACAAACTGCCTTTGCATGAGGACAGAGCGACAGGGCTCCATATATACCCCCAATAACACTGTTACTTTCAACCAACAACATGGAAGAGAGGCAGTCACTGAAGTCCAAAAGCAGATGTTTAAGCTATTTCTGTATTTCTGAGAGTGCAAGCATGCAGAAAACTTTCTGCCTACCTCAGTGATGTTCCATGTTGCCTGGGCAGTGTTAACCTTAAAAGTTATCAGGCTTTTAAAAAAAAAAATCTAGTATCCAAATATTTTCTATTGTTCATCAGCTCTGCAGAAAAATCTCTGGAGAGCCCTGAGGATATGCCACTATTCTGCTTCCCCTCTTGGCAAGTACATCAAATGTTTATGCAATCCACTTCCTGAACACCTGTAAGTGAGCCTGAGAGGATGCTAGTCTGTATGTGGTGGGGATTTTTGGTTTTTGTTTTGGGGGAGGGGGAGGAGAGGGATACCAAATGCACCATAAATTCCATATCACAGGTTCTTCCTCAATTACTGTACAACACAGGTAGGAAGAGAGCACAGCCTGTTGACAAACCTAATGATTCAAAGTATTTTAACAAGACTTTGTTAAAGGGAAGGGATCATATGGGAAGGAATATAGGATTTAACAAAACTACTTAAACAGGGATTCATGCAAACCCTTTCTACCCACTTTGCTTTGCATGGAGTCACATCTATTGAATTTTTCTCTCAGTGTCTGTTTCTAATAGGCTGCAGAAAAGTCAGAACCAAACTCAATTAAAATCAAGTTTCAGACAGTTTTTAAAACTCAGAACACTTAGGGTATGTCTACACTTTATTTAGACACCCATAGCTGGCCCATGCCAGCTGACTTGGGTTCATGGGGCTCAGGCTAAGGGGCTGTTTAATTGTGGCATACATGTTTGGGCTCAGGCTGCAGCCCGAGCTCGTGGACCCCCAACCCTGCAGGGTCCTAGAGCCCAGGCTCCAGCCTGAGCCCAAACATCTACACTGCAATTAAACAGCCCCTTACAGCCCAAGCCCCATTCGGGTGGCATAGGCCAGCTGCGGGGTTTAATTGCAATGTAAATGTACCCTTAGACCAGTGGTTCCCAAACTGGGGTTCGTGAACCCCTCTTGGTTCATGAAATGTTACAGGGGGTTCTCAGGAAAAAATTCCCTAATGGCAGACAGTTGTCCATAGGGACCCTGGGCAGCATGGTGCCAGGAGCCTGGAGCCCCTGGACTTCCAAGAGCTAAGCAGATCAAAGCAAGCATATCTATCACACTGACGAGCTTTAAACTTCAAGACTCCTTATAAGAAATGGAAAGGGACGTGGATATTTTTTGCTGTTTTTAAAATTAAATAGGAAGCTAGTATTGTTTTAAAACTATTATGAAGAATAAGTTTAAGCTTTGTTGTAACGCGTGGTGTTTGCTCAAGACTTGAATGCTTGTGCAGGAGGAACTCTCTGAGTTGGCTTCTTAAATACCTTCCTGCTGTTTCACATCTGATAATCCTTGACGAAACACAGGAGCCTTGTCTTAGAACAGGATTATTCAAAGTGATACAAGCTACGAAAGTGAGATCTTGGAAGAGTGTTGCTGTTTTCATAATGCAGTAAAAATACTGTAATGATAAATAATAATTAATAATAGTGTGTAATAAGCATGGCATAAAAACAAATTTTATATTTCCAAGATCACTGCTTTTATAATTTATACTCGGGTAAAGGAGAAAATCCCTGGAAATATTCATTTTTAGGATGGGGTTCACAAGACTTGACATTTTAGTGAAAGGGGTTCACTGGTTGTTAAAGTTTGGGAACCACTGCCTTAGACAAACCTGGCCTTTGGTTTAGGTTTCACTGCAACAATGAAAGTCAGGTGAGCTTTGCTTGATTTAATATTTTGTTATGAAGTTCTGAACAGGTCTAATTTCTGCATCTCTCTTCATTCTGGACTACCTAACTTCACCTCTTCTCGGGAGCATCGGGTGCGGATGTTCAGAGAACGCTGCTGCCTGAACCCTTTTGGCTAGCATAGCAAACAAATTACACTACTCCCAGATAGCAATGTCATTAGGAGTGGAGGTGGTGAGAGATTAACAAATTGCAATGGCCTCGTGCCAAGAATCTCATCCCAGCTCATCCTAGGAGCCAGGCTGCTGAAGCTTATACGAACTCTGATTTTGTGCATCGTAGAGCAATGTGTTACCAATCAAGCCACAGAACTGATCTTCACAGATTTTATTCCTTTTATCATATCATTTCCTTCCATAACAATTATAAAGGCCAGTCGGGAACTAGACCCCATTGGACTGAATGTTTCTCCCCAATGAGCCAAGTTTACAGAATGGCTACAGTACGTAGTATACACACAATTTACTTTTTTTAAAAAAAGGGGTAGACAAATTGCACCCTTGAATACACTCAGCACTGCTGTTGAGGGAACCATTCTGGCATAACCAAGGGCAGAATTTGCCTCAAGAATCTTGAGGGTGATGGAGGGAGAAGGAAACTTTATAGATCAACATTTTGGGAGGAGAGAGGAGGGAGTGTTGCTTTGTCTTTATGACTCTTAATATAGCAAATTCACCCCAAGGACAGATGTGTACAGAAGAGAAAAAAATGTAATTCCTAGTTCTACAAAGACATCTACCCTACTTACCAAAGGGGCACCTTTGTGAATTTTCTAATAATACATTAGTGCAAGTTGATCCCACTGACAAGAAGTCTGAAGTGTGCAGGACAAATCTATTGATTGCTAGCCCTGGACAGATTTTTGACCAGTAAAAAATGAAACTGGCAGTAGTTCAACAAATGGGAGACCCTTGAGAGCCTAATACACTATGTTTCCTTTCACAGGCAGAACTAAGGGCAGTAAAAATGGCCAGGGGGTATACTTAGAACTTGTGCACCAAATGTTCTGATGCACTGAACTTACTAATGAAGGTAGAAAACTAAAAGTAAAGTGCTCGGAGAAAGACTGGATGCTGTGGCAGCACTCATACTGTGCTGTCCCAAAGCAGGCTAATGTATTACTACATGACAAAATAGAGCAGAGATTCCTCTCCACTTCCAGGTATACTTACTAAATATAAATAACACTCTTACCATAGTTAAAGAGGAGGAAATTGCAGAGCATCATATAAAAAAAATCAATATAACTTATCCAGTGTACCTTAAAACTTTCTTACAAGAATTATGACGACCTATTGAATGTATGGCTGCTGAAATACGATAGCTTTGTAACATGACTAAATATAGGGATTATGTTTGAATTGTTTTATGTATTATTCAACACCAAGAAATCTAGTCCCTAATAAAATATGCATAAGAAAACTATTCCCATCCATTCCTGTCTGCTCGTCAATGCTGCACTCTCTGTGAATACAATATATAGAAAGCTTGGTACTGTGCTGGAGGAAAATTAAATCTCCGCATATGCCAGCTGAGATCAAGTAAACAGTCTGGTTACAGACACAAATGGGTTTTTTCCATGCTTTTCTCTACTTTTGCTCTATCTAACCAAGAGCTTCGTAATCCTGTCTAAATCTCACTGGTCAATTACGTTTAGAACATTTTAAATCATTAGTAGTAAGAACAGCCTATTTTTGCACTGTAAGGGAACCGATGTCCCCCATGACAGCGTATCACTGTTTTCTGAATTCTCTGCATTATGCTTACTATTATTCCTAACTTTTTACATAAAGTCCCTATCTAATACACTCCATGTAAAATACTCTCTACCATCCCTCTCCTACCCCTTCTCCAGTCCCCCACACAGAAGTTTTTAACTGAAGGCTGAACTATTTGGTCTGTTTACCAATCACTTCCTCGTTCTTGTTTTCATACTCCTCATCCTCTACTGATCTCAGGTTTTCCTTTGGCCCACCTGGAATCATGATTTTATTTTTTAATGTATTTATTTATTAGTGAATACTCTTAAATTATAAAAACGGCTTTTGAATCTGAACCTCTGAGATATATTAGATATTTTTGATTTATACAAGAAAAAATGCTTTTTGCTGGATAAAATGAACATTCATTTTGGGTATTTTTTAAAAGTGCCTATTAGTTATCATTGGTACGATGACTTAGGTGTGTATGGCCTTTGACAAATAAACTTGCAGGTCCCTGCTGTGAGAACAGGGCAATTTTGAGTGATCCATTCCCTGTCGTCCAGCCCCAACTTCTGGCAGCTGGAGGTTCTTGAAGGATGCTCTATCTTCCAATCAATACATTTGTTTACGAATTACCCTTTTTTTTTTTTTGCATAGTAGATAAAAGCAAACATTAAATTTCACCTCTTCAGTCTCACCACATTTTAAAATAATGAAATGGCCTCATATATAAGTAATGTGAACTCTGCCACCCAGTGGAATCAACTCTATACTGAAGCATTCATGTTTTTTTCAAAAAGATTATGCCATAAAAAAGATTATGTGGGCAAAATTCTCCCTCCAGTCATAAATAAAGCAGGTTGACAACACTCTTTAGTAAATCAAGCAGCAGACCCCAATGACTGATTTCAAGTCTCCATAGACTATGAAGCAAACACTCTCCTAGGCTCCTGGAAGGAAATCATTGACAATCAAAGTAGTTTTGCTTACTGAACAAGACTTTGTTATTGGTCCATTTATGAAAAAATAATCCAGGCCATAACATTTCCAAAGCAACTTGGCTGACCTGACCGCTTAGGAGCGGGCAAGGTTTTGGAAAACAGGAACCTCAGACAAATGTGAAAAGATTTAGTCTAACTTTTTAGAAATCTTTGATTAATTCCTAGTGAATAGAAACCAAAACGTCCAGTTAAATATGAATGAGCAGTGTAACGCCATTGCAAAAAAAAGCAAGCATCATTCTGGGATGTATTATCGCCAGGATTGTTGTAAGCAAGACATGAGAAGTAAGTTTTCTGCTCTACTCTGCACAGATTAGGCTTCTATCTGGAGTACTGTGTCCAATTCTGGGCGCCATATTTCAGGCAAGATATGGACAAATTGGAGAAAGTCCAGAGAAGAGCAACAAAAATGATTAAAAGTCTAGAAAACATGATCTATGAGAGAAGATTGAAAAAATTGGGTTTGTTTTGATTGTAGAAGAGAAGATTGAGAGGGGACAGAATAGTTTTCAAGTACATAAAAGGTTGTTATGAGGAAGAGGGAGAAAAAATATTCTCCTTAACCTCTGAGGGTAGGACAAGAAGCAATAGGCTTAAATTGCAGCAAGGGAGGTTTAGATTGGACATTAGGAAGAACTTCCTGTCAGGGTGGTTAAGCACTGGAATAAATTGCCTAGGAAGGTTGCGGAATTTCCATCATTGGAGATTTTAAAGAACAGGCTAGACAAACACCTGTCAGGAATGGTCTAGATAATAGTTAGTCCTGCCACAATTGCAGGGGACTGGACTAGATGACCTCTCAAGGCCCCTTCCAGTCCTACGATTCTATGTCACTCTCCTTTTCTCTCCCACCTCACTCCTCCTCTCTCCCTTCTGGGGTGGGGAAGGAAGGGGGGACAGGGGAGGGGAGGGAGAAAAATAAAAAAATAAAAAATTAAAATAAGACTACCCTTAAATTAATTGATAGCCAAATGTCATGTGTTGTAATTTTCTGCTTGACTGTTCCTGGTATTTAGCAGCCCACTGAAACGATCTAGCATTTGAGATTAGTGGACTGAACCGATGGTACAGGGCTGTGTCTACACATAAAACACTAAAGCAGTACAGATGCAGCAATGCAGCTGCACTGCTGTAGAATTTCAGTGTAGACAGTTACTTACAGCAATGAGAGGGAGTACTCCCGTCACTGCAGGTGATCCACCTCCCTAAGAGGTGGTAGCTAGGTCGATGGAATAATTCTTTTGCTGACCTAGTGATGTTTACACAAGGGGTTAGTTCAATTTTAACTAAGTCTCTTGTGGGGAGGAGGTGGATTTTTCATATCCGAGAGACATCCTATGCTTACGTAACTTTTCAGGGTGAACCAGCCTTCACACTCTGCATTGCCACAAGGCAGAAGACTCCAGTTTGATTGCCACTGTGTCTTGTTTCTATAGTCTGAAAAGGCCTGGGTGCACAACAGAGCCAGAGCACTCAGTTCTTTTCATGAGGGAAGGATGCACTGAATCACTCCAGAGATGTTGCCAGGCATCTGGTTTTAGTCTTAACCCAGAAAGTCTGTAGTCATAATGAAGGGCCTTGATGGTAAGTGCTGTACAATATCAGAAGTAGTGAGGAGAGTATAGAGTTCACAGGGCTTCAGCAAGAACACCAGGAAACAAACAAAACACACTGTAAATGACTGCAGAGAAACACAACACAACTCATGGGCATTTCAAAACAGGGTACCAAGACATAAAGTGGGCTGTTAGCACTTACATTTCATTTGCTTGGAGATGGACTTGTTGGGCTCAAGCCAGTGCTGAAAAGGAAAAGCAGAGGTCAGCAGTTAACGTGATGTACAGTACAGCACATACTTAAAATTAAGAGGCTGTGATAAACTGACACACAATATTTTCATTTTCCAGTAAAAGCTAGTTTATAGGGGGCACCTCAAAGGTAGAGAAAACAACTCCATTGTGTTACAGTATAACCATAGTATATAGAGAGAGTACAGCACAATTATATACACAAATGGTGTTCTAATAATAGAGTAAGAGTTGCTATTTATTGTCTCTATTTGGCATGATACAAGCAGCATTCCAAAGAGATCCATTCAAGCAGAGTAGCACCACTGATCAGTCCCCAGCAGTGATTTAGACCTTATTTTTTTCCTCCTCTATTCCAAAGGAGATGTTCATGTTTGTGAAATAAGGAGAGAGACCATTCAGAATCTAAAACCTATATTTGCTAATCCCATTAATGAACTGGATACGTAATATAGTCTTTACAACTGCTGCATATACTAAATTTTACACTCTCAACCCGTATCAGCATAAAAGTTCCTATCCTTTTCCAGCAAGAACTGGAAACCTGATCAAAAACAAAAATGGGAAAGGACAAAGAATACATTTTAAATTGAATGGTGTCGCTATTAGGATCATACAATGCACAATGGGTGATTATGGACATGTTTTGGTCTCTTCACAGCCCACGGGGGACAGGGTAATAATAGCTAACTTTAGTAAATTATTGTCTTCTTTGGAACAACAAACAGTATGAGGTTGGGAGAGATTTTCAGTCCTGCAAGATGGACTCATACCTATACAAATATCTTGGACTCGGATCTCAGCAGTAGATGGACTAGGGCACTTAACTAGCAATTGCAACAACATTGAGCTGAGCCACCGAGGCAGCTGTTTTAACCGATGTATGGATGGGTTGATACTCATTTGTCACTTTTGAAGCAGCCTTTCCACTGAGATTTTTCATGTATGTGAAAAATCTCCACATTAAAATGATATTTGTTCTGCAGCAACAGTTGGTCAGCAAGTGCGCTGTTCAACTTCACAAAGCATGATCAACACCGTGGGGCCTCGTACATGCTAGCTCAAAATCAACCTTTAAAAGTTGTATAGGGGCGCTAAGCAATGTAAAAAAATACCAAGAGAAAGGGGCTTTTTCAGTGCCTACAATGTCTGTAGTATTGTCTGTCATAGCTATTGTAATGGTACCAACATGCAGAACAAGCTCAAAGTAATTTACAGTACTTGTTAATGGGGTGGTACGGTAATTTAATTTAGAAACAAACTGGTGACTGCCTGAAGAAACAGCTAAATTCAGCTGTAATTAGTGGTGCAGTGGGTTGCTCATGTACAATTGAGAATGAAAGACAAATGCCTCTAAAAAAAAAAACACATTTCTGAATGTGTGCAACTCACAATTTAGGGCTGTTAAGCATCAGTATTAATGGCAGTATTCTGGGTGGCAAGCACTGCTCCATAGTTATGTTAAGCTGATTTTAAAGCCCATCCCTAACTGCCTCAAAAAGAAACCCATTCCTCCTCCCTGACATATCCCACACCACATTTCATCCTAGGGCAGAGAAAGTTGGAGAAAAAAATTAAGACTGGAATAAATTTAAAAACCAGAAAAGCAGTTTTTAACTAGGGTGTTTAAAAAGAATGACCATCACGAACTTACTGGAAAATGTACTAGCACTTATTTGATCCCCCCCCCCCCCCAATCTACAAAACAGCTTGGAAAGCAGTTTTTAACTAGGGTGTTTAAAAAGAATGACCATCACGAACTTACTGGAAAATGTACTAGCACTTATTTGATCCCCCCCCCCCCCCCCAATCTACAAAACAGCTTGGATTACACGCGATAAAATGTTGTTCACCTTGCACTGGAATAATGCATTTTAGAGAATTTCTTGGTGGGAAGTAGGCGATTGAGGAAACTACAGATATATATTCTAAAGAGTTTGCAGTAGGATCTACATAACCCATGCTAAGTGAGTAGGGAAGGGATTAACAAGGAGCTCATTAGAGTAGGGATATAAGGAATCATAGAATCATAGAATATCAGGGTTGGAAGGGACCTCAGGAGGTCATCTAGTCCAACCCCCTGCTCAAAGCAGGACCAATCCCCAACTAAATCATCCCAGACAGGGCTTTGTCAAGCCTGACCTTAAAAACTTCTAAGGAAGGAGATTCCACCATCTCCCTAGGTAACGCATTCCAGTGTTTCACCACCCTCCTAGTGAAAAAGTGTTTCCTAATATCCAACCTAAACCTCCCCCACTGCAACTTGAGACCATTACTCTTTGTCCTGTCCTCTTCTACCACTGAGAACAGTCTAGAGCCATCCTCTCTGGAACTACCTCTCAGGTAGTTGAAAGCAGCTATCAAATCCCCCCTCATTCTTCTCTTCCGCAGACTAAACAATCCCAGTTCCCTCAGCCTCTCCTCATAAGTCATGTGTTCCAGACCCCTAATCATTTTTGTTGCCCTTCACTGGACTCTCTCCAATTTATCCACATCCTTCTTGTAGTGTGGGGCCCAAAACTGGACACAGTAGTCCAGATGAGGCCTCACCAATGTCAAATAGAGCGGGACGATCACGTCCCTCGATCTGCTCGCTATGCCCCTACTTATACATCCCAAAATGCCATTGGCCTTCTTGGCAACAAGGGCACACTGCTGACTCATATCCAGCTTCTCGTCCACTGTCACCCCTAGGTCCTTTTCCGCAGAACTGCTGCCTAGCCATTCGGCCCCTAGTCTGTAGCTGTGCATTGGGTTCTTCCGTCCTAAGTGCAGGACCCTGCACTTATCCTCATCGAACCTCATCAGATTTCTTTTGGCCCAATCCTCCAATTTGTCTAGGTCCCTCTGTATCCTATCCCTGCCCTCCAGCGTATCTACCACTCCTCCCAGTTTAGGATCATCCACAAATTTGCTGAGAGTGCAATCCACACCATCCTCCAGATCATTTATGAAGATATTGAACAAAACCGGCCCCAGGACCGACCCTTGGGGCACTCCACTTGATACCGGCTGCCAACTAGACATGGAGCCATTGATCACTACCCGTTGAGCCCGACAATCTAGCCAACTTTCTACCCACCTTATAGTGCATTCATCCAGCCCATACTACTTTAACTGGCTGACAAGAATACTGTGGGAGACCGTGTCAAAAGCTTTGCTAAAGTCAAGAAACAATACATCCACTGCTTTCCCTTCATCCACAGAACCAGTAATCTCATCATAGAAGGCGATTAGATTGGTCAGGCATGACCTTCCCTTGGTGAATCCATGCTGACTGGAGGAACTTGCACTCTCTCCCATCTCCACTCAGGCAGGGTCAGGAAGCTCCTGGGCCCAGATTCAGGCAGGAAGGAGACACTTGGAAAGTGACGACCCTGCTGACTTGGTATGCAGGAGAATTTGAGAGTTAAGAAATGTTCCTTTTATCCCTGACTGAAGCAAGCTGTTTTTGTTTGCCATTTTCTTTTTAAAAGGCCAGGCTGAAGTAAGTGTCTCTGCTGTTTCCCATACACTATGCCAGGACTGAAAAACACCGTACATAGCTGCGTGTGCCTTAAAATGCTAGGATGCAGATTTATTTCATGTGTCACAAACACCAAAAGAAAAAAATTGTTTTGCTCAGAGTTGAATTTCAGTTAAACATTGCAGCTTCTATTATTTACCAAGCAAAATTGAGGCTAATTCATCAGATTAGATTTTTTGCTTCAAGGTTAAAGAGGGATCAAAACAGTGCTTAAAAGATCAAATTTCTGTGATGACCTTCCATCAGTGGGGATTAGGGGAATTTAAGGATAGCTTGTTTGAGTACACACGCGGAAGAAGCATTCAGCTGGGTATTTGAGACATCTGAGCAGTTACATCAGCTTTTTCCTGTAGTGTATTGGTGGAGATTGTCAAAGACACAGACAACTTAACTGTTGTTTGTGCCTTTGAAAGGCTCCACCATTGTACATTTTTTGAATGTTCTATGTAGAGTTTTGAAAGATTCTCTCTTAATAACTCTCTTCTACCTTTGCAGAAATAGATATTAACCTAGACTACACCTCACAGAGTATTAATGTTATATTTAGTCTCAGACTATGAAATAGCGTTTATATTTAGGACCAAATTAAGGCTTCTACATGTGAGGAAGGGGAGATGTATTTCTCAGCAAAGGGTCCCTGCAGACTACAGCTGTTTGGGAATTCTCACAATGGTTTTTGCTACAGAAAGTCTTTATGCAAAATCAAAATCTTCTTTGGGAAATTTGCAAATTGTACTGACATTTTTCAAATTTCTCCTGGAAAACTGAAACAAAATGTTTTATTTAAAATGTGTGTGTGTGGGGGGTAAGCCAAATTAAACAATGTTTTCAGGTCAGTTTGACATTAAACTCTGCTCACCTGTGTTGCTGCACTCCCTCATGAAAGACAGTTTGGGTGTCTCATGTCCCTATTTTTCTCTATGGACTGGACTCCCTGGCTGGACTGCATCTCCTTTGATACACTGTGGTCTCCCCTCTGGCTGACCCACCATGATGCATCATGGGTAAGGTTAAGATTTTTTGTCACGGGTATTTTTAGTAAAAGTCACCGACAGATCATGGGCATTAAACAAAAATTCACAGAAACCCATGACCTGTCCCTGACTTTTACTAAAAATACCTGGGGTGGGGTGGGGTGGGCACACGACACGGGACGACTAACAATTGGACCCCTGCCACAGGCTGACCACCAGCCACTGCTCCAGTCCCGCCGCTCCTTCTGCAGCGTTGACTCAGACCGGCCGCTGCTCCAGCCCCAGCTGCTGCTCCTGCAGCGGGGGCTAACCACCAGCCCGACCAGCTACTGTTCTGGCCCCAGGCCACTACTCCAACCCCCACCACTGCTCCTGGGTGGGGGCTGACAGCTGCTCCAGCCCCACCATCGTGGCTGGCTAAAGACGAAGAAGTCACGGAGGGTCTGTTGAAATCATGGAATCCGTGACAGAATCAGATCCTTAATCATGGGAAACCCATTGCCATAGTGCAATACAGGAGATGGACTCCTACCAGGGAGCCTGGCCCACAGAAAAGAATGGGAGTATGGGGCATCTAAATTATAACTCTCGTGTGGCAACTCAGCCACTCTCGTGGTCAGCAGCTCAGGCAGACAATTTAATATCAACCCTAGCCAACATTAAATATTTTGATTCAGGAGTGTTGAAATACCTAGTTTCTAGCAAAAACGTTGATATGGGATATTCTGACATTTATAAATTGAATTTTTTCCTAAACTTTCCATAAAAAACAAACAAACAGTATTTTGACCTTTTGTCCCAATTTGGGGCAAAAACAAAAGGTCAAAATATCAGAATTTCATGTACAATAGAAATTCCAATTTTTAAGCAGCATTACTGGAGACATTCAGAGGCCACTGATGGTCCCTGTGACACTTACAGAACAATTAGAATGATCTAATCTTATTCAGACCAACTCCTTTCATTCACTCTAGTTGTCAGGCAAGTATAATAACTGAACAAGTTAGTAACTACAGGATCTCTGAATGTTAAAGCAATTTGACTCCTATTTCCCTCCCCTAGGATGCACCTGTAACTGCAGTGCTTCTCATTATGTGCTGCATTTTTAACTAAATGGGGCTTTACTTTGTAATGGCTTGTTGACACTTAAAAGGCTGCAAAAGTGCAGCTGCACCAAGGCAGCTGCGCAGCTTGAGCGCTTCCGTGAAGACACTACCTACACCAATGGGAGAGCTTGTCCTGTTGGCGTAGGTAATCCATCTTTCTGAGAGACAGTAGCTATGTTGACAGGAGAAGCCCTCCCGTCAACGTTAATGCTGTTGCTGTCTACACCGCGAGTCAGATCAGCACAAGTGCGTCACTCAGGGGTGTGGATTTTCCACAGCCCTGAGCGATGCAGTTATACTGACATAAATTGCTAGTGTAGACTAAGCCTAAAAGTATTCACCTCTGATCAGCAGAAAAGTGACACTGAGTAGCTATTTACGACGCCAGGTGTCCTCTTATTGACCCACAATGCTGATGTGTTATGCATGCTTCCACAGCAAAAAATTTACAGTTAGAAAGGACACCACAGGGCTAAAAACAATTTAAAAATACATAATATTTAACCCAGAAAGCACCAGAGCTTTTCCACATAAGTATATTTAACAAACTGATTATTTCATTTAACGTAATTAACTGACATACAGGGCCAGATTATGCGTAGGATTTATTTATACATCTGAGAAATTGAGGACAGTGGGGTAAGGAGAGTGCAAGGAGCCTCCCAACCCTCCTCTCAGGGACAGTGTAAGGGTCAGGTATACTTGCAGGCCCCATAGCTCCCAGCACCACCTCACACTGCTCCAAGACCATGGCCCAGCAACACTCCACAGCAGCCCACAGAATAGGAAAACAACGTAGAGTCCAATGTTGCAATCCCCTGCTACTCTCCCTGGAAACTCCACACAATACAGGGATTATTACCTTAAAAAGCTAAATTAAACCCATGAAGATTTATTGATGAACAAATCATGGACCAACAATGGGAACCTGGGGCCTGACCATAGGGAAGCCTCCCATTGACTGCAGTACACTTTGGATCAGGCCCCTGTTTGGCAAGGATGTGGGAAGGGGAAAGTTTGCCAAATAGCATGAATATTGGTCATATTCAGAAAACAGTGTTCAATCACATACTCAGGAGTGCATGTGGCTGAATGGGATTACAAGGAGAATGCCAGATTTCATAAGTGCATTTCAACCAACCTGTATTTAGCGCTAAAGATGCCCATTCACGCAACAGTCATTTTACTATAATTTTGTACGCTATAGGGAAGCAGTTTCCTGGACTTTTCAGAGTGGAAGCAGTTTGCTTCTGTTCATGGAAAAGGTAACAAGAATTATCTGAAGCAGGAACAGTGAAACAAAAACAAAAAAAACCAAAAGCCTCTGTTATAAATTAGAGCCTCATAGGGAGTTTTGGGATAGAAGCAGAAACTGAGAGATTGTTATAAAGATGTGACAAAGAGAAGTACAGTAAGACCCTGAGTTTTATTTCCTGATCCCAGTTATATGATTTGAGTCAGGAATGCAAAAGTTTGGGTCTGTCACACAACAGAGGTCAGTATTCACTGTACAGTTGTATCATCTTGTTGTGTGCCTAAGAAACCAAGTTTGTCCATTTTAAACAGGACAACCAGATGCAAAGAGCACAAGAACACATAGAAGATACATTGCAATATTACTGAAACTACTGGAGATGGAACAAAATTAAAGTCTTTTATCCAAACTTCAATCCAAAGCTAAACTTTAAGATAAATACCATCCTGCACCCCTTCTTTGAAAAAACAAAACAATAAACAAACAACCCCTTTTTAGCCACAGTGCAGTTCCTTTCTTCAGGTCATTGCCAAGAACAGACACAGAGAAGGACAAACAACAGTAACAGCAGCTATAGCTAGTACAGGGCATCCAGGCACAGACAGGGGGAATTCATGGGTGACCACTTTATGCTGGTAGAGCTGATGCAAAGTCGTCAACACCTGCTCCAAGTGTCCCACAAGCAATATCCACCGTGTAAGGGGACTACAGAGCAGGCCTGGAGCCTTGCCGCTAGCTCGGCACCCCCAGCAGGAGCTCCTAACATAGGAAGCATGACAGGGGCTTTCCACAGCAGGAACGAGCTGTAGGGAGAGAGGAGTGTGCTGTTACAACCTAGCTATTCTGCATTGATATAATAGCCCACAGGGCATCCTACAGGGACACTCATTTGGGCAGCACCCAGGACACCCCAGAATAGGGGTGGCACAAGCGAACACCTCTCAGTCCCTTCACTGGTTTCTTCACCAGTACAGGGATGAATCTGTTCTAGAAGAACAGCTACGAGAACAGGACCACCAGTGTTGGTGACCTTCAGCTGCGTTGTTGTGGGCTGAAAACCAGTAGCGTGGCCTGGCAGATATTTCAGCTTCGTACAACAAATATCACACACGCAGTAATGTGACCTGGGAGAAACCCACAGTCACTGCAGTTGAATCCTCTCCCAAACCACATACTCCTATTTAATTCATGATGAGCACCACTTGGTGCAGCAAAAGAAGCCGCTTGTGTGGCCCAAGCCTAGTCCCCTGCTGCCTATTTCCCTACGCCAGCACATATTCTGAATCACTTCCAGAGGAAAGCAACATTGTGACACAATCTCTCTTCCCCTCCCCTACTCCTCTATGTCATCCAGTTTGCATACTGCTGGCATTCCCACCTCTAGGATTGCAGACTGCTGGTATTTTTCTTCAAGAGGAAGAACGCTGAATGATCCATAGCCATCAAGCAGAGCACATAGTTAACCTATGGAATCATGTGTTCTTATTCCTACTTCCCTCATCCTTCCTCCCCCAGGCCCTCCTACGATTTGACAAACCCACTTGTGGTTGCCTTGTCTTAAATTAGGCTAAGTTTTTTGGGCAAGGGACTGTCTCTTCCAAGGAGTATGATCAGCATCTAGAATAATGAGTCCTGACTTCACTCCTGGGTGCTACTATAATTATAGAGGTGCTGTTCGCATTACCATATGTAAGGTCGTAGTAAGAGAGGAGCAGCTGTGACCTTGGCTATATTAGTGCCCCTCAGTAGAAATGACAGTCTGGCAGTACCAGTAGCAGCACCATCCATGAATGGACAGAGGTTCAGCGTTTCACGGATTGATGTATAGTTGGCAAGGACTGAGACGCACTTTCAGCTGAAGATTTATTTCAGATTTACACTGATGAGGCCATCCAGCCTCATCCAGCCAACCCTCTGGGCTATGAGCTCAAAGGCAACACTCAGAGTCACAGAGTTTAAGGCCAGAATAGACCACTCGATCATCTGGTCTGACCTCCTGTGCATCACAGGCCACCACCACCACCCAGCACCTGCACACTAAGCCCAACAGTGGAAAGGAGACCAAAATAAATGAGTCCCACCAAAGACTAGACTATGCCACAGGCAGAGAATAGGAGGGAGTGAGGTACACCAGTGCCTGAAGCCCCTGCAATGGCAGGGAAATTATTTAATGTGATATACCCACATAATCCTGACTAGTGACCCTCACCCACATGCTGCAGAGGAACGGGGGGGGAAAAAAAAAACCCAAGGTCACTGCCAAAGTGACTTGGGAGAAAATTCCTTCCCAATACGACATATGGCGACCAGTTAGATCTGTGCAGGTGAGCGTTAAGCGCCTGAGAAGGTTCACTGCCCCCTCAAAGCACTGACTCTCCCCTGTCCAGTGACCCATCTCCAGCCCTGGCCATCCCTGATACTTCAGAGGAAGGAGATTTTTTAAAAGCCCAGAATATATTGGGGGAGGAAAACAATGCCTTCTTGATCCCTGCAGGTGGCCAGCTGAAACCCTGAAGCATGAGCCTTAGAAATACAAGACCTAAACAGGAAGTGAGCCCCAGGGCAGTTGACCCCTTCTTCCCACAGTCACAAGCAACTGAGTCAGACAGTTGCACTCATAAATTTGGTCAGCTCTCTCTTAAAACTAATTGTTTGGCCCCACAATTCTGTGATCGAATGTACCCCTGTATTCACACCCTACACACTACTGTAATAATAATGTATAAAGTAAGCCTTGTGAGGTATCATTTTAAAATTCATAATTTGCTGATCAGTATTGTCCTGATAAAATGTGTGTCATGTGTAAGGTCATGTCATGTGTAAAATGTGAAGTTACAAGATAACACTATATGGTGTTTTTAATGCATGTTTCTAATGGAGGTCTGTCTTAAGCAAAGAAAAGTGTTCTATGCTTAATTTGCATTAAAGCAGTAAACAGAGTCATCAAGCAGGAAGGGAAAGAAAGGAAGCTCAAATAGGTGAGTAAAAAGCAGCAGGGGACATCCTTCCCCATAGACTTGTCATCTCCTGGTATCCAGCTGGAAATGTATTTTTCTTGTAACCACTGCTGACTTTTATGCCTCATTACTTGTACTCACTTAAAATCTCTTTGTGGTTAATAAGCTTGTTTTATTGTTGTGTCTAATCCAGTGTGTTGCAATTGAAGTGTCTAAGTGGAAACTCCACTTGGGGTGGTAAATTTGTGCATATTGTTTCTATTAAAGAAATAATAGACTTTATATAATTTGTATTGTCCAGGAGAAGACCCAAGGCTGCAGAACAAGGGTGCCACAGCTGCTCATTAGTCTAGATTGTTCCCTGGTATGTCACGAACTCTGACTAGGAGGCTGTTCCAGAACCTCATCCCTCTGGTGGTTAAAAACCTTCTTCTAATTTCCAGCCTGAATTTGTTCATAGCCGTTTAGAGCCATTTGTTCTTGTGCCAGCTTTATCCTTTAAATTTAAACAGTCTTTACTCTTCCTGGTATTTACCCCCCTAATGTATTTATAGAGAGCAATCATCTCCCCTCTCAGCTTTCTTTTGCTAGACAAAACAAGTCAATCTCTTCCAGTCTCCTCTCATAAAAGAGGCCCTCCATCATCGTAGTAGCTCTTTCCTGCACCTGTTCCAGTTTAAGTTGATCTTTCTTGAACATAGGTGACCAGAATTGTAAACAGTATTTAAAGTGAGTTCTTACCAGTGCCTTGTACAATGGCATTAATACTTCTCAATCTCTACTGGAAATTCCTTGCCTAATACATCCTAGGATTGCAGTTGCCTTTTCCCCAGTCATATCACATTGGTGGCTCAGTCATCATCCTGTGATTGACCCATGCACCCAGGTGTCTCTCTTCCTCTGTCACTTCCATCTGATGAGCCCCCAGCTTGAAGCAGAAATTCTTATTAGACCCTACATGCATGACCTGCTGTGCACTGTCCACCCTGTACCACCTACGTCAGTCTTCAACTGCTGCCGGGACTATTGCAGAAGGTCAGAAAAATACCCAGAGTGCTTCTCTCCAGGCTATTTTGATACTGCCATAGCCCTCACTCTGCTGCTTATCATACTTTATACTTTTCCCCTCTTAGTTGGAAACCCAGCTATTCCAAAATAACGTCTAAACAGGACTTCTGAATCCAAACATCAGTTCCTTTCCAAAATCTGATTTCAATATTAAAGTAACATTCAGAGAACCAGACCCGCTACTGAAATAAATCAGCACAATTCTACTGAAGGCAATAGAGCTACAGTGATTTATACCACTTAAGGCCCTAATCTGCATTCATCAGCATACAGCCAGTACGCCACACTTTTAAGTAGACAGTGATGTACGTGTGCTATTGATGGAAACTAGCTGATTTGTTTTAGTTTTGTTTGCATTCATATTAAATTGTTTAGCCATCTGTTTGGTTTGTAAAATCATTTAACAGATACTAATTTTCACAAATTATTTCAATTGGTGATTCTATTGCAGAATATTGTGTTTAAAATTTTGTAATACACTACTGATTTTGATTATTTAACTGTAGTTATTAGAGGAGTACTGGAGAGCTTCCCACCACACATACACACAAACTATCATCTAACCCTAATCTACAGGTCTAAGACACAATCTCTTCCTGGCGCTATACATCAATCCCTTCTACGAGGCTGTGGCCTAAAAACCACAATCTAGCCCTCACATATAGCTGAGCTTTATAACATGCTACATGTAGGTGTAGTAAACAACTCTTCTACCACAGCTGGCAATTGTCTAATTTCTCTCCCTTCCTTCTATTTTAAACCATAACCATCACCTGGGACCTAGTGCAGATTCTAGAGAGCAAGTGTAATATGTTCTCCTTGGCCAGCATGGCTCCGTAAGACAGCAGCTGCACCCTGCACTTGCTGAAGCTGCCAAAAGGTCTTAGTGATGCAGGATGTTGTTTTGGATACTCTGTGTTAAACATTGTGTGGCTTCACAAAACTACCTGGGGGTTTTCCTCCTGAAATAAACCTACCTGCCAGTAATACAAATAAGTCTGCGCACTTCTTAAAGACTCTACAATTAAGCTGTATCAACTGACAGAATGAGTCTCTATTATCCTTAGCTCAGAATAGGCTCAGTGCAGTATTTGAGTAATATCAGCTGATGCATGAAAACCAGCTAGCTGAAGCTGAACCCCGGCAAGCCAAAAGCTGGTGGGCAGAAAAAAGCATTTTCAAGAGTTTGCAGCCACAGTGCAGCTTTCTTTGGTTGAAAGTCCACACCCACAACTGTCAATTCAGCCAGTAGTTCAGGAGCATTCTTTGATTCCTAGCTTGTGCTAAGTTCTTGAATAGCAACAGCCACAAGTAATGCCTTCCATCATATCCAGCTGGCAACGAGACTCCATCCCATCTTGGAGAACAATGACCTGGCTTCAGTTATTAGTTCCTTTGTCATTTTACAACAATGCAATATACCTGAGCATGAAGCCTTCAGCACTTACGAAACTCCAGTGCTACAGAATACTGCAGCACATCTCTTCAGCAACACAAACTACCATGAGAGCACATCTATCGTCTGCCCTCTAAACTCTGAGGGGCCAGTCTGTGTCTGTGCAATGAACGACCCCAGGACTCAGGGACCAACACAAACCTCACCACATTCCATTCTAAGAGCAAGGCATGTCTTTGACCATGCCTTCTCTAATATATACACACATAGCAACAGGTATATTTAAAGAAACAAAACAAAAAAATACCAAAACAAGATACTGCTCTGCACATACTTCTCCCCCTATGGAGAGCATGAGACGACAAACACATGACAGATATTAGTCAGATACTACAGTAATGACTGCAGTGTAAAAATCTATACAGAAGTGTTCTCCTATGGAAGTGATGGATGCATTCTCAATGTCAGTCACCCTCAGTGCTACTCTTGAATTCTGTCTGGAAGGATTGCTGGGTTTCATACTTCTTAGAGAGTTTGGGAATTTGTCCAAATCCTATTTAGAAGAAAGTCTCTAGACACTGCATCACTGCTAACTTGAGAGTCTGCAGACTCTCCCTTCACTCATTCTTTTCCCTTGCCTACACTGTGATAGGACAGTAGATTCCAACTTCCTCCAAGTGTCTCTAACAGTTAACTGGCTGAACCTGCAGAATTCCGCTGTCCCTCACTCATTTGTGCCCATATGTAATGCAAACTAATCTTGGGACTGCAAGACAGGATATGGCAGCAACTCAAGATCCACTGTGGGAAAAACTATGCACAACTGAATGGGAAGCAAGTAGCAGCAGCACTCTCGAGACCAGCTCAGAGGCTCATCATTAAAGGACTTGGGAAGGATTTTTAGGGGAATCCTACAGCAACTGTTAAAATACTGGTACCTGAAGTACCCAGTGTTGGTACATGTACTGGACCAGTAACTGGGATCAACTCTGTCAGAAGTAGGCAAACAGCAAAAAGCACCAACCTTTAATCTCAAATATTTACAGCCCCATGGTTGGGGAAGATTGCTTATTAAGTCTACAGTTTATTCTTAGGCATGCTGAATCATATCCAGATTGAAGCAATTGTCACATTTACAGAGAAAGTAACTATGCAGTTGGGCATATGTGAAACTCTAGCAGCAGAATTCACAACTCCAGAGAAACAATTCTATAGCAGCAAGAACTTTACTTTTTAGGTATCAGATTTTTCTGATTCAAATTCAGATTTTTCAGATTCAAAAAATGTTCTGTGCATTATTTGCTACCCACCTCAACAACACTGTTTTCATATGGGATCTGTGCTTGTTTTGGCTTTGCTACTAGAATAAAATGCAATGTTAAGGTTGAACAAATGTAAATGGTAAGGCTTTGCTATGGCAATTGTGCAAGTTAGTCTTCATTTATTGTTCACCACTTTGTTGGCATATGGGACACTGAAGCATCTTGTCAAACATAATGCTAAATAATTTATACACTGCAATGGTTTATCATAAATCAAGTTCTGAAGAGCTCTTAGTCAAACCACCAGACTCCACAGCTTTAAAAAGAAGAAAATCTTATTTTAATAATGCAAGAACACCACCTTAATTTCACATAATGGACCTGATGCACTCTGTTTATGGACTTTGTTTGAATTCATTCATTCCTGTTTTATTATAAGCAAGATCAAATTAATCAGTCAGCAGGTATTATGAAAAATAGGGACTTTCTTCTTCCTTGCAGAGGCTGTGAGAACAGTGTGACACTTGGGAAGCCTCTTCCAAAGATTACAGTTGCTTGCCGGTGGCAGTCTCTGAGCAGTACTTGTGCTGAGGACCAACTGTGATTTCATGCTTTCCACAACCTCTCTGTATCTCTACAGCTTCATCTCTCACAATTCACCTTATCTGCTGGGAGCTCACTTTTTATTAGCACAAGTGACTAACCTCAGGAAGCGGAATCATACAAATGAAAGTATGGAAAACGGTATGTGTAAAGCTATGACTCCGACATCACTTCAAATTTACTGTTCCAGCTATTTTTTGTTGAGCTGCATATTTCTGAACTTCATCCAGTATTTTCAAGACAAGTTTACAATGTTTGGGCCCCAGCAGGTTACGTGATATGTGGCCGACCATTTCACAGTAGTAGGAACCCAGGGGGAAGAATGTGCATCAGGATCTGGAGAGTCTCCTATTCGCTCATTTACAATGGACAGTGAAATTGCACAGATTTTCCTCACAAGCTCCAGCTACATGTGACACTTATGCCTGTGTCTGAGGTACAGGTAAAACTCAGATAAGTGAACTCAATCAAGATCATGAGTAAGGGGAAGACAGAATAAACAACGTTGCTTCCTTGGAACAAAGGTATTATATTTTTAATCCATATTCATCACTCGATATGCATTGTCTGAAGTCAAGACAGTAAGGGACTCAAACATTTGTTTAAAACCATAAGCAGCAGTGGTAGCAGCAGTACCCAATATTTATATTATGGTATTGTCCAAAGGCCCTCATCTGGACTGGGGCTCAGCTGTGCTGTGTGCAGTACACACGAGATAGTATCCCTGCCCTGAAGGGATATACAGTATAGTCCCTCAAAGAACACAGTCAAGGTGTGTACCACTGGCTTCCATGGCAGCAATCCTGCAACTCCTAAGAAAGGCCAACACAGAATCTACAACTAGCATAAAAAGGACATATTCCTGACAGCGAGTAGTCAGTGACTGCATTGGTGTATTGACTGCACCTTTTGGACTTCTCACTTCTTGAACAATAATTATATAATAATTTCGTGTGCTTGCTTAAGACTAGGCACTGCTTAAGGGAGGGTGGCCCTTAATTTCCCATATAATTCCACAGCATTAACATATTTACCCATGAGAGGTTTAGGATCACACAAAAAAGACAGAACTGTTGTCTAATTAGAAACAGATATCCCTCTGTTTATGCTGGTGTTTAAAAATTAAAATATATAATTGTTTCTGCTCATTCTAATTTGGGGTAAATATCTTCAGTTTTACTGCTTATGAAGGATTAACTACATTGATCTGAGCTATTGCTAACTGAGACTCTTCTAATAAGGCAGGTGACGTGCAAGTGGCCCAAACATAGCTTAGCAATGCAACTTCTACAGTATTCCAATTCTATAGGTCTGAGCAGAGGGTGCTAATCATCCTGATTTTTGCCAAATTTATTTTATTTGTGGTGCTGACAAGTATCCAATGGGAGCTACACTGAGATGATCAAACTCGTTTACATTTTTGACCCATATCCAGTTTCAGCCTATTGTAGGTCTCCAGAGAGAAAAGGCTTGTGTGCTTGTGTGCCATTTAATTCCCCAGCTAAACCTGATCTGTGCAACAGAACTACATGGCGCTGAAGCGGTTCTCAATTCACTGTCCAAAGGCTTCAGTTTCTAATGCTGATTATCGCTTACCACTCACAACCAACAATATTCATTCAAAACCACACAGAGAGAAAATAAGGATACACAGGCATACAAAAAACTGACAGAGGACAAAGTGCAAAGCCACCTTCCCCTAGAGGAAAATGTGCTCATTGCTGTGCAAATGACTGCACACAACATTGGCACTAATACACTTTGCAAAGTATATTACCTGGAAATAATGCAAAGATGCTAATGGTGAATGCTAATTAGAAAATTTCATCTGACAAGCTGTTTTCTGTATTTACAGCTCTCCAAGCTCATGCACCCTGTAAAAAGTGAACTGGGATAGCGGACTGCCTTTTGCTGTTAAACTCAATGTTCTTTCTGCGAGCAACTTCAGAGAAGCAGTCCCTGCATAAAATGTACTACTACAGAATCCACTGCACTGTCAGAGCCTGGAGCTAGAATCCTTTAGCATAGCTAAAGTCATGACTCCTCATGAGTCATGACTCAATCTTGCCCCCCCTTCACTAGCAACTAAGACAATGGCAAGGTGCAGTGCGCAATTTAAAATACACCAATTATCCTCATGTCTGTAGACCTACGTTTATTGGTTCATTTGAATCATATGAAGTGAGGGAAATGAAATTAATAAGCGAATTTAGAATGAATTATGGATTAGGGTCTGAGAGCACTTCAACAGTAATACTGTAGCTTTGCATTAGAGCTTGCCTGCTTGTTACCCATATCAATACAATGTTACTTAGAAATAAATTTAGTGAGTGTTCTTCTACATACCCGCTGTTTCTCAGGGTCGACATATCGAATGCCAAAATAGTCTTTTTCCAGTAAGCTGTAATAGTTGCAGATATGATCTATGAGAAACTGACCTTTGGTCTCCTTCTGGAAAAGAAAAAAAAATAGTAACCTTATATTGTATTACTCTAAATATACTCAGCACACATTCTAAACCCATTATTTATGAACTCTTAGAAGTCTAATAAAGACAGTTACAGAAGGCGGGAATAAGAGCTTTTATGGCAATCAGAGGAGGACAAAAGCAATGAATAACCACTTCCCTTGAAGCGATACAAAAAATAAAATGTGTTCTAAAAATGCTCTTGTATTCATCTCGGTCTCTTCACAGATTGCTACATCAGAACAAAGGGTGGCATTTCCTCAGGTATACTCCTGATTACTTCTAAAATCGCACATTTAGAAAATCCAATTACAGCTCTCCAAGCTCATGCACCCTGTAAAAAGTGAACTTGGATAGCGGACTGCCTTTTGCTGTTAAACTCAATGTTCTTTCTGCGAGCAACTTCAGAGAAGCAGTCCCTGCATAAAATGTACTACTACAGAATCCACTGCACTGTCAGAGCCTGGAGCTAGAACCCTTTAGCATAGCCGCTGCTCCTCATATATATACTTTTAACCACGTTTCTATGGGATGTTAGTCTGTCCACACCTTATCCATCCTTCTCTGCAGACATAAGCATTTTGCATAATGGCACTATGGCCATTTATTTAGCCACAGAATTTCAAACCATTCACATGTTTTTTGCAGTCATCAGACTTATGTGTTGGACCTGATTTTGCACTTCTAAGATCTGTTTGCAGAGGCACACCCACTCTGGGTGCACCACTCCAGATGCACTCATTTGTTCTACCCATCCACTCATATGTGCATGCAATTTATGGATTTGAGTGCTCACACAGATGTGGATAAATCAATTATAGAGATGCCCAGGTATTTTGGGGCTGAAGATCAAATTCCTTACTATGCACCAACACCCTAAAGACTTATCAGGGATTTCTCATTTAAAAAAAAAACAAAAACAAAAACAAAACAAAAAAACTAGCCACAGACAAATCACTTGAGAATTTTCATCTCTAGTCAGACAATTCTGGAGATGTATGAAATATCCCTGATATTAAAGATAGAAGTAGTATTTATAGCATTTATTATATACCATATCTCCCAATAGTTTAAAGCTACAAATACCAAAGGGACATTTGTGGATAAAGATATGAATATACTTTTTAGCACAACTGAGATACATAGGATTAGGATAGTTTTGTGAGTTTTTAAAAGTGACATGGGAGCAGGGAATATTAAACAATTTACTTGAAAAATAAATATAATTGATAGATATGCAGTACTTCTCATTGCTGCGCACAGTGACCCTCAGTGGAAAGAACTCCCCACCTGCTAAGGAAAACCGTGAAAGTCAGAGAGCCAGGGAATAAGAGCCTATGCTAAAGGTCTAGCACTAAGTATCACCTGTCTTTCTTGGTACCTTTTTGTGGATAAGGGATTCCCAGTGCCTCTATCCTCACAGCACAGGTTGTAGGGGGGACTTAACTGCCATATCCATACAGATCATTTAGTCCAGTATCCCCTTTGATAATTGCCAATACCAGTAATTCCAGAGGAAACTCTGGGGAACCCCATCTAGAAAGATACGGAGAAACTACTCATGACGTTAAAAGATTACTTATGCTCTGAAGCATGAGGGTATTTAACCCCACACAACTACATACATTTTGTTTTAATTTAGCCAATGTAAACTAATCCTTTCCTGAATCCTGTAAATTTTGGCTTCAATGGTATTTTCTAGCAATAAGTTCCACTCGTTAATTAGGTGTTGCATAAAAAAAACCCAGAATATAAACTACCTAAGGAAACCTTTTTAATTTTTCATTCTGAAAGGAGTAAGATCATTTATACAAGACTTAACACTGATTCACTCCAGCAGGTTTTTAAAAAAAAAACAAAACAAAACAAAAAAAACCCCACAATTAAGCAGGTTTTGAGAATGTCACAATAAATTTAGCCACCCTGAAAAGCTTTCATCACACAGAGGGCACGTTCAATTGTTTGAAATTAAACCTACGTCTTGCACAACAATGCTGGTATCCAGCCAGGCATAAGAGGCCTTTGGTACAGAACACATCATACTGAATAAGTTATTCCTTTGTTTCCTTGTTATCAGCATGAATCTAATGATGATCAAGCTATAAGGGAATATGGGATTCAGAGCAAGCAATACTTTCCAAGTGAAACACACGCATCACCACACCTCCAAAATGCGCAGGTCAAATGTGTTTACAAATTAAGAAAGCAGAGCATGCTTTTTTCCCCAAAGCGTATGTTGAACTGCAGAAGTTTACTTTCGGAACACATTTCAATCCTTCTATGACAACTGGAGTTCCAAGCTGCTTGTTGTTGCACTGTTTCTCATGATAGTCATACACGAAAATTTCACTTGTATTGCAAATACTGAGATTTCAGATTACTTATTCCAAGAATTGTATTCTCAGTACTATGCACCCTGATACTATGGGTGCACAGAAATATCTGTTGGTCTCATCCCCTGCATCTTGTCGGTACCTAGACTGTGAGCATTTTGGGGCAGGGACTGTCTTTTTCCTGTATGCCTGTGCAGTCCTCACCACAATAGGGCCCTGATTCTTGATTGGTGCTCCTAGGCACTATTGCAACACAAATTATAAAACAAACAAACAAACAAATAAAATAGACTGGGATTAGACAGACAAAGTACATAAAAATAGCTCCCTTTCACCACTCAGACAACAATGTCCTTAAGAGACTTTAATTAAACTGCACTACACTTGCTGTAGTTACCAACAAGATCCAATATCTGGAAGTTGAAGTAGACAAATTCAGACTGGAATTAAGGTGTAAATTTTTAACACTGAGAACGATATACCCACTGGAACAGAGGTTCTCAATCTGAGGGTTGTGATGCAGGGGGTCACGAGGTGTCAGCCCCAGGCCTGGTGTGGGGCTCCAGCTGACAGCCCAATCCCCACCAGGTGCAGGGTTGACAGTCCAAGCCCTGTTCAATTAAATTAACACACACACGTTTTTAATTCATGGGGCAGTGTCACACTCAGGGGCTTGCTGTATGAAAGGAGTCGCCTGTAAAAAAAAGTTTGAGAACCACTGGACTAGATGATCACAATGTTCCCTCGGCCTTGGAACCTATAAATCTATGAACTTCCTTCCTTCCTCCTGCTGCCCGTAGCCTCAATGCAGCCTTCAATATTGTGTATCGTCACCCACTCTTCCTGGACACTCACTCTCACACACACACACACACTCTCTCTCACACTCTCTCCCTCTCTCCCCTGCATAAAGACGCTTCTTCTGTGGAACCCAGAGGTATCACACTTCTTGAGCCTCTGTCCTTTTCTATTTTCCCTCTTTTGACCATCTCTTTCTCACAGTCTCTGCCTTCAAACCCAGCTACCACTTACGCACTGATAGTCCTCACTTGAATCTGCCTTTTGTTTAAAATCATGTTCCCTTTGCATCTTCTGTTTCTCCACAATGCATGTATTTAAACCACTCCATTTTTTCGCCTAGTCCACTCCCTGAAAACTAACATCCTATATTTCAATTTTTAAATGGATCGTTAAATTACAAGCTGTATGGGTAGGCAAAAAACTAACAATTAGCTCTCCCACCATGCTTGCTATAAATAGATCGCATAGCACTTTACAAATGAGGGTGAGTATTATCATCAGCGTTTTATACAAGAGGTAGCTGAGGCTCAGAGAGAGATGAAGCGACTTGCCCAAGGTCATACACAGTCACTGCAGAGGCCAGGTCTTCTGACTCATCAATAGTCCAGTGTACCTGACTGCTTTCCACAGGTAAAAATTTTGTACATCATGATTATGCAAAGTGTTACACAGATAACTATGTAAGCACTAACTATTGCAGAGCTTTGTTATTTGTATAATTACCATTTTACAGGCAAGTTTTGGTACATGCATACAGTTTTGGTATGGATACAGTTGCTTTTCCCTGAATCCTCTTCATTGTTCAAAAACTTTTCAGATTCTCTCTAGGATCCCAATCCAGAGTGGTGCTGAACAGCTTTTACATGGAGTTGTGACTCCTTAGCCCCTTCCAGGATTGCTCTCTCCCTCCCTTCTGCATTACAATGATATACTGAATCTTCTCTCTTCCTCTCAGCCCATCTCTAGCTCATACTCTAGTTATTCAGACTTTTGTCTCTGTGTTGTTAATTCATCTCTAGATTTCTTTTTTGCTGTACATGGGAGCATCTGCCATTTCCACCCTCCCCCCAACACAAGCTTCTCCTGTTGTGTTCTCCCTTCCTCTCATTCCTCTCTCTCTACCTCCCATTTCCTATGTATTTAGTCTTCACTGTATGTCCCCTACTCTTCCAATCAAAACCCTGCTTCTTCATGCCCAGGAGATACTACTGCCTTCATTGATCTGCCCTTTATTTCCCTGTCATTACTAACTTTCTGCACTTCCAAATGATGGTAAGCCAGTTTGTCTTTTGTCTCCTTGTATGTCATCCTCCTAGTGACAGAGGATCTGGAAAAAGCTAATGTACTCAATGCTTTTTTTGCCTCTGTCTTCACGAACAAGGTCAGCTCCCAGACTGCTGCACTGGGCAGCACAGCATGGGGAGGAGGTGACCAGCCCTCTGTGGAGAAAGAAATGGTTCGGGACTATTTAAAAAAGCTGGACGAGCACAAGTCCATGGGGCCGGATGCGCTGCATCCAAGAGTGCTAAAGGAGTTGGTGGATGTGATTGCAGAGCCATTGGCCATGATCTTTGAAAACTCATGGTGATCGGGGGAAGTCCCGGACAACTGGAAAAAGGCTAATGTAGTGCCCATCTTTAAAAAAGGGAAGAAGGAGGATCCTGGGAACTACAGGCCAGTCAGCCTTACCTCAGTCCCTGGAAAAATCATGGAGCAGGTCCTCAAGGAATCAATTCTGAAGCACTCAGAGGAGAGGAAAGTGATCAGGCACAGTAAGCATGGATTCACGAAGGGCAAGTCATGCCTGACTAATCTAATTGCCTTCTATGACGAGATAACTGGCTCTGTGGATGAGGGGAAAGCGGTGGATGTGTTGTTCCTTGACTTTAGCAAAGCTTTTGATACGGTCTCCCACAGTATTCTTGTCAGCAAGTTAAAGAAGTATGGTTTGGATGGATGCACTACAAGGTGGGTAGAAAGTTGGCTAGATTGTCGGGCTCAACGGGTACTGATCAATGGCTCCATGTCTAGTTGGCAGCCAGTATCAAGTGGAGTGCCCCAAGGGTCGGTCCTCGGGCTGGTTTTGTTCAATATCTTCATAAATGATCTGGAGGATGGTGTGGATTGCACCCTCAGCAAGTTTGTGGATGACACTAAACTGGGAGGAGTGGTAGATACGCTGGAGGGTAGGGATAGGATACAGAGAGCCCTAGACAAATTGGAAGATTGGGCCAAAAGAAATCTGATGAGGTTCAACAAGGACAAGTGCAGAGTCCTGCACTTAGGACGGAAGAATCCCATGCACCGCTACAGACTAGGGACCGAATGGCTCAGCAGCAGTTCTGCGGAAAAGGACCTAGGGGTGACAGCAGACGAGAAGCTGGATATGAGTCAACAGTGTGCCCTTGTTGCCAAGAAGGCCAATGGCATTTTGGGATGTATATGTAGGGGCATTGCCAGCAGATCGAGGGACGTGATCGTTCCCCTCTATTCGACATTGGTGAGGCCTCATCTGGAGTATAGTGTCCAGTTTTGGACCCCACACTACAAGAAGGATGAGGAAAAATTGGAAAGAGTCCAGCAGAGGGCAACAAAAATGATTAGGGGACTGGAACACGACTTATGAGAGGCTGAGGGAACTGGGATTGTTTAGTCTGCGGAAGAAAACGATGAGGGGGGATTTGATAGCTGCTTTCAACTACCTGAAAGGGGGTTCCAAAGAGGATGGATCTAGACTGTTCTCAGTGGTAGCTGATGACAGAACAAAGGAGTAATGGTCTCAAGTTGCAGTGGGGGAGGTTTAGGTTGTATATTAGGAAAAACTTTTTCACTAGGAGGGTGGTGAAACACTGGAATGCATTACCTAGGGAGCTGGTGGAATCTCCTTCCTTAGAGGTTTTTAAGGTCAGGCTTGACAAAGCCCTGGCCAGGATGATTTATTTGGGGATTAGTTCTGCTTTGAGCAGGGGGTTGGACTAGATGACCTCCTGAGGTCCCTTCCAACCCTGATATTCTATGATTCTATATGCTTACTCCCTGACTCACTCTCTCTCCACCCCTCTCCCACTAAGAGTGCTACAAAATATCTGCTTCTATAATTAGCTCTGTATAGCCTCCAGGCATTTACAGAATGACTTGGTACTGGAATAGTTTACACAGTGGCTTGTTAAACTCTATATGTTTATCACTATGGACACACTAATGAAGGCACAGTGAAGTGTTGGCTCAGAAGGAAGGAGGTCTGTACCAAAAACACAAAATGTGAAAAGGGAAGATGTCTACTGGATGTCTCTCTGATTGACCAAGAGAAGTGGTGTACTCATCAGATTTAGCTCTGTGACAGCAAAATCTAAAAGAAACATCTCTCTGATGCAAATTTTAGGGGTCACTGCTTCATATGCACTTCATGTTTGTAAATATGCTACAGAAAGAAAAGCAAAGAGACTAAAACAAGAACAGTGATGCCTTATTACACAGGCAATCAACAAATCTAAAACACAAATCGTTGAAATTCAAG
Source organism: Caretta caretta (assembly GCF_965140235.1). Classification (NCBI taxonomy): domain Eukaryota; kingdom Metazoa; phylum Chordata; order Testudines; family Cheloniidae; genus Caretta; species Caretta caretta. The sequence goes on along the minus strand of NC_134210.1, from coordinate 93,171,104 downwards.
ATGTATTTAGTTATAAAATAAGCATGCAATAATCAGATTAACTAGATTTTAGGAATAAAAGCCATTTTGGTGAATCACAAAAGGAAGCAACAAGACATGGATTTTTGTAACAAAATACATAAAGGAATTCCATTTTTAAACTAACAGTTAAAAAAAAACAGACCTAAAATGACATTTTCATTTGACAAAAGTTATACAGAGGCAGGAAGAACAGTCAATGAATGCACTCACTTTTATAGATGTACTTTCTAAACCATTCATTTTAATGAGTCTCTTGCATCACCCAAATCACCACACGTGGTATTTGAGCTCATTAGTGTATCATCATCAAAGGCTGGAGCAATCATCCTGTTTTTCAAAACAACAAAGCTCTCTTTCTGAAATCAACTGCTGCACTAACTCTATTGCATGGAAGATTGGTGGATCAAAAAAACCTGAACTGAGTAGAATGGAATTTTGTTTTATATAATGACTTTCATATTCCAGGTATACTTAAACTCTTTATAAAGGAGAATGCAAAGATAACCATGTAGGTAAATACAACATTTCTTATACACTCAACAATAGCTCACATATAATCTCAGGATTGGATCCTGCAAAGATTTAACACATGCTTAGTGAGCAGTCCTACTAAAGTTAATGGGTTTTAAATTCCACCTGGACTCTGATCAGGTTTAAGAAAAAATTCTACATTAATAAACACACACAAAGTTACGTTTCTCAAAGTTGCAAAATTTTGCCCCTTCCCACAAACACTGTTTTAAATATTAGTTTAAAATGTTTTAAACTAGAAAAAAGTACGGAAAGTCTCAGTTATGGATTTTTTTCCCTCATTAGCTTATAATGAAATCAGAGGTTCTGAAATCTGGGGGCTGGTCCCCCAGAGAGGGGTATGGAATGTATTCTGGGGGAGGGAGCAAGAGAAGCTTTACGGGAAAAAACTCGGGGAGAGGAGGGGGTGGATAGGGGTCGGGGCAGTCAGGGGACAGGGAGCAGGGGGGGTTTGATGGGCTGGGGGCCAGGCTGTTTGGGGAGGCACAGCCTTCCCTACCCGGACCTCCGTACATTTTTGCAACCCCGATGTGGCCCTCGGGCCAAAAAAAAAGTGTGTCCATCCCTGCATTAGGGGATGAGTTGGTCCTTAATCTTTCATGACAGACCGTTTGCTTCAGTGTTACAAGGCAGTGGGTGGGTCTTAAAAATCATCAAAATATGTGCTGTGTAACTTATGGACAGCTCCTAAGCATGAGTAGTTTTATTTGTGTGAGTAGTCCCTTTGACTTCTATTGGGCTACTTATATTATACAGTTACATGCACTGCTTAAATATTCGGGAGATTAGGCCCTACAGCTGCATACTTTTAGTCCCATTTTAAAACAGGTTTTAATTGAATTTGCTTGTGTTCAGAAAATACCATTTGAATGAAAACAAACAAGGTTATTCTGTGTAATATTGTAGCAGAGAGAGATTACAATATTAATGGGACACCATTAGTTTGAAATCTAGCCAAAGTTAAAGTGAGTTTGAAATAAAAGCACCTGCTTCTCTGAGTCCCCATGTCAATTTTGGTGGTTTTGCAATGCTTTTCCCTCTCCTGTGAAATATGCAGAAGGCCCACAAAAGCAGCAGGGGAAACTGACTGAACTGATTATATGCAAGTGATCTCAAATGCACAAATTAAATAAACTGGAAAGAGAGGCAATTTCCTTTTCCTCTCATTTTTTTAAATTATAGTTAATGCTAGGTGTTCCTTGTAACAATGGTAGAAACTAGGAAATTTTAGTAGGTAACAGTTTTTCAGACAAAGAAGCAATATTTCAGTATTAAGAATTTATATGTCATAAAGGATTTATATATGGAAAGAAATACCTGAAGCAGCACATGATGCCACTGAAACCTGAGATCATAATGAATGATTTAACAAAACAGAGAGTGGTGTAATGCTTAGTCCATCCATGCACTGCAGAAACCATAAACAGCTGCTTTCATGATTATTGTAACATTGCTGAAAACCCTCTTGAGCTTTGACAACTTAGTGATATCAGTCTTTTCTTAACTATATGTTTGGTACACTTGTCACGTATGGTAAAAAAATGGATATGTTAAATACAGTTCAAAAACTATTCTTATTTGCAAAGGAATATGGACAAATTCAGTGAAAAACTGCCAATCACACACAACGGAGCATGGGAATCAATCTGGATCTTAGAATAATGAATATCAAATCCATCCTGAAACTCAACAAGCACCCAATAATAGAGCCAGCTTTCAAATTAAACACAATCCTTCCCTAAAATGCCATATGAAGAAGCATGTCAATGCATGAAAATAATGTATATGTTGGAGTGTAACATTCTTGTAAGAAGATGACAAAAAGGCTTTACCAAAGTACATTACTTGAAACTCGACACACACACACGAAAGTGTCAAAGCCAGGCTGGGTCAATACAGAAATTGAAACAGCTGCAGGGGCATGAGGACAGCACTCAAGCCAGATTTCTAAAACCTACCAGCTAGAAATCTCAGAGAATAAATGTTAAGATCTAGCCCGGTGACCATCAAATGTTTCTCAAGCAGATGATGCAAGACAGCTGGAGAGGAACACAGCAAAAGTCAAAAAAGCATACAAAATGGAAGAGCTGAAATATTCTGGAATGTTAATCAAATTGTCCTTGAAATACTGAATAAGAATGCCAAACAATTAAACCATTTAAACTTTTTTTAAAAAGCAGTACCACGTAATTCAAATCTAACATGTGACCTACATCAAAGCTGATGTGGAGTATCTAAAGGGAAATGTCATCCATATTCTGAGGAACATCTTCAAAATGGCCTTAAATCAAATCCCAAAACAGCACAAGCTGTGCACAAAGAGAGGCATTTGCACTTACAAGTTGAGTAGTCAGAGGCAGCATTATCTGACTTAAAAACAATGAGGAGTCCTTGTGGCACCATAGAGACTAACAAATTTATTTGGGCATAAGCTTTCATGGGCTAGAACCCACTTCATCAGATGCATGGAGTGGAAAATACAGGAACAGGTATAAATACATGAAAAGATGTGAGTTGCCTTACCAAGCGTGAGCTCAGTCTAACGAGACAAATCAATTAACAGCAGGACACCAAGGGGGGAAAAAATAACTTTTGAAGTAGTAATGAGAGTGGCCCATTTCAGACAGTTGACAAGGTGTGAGTAACAGTAGGGGGAAATTAGAATTGGGTAAATTAGGTTTAGGTTTTGTAATGACCCAACCACTCCCAGTCTTTATTCAGGCCTAATCTGATGGTATCCAGTTTGCAAATTAATTCCAGTTCTACAGTTTCGAATTGGAGTCTGTTTTTGAAGTTTTTTTTGTTGAAGAATTGCCTCTTTTAGGTTTGTTATTGAGTGACCAGGCAGATTGAAGTGTTCTCCTACTGGTTTTTGAATGTTATGATTCCTGATGTCAGATTTGTGTCCATTTATTCTTTTGCGTAGAGACTGTCCGGTATGGCCAATGTACATGGCGGAGGGGCATTGCTGGCACATGATGGCATATATCACATTGGTAGATGTGCAGGTGAATGAGCCACTGATGTGGTTAGGTCCTATGATGGTGTCACCTGAATAGATATGTGGACAGAGTTGGCACTGGGGTTTGTTGCAGGGGTTGGTTCCTGGGTTGGTGTTTTTGTTGTGTGGTGTATAGTTGCTGGCAAGTATTTGCTTCAGGTTGGGGAGCTGTCTGTAAGTGAGGACTGGCCCCCCAACCTGAAGTATAACAAGGTCAACCTTTTTGTTGCAAACATCTGTTAAAATCCACTTTACCAGTAGGATCAGAGTTTTGTTTTCTATTCACTGCTGAAGCTTCAAGTATGCATCAAATAGATGAGAAGAGTAACAAAGAAGAAAAAAAATGTAAAAGCAAAAACAATGGACACCTCTCAAACCCAGGGCCTAATTTTGTAAAGTCCTCCAACTTCTCACAAAAGGCACTCAGCAACTCTGAGGATCAGACCCTTTTTTCCTGATTGTTGTTTTCAGATTTGGCTATAACACAGCACAGATATGACACTTAGTACATACAAGCCACTGAATGCAATTATAGTGAAGTTTTACATAACGGCAACCTGGCAAATTTACAGCTGCATATCTGTACCTATTAGGCCATATCCTTCAAGACTGGCACTTAGTCAATAAAAAGATCATGCTGACTATTGTGCATTTAAATCTCATACCATAATAATGCAGCAATATAGCTTTCTTCTTCTTGGCATTTAATTTGCCTAGTTTCTCTATTTACGAGAGATAGAGAAAAAACTGTAATTGTTCTCACATTCAGAGAGAGACAGTGAGTCTGATTCTCCTCCCACGTAGAGAAGATTTACACTGACAGAGTTGCACCTAGTTTACATTTATGTGAGAGGAGAATCAGGACTACTATATGCATTTATTGGAGTCCCTAATTTTATATTAAAATTAAGTGGCTAGTCTACGTGCATTTATTTGAATGTGAAATGTGAGAATCAAATGAGCGATCCGAGCCTATTTATTTGAATGCTGTCACAGATATAAGGCATCAACACAAGCAGAGACAATATATGCATGTGCCCTGATCCTGCAAATGTTTTTACACATGTGAGAAGTCTTCACAGCTGTAATTGTGCTTGCAAAAGATGTTTGCAAGAGACTAACTTGCAGAATAATCCATCAACTGCCTAAGAGAGAGTTAACAATTCAAAATTGTCCGGAGACCTAGGATTAGAGGACATTTTTTGGACAAAACTTTTTTTTTAAATGAAGATTTCAGTCAATCAAAACATTTCATGAATTCATGTCAAATTTGCCGAATTTTGTTCAAAAATCCAAAATAGTTTTTAAAGAGAATTCAAAAATCTCATTTTTACATTTTTAAAAATGAAACATTTCATATTTTATTTTAAAAAAAGATAAACTAGAAAATTAAATATTTCTTTTTGGGTCGAACAAAACATTTAGTTCAAACTAACAAAAAAAATTTAATCTTTTTGGTTCAGCCAGCAAACCAAAAAATCAGTTATTTACACAAGTCTGCTGGGGATACTCCCTGACAATCACCTCCTTCATTCCCCAGCTCTTATATCACCATGTCCAGTCATTCATTTCAAGCAGCAAGAGCCTTTTCTTTCTATATCTTTGTATAATGAACTTGTGTTTTCATCCTAGCAAGAATAGAAAGTCCGTGCTATTGACATTTAGTCTGCAGCCAAAGACAGAGGACTTGCACTTTTACCCAGAAATGTAGCTTTAAAAGGACATCTGGGAACAATCCTCTGTTCATTTGCGTTTTGGAACAGTCAACATTATGTTTGTTTTCATTTGCACTGGTGTAGCAATAAAGCTCACTGAGTAGCACTGCCAGATAGGGCCACGTGCTGTGAGAATTGGACAGATTTTAAAACAACATTGTAGAGACGTCTTTTGCTGCTTTTGTGGGGGATGGGAGGGAGGAAAGGGGAAAGAGAACATGAGTGAGTGAGAGCGCACGCCTGCATTTTCCAATAAGGAAAAGCTTTTTAAAAACTAAATTCTGAAAGTTCAAGTCCTACACTAGCAAACAAGATCCAGCCAGTGACAGGATGGCAATAACTGGTGGTAGCAAGGGGTAGCAAGCTCATGTGTTGAAGCTGAATCCCAACCCCACCCTTGCCACCCACTCACTGAGAGGCTCTGGGTAAGTGTTTCATGACTTGGTGAGCTCAATGGGATTACTCCTGGGAGTAACTGCTCATCAGTGTGAATAAACCGGCCCTCAACCTCTCTGCCTCTATTTCTCTCATCTGTAAAAAAAAAAAAAAAGAGGCAGTGCTAGCCTGTTAGGTGCCCTGCGCAGGAATACTGAGGGGCGCTTAACCTTCAGAAAATACTAATTGCATTATTTACACAGATCCAAAAATATACCAATACAGATGTTAAAAAGTCCATGTTAAATAAGGTGAATGGTATTTTGGAAATACTACTAAATCAGGGGCCCTGTAAAGATTCGGACCCTGCGGCGCCTCCTGCTGGTAGTCGTTGGGAATTAGCTCGTCCAGCCCCGGAGCGCCCTCTGCAGGCCGATGATCCGCCTTACCGCTGGCCCCAGTGTCCCTCCCAGGACCCGGTGCCCGTTTCTCTGGGGTGCTGCCCCCCTGGCAGTACCCCCACACCTTTGGGTTCTGGGTCTCCCCACCCAGGGGAACCCCCACCCTCTAACCCCACCTCGCCTCAGTTTGGCTACTGCCAGTCCCCACTTCTTATTCAGGGGAAGACTGCAGTGTATACGCCACTCATCACCAGCAAGGGGGTTTTGGACCTGCTGCCTCTGCCTACCCGTGGGCTGCCCCTCTGCAACCCTGCACCTATTCAGCCTGTAGTCAGGCCTGCAGCCTGAGGCTTTCCAGGCTGGAGCTCCCAGCTCCTCTGGCCCTTCCCCAGCCCTGCTCCACTCTAGGTGTCCTGCTCAGCACCTTGCAGCCAGGCCCTTCTCCCTCTACAGGCAGCGGGAGACTGACTGGACTCCTGACTCATAGCCTCTTACAGGGGCAGCTGGGCCTCACTGAGCTGGCCACAGCTGCGGCTGCTCCCTTAATCCGGCTGGGCTTTTCCCCAGAGCCCCAGCCCTCTCCCCAGGCTGGCCTCAGCCCTGTCAGGGCCGGAGAGGGTAACCACCCCGCTACAGGCCCCTTGAGTTGCTTCTGGCCCTAAGCAATTGCTATGCTATTGCTTCTGGCCCTAAGCAATTGCCTGGGCTATACTGGGCGAGGTTCGAACTAAGATACGCAACTTCAGCTACGAAGTTTGCTAGTTTGATTTACCTGGCTAGCCTCACGGGAGCGAGTCGATCGCGTTGGCTCCCCCGTCAACTCCGTCAACTTACTCCTGCTGACGACGTGGAGTACAGGTGTCGATTTGGGGATCGATCTGCCGGGTGGTGAAGATGTACCCTAAAGTCTGCTTATGCCTAGCCCCACCACTGTGTATAATGGAGATAGTAATAATCACCCTACATCATAGGAGTTTTGTGAAACTAGATGTTTAGATTAAGAGTGCTTTGAAAATACAAAGCACAGTAGAAACGCTGTGACCTATCAATGACATTCTCCTTTTCCTCTCACAACTAGCTCCCTCCAATACGTTGCAAGTAACGAGTTATTATTATTCACTTCTAAGTTGCAAAATTTGTGGAATACCAGGAAGACCCAAATGTTATTTTCAAGTTAAACAAACAAAACGAAAAACAATGTAAAAGAGGCATTTGGAGCTGAGTAAAGCCCAGCTTGGAACTGGAACATTTTATGCCAGGAACAAAACAATTATGCAAAAAACTTTGCTATGGAAAAGTTCACACAGTAAACATCTACACGTCTGAATCATCATCAATATCAACCCCTCTAGGATAGCTCAAAAGCAAATACTGCAAACAAGCACATTTACCAGCTGGTCAGTCAATTAGAAAAGCCCTCTCCCCTAGACTATCTTTGCATGAATAAGGTCTTGCACATGGTATACTTTACTGTGTATATTCAAACATCTAAGTATGTTTTGTATAACCATTTCCAACATTAAAACATGCAGGTTGTTAGAAGTTTTTTTTACTAGTGGTTACTAATGCATTTTGTAACAAATAAAGTTCACTCATTATGCTGTGCTCTAAATTTAGATTTTGTAGAAACTTGGTATTTTCCAAACCCCATTCATCTGTGCTTCCATAGCAATTCCATCACTGTATATAGGCATATCTAACAAACAAATTAATAAACATCCATTTTTTAATAAATGATTTTTTAAAATTTATTTTATTTTAGAAACATTCCTCTGCAACGTTGGAAACACAACCACATCATCGCCACACACCTGTAAACCAGAAAGTGAAACTATATATAATCTGAAAGTCAACTAACTGATTGGTCTTGATTCACAGGCCACATTGATTGAGTGAAGTGAGGGGAAACAAACAAAGCAATTACATGAATATAGAAAAGTACTGTCAAAGGTCGGGAAGTGACAATCTAATCCAAAACAATATCACTTATTAGAAAAAGTAACTACTTGCGAAATGCATACACAAACACACAGAGAGAACAAAGCTCAGAGAAGATATAGTTTTATTTACAGTAAAGCTCCTAAGGACATGCAATTAGATTACATGCTTAATTCACACACCGTCCTTTCATAACATTATACAAACCTCAGTGAAGGTCTTTTCTCATTGTTTTAGTGAAGGGGTGAAGAATGGTATAAATCATAGGGTGGTGTCAACGAATGACCCAAAACTGAGAGGTTAATCATCAAAAGTAAAGCTTTCTCTCTTTATTGATCCATTATCTTAGACCAATTTAAAGTGGTAGAGGCTTTCAGACAAAGGAATGTGTGACTACACAAAACAAAAGCACAGTGGAGCTACAAGGACATGAGCCCGTTTAATTAGGAGTGTGGCAGTCTCTAGTGATGACTTGGCATGCAAAAATACATCACATTTAGTACCAGTGTGAGCTTTGAACTATATAAAACAAGCACCTCTGGCTGAAGAAGGCAAGAGTATACAGAACTGTAGGTATTATAATTATACTGTACAAGAGTCTTCTATCTTGAACATGCAGAGCTGATCTTTATTTATAGAATATGTAAGCCTATGTTTTGTTAAGCCGAAGTCTCAGACTTCAAATTCCATGGTTCTCTCTCAATGCCACCTGGTGACTATGCTTTCTGTACATGAACAATACATGGCTGCACAGTGCATTACATAAAAAAATATGTATTTCCAAACATCTTTAATAATTTTCCTTTCCCTGAGAAAAAACAACAACATCATCATCAAACTGCAAAAGCATCTGAATTGCCTTTGTCAATGCCTACATCTTACCCAGGATTATGTGATCAAGTCTTATTTCTCCCACAGGCAATGGAAAGGATTAGTTTAAAAAGGAGAAAACACACTGCAATCTCCAATGTGCCATAACTCAGGAGACGAATTCAAGAACTGTATGAAAGACTATAAAGATACACCACAGAGTAGTTTTCTTACATAAAATTTATTAACTGATGGATTTACTTCTGTAGAAGGGCCGGGATTGAACAACATGTCTCCCATATGGGCAGTGGTACTACAATGCTATTTGCAAACCTGATTCATGGATTTGCAAATGGGATCTGAAAACATTTTTAGAATGACATTGCTATCTCCAGGGCCAGGTTTCTGAGCCCTTAATTATTACTCAAGCCCCAAGTGTTAATTAATAATTACTGAAGTGGAATAAAATCCTTTCCCTCTATTCCCTTTGGACCATGAGGAACAAATGACTAAGGCTTTGCCTACACTGGATTTTCGTCAGTAAAACTTTTGTTGTTCAGGGGTATGAGAAAAACACACACACCCCAAACGACAAAAGTTTTACCAATGAAAAGCACCGGTGTGAACACCGCTTTGTTGGCGGGAGAGCTCTCCTGCCAACAAAGCTATCACCTCTTGTTGCGGGAGGAATTTTTTTTTTTTCTTTTTTGTCAGCGGGAAAGCTCTCGCCCATCAATAAAGAGCAGCTATACTGCATACCCTTTAGCGGCATGGCTGTAGGGGCACAGCTGTGTCGCTAAAACGTGCATAGTAGAGACACAGCCTAAGAAAAAGGAGACATAGTCCAAAGACAAAAGGGAGGCAAGAGAAAAACTTTTTTAAAAAATTCCATGCATGTTAAAGAGTGTAAAATTTCAGGGTTGCATATGTACATTTAGCTGTGTAAGTCCCATCACTGTTAAATGGAACCCTACACCTAAACCCCAGCCCACTAAAAATTTAGTCTGTTAAAGCATATGCTGAAGTGAGCTCAGAAAGAGATAGCTTTTTAAAAAGTTCAATTTCATCTGTGCCATCTATTACCTCAGATGTTACATGAGAAGGGTAAATTGGAGTTACCTATTTTTCTTTACTTTCAGATTCTGAGTTTGCAAACAGCTGATAATGCTGTCCAAATAACCAAATTTAATGAGGTATTTTCATCCTCTAGCAAATAAGAATAATTATAGGGCAATATTGGTCAAATAATAGATTATGGAAGAGAAACTAAAGGATACAATTATACAATAAAAATAAAGTGAACAATATGCCATTTGCCAACCCACACTATCTTTGCAAAGCCATCATCAATCCATAATTATACAGGAAGATGGGGGTTGTATATTGCTGATTGTACAACAAAAAGGGATAGCAGGAGTAGATTATAAAAATAGTGGGTAAAGAGACTTCCCCAGATAATTTGCTTTCTATTGATCAGCTATTGACCTGACTTCTATCCAGCCAGTAAATTAGCCTGACCTGGGAGTAAATTACATACTGAGGCTCTCAAAGCCCCCATCAACACACAGAACAGCCAAATGTACTGCACACTGAATGCTCAGCTGGAGAGTTCATTATCATTACTATCAAGTCATGTTCCTCTCAGTATGGGCAACACTTGGCCATTTAGGTTTCAATGGCCCTGAAGTGCTAGCCTTACAGAATGCCCTCCAGCACTAATTGCTTGGTTCTGCTAGTTGTTTCCATTAGTGCAGTAGTCACAATGCTATCTGAAGGCGCAACTGATTTTCTTAAAAGGAACAACGTGCTTCCATCAGGAAATCTTCATGACATTTTCTTCAGTTTTCAACTTCATTCAACAAAGGTATCTGAAATAATCCCTTCCTGCTCTCCTGTAACGTATTCTGAGTTAAATCTAACTTGCAGAAGACTGACAGTATATAGAACCACAGTAGACCAACACACCAGAATTGACACAGCAGATGAAGTCGACATTAATTGGGTATGACACTGATGCGAGGGCAAGGATATAGTCTTCAGACCTGCTCACTGTGACAAAGTGGGAATGTTCTTAATGTTCTCTCTGAATACTGTGTGGGTGCCTCAGTTTCCCCATGGCATTTCTTAAGTATCTAGGTGGTGGGATAAGGGTGTGAGATTGTTGCAGAGCACTAGAGGGCCAGTGTGATGGTGTCTGCACAGAGAATGGCCGACACCCTATCTCCTGGCAACTGATGGCCCGGGGCCCTCCTCTGCAAAGGTGCCAACTGAAGGTGTTGGAGAACAAAGATCAGGTGCTCTCCTGGCCCAGGAAAGAGACAAAGGCCAGAGGAGGGGCGGGAGAGTTTCAGTTTGGAGCTGGCTGGGGAAATGAAGGGAGGCCCATATGCGGCTCTGGGTTCCCTGGCCCCCAAGATGGACCTGACTGAAGGGTCCTGTTTCCTGTACCTACAAGCTCTGTTTTAGACCATGTTCCTGTCATCTAATAAACCTTCTGTTTTACTGGCTGGCTGGGAGTCATATCTGACTGAGGAACTGGGGTGCAGGGCCCTCTGGCTTCCCCAGGAGCCCTGCCTGTGCAGACTTGCTGGGGGAAGCACACGGTGTGAGAAAAGGATGCTGAATGCCCCAAGGTCAGACCCAGGAAGGTGGAAGCTGTGTAAGCTTCTTGCCCTGGAGACAGTCTGCTCAGGGGTCAGAGTCCTGACTGGCTTTGTATGGAGCAGTGCCAGAGCATTGCCCACTGACTCCGTGACATCCACAAACTGAGATGCCAAACTGTACATTTGTATTTCAGCATAATTGATCAGGGCAGCCAATTTTACATGCAAGAAGATATTTGTACTGTAATTATGAAGTTAAATTATCAGAAATTATTAAGAAAATGATACTTCAGTTGAAACTTAAAAGTTAGATGCACTCTAATGCAAACTAAACCAACTAGAAGTAATAGTGATTATAGTAGGGCATAGTTAAGGTTGCACCAGGATTTCCATTTTAACAGAAATGGAAATAAGAAGTCTGTGTTTTGATCTAAAAGATCAATTCCAAATACATATTGCAGTGTTTGAACTTTCTTGAACATTGCAGTTTATGAACTTTCTATAACAGTTTGTGGAGAAAAAAGTTAGTTATGACTGTTTTTTAAAATGCTATGTAACGAATTATTCTCATGTCCGGTGTTTTCTTCTGATCCCTTATTTCCTACAGCAGTCTGAAGTAGGAAATTAAATGTATGTGATTGTTTGCTATTAGTATAATGAAAAATTTTTAACCTTGCAACATGTTTTGAATAGTTAAGTTTTAAAAAAAATATCAGTGTTAGGATTGATAGAAGGTTACTGCTCAGGGTTGATATTTTTCTACATTCAGCTATTTTTTTTTTTTTAAAAGGAACCTTGGAACAGCTATTGATTTTGAACTAAAATGCTTCATACAGAGTTTCCACTGAAGTAAAAAACGACTATATTCAAGGGCAGAATTTGGTCTATTGTTTATAACGTCTGCTGGGAAGAGGGAGCTGTCAGATTTTACATATAGAACATTAAGTATACCCATATATGTTCAAACATGTCCAAAATCAAATGTTTATATCTATATACATCACACATACAGAAGTGATTCATATAATAAATTTATCATGAACTGTTGAACACCTTGCCTACATTCTACCCTATGTTGTGATGAGAACCAGACAAGCACCTGGATAGAAAAAAAATCCATTTCCCCTAGGACTTATCCTAACATTCCAACTCCAAGAGCAACTTCAAAAGAGCCAGCATTTTATTTTTCCATTTGACCTACCAGAAATGTTTCTTTCTCCTCCCACCTTGCATAGAATTTCCTTCACAAATTAACCCCTCCCAAAGCCCAGGATGAATAAGATTCAATCTGGGACCAGCAAAAATGTTTCTGTATATAAAAATGCTATGATTTTCAGCCTGTTATTTTTGCGTTTCCACTGGGAGAGCCCAACACTCTCCTAATAGCTGTCCCTGAATCAGCCTCTTGGTTAATAGAGTACTCTAAGGGTGCAGCAGTGTCTTTGGATCAAGACTGGACAGAGTGATGACATAAGGCTGTTCACAGAGTAGATCCTGTCTTTAAAGGGGAAAGCAGTCTTATAAAGCTTACCAAGCTTACCCGGGTCCAGTATTTCACATAGTTTTTGGAAAGAAGAGGAGCTTATGAGAAGCTAGTATTTACAGTATTTTGTAATTCAAAATAGTATTTTGAAATAAAAATTAATATCCAAGCCTAATTCTGATATTTTCATATTGTGTGCCTCATCCCCCTGCTTTTCCCAAAAACAGTGTTCATAAACTGTACACTTTTTTAAAATGTGAAAGTTCCAAAAACAGTGGAAGAACAGATATGCAGCACTCAACACACCCTTTGCTCTTAGGAATAGGATTCTTGCAAGTACTTGAGAAAAGAATGGATGAGCAGCCAGTCTTGTGTCTGAGTACAGCATTAATTAGCTGCAGCATAGGAAAAACCAATCAGCTAATAAAATATTCAACAATCCACCCCCTCTTCCCATCCATTTCACAAATAATTTCAAAAGCGTGCACTCAGATGTGCTTGTTGTTTTCCTTATATCTCCACTGAAGTCAAAAGCAATTATGTCTAAGAAACTTACTCTATGTAGCTGAGTAGACAACCATCAGCAGTAAATAGTATACTATCATTTTCATATGACACACAGTCAGATTCATCACTGAGTGTTGTGTGGGTTTGATTCAGAAGCTGAGACTCAACCTTGTAATCAGTGTGATGGTAATAGCAAGTTTGAAACAAAATCTCTTGGAGTGCTATAAACTGGAGGCAGGTTCTGCTATGGCAAGGTCAACAGCTGCAAGTAACTTGGCTAAGAGTGTAACAAATACAAGTGTAATAAAGACCCAGATAAACTCTTAGGGATGGACAATAGGGAGGCCTTCCCTACCATGTATTAGCTGGAATAACTGAAATCTGTACATTATTACATGGAATGGAAGATGGTAAAGAAGCCCAGCTAGCTCCACTACCTCATGATGAATTAGCAAGATTAACAAATAGTTTTTCTTCCACATACACCTCCTCAGCACTGCTGACAAGTAGAAACCACATTTTATTTTAGCTACGGCCAGAACACAAAGTGAAGACAGTCCTTTTTGTGTTAACATTACATTGTCCTCAAAAGACATCAAATAGTATTTCCAAAAATCAATTAGATTTAATCCAGATTAAATAAATTCAAAGACTTATTTCAAAATACAGAAGCAAACACAAAATAAAGACTTTAGACAAATGTCCGGCAGGAAAACTACAAGAAGATTCTGCAACCTGTTTTCAAATAAGTTATTTAGTTACAAAGCAAAGACTGTAAAAGTAATAAACTTTACAACTCTCGTAAGAGATAAATTGTTGCTTCTCCAAAGATAAGAAATGTTTAATTAAAATGGGTATCAAGACTGCAATCAGAGGAAAAGGTGATCCTCAGAAAGCCACTTTGGGACTGGTAAGCCATCAAGTGCTTCTTGGGCACATATCATAAATCACGTATCACGTCTCAAGACATCAACGGGAGTTGCATCTACTTACACCAGAACTGAATTTCACCCATCCATTATCCCTAATGGAACAAACTCTGAAGTTGCACAGATGCTACGCGTTCAGACAGAAGGCACTTTCAGGCATTTTCACTGCCAATGGAAAGTTGCTGTGAGTGTACAAAAGACTAGTCTGCATATAATCTAGCATCACAAGAAATATCACTGAACTATGGAAAAGAAAAGTCACTTATTCTCCCAGGGCAATCAGAGTCTCTTACACAGTGTGCAGCATTTGAAAAACCTAGAACATATTCAGAACAGATTCACATAAAAAAGTACTGGACTCGTGTCATTTACAAATGAATGCTGTCTGAGATTCCAAACTCTTGAAGTCCTACCAGTACCAAATGACAGTGATATGGCTCACACGCCGGTGACTCCATTCTGGACTGGTTTCAATCACTAGCTTGCAATAAAGAAAAGCACATGCACAGCAATTGCATATGTACCTATTGTGGATGCCACACCAGCTGACATGGCCACAGGCTGTATTACAACGTTGAAATGTAAGGAAACGTCAACAGCTCTGGGACAGCAGCAGGCCATTCAGACCATGGATCAGCAGCTGTATGTTATTGCTCAGCAACCGAAATACACTCTCTCAAATGAGCCCTGGTACCGATGTGATTTGTCTGCGTGGTTTTCACACCCGGTGCTATTTTACTGCATGTATTAGGAAATTTTGGGGAGGTGCAGGATTGCCTGACCTTCTAGTGGATTCTGATGTGTACGCGGCATGTACTGCAGATCAAAGGTTTGCTGTTTATCAATTCAGTCATGCTATATGGGGCTTGACTCTAGCATTTGAGGCCCTGAGTGCTCTGAAATTTTATTCATATGTTAAATGGTGTGAGCAGGGAGGAGATACTCATGTTGTTCCAGCATTTGTCTGGCAGATGTTGGCGGATACACAAAAGGTGTAAGGATTCAGTGTGTTCGGACTCAAACATGTCATTAAAGAGCTTGATGATACTGTAATTCAGCATATGTTACCACCACTGGAGGAATTTCAGACATGGGAGTATGCTGAGTCTCCTAGATTAAAGTTATGGGATCATTTTCTCCAGATTATGCAGATACTACTTCTAAATGTCCATGCAGAGTAAGACTGTGGTTGGAAACTTCACCTGCATGCGTGTGCGTGCACTCATGCGCACACACACACACACACACACCCCATGCCATGCTTCCATACTTCTTTACAGCAAACAGGCTCAGTTATAGGCCTGGTGGATATTTTCAAAGTGGATATTTCAAAGTGGTCATTTTAAATGTATTGATGGTGTCATTGTTTATCTCTGTTTCTATGGCTCGACAGCACCACATCATATCTCACGTTGAAATACACATAAGCAGCTTTCAAATGATGTATTGTGTGTGTGCGCGCACGCGTGCACAGAGAGGGTGCATGCAGTTGACCAAATCAATCGTGTCTGCCTCTCACCTACAAGAATAGTGGGAGGTGATCAGGCAATTTCACTCAGGTTGAAATACCCCAGAGAAGGACTACCATCTGGACAGGCTCCATGCACCCGTTCACACTGGATTCTCCAGAGACCAACAGACAAAGAAGGAAGTTTTGGATAAATAGACTGAATTTAAACTGAGTCAGGACCTTCTTTCTGATCCAGCAAACGGACAGGACCTTCAGTCCTGGGGAGCCCCCAATCAATCTTGGGAGGGGTTGGAAGGACTTTGGCTCACGGAGGCCCCAAAATACTGATGGGTGACCTCTGGTAAGCTTTTAGCATGTGTATAAGAACATTATTTATTATTAAGGTGAAAGCATTACAGAGAAGACATGTTGAAAATAATTATTCTTGCTTATAAAAAGCTGTGTGGTAATGTGTAACAGCTAGCAATTACTCTATTCATAGCCTCTGGAGAGGAAGCAAAGCACAGATGCTGGCCTGTTTAGGCAGCCTGATTTGCTAGGAATATCATAGTCTAGGCAGGAAACTGTGCAGCCTGGAAAATCCCCATAAGGAAGGAGACAGAGACATTGGTCTCTTCCCAAGAGAAGTAACAGCTGAGGAGCCAAGAGCCTAGAGGGGAGGACTTCAAGGGAACATGGGGGAGAGTGGGAAGAAGGAATAAAAGGGGAGTTGCCCTTAACTGTGACACTTTTTTAATACATTAAAACTACCGCTACTACTTTGTTCTAGAACGAAGACATAAACGCTATTCACTTCTCTGAGTGGAATGCAAAATCTCATTAAAAAAATAAAAAATACAGGGTCAAGGCCTGCATTCTGTCTTCCACAGAAAAAGTACTCCAGAAACCTTTCAGCATTTGGTCCTTATGGCAGGATGGGTTTGCCACAAGACTAGGGGGTACCTGGAGGCTTTCAAGAAGCACAGAGCCTAAGGATCCACAAACAAGTCTAGGCCCATCCTTCTGGATCTCAGAGCCTCCAGGCCCCTCAATGAGACCTTTTGTCCCCTGGCACAAAAACTCCTTCAGGAGTTATACTGACAATGTTTTCCCAGCATAGCTGTACACTGACACCTCTGAGGGCAACTGTCACAGGGGCCTTTTCAAGGGGGTTCTGGGTCCAAGCTGTAATTGGTTTCTGCTTTCCACCCAGAACAGAGTGATTCTGAGACCCAAGACCAGAGGGAACATAGCAGTTGGAGGCTGTCAAGGGTTACTGGCAAGGGGGCTGGCAATCTATATGCTCCTTTCCCCCAGCACAGGTTTGGAGAGGGAACCACTTGTGGGGCTCTCCTGTTCTTGAATAACCAAGCTGTGGATCTCTCTAGTGAGAGGGATCTTGGGTGGCTGTTGGATGAGCGAGAAAGAGTCAGATGGAGAGAGAAAGAAAACCAGGAGAGGAAAGTTTATATTTTGAAACAACTTATGGAAGGGCACCCCAGAGAAGGCAGAACGCTGGCAGCAAGCAGAGAAAATGGCCCCTGGGGGCACCAGACACTTGCTTCCTCTTCTCAGCTCTTCTACAGAACTGAAGCTCCCTCCCCTCCACGCTATTGGACTAAGGGGAAGAAAGCACATCAAAGGAGGGAAGGACTGGATTTTCATTGGACTTGCTGTCCCATTTATTTCTGAACATTTGTTACTCTGCCAGGGCCAGAGTTTTCATTTTAGCCATGTGCTAAACTACCCAGCCAGCAAGAGGCTGCATTTGTACAGCAGACCAGGCAACAGTTGCACTGCACAGGGACCAAAGCCAATAAGCAGGAGTTAATGCCACGTGGGCTTTCCTTGGAGAGAAGCCAGGCTTCCTAGCCTAGTTGTTCTTCCCTCCAAATACTCCCCTCTGCGCCACATATTGTAACATGCTACCCAGGCTGTTTCTCCTCTTTCAACGCTCTTTTTCCTCTGCTTGGCTCCTCACTGTATGTCATAGCAGAGGAGAGAACAAGAACTGACAAAGGAAGCTAAACCTGGGGTCTCTCGCATTTGCATCCTTAGTGCAGGAAGCAGAAACAATTCTGGTCCATATGGACCTAGAGCACGAGGATCCAGAGAGCTTTAGCACTGCCAGAGAGGCTAGCTTGCAGACTGAAATCAGATAGGGAAGTGACAGTCACATGCTATACCTCCAAGATGTAGGTATAGAAGCCACCTCTGAGTTCCCCCCACTCCCAATGCCCCAGAAGCATGCACCTGCCTGTAGGCTTGAGAAGTCAAATGCCTTAGATGGCTGGGCTATTGCACTGAGCCTTGGAACACCCAGGTCTCATTGTAGCTGAGCTATGAAAAAGCCCTGAAAAACACTAAAGGAACAAAATAGAAACAATGGAGGGAAAAGGAATGCAAGACAAAAGCAAGATCAATGAGTCACATCTTGTGAGCTCCAAAAAGTTGTTGTTTTTTAAAAGCAGTATTTGTAATGCAGGCTGAATTATGAGGCAAGGCATGAAAGCAGGGGGTGTTAGTAGTAGAAAACTACCAGAAAGAAGTGAGTTTCTGAAGGACTTAAGGGAAGAAAACAAGTTTCCTTGGGCCTAGTCTACACTAGAAAAGGGTTGCTGATATAGTTATACTGGTGTACCGGCAATCCTCCATATAGATGTCACTTATACCGCAAAAGAGTGCTTTTGCTGGTATAGCATATTCAGGCTCCCCGAGTGAATTAAGCTATACCAGTAAAGGCACTTTTATGCTGGAATATAACTGCATCTACACTAGAGTTTCTGTTGGTATAGGAATGTCAAAAAAAAAAATCGCACCCCTAACCAACCTGACTATACCAACAAAAATTGCTTGTATAGACCTGGCTGTGGTATGGTAGAGAAGCGAGGTTTCATTAATTACATGTGAAAATAGATACTTGCATCAGTACAGTTACCTATTTGTGCATACCCTGTACAACTACAGGTGCACAACTGCACATGAATTTTGGGGTTTGGTAGATCTTTATTTTTGATAATTTGGCTTCTAAGTCCTCTAGCACATATCAAAAATATGTATAAGGCTGATCAATATACCCATTTTTAAAAGTTCCACTTACAACTGATAAAATATATTTGCATGCCTGGCTTATTAGGATGCATTTTTGGTATCACTTCTTTATGCATTTTTGCTTGGTTTTATGTATCTATTCACTATACATGTGAGTGTGTGTTATAGAAAGAAAGAATTAATGAATTCACAGATTTAAAGACCAGAAGGGACCATTAGATCATCTAGTCCGACCTTGTTTATAACAAAAGCCATAAAATTTCAGGCAGTTACTTCTCTATTGAGCCCTATAAACTTGTGTTTGATTAAAGTATCCCCCAGAAAGGCATTCATTCTTGATCTGAAGGCTTCAAGAGATGGAGAATCTACCCTCCCTTGGTAGTTTGTTTTACTGCATGAGGTTAGAGCTTTTTTTAAAAAAGCCTGAAAAATCTATTTTACTAACTGGTGGCACAGTATTCAGTGAACATCAGAGTAAGATTCAAACTTCTGAGATTTTTTTTTTCTAAAGATTGATCCATCCAGCACGTACTCCTGCAATCAAATGGGTTTTATGAAGGACAAGAATCTATTTGACAACATTCAAGAGTTGTTAGTTTTTTTTTTTAATACATGCTGTCACATTTAATAATATCCACTTGGGGAGCTATTTTGGTAAAACAGAAACCTTGAGTATAAGTATTCATATAAAAATTCTGAAAAATAGCCTCATCTTTTACAGAGTTCCCAAGATAGCTATGAACAGCCCAGCACTACACTTCATGAAATAATCATTTTTTCCCCAAGCCAAACAAACTCTATATCTACATACATACTAAATTTCACATTTCCCATGTTGGTCATCAACATCATAATTTAAAAAGAGTTGATGTAATTTTTTGTTTTTCACAGAAAATCATGAAATTGTGAATAATTCTGAAGATTAAATATTCCTCCCCAAAAGTGTAAATTGAACAAAATGTTCGAACATATCCAAAGAAAAAACATAACTACTAGTCATTTCAATTGCTAATTTTATGTTAAAAATAATTCCACAGGGAGTTTGTGGTAACATTTAGTAAATGATGTGTAATTTCTAACAATTTCTCTCAAAATGGCTGCATCCCTTGCACACAAGGCAAAACTCTCTCCTGGTATAAACGGACACAACTCCATTGACTTGCAGTTTTGCTTGTTTTCTCCATTAGAGAATTTGGCCCCTTATATGTAAGGGGTTTTGCCCACTGGATCCTCAGCCACAGAGCAGTTGCCATGCTAACACTCCTCCCCAAGACTGGAGGAAGAAAGGAAAGCAGCAGAATACGGACCCTGGACTTCAGAAAAGCAGACTTCGACTCCCTCAGGGAACTGATGGGCAAGATCCCCTGGGAGAATAACATGAGGGGGAAAGGAGTCCAGGAGAGTTGGCTGTATTTTAAAGAATCCTTATTGAGGTTACAGGGACAAACCATCCTGATGTGTAGAAAGAATAGTAAATATGGCAGGCGACCAGTTTGGCTTAACAGTGAAATCCTTGCTGATCTTAAACACAAAAAAGAGGCTTACAAGAAGTGGAAGATTGGACAAATGTCCAGGGATGTGTATATAAATATTGCTCGGGCATGTAGGAATGGAATCAGGAAGGCTAAATCACACCTGGAGTTGCAGCGAGCGAGAGATGTTAAGAGTAACAAGAAGGATTTTTTCAGGTATGTTGGCAATAAGAAGAAAGCCAAGGAAAGCGTGGGCCCCTTACTAAATGAGGGAGGCAACCTAGTGACAGAGGATGTGGAAAAAGCTAACGTACTCAATGCTTTTTTTGCCTCTGTCTTCACGAACAAGGTCAGCTCCCAGACTGCTGCACTGGGCAGCACAGCATGGGGAGGAGGTGGCCAGCCCTCTGTGAAGGAAGAAGTGGTTCGGGACTATTTAGAAAAACTGGACGTGCACAAGTCCATGGGGCCGGATGTGTTGCATCCGAGAGTGCTAAAGGAATTGGTGGATGTGATTGCAGAGCCATTGGCCATTATCTTTGAAAACTCATGGCGATCGGGGGAAGTCCCCGAAGATTGGAAAAAGGCTAATGTAGTGCCCATCTTTAAAAAAGGGAAGGAGGATGATCCTGGGAACTACAGGCCAGTCAGCCTCACCTCAGTCCCCAGAAAAATCATGGAGCATGTCCTCAAGGAATCAATTCTGAAGCACTTAGACGAGAGGAAAGTGATCAGGAACAGTCAGCATGGATTCACCAAGGGAAAGTCATGCCTGACCAATCTAATTGCCTTCTATGATGAGATAACTGGTTCTGTGGATGAAGAGAAAGCAGTGGACGTGTTATTCCTTGACTTTAGCAAAGCTTTTGATGTGGTCTCCCACAGTATTCTTGTCAGCAAGTTAAAGAAGTATGGTCTGGATGGATGCACTACAAGGTGGGTAGAAAGTTGGCTAGATTGTCGGGCTCAACGGGTACTAATCAATGGCTCCATGTCTAGTTGGCAGCCGGTATCTAGCAGAGTGCCCCAAGGGTCGGTCCTGGGGCCGGTTTTGTTCAATATCTTCATAAATGATCTGGAGGATGGTGTGGATTGCACCCTCAGCAAGTTTGCAGATGACACTAAACTGGGAGGAGAGGTAGATACGCTGGAGGGTAGGGATAGGATACAGAGGGACCTAGACAAATTGGAGGATTGCGCCAAAACAAATCTGATGAGGTTCAACAA
Organism: Caretta caretta; assembly: GCF_965140235.1. Classification (NCBI taxonomy): domain Eukaryota; kingdom Metazoa; phylum Chordata; order Testudines; family Cheloniidae; genus Caretta; species Caretta caretta. The sequence continues at coordinate 93,149,590 of NC_134210.1, read as the reverse complement.
GGACAAGTGCAGGAGTCCTGCACTTTGGACGGAAGAATCCAATGCACCGCTACAGACTAGGGGCCGAATGGCTAGGCAGCAGTTCTGCAGAGAAGGACCTAGGGGTGGCAGTGGACAAGAAGCTGGATATGAGTCAACAGTGTGCCCTTGTTGCCAAGAAGGCCAATGGCATTTTGGGGTGTATAAGTAGGGGCATTGCCAGCAGATCGAGGGACGTGATCGTTCCCCTCTATTCGACATTGAGGAGGCCTCATCTGGAGTACTGTGTCCAGTTTTGGGCCCCACACTACAAGAAGGATGTGGAGAAATTGGAGAGAGTCCAGCGAAGGGCAACAAAAATGATTAGGGGACTGGAACACATGAGTTATGAGGAAAGGCTGAGGGAACTGGGATTGTTTAGTCTATGGAAGAGAAGAATGAGGGGGGATTTGATAGCTGCTTTTAACTACCTGGAAGGTGGATCCAAAGAGGATGGATCTAGACTATTCTCAGTGATAGCAGATGACAGGACAAGGAGTAATGGTCTCAAGTTGCAGTGGGGGAGGTTTAAGTTGGATATTAGGAAAAACTTTTTCACTAGGAGGGTGGTGAAACACTGGAATGCGTTACCTAGGGAGGTGGTGGAATCCCCTTCCTTAGAAGTTTTTAAAGTCAGGCTTGACAAAGCCCTGGCTGGGATGATTTAGTTGGGATTGGTCCTGCTCTGGGCAGGGGGTTGGACTAGATGGCCTCCAGAGGTCCCTTCCAACTCTGTTATTCTATGATTCCCTTCATGTTGGCCTACATGGAGCTGGCACAAAGCCCAGGTCTACTGCCCCACAGAGCCATGCAGTCTCCTCCAGCCTGCATCCACTCTGCAACCATTCACCCAGACATAGGGAAAATGCAGTTCTGCTGGGTCAGAGCAGTTGAATCTCACTCAAGGGACGTTATGAATAATTGATATAAAGGCTTAGTAAAAATATGTTGTGCATACTTATTCTTGTTATTTCTGAGATGAAAACTTTGTTGTTTCAAAACAGTTTATGATAGGTTAGCAGAGAGATGGCTACTCTAGCAATTCCCATAATAAGGTAGGAAGTGTCTTCTCTTGACCCACCCTGCCGGTACATCTTGGAACTCTGACTGGGGATACGGTTTCCTGCTGACTTATTGTGGCAATACATGTTATTAACTCCACCCTACACATAATGAAATGAGTGTGGCTCTTCAAGCACGGAAGTCTTAGGAACAGTGCACAGAAAACTTAGGCTGAAGTTTACATCTGATGAGTTGCCAACAAAGTTAAACTCCAGGACAGGGTGACCAGATGTCCCAATTTTATAGGGGCAGTCCTGATTTTTGGGTCTTTTTCTTATATAGGCTCCTATTACCACCCACCCCCTGTTCTGATTTTTCACACTTGCTGTCTGGTCACCCTAGACAGGGGTAAAATTTTGGACTAAATACAGAGAGTAGATTCTGTTTAGGGCAGGATGAAAATTCCACCCACTTATGCATCTTTACTATAATATAGCCTTTTTAGACTCTTTTGCTTTACTCTAATTGGAATATATCCCCAATTCATTTCAACTATGATCACATGCTACCTAGTGACTAGGGCTCTGTCTTCAACAAAATTAGGAAAGCCTCAAAATATGAAGTTAATGCATGTAATTACAGTTTTACAAAAAAAAGTCAGATTTCACCCACATGTAAAACCCTGACATTTTAAGGGATTTTTGCTCAGAAACTGTTCTCATTTTAAAATGAAAACTTGAATGCTTTCAATATTTAAAATTATTAATTTTGAATTACAAAATATCTGGCTCAAGAACAATTTTTGCATCAAAATGTATGTTAAATCTGAAATTCACATTTTGATGTGAAAAAAATCTCATTTTGCATATTTTGATAGTAAAAGTAAATTTGGGGCCAGGGGTTCAAAGATGCTCAAAATAATTATCAACATTTTTTGCATATGCCTATTGATTATCTAGTAATTAGATTATTAAAGGACACCATAAATAATAAGAAGCACAACATTTTAACTCATTTTAAATTTCATATTGTAATTTTATTTTAACCTCCTAATACTGAGAAAATGCACCTGCTCTCCGAAACAAGGGCTGCAACAAGGGTTGCAATTTCTCAGCTTCTTCATTGAGCAACCAGTCAATATCCACCCCACCTCTCCATAACAGGGGACATCTACTGCATTCCAGAACACTGCCCTCTCTCAAGGAAGCAACAGACAGGCAGAGTAAACACTGTTGTCAACTCTTAGGATTCTATTGCAAAATGATGTGATATTTGCTGTTTTTCTGAAAGCCCCAGCTCCTAGGGTCATGCAATTAGGTGAGAATCTCAGATTTAATTTTAAAAAAGTAAGTTGTAGAGAAAATATGAAACAAATTTTCAAAAATTAGAAGGGAAATACAACGAATTATTTTTAAAATTAAAATATTAAAAAATTTAAAATTAAAATATTTTAATACAATTTCATAATTTTGGGGGGCTGACTCCATTTTTTTTATTCTTGTGATTGGCACACTTGTGGTGTGCAGAACAGCCTGCACACTAGTATCACATGCAGCAGGCATACTAGTAAAACCAAAACACAGCCATTAGACCTGTTAGTCTCGACACTGTCCTTTTAAGACTGTGCAAGTTAGACAAAACAGATCTCTGCCTTAGAGCTGAAAGATAATTAATCCATATCAAAGACTAACTGCAAGATTCTGCTTTCCTAAAACTATGTTTTTCTGTCTTATATAGTGGAAAAGATAAAACTCTTAACACCTGCAGATTTCACGTTTTAAAAAGGAAAAAAAATATTCTATATATAACACATGTTTTTTGAATTAGAAACCATCATTTCATTTAGCTCAATGGCTTGAAATAACTGCACTATAAACACCTGAAAACTGGCATAATAATGGAAATATTGACAGTGCTTTAACTAGAGTGGCACTGACCAAGTCTAGTAAAATAACTTGTGTTAAGACACTATACCAAGTGCATATATATTTTTTACATTTATAACATCTGGTTTTTTCTTCACCTCATGAACTCTAAGTTCAGCCAAGAGTTCAGTATGGAATTTTCTAGCTTTAATGGGCATATTTTATAGCTTCCTGCTTTAATCCCCTGTGAACTTTTTTTTTTGTTGGGGGGGGGTTTATGTACAAAACTGTTTCTGCATTCCCTGATATTTCACAGCCTGCTTAAACCAAGGGACAAGAGACTATGGGTCTCCAAATCCTTTTCTACTATATTTTTCTTGCACTGGAAACAGAGACACACTCACAATGTGAAAAGAGTGCAACTGTCTAAATTCTGGTTTCATGAAGACAATATACTGAATATCCAATCCATTCCATCCTTTGGTGCAGTAACATTTGTGCCAGTGTTTCAGTTAAGAGAGAAGTCTTAACCCCAAAGTTAAGCGCAATAACTGAATCAGCCTCCACAATAAGACACAGCAAGTAAATTCAAATGGCTTTTTAATTAATAGCATCACAGTGGTCTCATCATGGGCGTCTAGACCGTTAGTAACTAATGTATTTATACAACCTAATTTCTGCACTGCACTGGTGGAGGCCCAGGAATATGGTCCAGCGTAGTAATGTCACAGACTATTTTGTATATAGAATATGACTAGCCAATTTATTTAAAGTCACATATTTTTCTCTGCAAAGCAGTGTTTCTTTTACAGATCTTTAAAAATCATTTTGTAATAAGGTGCTTGAGTGCACGAATACGAAATGATGTAGAGCGTCTCCTCAGCAACCAGGACTACGGAGACCATATCAGACCTGTCCTCTGCTCTCTACACTGACTTGCCATAGAACATCGGGTCAAGTTCAAGGATTCAGTCCTTATCCTCAAAGAGCTCAATGGCCTGGGCTCAGGATATCTTAGGGTAGCTCTACACTGAAGTAAAAGCCCTGCAGCAATGAGTCTCAGAGCCTGAGTCCATTGACTCGGGCGCGCAGTATGGGGCTAAAAGTAGCAGCACAGACATGCCTGCTTGGGCTGAAGCACTGGCTCCGAGGCCTCCTCTCTCACCGGGTCTCAGACGCTGGGCTCTAGCTTGAGCAGTAATATCTGTGCTGCTGCTTTTATTCCCATAGCACAAGCCTGAGTCAGTTGACTGGGACTCTGGAGTTATTTTTGCAGGTAGACATACCCAAAAAGATCATCTGAAGCTCTGGAATAAGGACAATGCTCCTCAGGCACAACGAACCTGTCCACCACAAGGGTAAAGCTAATCTGAGCAAGGTAGAGCGCTTTCTCCCACAGGAATGAAGGACCATCACAAACCTCATCACTTTCTGCTCCGAGTGCAAGACGCACTTCTTCCATCTCGCCTTCTTTGGCGAACACATCGCAGCATGCGCATATAAAAAGAACCTACCAAAACAAAGTACAACACTGCACACACAATTTTCCCCCTACTGAGAAGATGAGAGTAAAAACCAGCCATACATATCCTATATTAGTCACAGCGCTTAATGCACTACTAAAAGGCATTTGAATATTATGGTGGTGAGGGACATATAAGAACTTGAATAGAATAATATTCCTACATCACTGATATTAGCAATCATTAAAAGGAAGGGGTAAATGAATGCTGTCTGCCACTGACTGCAGTCCACAACCATACATATACACATTCCTTTGACTATAAACACATTCTCAGACGACAGGTCACTTTTGTAAAGTTTCAACAAAATGTATTAAACAATTTTAATCAGAGTGTGTTTTTAAATATGAAATATTTTAATAAAATATTTCAAAGGGTAACTTTTTAGGTCCTGCGTACTTATAAGCAGTGTGTTTTAAATAATATATTATTTATTTTTATACACCAACTATGCCTCCTTGCGCAAGTTGCTGGGATACTAGTCAACAGAATAAAACTAAAAATAAACATCCATAAAAATTAATGAATAGAATCCAATTTAGAAGAAAAAAAAAAGAACGAACCACGTGTGCACAGACTCCTCTTAAATATATATTTTTAAAAATTCAATAATCATCCCCAAGCAGTCAAGTACCCTCATCTTTCACTGGTTTATGGAGTTTGAGTACATTCAGAATTTTGCAGTCTGAGTTATTAGCATTCTGAATAAGTACTGAGTGGTTCCCCATCTGGATACAAGTGTGTGCCATTCCCAGAGGGAGGAACCTGACTTTCAGCGTTTCCAATGCAGAGTCGCATGCCAAAAATTTGCCAGGTGAGCAAGCTATTTGTGTATCACAGAAGGACTTCTGTGCTATATTTTATTTGCAGAAGCTTTCATACAGTAGTTAAATCCGCACAACGCACTTCAGGGCTTCAAGTTCTCAACACTGAAAGAGTTCAGTACCGTGGCTAGTTCTTTGTGGTATATGACACATACCGACTCTCCCCCAAGCTCACCTCTGCTTTGTCCTCTGTGTTTATCTCACTCTTACGCTCCTTATCTACTTTCTGTTCTCTCAAATTAAAATTTCATTCAATGTTTTCAGTGTGTTGACATCATGAAATGCAAATTTGTAAACCATACACACCTTTGAGGATTTGAAATGTACACAAGTATATGTACATTGCCATAAGCATTACAGCATGTATTTTGGTGCATTCCCAGTATGTAGGTCAGGGTTCAATTATATCAGCCAGAAGCTGGTGGTGAGGGAAGGCTGCAGGGAGTGTCTTCCCCACAAAAGGACTGAAGCAGAATGTTAGGCCTCGCATCGCCTTAGTGCAGGATGGGGATGGCTAGCAAAGCCAGCAGCCTCAAGAGGCCACAGCAATGGCCCACAGAGATCTGTCTGCAGGAGCAAGAGCACGTGCCACACCTTTCACCAGCAGGTGAATAAAAATCGCAACTCAGCACCCTTCCCTGCCTCAAACTTTCCAGGATGCATTCTGCCTGCCTCGGTCCTCCACAGATGGAATACTTCCAGCCATCTCCTCTTGTCCGTTACTGCTCTTCAGAGGTGAGCAAGGGCCCAACATGCCCTTTGTTAGGCGGCCAGTTTCTTGTTGTTAGAGCTCCTGCTGCTCTTCTAGGGGCAGTTTTCTCACTCAGTGACCAGCAGAAGTTGGCGCTTCTAGAAGTTCCAACTTACTGCGGCAAGGAAAAGAAATATTTTAAGATGACCAGAAAGCCTACAGGTAACATACAGATGTTTCATTACTTCCTGAGTGGGAGGTGTACACTCTCAGTCGAAATGTGTTGTGTCCCCCTCTTATACCTGGCCCACAAGAAGAATAACAGCCTACTACTGCCACTAGCTAAGGGAATAATTCCTTTAGCTCAAGTAACAGGAGTTTATGTTTCTTGTTGAATGAAGGTAAGTAAGCAACTAAGACACCTAATATCCTAACATTAAACAAGTTCTTCTCACAGGTTCACCAAACCACTGAAAAGCAAGTTTTGCTTTCACTGAGATTTCTAGGTTGCTGGTTGACTTTTTTTTTTTTTTTTTTTTTTTTAGCGTGATGTGATGTATAGCATGGCCACTTTCCACGTCTTCATGCTTTATTATTGTAAAGACATGGACTAATGAATTGACAATCCTGATGCTTGTAAAAGCAGAAGATGAGGAGTATGATAAATTCTGAGTCTATTATTCCCTTGATGTGTACTTGCAGGTCCCACTGACGCGAATAGAAGAAGGAGGAGACATCAGTGAAAGTTTGGAACAAAGACTGAAGGCAGATTATAGACCAAAAATGATCAAAATGAATAATGGCTGACGCGCCTGAATTTTTAAAATCAAGTCTGTCCAAGGAATATTACTTTGGATTAACATAATAGTAATGTTAAGCAGAGAGTCAAAAATAATGTGAAATGTATTCTTGAGAGATTAAAAAAAGAAGGCATCTATAAAGCTTCCTGCAAACTGTGCATTAGTTTTCCCATTATGGTCATCTTATTTAATTCAGTATTTCCCTTTGTCCTCTCAAAAGGTGAGTTTAGGAGTAATTTTCTTTAAGCAGTGAGTATTTTCAATTTTATTAAGCTCTCACGCCTCCTCATTCACCCACATCCAGCAAGACGTGGAATTAAATCCAGCATTTGGTTCACTGTGGATCAAGTGACCAGGCATAGGAAATACCTTGGGCCCTGATCTTCCAAAGTAACCTATGGGAGCAAACGCTTATGCCAGCATGGAATTCCACTGGCTGCAGAGGAATCCACATGGCATAATGATCTGCTCCTGTAGATCCTTTGCAGGATCATATTTGGTGTGCACTTCAGCTTCATGTCCAAACTTTGTAGCGTAAGCCCATCTCCATGTACAGTTTGGAAGTTTACAGCATAGATTTAAAGTACTTTTTAAGTGCCCAGTCCAACTCCAGTTGAAGTTGATGAGAGACTTTCAAGCCCAAAAAGGAGTACTAGTATTCACAACTGCTGGTAAAAGTTAAGAGATTACATTTAATGCTCTAGTTTACTTTGTAGTTTCCTTTAACTTAACTTGTGAACCAAAACAGTTAAACTTAAAAAAGAAAGAGACCGAATATTCTCTCTGTCCAGTCTGAACTGTTTCAACAAAGCTTACCTGAATTAAATCCCTTATTAGTAATTAAGAACGGTTAATTTTCTGAATCATCCACTATGCTTAAAGAGAAATTCAGACCGAGGTGCCTCAGGCAGCAGAACTAGGATAGTTCTGCTGCCCAAGGTGAGAGATGCTAGGAATTCGGAAGAAGGACACAGGAGAAGATGGGCACCCCCTGTCCAGAGTGGTGATCTGCTCTGAAAGGGGGTCCTCCCGCACAGCGGTGCGTAGCAAAGGGAGGTGTCAGAGCATAACAGAACTAAGGGAATCTGCTGCTGCACAGATCCTCCAGTCTTCCATCCTACGGGGAACCATAGAGCCTAGGCCTATTCCAGTCATTTAACTCCATAGAGCAACTCTGCAGCTGCTCCACAGCCTAAGTATGAGGGTTCTTCTCCTTCTCACCCAGTGCATCACGGTGATAATTAATGTGGAAGCCTTATACTGGGAGCTGGGGAGGGGCAGGCTTCATATTACAATTTTATTCCTCCTGCTTCCTAAAATTGAATTCAAAGATTATTTAATAGTGTAACAAATTTTTTTTAAGTTTACGGGAGATACTGCTGCCTGTTTCTTATTTACAACATCACCTGAAAGTGAGAACAGTTGTTCGCATGGCACTTTTGTAGCCAGTGTTGCAAGGTATTTACATGCCAGATGCGCTAAAGATTTGTATGCCCCTTCATCCTTCGGCCACCATTCCAGAGGACGTGCTTCCATGCTGATGATGTTTGTTTAAAAAAAAAAAAAAGTGTTAATTAATTTTGTCACTGACTCCTTGTGGGAGAATTGTAGGTCTCTACTCAGCTTTACCCTCCTTCTGCTATATATTTCACGTTATAGCAGTCTTGGATGATGATCCAGCACATGTTCGTTTTAAGAACACTTTCACAGCAGGTTTGACAAAACGCAAAGAAGGTACCAATGTGAGATTTCTAAAAATAGCTACAGCACTTGACTCAACATTTAAGAATCTGGAGTGCCGTCCAAAATCTGAGAGGTGTGGAGCATGCTTTTCGAAGTCTTAAAAGAGCAACACTCATATGTGGAAACTACAGAACCTGAATCACAAAAAAAGAAAATCAGCCGTCTGCTGGTGTTATCTTACTCAGATGATGAAAATGAACATGCATCGGTCTGCTCTGCTTTGGATTGTTATTGAGCAGAACCCACCATAAGCATGAACGCATGTCCTCTGGAATGGTGGTTGAAGCATGAATGGACATATGAATCTTTAGTGCATCTGGCACATAAATATCTGGTGACGCTGGCTACAACAGTGCCAAGTGAATGCCTATTCTCACTTTCAGGTGACATTGTAAACAAGAAGCGGGCAGCATTATCTCCTGCAAATTGTAACTAAAACTTATCTGAGCGATTGGCTGAAATAGGACTGAGTGGACTTGTTGGCTCTAAAGTTTTACATGGTTTTATTTTTGAATGCAGTTATTTTTTGTCCATAATTCTACATTTTTAAGTTCAACGGTCATGATAAAGAGACTGTATTAGGTGAATTGAAAAATACTATTTATTTTGTATTTTATAGTGCAAATAGTTGTAATAAAAATATAAAGTGAGCACTGTACCCCTTGCATTCTGTGTTGTAAATGAAATCAATATATTTGAAAATGTAGAAAAACATCCAAGAATACCATTTATTTAAATATTTTATTATTGTATAGCAGCACGATTAATCTTTTTAATTGCTTGACAGCCCTAATTCAAACTTAACAGAAATAGCAGGGATATTTATAACTCAGGTCCTCCTGATCCAAAAGCCAAGGCCCTTACCATATGAGCTAACGGGGAACCTCCTTTAACTGTAAACATTACAGGGTCAGTGACAGGCAATTAACCATTCTGAGTGTATCCAAAAGAGGTAAAAGGGTGCATGCTAGCCAGTCCATTACAAAGTATGGGTTTCATAACACTATCATCTTCTTCCATTAGGGCTCCAGATAAGGACCAACAAGTGATGCCAGTCCAATTTTACAGATGACTTCTTAAATCTCTTTTCAGTCTTTTTAGAGAATAAATGCAATATTTGGGGATTTTAGTAAGGCTAAAAGAAAATGCACGGCAGCCACTCAGGCTCTTGAAGGGAAATATTATCAAGTTCATGGACAGCTAGGGTTGTCAAGTAATGAGTTTATTTAGATCCAAACGTTAAGGTTTTCCTTGCAGTTTCTCATTATTTAACCAAATACAGTTGTTGTTTTTAACATTTGAAAAAGGCTAAGGGCTAAAAAAAATTCAAACTTTCCTTAATAGAAATGCAATGTTTTGGGCATATTTTCAATATCACGTGTAGATTAGACCCAACAACAGGGGAAGATAGGCTGCAAATTTTGTGTTTTTTAGCCTACTCATTAAAGAGCTGTCTCCTGGGTACAGAAATAATTCTTCTCCACTCAATTAGTCTCTACATCAGTTTTTTCAGCCTCATAACAGGGATGTATCAATGGGAATATTGTGGTACTGAATATGAAGGAAATGCTGGCATGACTCACTACGCTCTGGGCCAATGCTCAAAAAAGTTGCAGTTGTCATGGGAATGGAGCAAAAGCTTGAAGCAACACAAATGAAAGGAAAGGGGAAAACCTTCTGTGACTACTCCCTTAAGGGAACAAGATGAACAGGGGGAAAATCAAATGAAGTGCCTTGCTGATTTGCTCAAGATAATGAGATTTAAAAGCTTCTGTACTAGAAAATGTTTTTTCCCCCACCCCTTTTACTTCTCAAGATTCAATTCCTTAAACTTTCATCCCCAACAATGAGAATTAATACTATTTTCTGCAATAAAAGGTAAAATTAACAATTGATTTCCTAGCTACAAACTACTGTATGCAAGGTCCCTGAAGTTCTGCTCTACAGCTGGAGGCTGTACAGGTGAATGAAAGCAGGTAATGTTGGCTGAATGAACAATCATTGCTGCCAATTGCTGGAACAGCCACATGTCTCCAAAGTAAAGGCAAAGGGGAATGGAATTTAGCTTTCCTATATAAGGATTTTTTCTATAGATAGTAGTTATGAACGTGCAGTGACTTATATTCACAAACATTAAAAATAAGTATTCTACATGAGTCTGAAAAGAAAGGGGTTGCTTCACCAACAATGAATTTGGTTCCATATCCCTTTTCTGTTGGAAAGACAATGGAGTATGTATTCAGTTTCAGTTGATCACAATGAGAACTTCCTGAGAAAACTTGATCCATATATAAGGCTCCAAACTACAGCCCTTATTCAGGAAAAACTCCCACTGAAGGATTTGCCTGAGTAAGAACTGCAGGATCTGGCCCTAAGTGAAGCACTTTGCAATTACAGCTTTTAATCCCTTTTAAAAACCCTTCTATGATGCTCTAAAGTTCGACATGGCAGTTCTAAACCCAATAATGTATCCCTAAATTAAAAATAACTCTCAAAAATGGTTATAAAAAAGTGAGGTGTTCAACTATTTTAAGACCACCTCTACAGTAGCTAGAGAGCAGATTTAAAAGCAGAGATGTTGCTTCCATTTCGACCTTCATTTGGGCAGATGCTTGTAAGTTTTCTTTTGAATGTAAATTGATAAGATTTATTAAGTCACTGTCTGATGGGTGTTCACCCCACACACAATGGGAAAGGGTTAATATTGGCCTGGAGAGCCAGGCCTAATTAGAGAAGCTCCAAATAGGAAAGAGCAGGACTTTTTTCCCTGAAGAGCTGGTGAAGGGAGGCCAGAGGAGAGGAGGTCAATATTTCCCTCTCTCTGGGAAGCAGCCTGAAAGACGGCTGAGAACCAGAACCAGAGCCACAGCCAGCCAGGGATGTTGGAGCAGCAACTTTGCCATACACTTATTTGAAATATAGCTGATGTAAACGACTGTACTAATAACATTAGCTAGTGTGTGAATGGCAACAACTAAAAAGTTCGTAAATGGTAATGACTGTATTCCAACCCAATAGGGATGCCATCGGAACATGCAGAGATATGGAACATGCAAGACCTGATGCAATTATAAAGGAAGCGTCTCAGAGACTGCAGACGGGGAAAATTAGCATCTTCACCATTGTATATAGACATCTTTAGGATCTCAAAGGAAGAACTGTAATGGGGCTAAAGAAGCCTCAGATCCAAAACAAAGACAACAGGAAAAGTTTGCTTCCAAAGGGCCTGACACTGAAGCGCAGAGCATCACCTGGGAAGTGCACAGTACCCTCAACTCACCAGACTTGGGAGCTGATGCACAACCTGCTAAGTGCTTCTCAGGATCAGACCCAAGGTGTGGTGCCTACACCGGTTGCCACAGTGGGATATATGTTTGCTGACGGGCTGAAGAACTCCAGAAGAAGCACATTTAGTCTTGCAATGCACAGAATTCCTTGTGTCACTGTGCAGTGACAGTTCTAGTTATCTTCCTAATGAGTTGCAGAGGGAAGTGACTCAGGAAAATAAAAAGAAAAGGAGTACTTGTGGCACAATTGGTTAGTCTAAGGTGCCACAAGTACTCATTTTCTTTTTGCAAATACAGACTAACACAGCTGCTACTCTGAAACAGGAAAATAAAAGGAATTCCCAAGTCTTCAAAGATCCTAGCTCTGGAACAAAAGAAAAAGGAAGTTAAACAAAAAACCAACAGAAATATAACATTATAGTTGAGATAAACTGGAAGTTTTCAGAAATTCATGATGTGCCTTAGTACTGCATGTGTCTGAAGCTAATGTGCACCATCACCACATTTCCTACACACAATGCTGGTGAGAGTCAAGGGAAAAAGACGAGGTTTAATGTCCCTGCTTTCTGTGTTTGTTTTCTCCCGACTTCAAGACCCAGATTTTCAAAACTGACAGCCAATGGTCACACACAAAAATGCATGTGTAATTGAATGCCTAAATTTTATAAATACAGTCACCAGGTTTGCACACACAAATTGTTAGTTAGGTGCCTAACTAGATGTCTGCATGCGCCATCACCCAATTGGCCATATACACCATCACTGCAAAATGTTTGCAGAAATTCTGTTTGTTTGTATAGATACTAATACAGGACCCTAACCCAGCACTTCATAGATTTTATAGTCAGAAGGGACCATCATGATTATCTAGTCTGACCTCCTGCACATTGCAGGCCAGAGAACCTCACCCTCCCACTCTGTAATAGACCCCTAACCTCTGATTGAGTTACTGAAGTCTTCAAATCATTGTTTAAAGACTTCAAGTTACAGAGAATTCACCATTTACACCAGTTTAAACCTGCAAGCGTCCCAGGCCCCATGCTGCAGAGGAAAGCCAAAAAAAAACCCAGGGTCTGTGCCAGTCTGACCAAGACGAAAATTCCTTCCTGCCTCCAAATATGGTGATGAGTTAGACCCTAACCATTAGAGCGCTCCCCATCTAGTGTCCCGTCTCCGGCCAGTGGGGATTTTTTCTAGTAGCAGTCGCTGATGGGCCAAATGCCATTGTAAGCAGTCCCATCATACCACCCCCTCCATAAATTAATGGATTTATCCTTGCAGCATCCTTGATGTAAATTAGCAATGTTACACCCATTTTACAAATGGGAAACGGAGATGCAGAACATTAAGTGATTGGTCCTAGGTCACATAGGACGTCTGTGGCAGTCATGTGAAGAAAAACCAGATCTCCCAAGTCCAAATCCATTGGCTTTCATCTAGATCTCAGGGCCTCCAGTTTTAAGAGCCAGAGCTAAAATGTAAATTTTTTTGTACTTTTCCAATGTTGAATTTAGATTTACTTCATTAGTCAGAATCCGCCCCTTTACCCAGAATCATTCCTTCCTACCCTCCACCACTACCACCACAGATGGGGACCAATAGAAGAACTACACAGACTTCAGGCAACTTGCAAGGAAACTAGTACATGCATACGCAGACTTTTCTCACTTGGCACTATGATGTTATATTTACTATCTGTAAACTGCACCACTTTTTCCTCAGTCTCCTACCATTTTTGGGACCCCTTGTGATGGCTGCATCTGGCTAGTACAGGACTCAATCCCCACCCTGGAATAACATTTTCCCCAGTTGATGTGTTCTCTGGATTCACAGCTGGCTTGTCTGGCAGCTACATAACAGGGCTGGTGCAGGGTCAGCTGCACTTGATTCATCTGTGTGTCATTCTTCATGAGCTTGCATGAACAGAGTCTACTCCCTATTGAAAATATGGCAGAGGTTAAGACCTATGGAAATGCAACATGAGCATAATGACCTTGTAGAGCGGTAAGAATGGAATGTGTCCCCACGCACTTTTACAAGTTCTGCCAAACATCTGTGGGGGCCTCACATTCTATTGAACATCCCACTTGCATACCAAAATGTGTGTGAATCACAAGTTAACCCTGGAGCCTCTGCTGTGCAGTGAAGCCATTCAATGAAAAAAAAAAAAAAAATCAAACAATTCCTTCTCAAAGCATCTGTAAATTTTCAATTCAGCTTTTTAATTTTAAGCATGTGTTGTTACATTACTATATTTTAATGTTATACTTAACGCACCAAGCACCACAGCACAAAGAGAATTTGCTTTATAAATAAAAGTGCTTATTAAAAATTAGAAATTAATTTTTCCCTAAAAATTTCATTAAAAAAATCAGAAAGCATGGAGAATGTGACAGTATATTAATGCTCTAGAGGGAAAATTATACTTAAGTCCATAACTCCCATTGATTTTTAATGGGAGTTAGGGCACCAACTGCCATTTATGCCGATGAATCTCTCTCTGCTTGCCCTCCATCTATGCCATGGAGACTTGGGCTTAAATTCACATGGTCACAAGCGAAAACGTATCTGGTGATCTCAAACTATGGTCTATTGGACACAAATCCACATCATAAAGGGGCCAATTCTATCACTGTTTTTCATGTGGAGTAGCACCTTACTCAGTAAATAATCCTGGTGATTTCAATGAGACTATTCAGAGAGTAAGGAACTAGTCTACAGGAGTAAGGGTGGCACAATGGGCCCAAATTTGGTAACTTTAGTAGTATCTACACAGGAGCATGGCCAAAAGGTAAATGAGCAGCAAACCTGTGCCCAAAAAAGTACAAATAATCTCTCTCCTTACCCACATGATTTTAAAGATTTTTACGGAATATACATTAGGAATTCTTGAAAGACAGAGCAACAGCACTTGCCCCAAAACACACACTTCTAAAAAGACATCACCAAGACAGGAACTCTGTGAGGGTCTCTATTGGGATTAAGATGCACCGAGCTGTGTTGGGGAGTGTACACAAAACTAATCCACATTATGCCCGGCTGAAGCCAGATCAGTTTTAACAGAGAACAGATTCCTTCAAAAATGAGAAGAAAAAAAAAACCAAAAAACCTGATACTTCCTGCTTCTTGAGGAAAGTTTGTTTTCAGGTAGAAATACAAGAAAGCAGCCCTCCAGAATACTGAAAACAAAACTGCCTGTAATTATTGCCAGAGCTTCGCCAACAAGAGGGTGTCACCACCACCAAACAACTTTTCGCAAAAGTTTTTATAAACAGTAGGTGTTCCAAGATTCCATTTTACTGGTTAATGTCACTCTAAACGCAGGGGCGGGCAAACTTTTTGGCTTGAAGGCCGCGTCAGGTTTTGACAATTGTATGGAGGGCTAATTAGGGGAGGCTGTGCCTCCCCAAACAGCCAGGCGTGGCCTGGCCCCCGTCTCTCCCTGCTTCTCGCCCCCTGATGGCCCCCCCAGGACTCCTGCCCCATCCAACCCCCTCTGTTCCCTAACGGTCCCCCCAGGACCTCTGCCCCATCCAACCACTGACCGCCCCCAGAACCCCCACCCCGACTGCCCCCCGCCACCTGATCCAACCCCCCTCCTTCATGACTGCCCCCCAGAACCCCTGCCCCCATTCCCCGCCCTCTGATTGCCCCGACCCCCATCCACACCCCTGGCCCCTGACCACCACCCCTGAACTTCCCTGCCCTCTATCCAACTCCCCCTGCTCCCTGCCCCGTTACTGCGCTGCCTGGAGCACCGGTGGCTGGCGGCACTACAGCCATGCCCCCCGGCTGGAGCCAGCCACGCACCGCGCCGCACAGAGCAACGGGTCAGGCCGGGCTCTGCAGCTGCGCTGCCCCAGGAGCTCGCAGCCCCGCCGCCCAGAGTATTGCACCAGTGGCACAGTGAGCTAAGGGGGAGGGGGGAAACAGCAGGGGAGGGGCCGGGGGCTAGCCTCCCAAGCCAGGAGCTCAGGGGCCAGGAAGGAGGGTCCCATGGGCCAGATGTGGCCCGCGGGCCATAGTTTGCCCACCTCTCCTCTAATGGAACCCATCAGAACAGTCCTACATGAAAATCCACACTGAAAAATGAAAAGAAGGACTTGTGGCACCTTAGAGAGACTAACAAATGTATTTGAGCATAAGCTTTCGTGAGCTACAGCTCACTTCATCGGATGCATTCAGTGGAAAATACAGTGGGGAGATTTATGTACATAGAGAACATGAAACAATGGGTGTTACCATATGCACTGTAACAAGAGAGTGATCACTTAAAGTGAGCTATTACCAGCAGGAGAGCAGGGTGCGGGGGGGGGGGCGGAGACGACCTTTGGTAGTGATAATCAAGGTGGGCCATTTCCAGCAGTTGACAAGAACGTCTGAGGAACGGTGGGGGAGTGGGGGGGTGGGGAAATAATTTTACTTTGTGTAATGACCCATCCACTCCCAGTCTCTATTCAAGCCTAAAGTTAATTGTATCCAGTTTGCAAATTAATTCCAATTCAGCAGTCTCTCGTTGGAGTCTGTTTTTGAAGTTTTTTTGTTGAAGAATTGCAACTTTTAGTCTGTAATCGAGTGACCAAAGAGATTGAAGTGTTCTCCAAACTGGTTTTTGAATGTTATAATTCTAGACGTCTGATTTGTGTCCATTTAATTCTTTTACGTAGAAACTGTCCAGTTTGACCAATGTACATGGCAGAGGCGCATTGCTAGCACACGATGGCATATATCACATTGGTAGATGTGCAGATGAACGAGCCTCTGATAATGTGGCTGATGTGATTAGGCCCTATGATGGTATCCCCTGAATAGATATGTGGACACAGTTGGCAACAGGCTTTGTTGCCAGGATAGGTTCCTGGGTTAGTGGTTCTGTTGTGTGGTGTGTGGTTGCTGGTATTTGCTTCAGGTTGGGGGGCTGTCTGTAAGCAAGGACTCGCCTGTCTCCCAAGATCTGTGAGAGTGATGGGTCGTCCTTCAGGATAGGTTGTAGATCCTTGATGATGCGTTGGAGAGGTTTTAGTTGGGGGCTGAAGGTGACGGCTAGTGGCGTTCTGTTATTTTCTTTGTTGGGCCTGTCCTGTAGTAGGTAACTTCTGGGAACTCTTCTGGCTCTGTCAATCTGTTTCTTCACTTCAGCAGGTGGGTATTGTAGTTGTAAGAATGCTTGATAGAGATCTTTAGTTGTTTGTCTCTGTCTGAGGGGTTGGAGCAAATGCGGTTGTATCGTAGAGCTTGGCTGTAGACAATGGATCGTGTGGTGTGGTTTGGATGAAAGCTGGAGACATGTAGGTAGGGATAGTGGTCAGTAGGTTTCCGGTATAGGGTGGTCTTTATGTGACCATCGCTTATTAGCACCGTAGTGTCCAGGAAGTGGATCTCTTGTGTGGACTGGTCCAGGCTGAGGTTGATGGTGGGATGGAAACTGTTGAAAACATGGTGGAATTCCTCAAGGGCTTCTTTTCCAAAGTAAAACTATTTCCCCATGTTTATTCCCCCCCCGCCCCCACCTTCACTGTTCCTCAGACGTTCTTGTCAACTGCTGGAAATGGCCCACCTTGATTATTACTACAAAAGGTTTTTCTCCCCACCCCGCTCTCCTGCTGGTAATAGCTCACCTTAAGTGATCACTCTCGTTACATGTGTATGGTAACACCCATTGTTTCATGTTCTCTATGTATATAAATCTCCCCACTCTATTTTCCATTGAATGCATCTGATGAAGTGAGCTGTAGCTCACGAAAGCTTTTGCTCATATAAATTTGTTCGTCTCTAAGGTGCCACAAGTACTCCTTTTCTTTTTGCTGAAAAGAGGTTTCACTTCTGTTTATTCCCAAGACCGAGTTATACCTCCCATGCATTGGCTGTTCAGCAGCTACATGCAGACTTCTGTAGGAGGCATAATGTGACAGTAGTACAGTCTAAAAATGTCTGGTAAATTATTACTACTAAGCACACGACAGTAGAGGCTTGACTAGAGGAAGCATTTTCTTGTGTTTTCCTCATGGAGAATGAGGGAGAAAAACACAATATAGTGTTTTTACTCATTTAGGAGTAACAAATAAGAGGGAACTAAATACTGTAAAGTAACTGCAACTGTTGAAATAATGAACATGGTACAAAGCTTAATAGAAACTCTATAATTGTTTACTGAAAATATTTCTAATCAGATATGTCCTTCCTCAAGGTTCTCAACTCCACTAATAATCAGAGCTTTTTTCTAATAAATACTTGAGCAAATTTGGGACAAAATTTACATTGGGCCAGATGCTTAGCTGGTAAAAATCAGCATAGCTCCACTGAAGTCAATCTGGGGATTTGGCCCATTGTTTATAAAAATCTTCATGAGATTAATACATTTTACTCTGAATAAGGGACAGGATTAAGGCCTCCTGCCTTGTAAATCACGTATTAAAAATAATATGCATTGTGCCTTTCAATCCCAAATATTCCACATTGTTTGTAAACTACATATATAGATTGCCACTGAAGAGCAGGCACACAGCAAGCCACACAACTGGGAAGAGAAGGCAGGAGGGAAAATTTTCCACTAGGTCTCCAGAGTAAACTCTTTTTCTTACTAAAACTGCATGGGAATCCTTGAGAGCCTCTCTGCTTTGTGTAGCTATTAAGTTTGAGACCTTTTGGGTGATCTTATACAAACTGCTCAGGACTCTATTTTTCTACCTCAGAAAGATAAAGGGCCAAGAGCAACCCATTTCAATTAATTAAATATACAAGTTCAGTACATTACATTACAAAGAAAAGACTAAAAATGAAACCTGACTGCTTCAAGCTGAGCAGCATTAATGCAGAAAGCAAGTTTGACAAAATAAAAGCCTTTGTTGAGTTGGACCCCAGCAGAGAAATACAGAATGCAAGAATTTGGGACAACAGCCCTGATAAGCAACAGTATGTACACATTCTTCCTTTAAAAAACTGTAATTGACCAGAAAACTTATGAGTTTGTTATTCAAGTGGAAAAATGCATTACTGAAGAACATCACATGCACAAGCAGGACATTTCTTTTTTCTCCTTTGTGCAAACACATACTGGAAGAGAATCATTGCCCTAGGGAACTTGCAGGCTAGATGGATAAAGAGAGAGAGAGGGAGGAAGAGAGAGACCTGCACAGCATCACACAGTAGGCAGTGGCAGAGGTGGGTAGCTTGGTGTCCAGACCCCCAATTCAGTGCCCTGTTCACTAAGCCACACTGCCTGTTTTGTGCTGGTTGCTCTATACACCTGCATTAAGACAGTCACTCTCCTGAAGATCTTACAGTTTGCTGCATAATGTCCTAGTGACTGTTCTGTGGCATGTTTAGTTTAAGAGGCACATGAGGTATTGGTATGGAGAGATTTTGCCCAACTGTTGCCTATACTGTTAAAATCATTACAGAGAAGAAGGGAGAGGTAGCTGCTTGTGTGTCTGTAGATTAGCATGATTCTCTTATAATACATAGCACTTGCATGTTCACCTTCAAAAGAGCTGAAAGGAGTTAGGTGTCCAATGGGGCTTGACACCTATTTCTAGACTCCTTTGAAAACTTCTAGTCTTAGATGGCAACAAAGTCATCCATTCTCCATATTTACCGACTGGGGATGGGGGAGGACATGAGACACATGACAACGTACCCAAGAGGTCAGTAGCAGAGCCAGAATTATACCTCAGACTTCCTCAGCCCTGCATTCTGATTGCTACGCCTTGCCTCTTTGAACACTTCAATGCCACAATCTCTACAACCATGGAGAGGATGGAAATGTATTTAAATCAGAGCTAGTGTTAAAAAGGTTACTTGGGAACAAGATCTTATTTTAAGATTAATGCAAGAAAAGGTTGAGATAATTTGATCACCGCCTTCAAGTACCTAAATCGGAAAGTGATTTCTGACAAACACCTCTTTAATCTAGCAGAAGAGAGCTCAATCAGATCCAATGGTTGCAAGCTAAAGATAGACAGATTCAGACTGGAAACGAAGGTGCACATTTTTAATAGTGAAAGTGATCAATCATTGGAACAACTTACCTAAGGACATCAGGCTTCTTCCATCAATTGAAGTTCTTAAATCAAGAGCCAATATTTTTCCAAAAGTATGATCTAGCTGACCCAGATGTTAAGGGTTTAATGCAGATATTGGTCAGTGAGGTTTTTTGGCCTGTGTTATACAGTAGATCAGGCCAGATGATCATAATGGTCCCTGCTGCCCTTAAAATGTAGGAATCCATGAAATGCATTAATTGGGGATCAGTTGCAGTTTTTCTCCAAGGCAGGCAGTCCATGCTGCAAACTACACCAAGGAATATTTGCTAATGGAAAGAGACATATTTCCTCCCTAGTATTCAGGCTGAATGTAATTGGTATGTGGCCTTTGTTCACTAATGCTGGGAGAATCGATCAGTAATAACTCAATACTGGACCACCCCCTTATTAACAACATGCTTTTTCCCTGGATGAAACAAGGGTTGTAATCGGTCCCTTTATGGGGTCAATTACATTTAAATACTTTAAGAAAATGTTGTGGATGCAGATTTTATTGTTCCATCTTTTTGGAGAAAGGATTACATATTCTGAGAAATAGACTGATTGGTTTTTACAGAAGCTACATTGAAATTAGACAACCTATGTATCCTATTCTTTTTGTAACTTCATACAGAAGTATTCCTTAATAAATCATAAGATCTATCCATACATCTGCTCTACCTATAAGACTCATGGAACTACATTTTTTCTTCTCCAGTAGTAGAATACATCTTAGATCAAAAAATTGTGCCAAATCAGGACAGTGGCCATTCCTGCACTGTCTCTAGTAGGTCCTATTCTTAGATTCATACTGTGACAAAGCTCTCTCCTTGTCTCTGTGGGTCCCACGTTTCCTGGCGGATTTCGCTAGTCTCAGAGGCTCCCTGTGACCCTCCACGTAACCCTTCTCTCTCTCTCTCTAGAGAGAAGGGTCACAGTCTACTAAGCCATTTTCACCATAAGACAGTGAGGGAGGTGAGGAGAAGCTATCCTCCCTTGCACAGTCTCTGTTGTCTCCCAGTCTCAGTGATTAATCAGGGGGGAGGGGCAAAAAGGGGAGCCCAGGCCTGCCCTCTACTCTGGGCTCCAGCCAGGGACCTTAATAGTATCAGCTATGGTAGCTGACCTTTTAGAAACATGACACATACAATTCCCTGGGCTACTTCCCCACAGCAGCCCCCACTTCCTCAGGCTCTACTTCACCCTTACTTCAGGGCCTCCTTCCTCGTGCCTGATATGGTGTGTACTACTCAGCCTCTCCAACAGCGCAACTTCCTCCCTCAGCTCCTGACATCCGCACTCACCTGCCTAACTGGAAGGCTTTTAACTAGTTTCAGCCAGTCCCTGATTGGCTTCAGGTGTCCCAATCAACGTAGCAGTCTCCCTGCCTTCTGAAAAGTTCTTAATTGGCCCCAGGTGTCTTAATTGACCTGGAGCAGCTGCCATTTAACTTATCCTGGTACCAGGGATTTGTTTAGCCTGGAGCTAATATATTTATCTCCCACTACTTTCCTGTAGCCATCTGGCCTTGCCCCATCACAATACCTAAAACAGAAATGGACTTGATCTCATTAGAGATACTGATAGAACAGTAGCAGAAAAACTGATTGGAGCCACACTTGGCCAATAAATTGCTAATGTATAATTAAGCATGTTATATGAACACTACACATAGTAGCAATGAGTTTAAGATTCAAAGGATTAAAACACTGTCCCTCAACAAGACTATCAGCTGAAAAAGAAGAAAAATCCACACAGGGAGAAGTTACAGTTCAGTCATAAGGCTGAATATTTGTCACCTGCTAGCAATATCAAGAGTTTCAATGAGGTGTACAATTAGGTTAAAGGCAATTGAATGTCAAAAGTCTCAATCTATTAAATAAACTTTAAAGTTCAATTTGATGTCAATTTGTGCTTTTATCCTGCTTGCTCGCTCTACACAGAGCATCAACAGAAGGAATTTATTTTAATTTGGTATTTTTAAGAAACTATAGTCTATCTGCTCAGATCAAGATGGAGTATTGCTTACTGGGACCACTGCTGTCCTGAAATACACCTCTGAACTGAAGACGAATGCAGCTGCAAATCTGCTGCATTGTTACACAAGCCCAGCCTGAGAAGCTCTTTTAGCCATGCAAAGTTTTCACACCCTTAAAACAGAATGAACTGGATATGACAATTCATGATAAATATCTCAACACTATCAAACTTTTCAAAAAAGTAAATAAAACCTATGACACTCAAAACACCAGCTGATTGAGAAAACATAACATAACAAGTCTTTAAAGACACAAAAGGAGCGTAAACAAATGAGAGACTATTTTTAATACATTAAACTGATTACATTAAATTTAAAAAGGTTTCCATCCTTCACAGACTGCAGCTGCAGCTTCACTGCCAGGAAATCCTCTGCAATAAGCACAACTGTGTTAACCAATCTGAAGCCAACTACCACTAATACTATAAGAAGCTGTTGCCCTCAATTTAATGTTTGATTTACATTGTTTGTTTTTCCAGCAGATGTTTGACCAGTAGCAGAATCCACACAAGCAGCCTTCTTTACCAGCTTTTCCAAACAACTCTATTAAACAAAGAATTTAATCCTGTTACTGGATTCTTTGAGGAAAGAAATGTGTTTTATAAGATAATACCTTATGCTCAATTGTTTGTGTGCGCCTGCCTGAATTGATCTGTACAGTAACTCCTCACTTAATGTCGTCCTGGTTAATGTTGTTTCGTTGTTACATTGTTATGTCGCTGATCTATTGGAGAACATACTAATTTAACGTTGCACAATGTTTGCTTATAACGTTGTTTCGCCACGGGGGCTTGAAACTAGGGTGGGCCAGCAGCCCCCCACCTGACCAGCACCTCCAGCTCGCCAGCAGCCCCACAGATTAGCAACTCCCCCCTACCTTCCCGCACCTCCCGCCCACAGCAATCAGCTGTTTCGCAGTATTCAGGAGGCTCTGGGGGGCGCGAGGGAGACTGGGGAGAGCGACGATGCAGCGTGCAGCTTCCCACCTCCCTCCCTATGCCTCCCATCCACCGCAATCACCTGTTTCTTGGTATTCAGGAGGCTGGGAGAAGCAAGGATGTGGCACATTCAGGGGAGAGGGGGAGCGTGGGCAGGAAGAGGCAGGGCGGGGGAAGGGGTGGAGTGAGGGCAGGGACAGAGCCAAGGGTTGAGCAATCCCCAGCACTTTGGAAAGAACAGCAAGAGGGCAGCCAGACGATCCACCCTCTTACTCCACCACCTCAACCAAGCTTCATCATCATCATGTACAGTATTACACTGCTTAAAATTGTTTAAAACTTATACTGTATATGTATATGATGCCTTTTGTCTGGTGGAAAAAAATTCCCTGGAACCTAACTCTATTTACATTAATTCTTATGGGGAAATTGGATTCACTTAAGCAAACATCGTTTCGCTTAAAGTTGCATTTTTTCAAGAACATAACTACAATGTTAAGCGAGGAGTTACTGTATGTCTCTATTGCTCCATCATACCAGGGTGATAATGTGTTTAATATAAGATGTGTTTGAATCTATCCCAGGACAGGAAGAAACCCATTGTAAACAAGCTGTCCAACTTCACTGGGTTCATCTGTGGAAATATCTTTGAAGAAATATATCGTAAGTGTCAAAACTAGAATTCCAGATCAACTGATAAAATTAAAAATACATCAAAACAGAAGTTCAAAACGTAATTAGATCAAAGAGGCATCTTCTTGTTTTCATTTATATTCACAGAGGGTGTTCCAAATGAGTATAATGTAAAGAGCCCTGTATAAGTATGAAGGTAATAAATATTTATTTCTTGCGAACATAAAATGAACTCTGTATGTATATAAGCCCTAAGGCATAAACAAAACCTCTAAGAAGCACAGTCACTTCAGAGTTCCCCTGATGTGCACATTTAACAGACTCACAGAGAAGCAGGAATATATATTACTATAGCACACATTCTGCAACACTAAAAATACAACTTCCAGAGGACTGGATGAGGTCTAGCCATGAAAAGCAACAACAACATTACTCTCCATGAAAAACTGGAGTGCGGTATCTTATTTAAGTTGGAAAGAAGTCAACCTTTATCATTGGTGATTCTTAATAAAGAAATTTACCACAAAATAGAGAATTATCAAACTGCTTCTTGCTCTTGCACTGTTGCTGATAAAAGCCAGGCACAGTGAACTGTGCAAGTTTGCAGATGACACTAAACTGGGAGGAGTTGTAGATACGCTGGAGGGTAGGGATAGGATACAGAGGGCCCTAGACAAATTGGAGGATTGGGCCAAAAGAAATCTGATGAGGTTCAACAAAGACAAGTGCAGAGTCCTGCACTTAGGATGGAAGAATCCCATGCACTGCTACAGACTAGGGAACGAATGGCTGAGCAGCAATTTTGCAGAAAAGGACCTACGGGTTACAGTGGATGAAACGCTGGATATGAGTCAACAGTGTGTCCTTGTTGCCAAGACGGCTAACGGCATTTTGGGCTGTATAAGAAGGGGTATTACCAGCAGACCAAGGGACATGATCTTTCCCCTCTATTCGACATTGGTGAGGCCTCATCTGGAGTACTGAGTCCAGTTTTGGGCCCCACACTACAAGAAGGATGTGGAGAAATTGGAAAGAGTCCAGCGGAGGGCAACAAAAATTATTAGGAGTCCGGAACACACGACTTATGAGGAGAGGCTGAGGGAACTGGGATTGTTTAGTCTGCTCAGAAGAGAAGAATAAGGGGGGATTTGATAGCTGCTTTCAGCTACCTGAAAGGGGGTTCCAAAGAGGATAGATCTAGGCTGTTCTCAGTGGTAGCTGATGACAGAACAAGGAGTAATGGTCTCAAGTTGCAGTGGGGGAGGTTTAGGTTGGATATTAGGAAAAACTTTTTCACTAGGAGGATGGTGAAGCACTGGAATGCGTTACCTAGGGAGGTGGTGGAATCTCCTTCCTTAGAAGTTTTTAAGGTCAGGCTTGACAAAGCCCTGTCTGGGATGATTTAGTTGGGGATTGGTCCTGCTTTGAGCAGGGGGTTGGACTAGATGGCCTCCTAAGGTCCCTTCCAACCCTGATATTCTATGATTCCTATCTGTGATATCATGCTAGAATAGTGAGATTTTAATGAATTGTTTTATATGGAGTCAATCAGACCTAATAATAAAGCCGGGTGCCTACTCTTAAAATAATAAGAACACATTTTAATAATGGGTTTGATACTTTTCTTCTAGCCTACAACATGGGCAAGACTCTAGCCTCCTACAATTCTGTTTTTTGGTTTGCTTTTGTAGAATGCTACCTGTTGCCCAAAGAAATCTCTTTGCCTAATGCCAGTTTTGCCTTTCGGAACACTTTCAAAGATAACTATTGCCAAAGCATGTACATAGCACACATAAGAAACGAATACAAATAAGACTGCCACATTTTTGTGAGCTTTGTGCAGTGAAGAAAAACTGCATTTTAAAAACCATTCGAGTAGAAATCATAATACTACTCAGGACCTTTTACTTTTTCTTCCTTTCAAAGGGCTGTAAAAGTTGTATAATCTAATAAATCCTCATAATTTACCTGTGAATTGGTCATTCGCTCCATTTTACAAAGAGGGACAAAGATGCATAGAGGGGTAAAAGGACTTGCCCAAGACCATGCAGTGAGTCAATGGTAGAGCTGGATAAGAATTTAGGAGTTCCCACCTCCCGGCCTTGTGTTCAATCCACTAGATTGCATTGCTTTATAAAATGGAGTCACATGTAAGAGTGAGGTCCTGTTTCTCACAATGAGCTATCAGACAGAGCAGCTAATTGTCTCTATGAAACAAAAATAAGATTTGTGGGAGAAGATCTTTCAAATGCCTCTCGAACAGAAAATAATCTGTAGTCTTGCCTTGCAGGCCAGCAAAACAAAAACCTTCACTTTAACAAAGATAGAGGATAAAAATCTAGCCTCAACTTACACCTCATGCAACCATCATGAAGTGCATAGTTTCTCAGGAGGGCAGAATTTTGCCCACAATATAACTGTTAAGGTGCTATTAAGAACTGTGCAACATTTTTTCCATAAAAACATTTTTGGACAAAATGGATTTTCAACAAAAATTTTAATTGGAGTAAAAATATTCTAGTTTTTCAATGAAAAACTGGACACTGAAAAAAATGGTAAAAAATAAAAACCATTCTGGGTCTGGTTTTCAGTAAAAATGGTCAGAGCTTGGTTTTATTTAACCCAAAAAATGTAACCAAAACCCAAATATTTTCACCAAATGTTTTTTTGAAAATCGAGACTTTTCAAGCTTTGTTTTATTTTTAATGGAAATTTTATTTAAAATGTTTTCCATAAAAAAGACAAAGGCATTTTTCAACCTCCTTTTAGTACTGATACTGCAGTGCCAAAGTAAGGTCTGAATTTCAACGGCTCAACGACAGCCAGTGTTTCAGGTTGTTTGTATAAAAATAATTTTTAAAAGGCGGAGGAGTTTAAGAGATACTCGTTTTCTCACACCTACTTATTTGTAGACATGAATAAACGTTATACAAGAGTAATCTAAACGAGACAATGAGAGTGATTAAGTAAGCAAGCAAGCACGCACGCACTGTGGCCAGAAAATAGTGTAAAATATGGATTCTCAGCTTGCTATGATGCCTGTACAGCTTATTATTCTCCCCTTTTGCTTCACAACTCAGACATTGGAGCCAGAGTCAAAAAGCATCACCTACAGTTTCCTATAATCATTATCTGTGTGGATCAGGTATAAGGCAGTTTTGCTGTAGCTCACGAAGAAGAGAATCTCAGTTTCCTGACAGAGCTTTTGAAGAAGATCCTACCTTTGGATAAACTCTGCAGCATGTCACAGAGCCACATGATCTCCAGCTTTTAAACAGTCTCTTGAAGGAACCCCTTCAATATTGCAAACCCCAAAGCAATGCCAGTCTTCCTTCATGGGAGGTCCTGGAGCCTCACTGCCTCCTAGACTGGAGCATCTGGGTTTCAGCACTCCTGTTTCACATTGTGAGCTCTGCCAGCAAGTCCAACTGAAATTGACTCCTGTTAGAAAACTGTACACTCTTCAGAGACTAAATGAACCTCAGCAAATATTTGCTGTGATGTTTCACTCCATATGTTTTATGGAAATATGCTAATGAGTGTGAATATGACATAACTGGAATATGCTTCACGCAAAAGTTCTCTTGTAAGGTATCATTACAAAGCTTATAATCTACTAAGTGTGTTCATCCTATTTGTATGTATGTATCATTTTTGTATCTGAAGCTAAAAATATTAAGTATAGCTCCAAGGTCCTATTGTAATTATGGAAAGTGTGGACCATTGATGGTGGTTTAGAATCTTGATGGCTCCCATTGACTTGGAAAATTGGTTTTAAATGGCTCTGTTTACTTGCAAGCCTTCCTGTGAGCCAGCCCTGGTAGAATGGAAGATGGGGGCTCACAGGACATGGTACTTTTCCATTTAGAAGGAGGGGTGAGGACCTAGAGAGACAAAAGATTTGTGCCTTGTGCCACAGACATAAAAGGGGGTGGAACAGAACAAAAGGGGCTGCCAGTCATGAGAAATCCCCGAGTTACCACCTGTGCTGGAACTAACAAGGACTGTACCGGGGAAAGGATTGGGCCCAGACTAGGAAGGAGTCTAGTCTGTGAAAGAAGCTTATTGGAACATTTCTGAAGGTGAGACATTATCTGTAATCAGTTTCTTAATGTATTAGGCTTAGACTTGCATGTTTTTGCTTTATTTTGCTTGGTAACTTACTTTGTTCTGTCTGTTATTACTTGAAACCACTTGAATCCTACTTTTTATACTTAATAAAATCACTTTTGTTTATTAACAGACCCAGAGAAGTGATCAATACCTGTGGAAGCAAACAGCTGTGCATCTCTCTCTCTCTATCAGTGTTATAGAGGCCGGACAATTCATGAGTTTACCCTGTGTAAGCTTTATACAGAGTAAAATGGATTTATTTGGAGTTTGGATCCCACTGGGAACTCGTTGTCTGGGTGCTGGAGATAGGTGACATGCTGAACAGTTTTTGGTTAAAAAGTCTGCAGCTTTGGGGGCATGGTTCAGACCTGGGTCTGTGTTGCAGCAGGCTAGCATGTCTGGCTCAACAAGGCAGGGTTCTGGACTCCCAAACCATCAGGGAAAATGGGCTCAGAGGTAATTTCAGCAGCCCCAGGTGACAGTCCCAAGGGGGTCTCTATGACCGAACCCGTCACATTTGCTCTGAGACCTCAACACAAAGTAGGATTTATTAGGAAACTAGAACACAGCATTGGAAGTCCTTAGGTTAACATAGAGAAATAAAGGTTAAAGCTTAGTCCATTCTCGTCAAGCCAGAGCAATTCAACAGCCAAGCTGTAGTGAACTCCATTGTCAGACTCTGTCTCTCTCTGACCTCCTTACACTTAACAGTGCTGCAGCAGCACAGCTGCACCAGTGCAGCTGCATCACTGTAGTGCTTCAGTGACTATGCTATTTATGCCAATGGGAGAGCTTCTCCCTTCGGCAGAGATACTCCACCTCCCCAAGAGGCGGTAACTATGGTGGTGAGAGAAGCCTTCCTGTCAACATAGTGATGTCTACATCAAAGGTTAGGTTGATATAAGTGCATTGCTCAGAAGGGTAGAGTTTCCACCCCCCTTAAGTGATGTAGTTATACCGACATAAGATCCTAATATTACTCCCGAGGGAATTCTACACCACTGCGCATGTGTGGAATTCATGTCTCCCACAGATTTCTTTGATTCCCTGCAGAAAAAGGACTTTCTGAAGGGGAAGCAAAGGGACGTCACAAGAGATGTCCTGCAATCCTCCCCAGCAGTACGTTTTGGGTGCCCAGGGAGATAAATCACTGTGGGGCAGGAGGCGGGACTAGGGAGGACCCGGCTGGTGGTTCCTACACTGCGCCGAGCTTAGCTGCTAATCCGGGCGGGCTGGCTGGACAGGACTTTCTCTTCCCCTGCATGGCATCTGGGGCCAGGTCAGACACCCCCCAAAATCTCTCCCCCGGCTGCAGGAAGCTTTGCAAACTCTCCCTCCTGCCTGCTTCCTGCACCCATCACTCCTCAGCTGCAGGAGGAGGGATCCCTGTGCAAGGAGCTGCTCCCCCATCTGCCCAAACCCCCCTCATACCCAGACCTTGCTGCCAAGCCTCACCCCCTCGCCTCACCCAGAAACCCTCCCCAATGAGCCCCACTCCCCATGGACCACCCCAACAAGCCACCCCCATCCAGATCCTCACCCCACCGAGCCCAACCTGTTGCACCTGGATCCCCACCACACTAAGCCCCGCACCCCCAGACCTCCCTGCTGAGCTCTATCCCCTCACACCCAGAGCCCCATCCCCCGTTGAGCCCCAACCACCTTCACTTGGACCCCCTGCAGATACCCATTGCACCCAGAATTCCCCCAACAAGCCCCTGTGCATCCAGATCCCCTCTACACCCAGATCCCCCAATGAGCCACCTGCACCCAGATTGCCCCACACAACCCTCTCAACCCACACCTGGATCCCCCACACTAAGCCCCTCCACACTTGGCTCCTGCCTTGATGAGCCTGCCTACCACACTTCATACATCTGGCATGGAGGGCCGTGGGGTGTTCCTGGGGCAAGGCCAGTCCTTGCACAGTGTCAGGGTTAGGTGCAGCCTCACTGCTGAGTGTGTCCCGGGGGCTGGGGGGAGCTGCACAGTGATCTCCCATCTTTGTGCAGCCAGTGGCCTGTGCTACCCAATGCCATACTGGAGCCTTCACATTTCTTTGATAAATATTTGCAGAATTTTAAAATATTGTGCACAGAATTTTAATTTTTTGGCACAGAATGCCCTCAGGAGTACAGTATAGACCAAACCTGAGACCTGGTCTACATGAGAGTTAGGTTGACATAAGGCAGCTTACATCAACTTAATTATGGAAGTCTCTAACCTACAGCCTTGCTCCCACCCATGTAAGTGCCCTACTACACCGACATAATAACTCCACCTCCACAAGAAGTGCGAAAAGTGTAGGGCATCTGTGTAGTCAGGGTGAGTGTCCATGTAGACACTGCATTACTTACATTGGCTGTTGCCTGTCATTCTTGTCAATTTACCGGCTCCCTGCTGGAGCCAGGAAATTGACAAGAAAGGTTGGTAGGCTCCCTGCTGTGAATCTTGTGCCCAGCTCAGAGCTCGGGCTGTCACCCTGGTGAGGGGCTCCCCACTCCAAGCCAGGCAGCTGCCCAGGCTCCTGGCTCCCTGTTCCCAGTCAGGTGGCCACCCAAGGTTGGGGTTGGGAGCCCAGCCAGCAGCAGGACTCCCTGCAGGGAGCCCCCGGAAGCTGCCCAGCTGAGAGCAGGGAGCTAGGAGCTGAAAGCCTGTGCTCTCAGCCCCCCAAACTGCCCCTCTTAAGTCAGTGCAAGTGCTCCTGGTGAGGATGCGCTCCACCGACAGAAAAAGGAAGATACTGCAGTTTTTCATGTCCACACTAATTATTATAGTGGCTGTATATCAACTTAACTTAAAGTTGGCTTAAGTTTGTAGTGTAGATATGCCCGAATCAGTCCAAAGTGAGAGTTGCAAGGTTCTTCCAGAGCCAACAATTAATGTCCTGGTAATTGGGGCGTCCCATCATCTTCTTGGATTATCCATTGTTATGGGTCAGTCTCAGCCAGGTCTTTTTAAGTGACCTGTTCAGTCCACACACACACACACACACACACACACACACACCTCTTCTTTGAGAGCAAAATTCCTCCTTTCCCAGGTAGCAATTCAAAGTATGGGGGAAACTGAGGTACATACAATTCATAAAAATTTCCCACTTCATCACATCATGTCTCAGATAATATATTTAGTCTGACTGGACATCTACATATACTTGTAGAAAATTAAATTTCAGAGTTGATCGAGACACTCAAAGGATTTCTGCATCATGAAGCAAGGTATGCTCAAACTCTTAGGAAAACTATGTGGGCAGTGATAGCAGTGTTTGTTAAATCTGTAAATACCATTCTTGTCTATGCTCTAGAACATTATGAAGACAGGGATGTCTACAGTAACAGGACTGGACAGAATATTCCAAGCTTCCAAAATGTAGTTGTGTGTGTTAACTGTACAGCAAAAGCTTAGAAGCAATTTGTAGAATATTTTAAAAAGAAAATATAAAGAAGTTTCTACAAGAATAGATAATTGCCTAAGTTTTAACATTGACATATTACAATGGAAAACAAAGCAAGCAAACACTGGTTTGTTGTTTTGTTTGTTTGTTACAGCCTCTCCCCTTATGTATGTGTGATTTTGAGATTAAGTCAAGTAAAATTTAAGACAAAAAGTGAGAACATTACCTATAATCAACATGTCTTTTATATATTCTGAACCACATTGACTTCTGCAATCACGGAGAAAGAGGTTGTATTTTCATTTCTGTGAGGATCTCATTGGCTTTGAGGGGCTTTGGATCAGGCCCTGAGAAAAGCAGTGATTTCTCCAGGATACCTGTAAATTAATATAAAGTATCCTTGGGCTTCTCAAACATTTAACACCTTGATACCGGTTCCCCTCCTGCTGCTGAAATATTTTGCATTGCAGATTCATTTTAGGAAATCTCAAATGCCATCAACTAATAAGTTAGAGAGACAAAGTAGGTGAGGAGAGAGACATTATACACCCCCCTCCCCAAAACTTGTCTTTCTAATATCCTGGGACTGACACAGCTACAACAACACTGCATATCACTAACAGATTGACACTGCACACATCTGAATCTAAATGAAACTCATTTGTGTCAGCTTTTTCCTATTATTTATTGTCTGGCCCCCAAGGCGGATCCAGCTTGTGCTCTGCTTCCTATTACCTCTAGGAAGCAGAGATAAGCTTTAGAGCAGTGCACTTTGGCCAAACCTACCTCCAAACCTACCCCACTGGGAGCAGAACCAGTATGGAGCCATTACACCAGTTCTACGCCAATCAGGGACTATTCTTTAGGGATTGTTTTCACTAACTTTAAAGCCTTAGCACATCTGAAAATCAAGCTCACTATATTTATTTGGGCATTATTTTATATTATGCATTCTGACCGGACCACATCCTCTCATACAACCTACAGACACATGAAAATATACTGAAATAATTTTAAAAATGAAATGTAACTGAAGATATGTTGACTTACATTTTCTGAAGTCTGGTACTCAAGGATAGCACTAAAAAGAATAGTTATATACACCTTATATTCATTTCTGACATGATCAGTCTTCGCATAATATCACAGAATAATTTATGGATAATAGAATAAGCATGCAACCAATTATTTTTTACATCTTTGGTCTCCAGGAATTCAGAATCCTTTCAGTCTCGTAACGTTCTCCTCCTTTCCACAGTCCTTAAGCAGACTAAACAATCCTTTAAAAACCAACTGTGAAAAATTCATTAAAAAGTATTTAAGCTCTTCAGCTCATTAAGTTTCTAACAGACTCTTTCCAAATTACACCAAAAGTATTAGTTTCTCTTGTAGATCCCAGACTGTCACTAGTTCCCTCACTCCCGGAATTTGTTACCTGGTCTAATTTTGGAAATTAGTTTTATTTTACAAAAAAGTTTTCCACGTGTATTGTGATTTTTCTTATTCTTTCCTCACAGTCGCACGCGTGCGCTCACACCCCCCTCCTCAAGACACATCTGTAGACTGTTCAACGGTAACATTCATCAGCATTGACATCCTTCTGCAATGTTCCCTACTGGAGAGTTCAAATCAACCGCTAAGCCAGGGGAGACCAACGTGTGGCTCCAGAGCCACATGCTGCTCCTTGCATAGGCACCGACTCTGGGGCTGGAGCTGCAGGCGCCAACTTTCCAATGTGCCGGGGGGTGGTCACTGCTCAACCCCTGGCTCTGCCACAGGCCCTGCCCCCACTCCACTCCTCCCCCCCCCTTCCCCTGAGCCTGCCATGCCCTCGCCTCTCCCCCTCCTCCTGCACACCATGATCGGGAGGTGTGGGGAGGGGAGGGACGGGCAGGTGCTGATGGGTGGAGCTGCCGGTGGGCGGGAGGCGCTGGGAGCCGGGGGGACGGTGGGGCTGATCGGGGGCTGCTGGCGTATTACCGTGGCTCTTTGGCAACGTACATTGGTAAGTTCTGGCTCTCTCTCAGGCTCCGGTTGGCCACCCCTGCACTAATCCAACAAGCTAAGTAGCAGCCAATCATCATGTGTTCATTTTTCCCCCAGAAGCAAATATGCTCAGTTTTCTTGCCCTAGGCATTCATAAATGTGAACACTGTCCAATACAAACATTAAGAATCACATTGTGACCTTTACAAGCAAGATATTTGAGAAAGCGGCAAAGAGTCCTGTGGCACCTTATAGACTAACAGATGTATTGGAGCATGAGCTTTCATGGGTGAATACCAGCTCTCCCTCTTCCTACAGTTCAATCAGAACTTTAACAACAAAAGCATTAGTAGTGTTCCTATAGCTGAGTTATTTAAAGAGTATAGCTAGAATTATATTTTTTCAGTTCAAGCAGGTTTCAAAATCCCTTTAAGCATGAAAAACCATCTATCATATTAAGTTACACTACTCACTCACAGACTACTGTCTATTTTCTGGAAAATTACAAATAAGTCCACTTAGTAGCTGAAAATAACTAAAAACAGGTCCTTTATTAAATGTTATAGCTAGGATCCAACTTGATCAGATTCCTCTAAGATACAAGTGGCTTTGTTCAAACATTTCTAACTTCAGGCAGATTTAGATCTCAAAAAGTAAACACAGACAGACGCTGGTTTAAAAAAAAAAAAAGTGTTTGGGGTTTTTTTTTAAAATGAGGAATGCAAAGAAGATACAGATTTTGCCACATACCAAAGAGTGTGTCTACACTGCAACCGAAAGTATGACTGTAGCACGGGCTTGCATAAAAGTGCTAGTTTTAATCTAGCTAGAACTGCTGAAAATAGCAAGGAAGACAGTGGCAACAGGGGCTTCAGTGTGGTGTGGGCTGTACAAACAAGAGACCTATGTACCTAGTCACAACGTTAGCCCTCACTGAAGCCTATCATGGCTTCACTGTTGGTTTTAGCTATGCTAGCTAGATTAAAGCTAGCACCGTGATGCCAGCCTGTGCTGTCAATCACACCTCCGACTGCGTAGACATACCTGAAGTGTAATATTGTACACATCCAAACTACAGAATATAAAGTTTTAGATGCCAGCACTTTTGAGAGAAACAAAACATGACTATCCAGTGGAGCTTAAGCTCAGTGGAAGCAGGGAGCTTTTGAGGCTCTGCTAAGTAGGTAGCTTCCACAGCAGTGTCTCCCCCAGAGCGTACAAGGGAGGGAGAAGCCGAGCGGCAGCACGCTCGGGGGAGGCGGCGGTGGTGGAGCAGAAGCGAGCTGGGGCAGGGAGCGGTTCCTCTACCCCCCCTTACTTTCTGCACTCCCCCCCCCCCAATCGCTCACCTCCGCTCCGCCTGCTCCCCTGAATGAGCTGCCTCTCCCTTGCCTGAGAAGGAGGGGGGAGAAGTGGAGCAGCGGCATGTTCAGGGGAGCAGGCAGAGCAGAGGTGAGCTAGGGTGGGGAGTTGCGGTATGCCTGGGGGAGCAGGCGGGGCCGAGGATTTGGGGAAAGGGTTGGGAAGGGGCGGGGGAGACACGAAAAAAAGCAGGGGCAGCCAAAAATTTTTTTGCTTGTGTCAGCAAAAATCCGAGAGCCGGCCCTGACAGTAGATGCGTTGCCTTGTTGTGGTCCCTAGGAGATGGGCATGCAGTAGCAGAGAGTCTCCTACTAAAAACATTTTAGGACACCTCTGGCACTGCAGCTCCTTTCCTAACACGTCTCCACACCTTAGGTGGTGCATAGGAAGGCACAGCCAGCAATGATTGAATATTAGGCCATCTGCCCAAAATTCAGAACAGAAAGGTATGGAAGGTCCCACACCTTCCTGGGGGTTTCCAGTAGTACACAGCATACCCAACCCCTCTCTTGGTGGGATTTTTAGAGCTCCTGCCTCATCAAATCAACATTTTTAAATATATCAGACCTGATATTCCTTTAAACATATGTTGTATCCTGTGCAGTAAGGATATGATTTTAAAAAACAATAGCTTTTATGTTGCAATTCCCACAAAGTAAACAAAAAGTGTTAAAAAGTACCAAGACATTAATACATCTATGGAAATAAATTAATCCGTCTGTTCAGTTCTCTGTGTAGTTTCAATTTACATTTTGCCCTAAGCTGGTTATTTTAATTTGATACACCTAAATGGTTGGAGCAACCGAGATATTTAAAATAGAAATGAAATTGTATACATCGGACTGCACAGCTGAAGAAAAAATAATTTTGTCTTCAAAACTCAGAAATATAGTCTATCATTTAAAATAGCAAATCAGGTAAAATAAAAAATATAGTATGACAAAGGAAAGCAGAAAAACTCATAGCACTGCAGAACATTTAATAGTAAAGTCCCGCTGAGCAGATCTAGACAACATGGGAGGAATCTAGTGTGAAGAGAAACGTTAGCATAGCTAAAGCCATTGAAAGGCAATGGCTTTGAGTAACCCAGAGAAAACTCAAAAGCTCATAATTTGGTCAAGTTCACAAAGTCATGCACTAAATATCTGCCGTAGATTGTTGTGCAAAACAAAAACGAAAAGTGCACAGCTCAGGAGGGATTCAGTGCACATGCACGCATGGTTAACTTGTGAGGAGCAGAGTCAAATATGTTGCTATGCACTGGTAGGAGTACCTGAGGCTGAGGGGAAAGACCTGCTGTGGCATAAGCCCTTGCCTCAGCTCCTGTTTCGCACGGGGCAAGCCTGGGAGGGAGGGGGGAAGAGAAGTGGAGCGGCGGCAGCGGCAGCATGCTCAGGGGAGCGGGCGGAGGCGGAGTGGAGGCGAGCTGGGGTGGTGGGAGTACATTTCTAGGGGAGGCATGGTGGAACACCACCCCTAGAAATGTGCTGCCCCAAGCACCTGCTTGTTTTGCTGGTGCCTAGAGCTGGCCCTGTCTACTGTGGACAACCTAAAGTCATCAGGGGAGGAACTCCCATCTTGTACACTAAAAAACAAACACGGAGTCCTTGTGGCACCTTAGAGATGAAAAATTTGAAAGCATAAGCTTTCATGGTCTATAACCCACTTCGTCAGATGCATGGAGTGAAAAGAAAGTAGGCAGGCATAAATATACAGCACATGGAATGATGGGAGTTGCCTTACTAAGTGCTAACAAGGCCAACTCCCTTCTTTTCATGTGCTGTATATTTAACCTGCACACTTTTTTTCACTCCCTGCATCTGATGAAGTGGGTTCTAGCCCATGAAAGCTTATGCCCAAATAAATGTGTTCGTCTCTAAGGTGCCACAAGGACTCCTGGTTGTTTTTGCTGATACAGACCAACATGGCTACCCCTCTGAAATATCTCCTAAGGTTCTCAGAAAACAAGCTCTCTTATAGACCTCCAAAAGGTGAACGTGACGGAGCACTCCAGTATCAGACCAAATAGTTCCACCTGATGGAATTTACAGATCTATTGCCAAATTTTTGCAGGCCAGCAGAACTTCAAAGTTCTGGACAGTGCAGTCCCTTCCTTGAATGCCTGCCCTGTCACTATGTATCTTTAACCCCCTCCCTACCACATATAGGAAACCCTGTAGAGAACACTGGAAATAGACCTGTAAGTATCAACAGTTAAGCACAAGAAAATAGTCATGGAACATATAAGGGCAGAGTTAGTGTTTTGTTTGCATGAACTATTTATTCCCTGGAAAGATTAGGACTTCAAAGTCACAAAAGCCAGCTCCACTCTTTGTATGTGATTCTGACTGTGACTGGGTTTTCTATACCCTACACTTCTTTCAAAATCTGGTGGTCACTGTATACATAAGTCCAGCACAGGATCACTACTGGAATGTTTTGGTCTCACATTTAATTATATTTAGCTAAAACGAGACATGATTCTTGGTCACTCTTTACCATTTATAAATAACTGGCCACAATAAATGACATTATGTTACAAATAGAAAATCTTTGGCCAAAACTGCAGATCCCAATCTGTTTAGTCAATGCTCAGAATACAATGTAAATAGACTGCCTGATGTTTGCCACCACCATTTTTCATATTCTCTTTGGAACAGCTGCAGTCACGAACGGCATACTGCTCAACAAAATAATACATCTTACCAGTAGATGTTGCAAGATTGTGTGACTTGCCTCTTCATGGGAAAGGCATTTCAGAATCTGGCTTGCCAGATTCCACCTTAGTTGTGGAATACCCCAATGGACAAACTGGATTGTAAAATATATTTCTCTTCACGGAGAAACATGTTACATGTTAATATTGAAATCTCCCTCCCCCACATTTTTATAAACAATTTCTATCCATTTGTGCTCTTCCTACATAAAGACGATAACTAACGTTACTAACGTGCTGAATTATTTTTGGATGATTAAATGAAGATAGTTATCAGTATTACAGCAGATCTTTCACCAATTAAAGAGCATCTACATATATGGAAGAGTAATCATGCTTCATGGACTCACTTTTTCTCCGGAATGTCACAAATCCCCAAAATGCCCTTAGTGCTGGCATTTGTTTTTGATCTCCGATTAGCTGAAAGATGTGTAAAACCAGGCACAGCAAACTCCATTGAATAGGCTTCTGAGGCAACCCGCAGGGTGCTATTTTTTCCAGAGAGTGCATGAAATATCTTGCAATTGTAGGTCACAGACTAGTGATACTTGTTTTAAACAGGAGGGTACAATTCATTGGTTCATAAAGCAGAAACCTTTCACTTTGGGCAAGCCACATCTTTTATTCTGAGATATTTTTGCACAGAAATCCTCAGATATCAATACAGGTAACCGAATGCATACAATCTTTTAAGTGCCTTTTTGAGCAAATGTTTAGCTGTTTGACTTTGGTAGTGTGCAAAGGTGCCAACTTTTGTCAGCGCCGGTGGGTGCTTG
Organism: Caretta caretta; assembly: GCF_965140235.1. Taxonomy (NCBI): domain Eukaryota; kingdom Metazoa; phylum Chordata; order Testudines; family Cheloniidae; genus Caretta; species Caretta caretta. The sequence goes on along the minus strand of NC_134210.1, from coordinate 93,111,857 downwards.
CGCCCGTCCCGCCCTCGGCCCTGCCCCAACTCCACCCCTCCCTGCCCCTACTGGATCCCTCCCCAAATACCCACCTCTGCCCCGCCTCCTCCCCCAAGCATGCCGCGTTCCCCCTCCTCCTTCCTAGGCTTGCCGTGCAAAACAGCTGGGAGGAAGGAGAAGCAGGACCCAGCAGTGTGCTCAGGAGAGGAGGCAGAGCAGAGGCAGAGGCGAGCTGGGGCGGGGGGAGAAGCTGCTGGTGGGTGCAGAGCATCCACCAATTTTTCCCTGTGAGTGCTCCAGCCCTGGAGCACCCATGGAGTCAGCGCCTATGGTAGTGTGACAGGTTGAGTCACAGAAACCCTCTTGGTAACTGCCACCTGATGTGCTGAGACTACCTCTGAGCCAGTTTTCCCTGGCAGCTTGAGACTTCAGTGCCCTGCCTGGTTGTGCCCGACACGCCAGCCTGCTACAAACACAGACCCAGGTCTGAACCACATCCTCCAAAAGCTGCAGGCTTAACTGAAAAACAGCTTAAGAAGTGCTCCTGTTTCCAACACCCAGATACCCAGTTCCCAATGGGATCCAATCCCCAAATAAATCAGTTTTACTCTGTACAAAGCTTATACAGGGTAAACACTGATAGATATGCACAGCTGTTTTGCTCCCCCAGGAATTCATTACTTGCTCTGGGTTAATTAACAAGTAAAAAGTAATTGTATTAAATATAAAAAGTAGGATTTAAGTGGTTCCAAGTTATAACAGAGAGAACAACATGAATTACCAAGCAAAATAAAATAAAACACGCAAGTCCAAGCCTAATACAGTAGGCAACTAAATGTAGGTACATCTCACCCTCAGAGAGGGTTCAATCAGCTTCTTTGACAGACTAGACTTCCTCCTAGTATAGGTCCAGCAATCACTCACACCCCTGTAGTTACTGTCCTTTGTTCCAGTTTCTTTCAGGCATCAGTTTGGGGCGGAGAGGCTCTCTTTTGTGCCAGCTGAAGATAAAATGGTGGGATTTCCAGGGGCTTATATAGCCTCTCTCTTGTGGGTGGAAACCCCGCTCTCCCCCTGTGTAGAATCACAGCTACAAGATGGAGTTCTGGAGTCACATAGGCAAGTCACATGTCCATGCATGACTCAGTTCTCTACAAGCCGAGCCATTGCCCACGTTAGCCCGAACATTCCCAGGAAAGCTCAGATGTGGATTGGTATCTATCAAGGTCCATTATAAGCCAAGTACTTCCATTTACCTGAATAACCCCTTTCCACTATGTTGACCAAATCTGCCTTAGGTGCTATCTACAGCAAACACTTTAAATACAAGCATAGAGCTAACACTCATAACTTCAGATATAAAAATGATACATGCACATGAATAGGATGAATACATTCAGTAGAACATAACCTTTGCAAAGATATGTTACATGGCATATCTAGCATAAAACATATTCCAGTTTGTCATACTTACAATCATAAGCATATTTCTATAAAGCATTATGGGGTACAACGTCACAGGTAATATGTGGGGAAAGGGAGGAGGTGTGGCTATCCCGGTCAAAAAGGAAGGAAGAGTATTTTGTAAGGGCTGATTGAATTTTCATAACAAAGCAACATAAGATCTGTATGAAAACAACATGAAAAAAGAATTCATGAGATTCTTATTTTCCCTGGATTCATAACCTCTCTCCATCATACAACCAGAGGGGATAAAGCATTCTGAGAACCTTCTCCTTGTAAATATTTCGTGTTCTGCATGAGTAATAAATCCTCAAGAAGCAGAACAAGCAGAAGGAGTTAGGAAATGCAATGCCTTCGGTACCTCACATGGAAAGAGGCCAAAAACGTGATTTAAGGCACAAACCTGCTCTGCAGGTTTGTGATGATCAAGGTTCTTCTTACTGTCTGTTGGCACTGTCAAGTCATCAGATTAGTAGTTTAAATTATTGTTTACACCCTGCCATGCCTGATGATCACAGTACGAAAACAGAGCAGGAAAAAGAAAAACTTCTGACCCAGTGAACAGAAGCAAGGTATTTTATTTACCCCTACCGAGGGGGAGTCGATTGCATTGCCAATTTTAGATTTGATGGGGGTTGAGGGGAATAACTCCACAACAGACCGCAGTTATTTCTATGGTTATGGGGAAGCAGGAAAGTCTTCCAATAATATTATTTCACATCTCAAATGCTTTCCAGAGTGATCAGCTGAAAAGATGTCATATGTAACAAAACCCTCCAATCCTCAACATATTGGTTAATTGGGGAGTCTGGGGTGGGGGGGAGAAGGAGGAAGAGGAAATCCAATTTCCTGACTATTCTTTTGGATATCCATTTGAAAAAGAAAATTCTAATCAGAGAGCAAAAAGCATAAAAAGCAACACTCCAGAGAACGGGCATTGGGGCTGCAAATCCAAGATTAAGTTTGTATTTATTTTTGCATACCACAATTTATCAACTGAACACTGGTTAGAAATTTTAATGTATGAGAGAGTCCATAAATGAAGGCCAGAGGCCCTGGGCACCTTAACCAAAAAATGAAATACATATCTAAATTTCCTATAAACAAGGAAACATGTCCAGACAAATCCCAGCATATAAGCAAAGAATGGAAAGTCTAACATGCACACAGAACAAAAGTCTAAAAATTTTTTAAAAAGTGTTTAGACAGATTTAACAGTAAATTTCCTTGAACAAAAATCATTTTTAAAATGTAATTATTAAATGAAAACACATCTAGGTCTCTTAAAAAAATTGTAAAGTTTTTGAAGGTCACAGAAACTTTTCTAGTATCTTTGATCCCTTCCCCAGTATTTAACATATCATTCAATTTTAATGTAATGATGCAAATGTTAAACAATTAACATAACCTGCACTAGAAAGAATGTTCAGGATGCTAAATTACGGTGACCAGACATCCTGTTTTTAAAGGGAGAGTCCCACATTTAAGGCCTTCTGCAGGTATCCCAACTTTTTTTTTTAAAAACAGGCAAATTGTCCCATATTTTCTGTCTCTGTCCCCCTCCCATCAGTACTAGCAGGACCTGTTGCTGGCTGGATCCCTGCTCCCCAGCCACCTGTCCACTAGCGATGAGTTGGGGGGGTCCAGTGGCTGACGATGGGGGTAGGTGTGCAAGGCTGGTTGTAGGGTGAAGCTGCAGCACACAGATATATCTGCAGCACACAGGGCCTGGACATTCCCCCTGTCAGTCCATCATCATCAATCCCATTTCCAGCTGGCATTGGCTGCGTGATGCAGTGGCTGGTGTGTGGGGGCAGGTGCCAAGCAGCGGCTGGTTACATGTCACTTCTGCTGCTCTCCCATCGGCCCTTTACGTGCTCTCCCTCTCACTGTCCTCTCCTTGCTTTGCCCCTTCCCCCCAACCTCGCTGCTCCTCCATGGGAAAAGCAATACGCATATTCAATCTGAGTAGCTCATAAGGAAAATTGTTATAAACTACTGCATAGATGGCATTTGATTCCAGTTAAGATCCATCGTGTTTTTGCTACTAGGAAGGCCCTCTGTTAGAGGATGTGCAGGGAAGGGGGGAACATATTTGCACAAGGTAGTTGTGTCCAGGAATTAGATAGTTTTAGGAGGAAATTATTAAAGAGATTCGTTTTATGACAAAATGCTGGCTTCTTAGAGATCCCTTGACCTGCTTACTGAATGTTCCAGTAAATAATCTACATTTTAAACAATGCGTTTATTTTTTATTGTTAGCACTTTGTATTGCATATTAACAGAAAAATGTGACTTCTCACCCACGGGATAATGGTACTGGATAATAAAATATAGACTATCCTTATAATGAAAAAGCTTTCAAATCAAGTACATACACAAGAGAAGCACCAAAAAGATAAGTACTTAGAAATTTGGTCACCCTTCTTAGCATATTCAGCCAGCCAGAATCTTTAGCCAGGTTAGTAGAATATTAACTCGATCCTGAGTAAGTAACATATTATGTAGCATGTTAAAAAGTTTTATTGTAACTTTGCCTTGATAAAGTTTAAAAAAACCCTACAAACATCTAGAGAATAGCAGAAGCATAACTCATGATTAGCATAGGTTTATAAAAACCAAACCTGATCACTCTTTATATAAATAAAAAACCAGTGGACCAAGGGAATAAAATACATGCAATATTTGTAGACTTTTGTAAAAGCACTTTGCACAGTGTCTCACCATCATCATATCTGAACATTTCAGAATTGGCTTGTGCACATTGTATTGTCACAAGGACTGACAAAGGGCTGAACATCAGAAGACAAAAGGGTAACAAGAAACAGCGGCGTATTGAATCATATGACTGTCTCAGTGGCATGTTGCAAGGATCTGTGTTAGGTCTGGTGTTAACATAGTCATCTAATATATGGAAATGAACATGTTAATAGAGACTGAAAAGCAAGAGTGGAAAGCAAAGCAAACATATCTGCAATGCAGGATCATCATGCCATGGTCCAGGGATGGGGGAGTCCCTCTATATGCAGCACTGACAAGATTCTACCTGAAATACTGAGTTCATTTTTTGACATGAAGATAAAAAAGATTATCAAGTTGGAAGGAATACAGGTTACAGTAACAGATGTCACTAAGTAGCTGATGGGACCGGGAAATATTAGAAGAATTATACTTCAATTAAAACAGTAGCTAAAGCGAAGAACAAGATAAACCAGCTATAGAAATTTGAAGGCATGAACACATGGCCTGTAACCTTGGAATCTCTCCCCCAATCTCACATAGGCTGCCTACAAATCTTGCCTCTTCCTCCTCCACAGGATTTATTTTTCTCTGCCCACCCAGCCAGAATACTCTCCCAAGCCCTTAGCTTGGTCTCAGTTACCGTAACCCCCTTGTCTCTTCCCTTTTGATATCCACATTGCTCCTTTTCAGCCCATACAAAATGAAGCTGGCTAAGATCATCCTTTTCGTCTGCTGCTCTATGCACACACTCCCTCCCTCTCCCACCTTGAAATCCACTGATGCAGTGGAAATAGGGAGAATCAAGTTTAACCTTCCTGTCCTCACCTTCAGGACCTTTTACAACTGTGTCCCTCCCTACTCACGTTCTTTATCACATCGCCCAGAGGTAGATTAGGGGTTTGTGGGGCTCTGGGCCAGAGCAAGTGGGGGCACCTCCCTGCCCTTCCATCTGCAGTCTCCCCTGCCCCTCCCCCCAGCACTCCTACCAGAGAGCAGGATTGCAGTGCAGGGGCTTTCCCTGCCCCAACCTGCCTGGTGCTACTGTCAGGGATTGGGGTTGGGGCACAGGGGCTTCCCATGCTCCGACAGGAGCACTGGGCGGGCAGAGTGGTTCTGGGCACCCATTTTTCCAGGGGCTCCCCAGTTGGCTGCGGACCCTGGCATGGCCCCATTGGCCCAGTACCTAGTAAGTCACTGATATCAACATCCTGCTCTACCAGTCCTAAGCCTTTTGTTTGCTTCTCCCACAATTATCTTCATTCTTTTTTACATTGCCCTTACGCACAGAAAACCCACCCCAAACTAACCCCTAAGGCTATTCCCCCTCTTCAGAGTCCTCCCCTGCAAGCCTGCTATGTCCATATCTCCCTTTATATGCAAGGTGTAAACCAATTATTTCAAAGTGTGAAGCTCTGAGCTTGCATCCAATGAAGTGAGCTGTAGCTCATGAAAGCTTATGCTCAAATAAATCTGTTAGCCTCTAAGGTGCCACAAGTACGCCTTTTCTTTTTGTGGATACAGACTAACACGGCTGCTACTCTGAAACCTTTTCTTTTTGTGAATTATAAAAGTTTCCTAAACAAAACAAACATTTTTTTTTTTTAAAAAAAGGCCATTTTTGAAGTAACACCTACAGGAAATGCCAGCAAATGATAGCTAGGCTGAGCAGCAGTCTGAGATAGTAGATATTATTTATTTTTAAATTAGATTATGTGAAGCCACTGAATTGTGCACACAGGTAACCTATATAGCCATGCAACCTTATTTCCCCCCCATCTTCCCTCCTGCCCTTGTCTCGTATATTCCCTTGTTATAGCTTGTTTCAAAATTAGATCATAGACACGGGAAGAGTTTACCTGTACATTTGTACAGTGAGAACTATTAGACAATAGCACAAACTCCCAAGAAAAATACTAAATTTCATCAGAGATTATTTTAGACTTGGACTAGGTAAGGCCCTGAAAAATATGCTGTAGGAACAAACCTGCATCTTCAGGTTAATGAGTTTAAGGACTATAAAGGATGAGTTAGATCTTAGGGTTTTTTCGTCAGTCTCTGATTTCTACATTTCTCTGGTTAGCCAGCCAAACATAGAACTAGAGTGTCTTGAGACTGTGTAGATTACTGTTCACATTTCACTTAGCTGTGCCGTTATTATTAATGCTCGGTTGGAAGGATTTTGATTACATCCTTCCTTTAAACCTCCCCAGTTCCTATGGCTGTTTCTGAGGTACAAACTGTGAGACAACGTAGGAAAATGAATTCAAGAATCCTAGCAACGTGAGTGGATTCTCCAGTCAAAACAAAACAGGATTTCTCTAGTGACTGATTCAAGTATAGTTGGTTGTTTCATTAGCTTTATGTTAATGGACAAGTCTGCATAATGACTCACATCAAGCACTATCTGTCATAGTCTCTTATTTCTGTTCATTTTCCAGGATGAAGCTAAAGAAAATTCACACAGATGGAGTGAGCAAGAGAATCCGTACGTTTGATGGTGTACACATATTGGCTCACTACGTTTTCCAGCGTAAGTCCCAGAGGTGGCTCATGTTCAGAATGGTACTATATAATTTAAGCTCTCATCCACAGCTCTGATTCACTCTCTCATTCTACATTCTAAGAACCAGTGAAGGATAAGATTCTCTGATGCATCTGTCAGTACAAAAACAATATACAAGTATTACAGTGAGAGTAAGAAATGTGTCATATTTGTAATACATGATCTCAGTGTAACTAAACATGGCAGGAAGCAGAAGTGCTGATCATTTCTCTATGTACAAAAGCAACATTTGAAGCTGCCATTTACTTCATTAAACAGAAACACAATGGTCAATTAAATTAATTTACACAGAAAAGCCTAAGGAGACAACTAGAACCTGGGTCTCCTCACATTTCCATGCACCTGCTGCATCAGTTAGAAAATAATTCTAAGTATGTATTTAGCTCTGTGAAAGAAAATTATAAGATTCCCGATGAGAGATGTATATAATCTAAGGTTATGTTTTCACTGACAGAGATGTGTTTTTACAGTGAGATATCTAATGCATGTTAGCTATCTCTCTGTAAAAACATAGTAGAGACAAGGCACTTTAGTTTTACTGTGAGGCAAACTATGCACTGTCATATCACAGGTGGGTAGGGTATAGTACCAACCTTGTGGGAAGCACTGCAAATGTCTTGTTTGTGATTTGCATTTTACAGCAAAATACGGTAACCTGTGAAGGATAGTTAACACTTGTTTTGTTAAAACGGAATACATGGGGTCAAAGAAGAATCCTACAGCCCTGTTCCTGTAAACTGATCCCATTGAAGTCAGTGTGGCTCCCCAAAAACACAGGTGTCTATTCACATAGAACCGATTGCATAATCAACGTCTCAGTGTAATTTAAGGCCTGGATTCTATAAATACCTTGTGCATATAAGGACTCCCAATGAAATCAGTACTTTCACTAGTTCAAACCAGCAGTAATGGTTTACAATATTACCTACACTCTTAAAATTTCCATTGACAAGGATAACAGTAATGTTATGCACATAAAGCTTTCACTATTTTATACTTCCTTCATTTTAGAGTGCCTCACATGTACGACACGAGTCTTTCTTACGTGGCTATTAGGATTGAATCTTTGTACATATATACACTCTACAACCCCGATCTAAATCATATGTATTAGTTTTCCTAAAGAGTGATCATCAATTTGAAACTGCTTTTAATTATTTAACAAAAAAAACCTGCACGCTAGATTGGAGGTACTACACCTCACCTGTAGGTTCTGCTGCTCATTTCTGTTTTATCATTTTCCTGTGTTGTTGGGGGGCAGGGGCGTTTAGTTGGTTGGTTGCTTTTTGTTGTTTTTTTTATTACACACGCACACACACACACACCCCTGTATGAAAGACCTACACAGATAAGTGTGCATACAGATTTTTTAGAGGAAATAGTGAAACTAGGTGCAAAATGTTGTCAAATGCACAAAGTAAATGAGCTGGGGGAAAAACTGGGGGGGGGGGGGAATCTATTCTTCCTCTAGTCTCTCATTGTATCACCTATGGTTACTACAGCAGGCCAATAATTTCCAGATAAGAGCAGCTTTTTACCTTTGAAATGCATGGACTTCTCAAACTAGATTGATTTCCTTAGCTTAAGCTAAGGAAATCAATAAACAAGGAACAAATATAAAGTCTCCACAACAAAAAGAAAGATACATGGAGTCATTTTAGCATTCTGCATCTTCAGTGAAACACAGAACAGCAGCCACTTCACAGCTGTTGCTACTTTCAGGGTATGTCTACACTACGGAATAAGGTCGAATTTATAGAAGTCGTTTTTTTAGAAATCGGTTTTATATATTCGAGTGTGTGTGTCCCCACAGAAAATGCTCTAAGTGCATTAAGTGCATTAACTCGGCGGAGCGCTTCCACAGTACCGAGGCTAGAGTCGACTTCCGGAGCGTTGCACTGTGGGTAGCTATCCCACAGTTCCCGCAGTCTCCGCTGCCCATTGGAATTCTGGGTTGAGATCCCAATGCCTGATGGGGCTAAAACATTGTTGCGGGTGGTTCTGGGTACATATCGTCAGGCCCCCGTTCCCTCCCTCCCTCCCTCCGTGAAAGCAAGGGCAGACAATCATTTCGCGCCTTTTTTCCTGAGTTACCTGTGCAGACGCCATACCACTGCAAGCATGGAGCCCGCTCAGGTAACCGTCACCCTATGTCTCCTGGGTGCTGGCAGACGCGGTACGGCATTGCTACACAGTAGCAGCAACCCCTTGCCTTGTGGCAGCAGACGGTACAGTACGACTGGTAGCCGTCATCGTCATGTCCGAGGTGCTCCTGGCCACGTTGGCCACGAGCGCCTGGGCAGACATGGGCGCAGGGAATAAATTTGGAGTGACTTGACCAGGTCACTCTCTTTAGTCCTGCAGTCAGTCCTATTGAACTGTCTTATGGTGAGCGGACAGGCGATACGGACTGCTAGCAGTCGTACTGTACCATCTTCTGCCGAGCAGCCATGAGATGTGGATGGCATGCAGTCCTTCTGCACCGTCTGCTGCCAGCCAAAGATGTAAAAGATAGATGGAGTGGATCAAAACAAGAAATAGACCAGATTTGTTTTGTACTCATTTGCCTCCTCCCCTGTCTAGGGGACTCATTCCTCTAGATCACACTGCAGTCACTCACAGAGAAGGTGCAGCGAGGTAAATCTAGCCATGTATCAGAGGCCAGGCTAACCTCCTTGTTCCAATAAGAACGATAACTTAGGTGCACCATTTCTTATTGGAACCCTCCGTGAAGTCCTGCCTGAAATACTCCTTGATGTACAGGCACCCCCTTTGTTGATTTTAGCTCCCTGAAGCCAACCCTGTAAGCTGTGTTGTCAGTCGCCCCTCCCTCCGTCAGAGCAATGGCAGACAATCGTTCCGCGCCTTTTTTCTCTGCGGACGCCATACCAAGGCAAGCATGGAGGCCGCTCAGCTCACTTTGGCAATTAGGAGCACATTAAACACCACACGCATTATCCAGCAGTATATGCAGCACCGGAACCTGGCAAAGCGATACCGGGTGAGGAGGCGACGTCAACGCGGTCACGTGAGTGATCAGGACATGGACACAGATTTCTCTGACAGCATGGGCCCTGCCAATGCATGCATCATGGTGCTAATGGGACAGATTCATGCTGTGGAACGCCGATTCTGGGCTCGGGAAACAAGCACAGACTGGTGGGACCGCATAGTGTTGCGGGTCTGGGACGATTCCCAGTGGCTGCGAAACTTTCGCATGCGTAAGGGCACTTTCATGGAACTTTGTGACTTGCTTTCCCCTGCCCTGAGGCGCATGAATACCAAGATGAGAGCAGCCCTCACAGTTGAGAAGCGAGTGGCAATAGCCCTGTGGAAGCTTGCAACGCCAGACAGCTACCGGTCAGTTGGGAATCAATTTGGAGTGGGCAAATCTACTGTGGGGGCTGCTGTGATACAAGTAGCCCACGCAATCAAAGATCTGCTGATATCAAGGGTAGTGACCCTGGGAAATGTGCAGGTCATAGTGGATGGCTTTGCTGCAATGGGATTCCCTAACTGTGGTGGGGCTATAGACGGAACCCATATCCCTATCTTGGCACCGGAGCACCAAGCCGCCGAGTACATAAACCGCAAGGGGTACTTTTCAATAGTGCTGCAAGCTCTGGTGGATCACAAGGGACATTTCACCAACATCAACGTGGGATGGCCGGGAAAGGTGCATGATGCTCGCATCTTCAGGAACTCTGGTCTGTTTCAAAAGCTGCAGGAAGGGACTTTATTCCCAGACCAGAAAATAACTGTTGGGGATGTTGAAATGCCTATAGGTATCCTTGGGGACCCAGCCTACCCCTTAATGCCATGGCTCATGAAGCCGTACACAGGCAGCCTGGACAGTAGTCAGGAGCTGTTCAACTACAGGCTGAGCAAGTGCAGAATGGTGGTAGAATGTGCATTTGGATGTTTAAAGGCGCGCTGGCGCAGTTTACTGACTCGCTTAGGCCTCAGCGAAACCAATATTCCCACTGTTATTACTGCTTGCTGTGTGCTCCACAATACCTGTGAGAGTAAGGGGGAGACGTTTATGGCGGGGTGGGAGGTTGAGGCAAATCGCCTGGCTGCTGGTTACGCGCAGCCAGACACCAGGGCGGTTAGAAGAGCACAGGAGGGCGCGGTACGCATCAGAGAAGCTTTGAAAACCAGTTTCATGACTGGCCAGGCTACGGTGTGAAAGTTCTGTTTGTTTCTCCTTGATGAAACCCCCCGCCCCTTGGTTCACTCTACTTCCCTGTAAGCTAACCACCCACCTCTCCTCCCTTCAGTCACCGCTTGCAGAGGCAATAAAGTCATTGTTGCTTCACATTCATGCATTCTTTATTCATTCATCACACAAATAGGGGGATGACTACCAAGGTAGCCCAGGAGGAGTGGTGGAGGAGGGAAGGAAAATGCCACACAGCACTTTAAGCACAGCACTTTAAAAGTTTACAACTTTAAAATTTATTGAATGACAGCCTTCTTCTTTTTGGGCAATCCTCTGTGGTGGAGTGGCTGGTTGGCCGGAGGCCCCCCCACCGTGTTCTTGGGCGTCTGGGTGTGGAGGCTATGGAACTTGGGGAGGAGGGCGATTGGTTACAGAGGGGCTGCAGTGGCAGTCTGTGCTCCAGCTGCCTTTGCTGCAGCTCAACCATACACCGGAGCATACTGGTTTGGTCCTGCAGCAGCCTAGGCATTGAATCCTGCCTCCTCTCATCACGCAGCCGCCACATTTGAGCTTCAGCCCTGTCTTCAGCCCGCCACTTACTCTCTTCAGCCCGCCACTTACTCTCTTCAGCCCGCCACCTCTCCTCCCGGTCATTTTGTGCTTTCCTGCACTCTGACATTATTTGCCTCCACGCATTTGTCTGTGCTCTGTCAGTGTGGGAGGACAGCATGAGCTCGGAGAACATTTCATCGCGAGTGCGTTTTTTTTTCTTTCTAAGCTTCACTAGCCTCTGGGAAGGAGAAGATCCTGTGATCATTGAAACACATGCAGCTGGTGGAGAAAAAAAAAGGGACAGCGGTATTTAAAAAGACACATTTTATAAAACAGTGGCTACACTCTTTCAGGGTAAACCTTGCTGTTAACATTACATACATAGCACATGTGCTTTCGTTACAAGGTCGCATTTTGCCTCCTCCCACCGCGTGACTACCCCCTCAACCCTCCCCCCTCCCTGTGGCTAACAGCGGGGAACATTTCTGTTTAGCCACAGGCAAACAGCCCAGCAGGAATGGGCTCCTCTGAGTGTCCCCTGAAGAAAAGCACTCTATTTCAACCAGGTGACCATGAATTATATCTCACTCTCCTGAGGATAACACAGAGAGATAAAGAACGGATGTTGTTTGAATGCCAGCAAACATACACTGCAATGCTTTGTTCTACAATGATTCCCGAGTACGTGTTACTGGCCTGGAGTGGTAAAGTGTCCTACCATGAAGGACTCAATAAGGCTGCCCTCCCCAGAAACCTTTTGCAAAGGCTTTAGGACTACATCTAGGAGAACCGCAAATGCCAGGGCAAAGTAATCCTTTCACATGCTTGCTTTTAAACCATGTATAGTATTTTAAAAGGTACACTCACCAGAGGTCCCTTCTCTGCCTGCTGGGTCCAGGAGGCAGCCTTGGGTGGGTTCGGGGGGTACTGGCTCCAGGTCTAGGGTGAGAAACAGTTCCTGGCTGTCGGGAAAACTGGTTTCTCTGCTTGCTTGCTGTGAGCTATCTTCGTCCCCAAAACCTGCTTCCGTATTGCCTCCATCTCCATTGAAGGAGTCAAACAATACGGCTGGGGTAGTGGTGGCTGAACCCCCTAAAATGGCATGCAGCTCATCATAGAAGCAGCATGTTTGGGGCTCTGACCCGGAGCAGCTGTTCGCCTCTCTGGTTTTCTGGTAGGCTTGCCTCAGCTCCTTCAGTTTCACGCGGCACTGCTTCGGGTCCCTGTTATGGCCTCTGTCCTTCATGCCCTGGGAGATTTTCACAAAGGTTTTGGCATTTCGAAAACTGGAACGGAGTTCTGATAGCACGGATTCCTCTCCCCAAACAGCGATCAGATCCCATACCTCCCGTTCGGTCCATGATGGAGCTCTTTTGCGATTCTGGGACTCCATCATGGTCACCTGTGCTGATGAGCTCTGCATGGTCACCTGCAGCTTGCCACGCTGGCCAAACAGGAAATGAGATTCAAAAGTTCGCGGTTCTTTTCCTGTCTACCTGGCCAGTGCATCTGAGTTGAGAGTGCTGTCCAGAGCGGTCATAATGGAGCACTCTGGGATAGCTCCCGGAGGCCAATACCGTCGAATTGTGTCCACAGTACCCCAAATTCGAGCCGGCAACGTCGATTTAAGCGCTAATCCACTTGTCAGGGGTGGAGTAAGGAAATCGATTTTAAGAGCCCTTTAAGTCGAAATAAAGGGCTTCATTGTGTGGACGGGTGCAGGTTTACATCGATTTAACGCTGCTAAATTCGACCTAAAGTCCTAGTGTAGACCAGGGCTCAGAGAATAGGCCTCTGTACTTAAAGGTGCACTACAAAAAACAAGGTGAAAACATTCCCTTCTGCCAGTTACATCGCTACATACACAACACTAAATGACATTGGGGGTTCCAGATTTATTCCTGCTATGTGACTTCCACATCAAATATACTTTGTTTATAAGAAAAAAAAGATAGAATTGCTTATTATCAATCCTGCAAACTGCTGAGCGCCCCGGTAATTCAACTTCACTAGTAATAAGACTGAAGTCAGAATTTAAACAGTTCTGTGAAGGATGTTCAAGCCTCAATCCCCACTCCTGCATAGTGTAGGAAATCTCAAAGAAATAAAAAGCTAATAATTAACAAAATACTTTATGTAACACTTTCAATTCTAAGCTCTCAAAGAAATTTACAGAAGTATTGAGTATTATTTTTGCCCCTTTTTACAGAGGGAGAAACTGAGATGAAGTGAGATCAAGCAATTTACCCCAAGTCATAGAGCAAGTCAGTGGCACAGTTGACAACAGGAGTCAAAATATAGATTCCTCATGCTGTGCTTTAAACATTAGACCATGTGTCTCCTACTTTTACATTCTGATTGGTTAATAGGCTCCAACAGAATATACACATACAGTATTTTTATTATGTTAACAACAGTATTATGTAAAAGGATTAATTCCTTACTGGTTAAGAAGATTTTGAATAAACCACACAGTGCTAGAATTTATTTTACTATCCTGTCTGCAACAGTTTAAGTCTCTTTTTGAGTAATGCTAACAGATTTTCAGCACTGAAATATACGCAAAGAGAAGCAAGGGGGAAATGAAGGTTTTGGGGGTTTTTTAAGCAAATGATCATTACCCCTTCTACAGGAATCATTCATTTTTGTTTTATGGTCATACTGCACTGTTTCCAAGGTAAGCAGAGAGTATAAAAAGACCCATCAAGTGTTCTGTTTTATCTCAAGTTTCCAGGGTCACTTTCAATGACATAGCGAGTTTTCCTTTTCCTCTAAAGTAAATGTTACCAGAATATGGATTTCCTTATAACAATAAAGTAATACTTTGTACTTCATGTTTTTCATCCCTCAACCTTTCTTAAGTAAGCTTCACAATACCCTGTGAGGTCAGTAACGATTATACATATTTGCAAGGATCATTTCACTCACTACTGAAGTGCAGCCAACTCTGGGGTTGGAATGCAACAGCTGTTTAACAGTATACACAAACACCAAGATTTTGTTATCAGCTGATGTTTATACAAAATAAAATAAAGTAAAAAAGGAAACAAGATTTGCATGGGCAAAGAGAATGGAACAAGACTGGATATAATAATCAAAGGTGGGGATGTAGGAGAGATAGGTCATGTAAAGATTTGAAGAAAAGGACCACAATATTAAACTTGATTTAACAGGCATGAGATTGGAACAGGAGCAGAATGTGGTCTAATATGCAGGCATGGAAAATTATTTTAGCTGCTCAATTCCGGATGAACTGGAGAGAAGCAATGGAAAACAAGGAAGCCAGAGAGAAATAGGTTGTAGTATTTAAGACATCAGCTAAACAAAGCATAGACATGCAGTGTTGGGATTAGTAGGAAGTGATGTATTTTCACCATGTGATAGAGAAAGGAACAGCAGGGTTCATTTGGCGACAGCTTGGATGTGACAGGAAAGAGAGAGAGAGAGAGAGAGAAAGAGAAAGGAGTCCGAGATGACCGAGGTTATGAACCTTGGTAACGAAGGATGGCAATAATTGTCTGCACCAGATGAGAAGAGAGGAAAGGGCTTAGAAGGCAATGGGAAGAGACAGAACTTATCTACAGTATGTTTAATTTGATAAACCAGGACACCCAAGAGATAGCAATGCCACAAAAGTGCAAGTATATTTCTACATCAACAGGAATCATAAATAAAAGAATATATCAGATACCAACTTTGCTCATTATCTGGCCTGAATGATTGAGCCGTCGTCAGCTATGTACAGCCTGTCAGATGGTGACAATCTAAATCTGTAGGGAGAAAACGCAGAGATCTTATTCCCTCTTCTCAGAGGGATTCAAATCCCTTTTTTTTTTTTTGTGAAAGATAACTTACTTGGCCTCCATCAAATTATGGAAACAGGATTTCAAAGAAATATAAAAGTTTGGATTCAAGTGAATGCAACAAAAAATCCTAAATAGGATGTTTCCACACTGCTGATTTGTTCTGGCTCTAACCTTGAGTGCATTATTCCTGTTAAATGATCTCCCAGTTACATCAAGTGGTTGATTATATCTAGACAGAACTGAGCATCTCAGAATGCCAGAAGTCCCTATCTTGTGAGGTACACGGTACCTGCAGTTCTCTTGCAAGACAGGGGAATCCATGAAGTCATTAGGAGTGGGAGATGCTCTATACCTCACAGGAGTCACTCAGCACATAACAGGATCAAATCCATTATTTGAGGAGATTTCAGTTGTGCTGGACTGTCTTATTTACGTTGCTATTTTTTTTCCTCCACTGGCTTTGAGGGTTTTTTTATTTTTATTACAATAGTACCCATAAAGTGCTAGGCTTTGTCCAAACATATAGGATGACTCAGGCTGCACCTCTAAAAGCTTATGTTCTTGGAAGACAAACAACTAATGGAGGATGGGTAGAAATCAAAACATGATTATACATATGATTATTTTAAATTAGTATCAGCTACTCCCAACTTCCCCTCTAACTAGTAATTATTAACTGGCTAATTTTGTGTAGTGAGAAGTGCATTTTTAGCTCTTTCCTTCTTCACATAATCCGTAACAATAAGTCAAAATTTTTGGTACATAAGTGTATTTCAATGTAACAGGCAATTTGGAAAAAAAAAAGACCCAAAAGGTTATTATGTGAGTCTAACGGCATAAACAGAGATCAATTCCTATTCAGGCAGGTACATTTACTTCTAAATTTCACACTAGAGAGAGAGGGAAAGAGAGACTGGTATTGAACAACCAGACAGCTTTGTGATATTAATAAATATCTTCAAACCCTATGAAGGTAAGAGTCAAGATTTTTTATAAATAGGAACTGCTAATATGTTTTTTGGTTTATATACCTAGCTAATAACAGTCACTGTTTTGTTTTGGTTTTTTTTTTATAATGGAATTATTCAGTTCTTAAAAGGGCACACAATACATCTACAAGTGTACAAGAGTAGATCATTGTAAGCCTGTGCAATTGTATGAAAGAACAACAGAAATCTAGTTTAATACATACAGGCAGTGTCTCAAATTGATCAGTGGGGCTTTTGACATCCAGTTCTTGTCAAGTGCACTACTAATAATTGCACAGCTACTAATACAGACCACAGTATCACACCTTTAAATGTATCAATAAAATGTGACATGAAACACATAATTTGCATCCCCTACCTACATCTTCTATCTCCATTTCCTAATAGCTGAATTGTTACAGCACTATCAAGCAGCTCAAGGCATTTGCAGGTTATGGCTCTGACATCACTTACAGGATAAATATAAATTCACTAAATCTCCTGCCTGCTGCCTATATAATCCCTTAACCTTTCCCTTTCCACAGCTAAGGTTCGTCATCTTCATCCCTGGCTTCTTAGCTCTCTGATTTCCCTTGTTCCCCTCTCCTTCCCATTTACTTTCCAAGTTGTCGTCAACATCTCACACGTCTTCACAGTGGGCGTCATCTCCCAATGGACACTGGTCCTTCATCGCAAAAGCTTGCTTCAGCCTACTCTATTGTTCTTCACATTTCACCGAGCGATGAGAATTTTAAAGAGAACCCTTTGGTTAAAGTTTATTTTGTAAATTGATATATTTCTGTAAGACGCAACGAGAGAATATATTAAATTTATTCAAGAAGATGGGTCCACAATTATTAATAGAAAGATACAGGAGACTGCGAATATCACATTAAAGAATAAATACCAACATGTTAATAGATTCCTTAAATTACAGCAGTGAACATGTGTGCTCAAGAGAAAAGGTAAAAGAAAAAACCTGTTCATAAATAATTTATCAGTTTCACAATCTAAAATAAGTCAGAAATATTTTCTGCAAAGGGCTGTAGAAAATTGATATAGAAAAGTCAATGTAAAATTGATGGAGCATTCACAACAGATTGTAATGACCACTCTCAGATTTGGTCTTCCCCATTCTTTTTTTAAGTCATGCACTAAGAGGTGTAAGATCTATGAGCAGATCATAACCAAAGCAGAAGAAAGTTTGTTTTCCTTTTTGAACTGAAAACAATTTTTCCATACCCTTTTTCCCCCCTAATTTGACAACTGGACTCACCAAGATATGTTTTAATGATAACTAAATCATTTATGTACCAAAATAGTAATGTAATGAAACTATAAGCAAATATACACATTTCTATTCAGGAAAGATCAACTCAACTGCAGCATCTTTTGTTGAGAAGGTCCTGTTATTGGAGTTTTACAGCTCAGCTGACTGAAGCATAAGGAGATCAAGTAACTTGCCCCAGGTCATTCAATATTTTTACAAATAGTCACAAAGAAAGTAAAAAGAAAAGGAGGACTTGTGGCACCTTAGAGACTAACAAATTTATTTGAGCATTCGTGAGCTACAGCTCACTTCAGATACATTCACTATCAGCTTTAATGTCTCAGTAATAAAGTATGATTTGGAGGTGGGGAGCTCTTTCACACCAACTTTACAGAATCTCTTAGGAGGGTCAGAGCAGCTGGAGTTGAAAGACCTGAAATGCCAGAAGCTGTTTAAGGCTATCAGATTGCAGTGTAATTTAAATTAGAAACATGTTACATTTACTAGCCTTTCTGGAGATGAGGGTTAAAATTCTATCTTTGGTCATCTATGAAAAATTAATTTAATGGTTTCACAATGTTCATGACAGACATTTGTTCACATAAAAAACCCACTATACAATTTGATAGTCCAACATAACACTCTCTACTCAAGAAAGATCAGATACTGGAATTAGCACGTGTATATCAGGATTAAAAGTATATTGGAATAATTAAGGTGCCAATTCAACACAGTATACATAAACCCATACTTAATTTTAAGCATGTCAGTTAGTCCCATTGAACTCAATGTTTGTACAGAACCTAGCACAGTGGGGCCTTTGGGACTATTGCAATATAAACAACCATAATAATAAATATTGAAGAACAGACCTACTAGCACTTAAAATACATAGTCTCTAAGAACATGTGAGTCATAAAGCATCCTATCATCTACTCATTAAAGGTATTTAGGTTATGGTGACAAAGTTTAAACCAGGATACTTTGATATTTTAACATAATATTGGCAAAACCAAGAACAGAATCCCTGTTTGCTTTGCACAACTCTCTGGGTTTCACGGTTCCTCAACAAATTCTTACTGTTCTGAATCTGATTACAGGAAAAGGTTCTAAATCCTATTTTACCATTATCCTCTCCTAAACCTTTACTGAAATCCCTTTAGTATTGTGCTCAGGTCAGGCAGGTCAACTGCCTTTTGCAAATGGAAAAAGACAGTGACCACCGTACCTTTAGGTTATTTTCCATTCTGTCTAACTTTTAGCTATGCAACTACAGCTTTACCCTACCACTGCTGTAAGACTATCAAATGTGCAGGTCCCGGAACGGCTTAACCCATAAATTAAAAAAAGTGGGAAACAAACGTCATTGCAAGAATTAGTTAAACCTCAGTCCCCAACCATTTCCTGTGTCACTCCTCACTTTGTCTAATTTGCACTCATGAAGCTAAAGAAAGCAATATTTTGAATTCTGACCTTTGAGCTACATACCTAGCCCTAAGCTACTTGATGACCTACATGAAGACAGTTCTACAGCCTAGTTGGCTAGAATCTGCAAATGCATGATTCATATTAGTCTCTCCCCAACCCACTCCATAGTATTTCACAAAAAAAAATTATTTCCAGCAGTAGACACTATTAGCCTCTTGAGTGACCAAAGTGCCACTGGAAAGAACCTTAATGCTTAAACGCAAATGCAGTTCTTATTTTTCCTTGAATCCCATTACATTTACACAAAGAAAATTAAGCCACTTTTTTAAATCCAGTTAACCCTGAGTGCCCTTATGGTTTGGCTGAAGAATGTGCAATTCTGGTTGCACCTTTTGTTGGGCCAAATTCTGCAATGAAGTTGTGAACAGGTATACAAATGAGTATATTTGTTTAGCTTTATGTTGAAGTGCCTATTGTGAGCTCTAAAATAACTCCACACCTGTAACCTAGCTATGGTCATGGGTATATATTCAAATAGGATTTGGCAGTGTAGAAGTTTTGAGCCAGCGCATTACAAACTACATATAGCTGCATTTCTCACCCACACCCCCCCAAAAAAGCACAAACAGAACGTGGGCCCCTCTCTATTTCTTACTACATCCATACGGCCAGTGCTCAGATTCTGTATTTGAGGAATTAGGCTCTACTGTTCTGTTAATGATCAAAACATTACCGTCCAGTGTTATCCAGCTGTCACAACTCTAGTGTTACTGCTGTTACCCCACAGCACACAACATGGGCTGCTCTCTCCCTTATGAATATGCAGCATTTGGATAACATAGCTAACATGCAAAAAAATTTTGTCCAAACAAGTTTTTCCTCAGTGATTCTGGGAAGGCATGCAGGAGTTTTGTGAAAGTGTGAGGCTGTCTACTCTGGTGCATGGAAATTTTAAAGTGTGTGCGTGGGTGCTCTGTTTGTGTGTACCACTGAAAAATCGGCCGAGTTGGATTTTCCTTTTCACATGCCCTATTTTGGGCAAAATACACTTCATTCTCCTGCTACAAACACATCTTTTTGCCCTCTGAAAGCAAGTGGCGTTCTGTTTTGCGTATCCACTGAACGCCCTACTGGGACAAGTCAGCTTACTTTGCTTTCTATACCTACCTTCTATTCATCTTGCATACAAAGATGAACTTAGAGTGTCATGTAGGTTCCTGAAGAATTTTGTCCATTCAATTAAGTCCACACACATGACGCAGAAGCTGAAGCTTGGATTTTGTTCATTTGTTAGGCCTTTCTTAACTTAACACATTTCCTTTTGTTCAATAATGGAGTTTTAGGCAAGGCCCTCTATGTTCCACAGTGAAGTACCTGGATTTTTGACAGGCTGGAAATTGTGTGGCAGATTCTATTTAAAATTTTAAATAGAGATATTTTAAATTTCAATATTAAAATACGATCAGTTCAGTAGCTATAGTCTAACAATTCAAATTTTATATTGTCTCTGCATATTCAGTTTTTGATACACTAAAGATTTTTGTTTTGACAAAGTATAATTGCACTGTATATGTTACTGGGGGGAAGGTGGAGGCTTTGCCAGCTAAGCAAGAAACAGTTTGGACTTTTGGCAGATGGGAGAGAATGGAAGGCAGTTTGGGATTGTGAAACATACATTGGCTGGGCTTTTTGGCTAAAGTGCTCAGCAGTGAAATAAACAATGTTGACATTTACACAGTCATCCTTAGGTTTCAGAGTCCACAACCCATATAGGAAAATGAAGATCATCACATCTTAGATCTATTGTTTTGGGCTGTTTGCAGACTCCAGAAGACATCATTTATAATCAGTTTAAGTTTTCAGGGTTGTCTTCATAACTATGACAGTTAAAAAGACTTTAAAATGTTGTTGTTTTTCTACATATATCGTTTTAATACCACAAATGCAACATTTTTACAGAATAACCTGACTGGTTCCATTACCATAATAAGCTAATCACCTGGCACTCACTCTGCCAAGTCCCTAGAGGACTGCACCTTTTAGCCTTCCAGACCAGAGGCCAGATTCTCAGCTGGTGTAACTGTAGCGCCAGTAAGTATATTGAACTAGTCTGATTGCAGTAGCTGAGAATCTCAACCTAAGTTCTTTGTTATATAGAGATACTCTTTTTTCCCCACTGATGTCAGAGATGGGTGGGGGAGGGATAGTTCAGTGGTTTGAGCATTGGCCTGCTAAACCCAGGGTTGTGAGTTCAATACTTGAGGGGGCCATTTAGGGATCTGGGGCAAAAACTGGGGATTGGTCCTGCTTCAAGCAGGGGGTTGGACTAGATGACCTCCTGAGGTCCCTTCCAACCCTAACCTTCTATGAATCTATGTGCAGCTTTTTGCAGTATTAAGCTCACACAAGTGCCATTCTGAAGGACATCCAGGTTCACGCACTCATTAAAGCTATGATCTCATAACTACACTGTTCAATTACCAAATAATTTAGTACTGCATGTATACGATGTCAGTAATTCCCTGATACTTCCAGGCATTTTACAAGATCAAGAATTAAATTCTACACTGATTTACACCCTGAACAATCCCATTATGTGACAGTCAATGTAGCTGCCCAGGAAGTAAACCAGAACAGAATTTGGTTCAAGCAAAAAAAAGTTGCAAAATTCATGGGTCCTGATTTTCAGAGGTGATGTGCACTCACAAATCCTAATGACTGTAATTCAAGTTGTGGGTGCTCAGTATCTCTGGAAATCAGGCCTGTGGTGACCTATGGCCTAGCAAAGGAAAAGAAGCACTCTCTTCTGACATGAAGGGCCAAATCAGTGAAGTCAGTATGGTTACCATGGTTATACAGGGAAGAATTTGGCCTCAAATGCTTACAGAATTCTCTGCATTCCTCACGAGAGGACCATATCCGAGTTTGGGTTTTATTAGGAATATTTCCATTTCACCCAAACCGGTCTGTCAATTACCACCACAGGCAGACAACAAACTCTGCTCCATTAGCAATTTCACAGGCTTTTCTACATTGTGTGGTTCTCTCAAATGGGTCTGTCTTTTTTCAGGCTGGTAAGAGCAAGGAAAGGTGAGCACAATTAAATCACCCTGATTTTAACTGTTCAGCTGTGTTAAATTTGATTAAAAATCCTCATGTGAGGAACTATTCTCTACCTTAAATCATGGGAAAATACCAAGAAGTTCACTTCATTCCTTCAGATACGGTTCACTTTGAATGCTATGAACTTTCTCAATGCTCAGTATTGCCTAAGCGCAAACACTTTTGAATCCTGCTTTCAAAATAATGTTTTGCTGACAATGGTAATGAGGTCCATCCATCACAACAAGGAACAGATCAAACACTTCATTGGTGCATGCTGTTGTACTGGAGCTTTTTATCCTAGGAAACTTTAGGTACAAGGAATAACCCCCCCCCCGGCTTTATACATATTAACAACATTTTTTGTCCAATAGATCTAACAACACTTGTAATTCATGCAGCTTCTCCGATAACTCTCAATAGGAAATCAAGATTACTTCATGAGAATATTGAACAGAACCAGATTCCAGGCACTTCAAAATAAATGGGGGAGGGTTTAATAAATTCTCACATGGTTATTGGTCACTTTGCCAGGACAGAGCGGAATTAAAAAAAAAAACAAAAAAAAAACGCAGCACATCAGTCCATAGTGTATTTCAGATGTAAATTAGCATATCTGCTCTTCTGTTAAACACACCCTGAATATATTTCCTTCATTGTACACAGCAGGAGCAGCAGCAGCAAGGCTGCCAGAGGGCGCAGCGTCTGCTCATTCACATAGGAGGTGCTCTCCAGTCCTAGACAGCAAAAATAAAGGACAGGTGGAAAGGGCATCCCATAGGAACTGCCTACCACTTTGCCATTAACAAATGGTGTAGAGCCTAACGATAAGTAGGCCCTTTGGAGGTGAAAGGGGGTCTGGCTGTGACCGAATTACTTACACAGATCAAAGCAAAAGGAAGTACTTATTTCCTGTGCAACAGGGCAGCAGCCCAGCTGTTCCCAACAGCAGGGTGAGGTCTGCTGCTGCCAAAAAACCAACCAACACACCACACAAATCTTTCATTGTGAAGAAGGAGATGGAATACATAAGAAAAACTCCAGGATCCACCACTATCAGAAAACAGAAATGCAATTTACATTCATAATCAATAGCTAATTGCTCTTGGCAGATTTAGCATTGCAGTACCAACTGTAAACTGTGTTATACTTTCTTTGTTTCTTTTTTCCAAGGAAATAAATATTTTCCAGTATGTCACGGAGACACAAACATTACACACACATACACACACACACCAGATTTGTCCCTGGCATCACTCCTGCTAAGTCAGAGTTACAACAGAACAAACTACTACAGCCAGCATTTCCGTTAGTCAGTTCCTAGATGCTGGAACTAGGTGTGATGCTGCACCCCCCTGGTTTGAAGGGGTTTCCATCATACACAGGGTTTACAGTTTGGTTCAATGGCTCTCAGCACTCCCACTATACAAACTGTTATTCCAGTGAAGTTCGTTCATTTGCAGTACAGTACTGTCCTTTCACAGCAATTCTCTAACAGTTTTTCTTCTGGCAGTTTTCCCCAATCACACTCTCTCCCGTAACCACTCTGTTTATTTGGCCTTTGCTTTCCCCGTCTGCTTCTCTAGAGGCTCTCACTCCCCATGTATATAACTTCTCCATACACCCGTAGTGAACACACCAGGCAGTGTGCGTGTGTGAGAGAGAAGAGAATAGAACTGGATGGAATGACACGCCTGGTGTAAATGTCAATGCACGATTATGTGCTGAAGAGCACATGGGCTAAAAGGAAAGAGCAGACGGGGGTATGTTACCAGGGAAGGGAAAATATATTAAGAGGGCCAGACCTGTAAGTGCCCCCGGCGTGGTTGATCTTGCAGAGGGGCCAGAGGGTTGGAGTATTGTGTTTTACAGCCCTGGGGCTGCCTGTGATTTAGACCAGGGAAATCCTTCCCACTCGCCCATCTTAAGGCACTCCCCACCCCATACCCCCCCACCCCGACAGGCACCTGGATATGGCAGGAGATCTCAGAGTCGTCCAGCAGCCGGATGGTGCATTTCATCTCCTGGCTCAGGGACCTGATGCTCGAGCTCCGGAACCGGATCATTTTCATGGTCCTCCTGCCGCCTCTCCTCATGCACTCGCAGGGGGCGAACATGCACCAAAGCCCCCGTGGGGAGCGAGCCCAGCCGCCCGGGCACCTGGAGCCACCCACCCCGGGCCGCGCAGTGCAGCTAGAGCGGAGCTCGGCGGCCGCTCAGCCCCGAGGCGGCGGCTCCAGCCGCGGAGCGGACACCATCCTGCCGCCCTTGCCTCTGCCTGCGCCGCCCGAGCCCGGGCTCTTCCCCGCAGCCAGACCCCGGAGGGGGGGCGGGCGCGCGCGCGCGCCGGAACCACAAGCCCCGCCGGCGTGTGAAGAGAGTGGGAGCCCGGGGTCTGCGCCAGGGGCTGGGACCGCTGCTGCTGCTGCGTCAGGCTCTGCTCGCCTGTCTCCAGCCCAGCCTCAGCATCCCTCCACCCCTCCCTGCCCCGCAGCCCGCCGTTGCCCCTCCCTACGCCTCCTCCCCCTTCTCTCTCTCTCTCCCTCCCTCTAGCTCACCTCTTTTCTCTCGCGCCCAGTCGCCACCTCTTGCCTGTCACCTCTTCCCTCTCACATTCTCTTCCTCTCCTCCCTCCATTTCTTTCTTCTCTTCCCTGCCTGCCTTCCTCCTCCCATTTTTTCACCCCCGTGCCCCAGCAGACAGAGTGCATGGGAACAAGTGGGATTAAACTAAGGGCTTGGTCTCAAAGCACCCCCAGGAGAAGGGGGTCCTTGCTGCAGATTTGGAAAAGGCAGCATCTTCCACCTTTGCAAGGAAAATGATGAAAGTGCTAAGGGTGCAACTGCTCTGCTTATTTTAGCATGGCATTTGGCACATAAACACAAGTTCCTTGACCTAAGGAGTTTATCGTACAAAGCCTCACCCGAACGTCCCCTGCACCTGAGTAACTCAATTTTGTGTTTCCAGGAGTTGGGCCCTGCTCAGAACAAAAACAGCGGGGGGTGGTGGTGGACATGGATGGAGTAAGAAGATGGAAAGGTATAGAATGCTATAATTACAACCCATTATCACTATATCCTATTTAAGAATGTGTCTTGGAGCCACCTGATTCCAGTGAGAGCTAGTCTGTTATATGGGATATCTTCTCGTCCCATTAGCTGGTCCCTACCTATCTATGATTCGAAAGGAGAGAAAATGAAATCATCAGATCACCAGGAAGCCACTGTCTTGGCTACTGCACCATCAAGAGGGTGCAACTCAATGTGCCACCAAACTACGAACAGGGTTGCCAGGGATCCGGTTTTCAACTGGAATGCCCAGTCGAAAAGGGACCCTGGTGGCTCCAGTCAGCAGCACCAACGGGGCTGTTAAAAGTGCAGTTAGCAGCGCAGCAGGGGCCTAAGGCTAAGGCAGGCAGTGAATGAGAGTGGGGGATAGGGTGACCAGATGTCCCAGTTTTATAGGGAGAGTCCTAATATTTGGGGCTTTTTTTAATATAGGCTCCTATTACCCCTCCCCCATCCTATTTTTCACACTTGCTATCTGGTCACCCTAGTGGGGGAGAGCAAGTGACATAAGGAGGGAGGATGGAGCAAGCAGGGGCAGAGCCTCAGATGAGGGTCGGGGCAGGGGTGTTTGGTTTTGTTCAGTTAGAAAGGTGGCAACCCTAGCTACAAAGGCTGTGGCATGTAGTATAAGCACTAAGAACAGGTATGGTATAGACAGCAGTGGTTCTCAACCTTTCCAGGCTATTGTACCCCTTTCAGGAGTCTGATTTGTCTTGCATACTCCCACGTTTCTCCTCACTTAAAAACTACTTGCTTACAGACAAAAATATCACAACACACTATTACTGAAAAATTGCTTACTTTCTCATTTTTACTATCTAATTATAAAATAAATCAATTACAATATAACTATTCCACTTACATTTCAGTATATAGAGCAGTATAAACAAATCATTGGTTGGTATGTAAATTTTAGTTTGTATTGACTTCCCTACTGCTTTTTACATACCCTGTTGTAAGACTAGGCAAATATCTAGGTGAGTTAATGTACTCCCTGGAAGACCTCTGCGTACCTCCAGGGGTACATGTACCCTGGTTAAGAACCACTAGTATAGAGGCCTTAACAAGGCTTTTAACAGTCCCACAACACATTCTCATAAACCAGCTAGGGAAATGTGATCAGATTAAAGTACAACTGGTTGAAAGACCATACTCAAAAGGGTAGTTATCAATATTTCACCATCAGATTGGCAAGGCGTATCTAGTGGGGACCTACCAGGGGTCAGTTCTGGGTCAGGTTCTATTCAATATTTTCATTAATGACTTGGATAACTGAATGGAGAGTATGCCTCTAAAGTTTGCGGATGAAGAAGCTGGGAGGGGTTACAAGCACCTTTGACGACAGGATTAGAATCAAAATAACCTCGACAAATTGGAGAATTGGTCTGAAATCAACAAGATGAAATTCAATAAAAACAAAGTACAAAGTACTTCACTTAGGAAGTCAAATGTGCAGCTACAAAATGGGGAATTACTGAGTAGATGATAGTGCTGTTAAAAAGAATCTAGGTGTTATAGTGGATCTCAAAATTGAATGAGTCAATAGTGTGATGCAGTTGTGAAAAAGGTTAACATTCTGGGGTGTACAACAGAATTGTATGTAAGACATAGAAGGTAATAGTTCCGTTCTATTTGGCCCTGGTGAGGCCTCAGTTGGAGTACTGCGTACAATTCCGGGCACTACCCTTTGGACTTGCTCCAATTCGTCCATACCTTTCCAAAAGTGGAGTGCCAAAAATGATAAAAGGTTTAGAAAATGTGACCTGTGAAGAAAAGATTAAGAAAAAAAAAGGCTGTTTTTTAACCTGAACATGGTTGGTGCATGAACAGCTGGCTGGGGAAGGCTAGTCCCCCAGAACCCCTTTCTGCCTGAGGCCCCGCCCCTTCCGTGACTTCCTGCCAGAACACCCCCCCCCCCCCGCCCCAGCCACTGGCCCCTGCCCTGGCTAGTGCCGCCAGCCCCAGAAGGGCGGGTGGCGTGGCCGGAGCTGGGGCCACCCCACAGGGAGACTGGAGCTGCATCTAGCAGGAAGGGCAAGCCTAGGGGCAGAGCATGGGTGGGGCTACGCCTGGCTGTTTGGGGAAGTATGGCCTCTTCCAGCCTAAGATACCCACCACCCATAATCTTGAGAAAACAAGACAGAGGGGACCGAATAACAGTCCTCAGATATGTTAAGGGCTGTTTGAAGGAGGACTGATCAATTGTCCCCACTATCCACTGAAGGTAGGACAAGAAATAATAGGCTTAGTCTGCAAAGAGATTTAGGTTAGATATTAGGAAAAACTTTCTACAATGGTAGGTAAGCTCTAGAATAGGCTCACAAGAGAGGCTATGGGTATGTCTACATTACTTGCCAGATCGGTGGGCAGCGATCAATCCGGCAGGGGTCGATTTACCACATCTCAACTAGATGTGGTAAGTCGACCCCCACACGCTCTCCCCATCAACTCACGTACTCCACTGCCACGAGAGGCGCAGGTGGAGTCAACAGGGAAGCAGCAGCAGTCGACTCACCACGTGAAGACACCATGGTAAGTAAGTCTACTTCAGCTAGATTATTCATGTAGCTGAAGTTGTGTAACTCAGATCGATCCCCCTAGTGCATACCAGGCCTATGAAATCCTTATCATTGGGGTTTAAGAACAGGTTACAGAAACTGTCAGGGATGGTCTATGTTTACCTGTATAAGGAATAGTGATAAACAAACCGTTTTCATGTATCCTGAAATGGGAAAGAGTTCTCCCTCTCTCAGAGCTCCATCAGTATTTCAAATACTGTGTATGAAATATATATTTGTGAGCACTTTCATAGTACTTACCACTGCAGTAACTGAAAAAATCTCACAGGAGTAAAGATACATAATTTAATTCAAGTGGTAAAACTCCTATGGACTTCAACGAGAACAGAATTGGGCCAACACTGAGTGTTTTGAAATGTGCTTTTAGTCATATCCTGGAGCAGCTATAGGAAAGTTTGAGTTTTTGGAGTTTGATTTTTAATCTTTTATTAAAAGGTTATAGATTCATTGAATTTAAGGAGAATGCCATGAAGAATAAATAGAAGCTTATAAAGTATCATAACAATAATGCCACACAAAACACAAAAAGTGAAACATGATTTCCATGTTTGTATTTAAGTGCAGATTTAGTGAGTCAAATACATTCTTGGTATAATTCCACTGAAGCCAAGGGAGTTACATCAGTGATATTTCTGTCCCACTCTTATCCTTATAGAGAGAGAGCACGAGCTAGAGTCCTGGAATTAAATCCTATCACTGAGAGTTTTGCATAAAATGCATGCCCAAAATTTGTCCTCAGAAACTTTGTGTGCACACACACCTGGGATGTGAGCATGGAGGTACCTGTTACAATTCATCTGCTCTGTCAATTTTTTTTTTTTGGGGGGGGGACTGGCAGAATATTTGCCTGGTCACATAAGAGGAAGGTGGAGTAAAGTTAACGGCTTGGTGGTACATGCTTGCAACAAGAGCTCAAAGTCTGATAACAAAATGGATTTCTTTAATAAGACCCCTATTCAGGGGAACATGATTCAGGATCTTAAGGAGAGGAGAAAAAGGGACCTTCCCCTTGAGCAGCCTGTGTCATTTGAGTCCCACTCATGTCAAGTCAATGTCCACAAACCAAACAAGCCTACCACCTAGCGTGTGTTATCACAGTATAGTCAAACACAGAAGCTGGGCTTTTAAACACTCTTGCAGCCAACAATTTGTAGCTGACAGCTACGTTTGTGGCAGGAGATATTAAAGAATATATAAGAGGCATTTAGACTTGTAAACCTTGACAGTGTCTGATCTGTATCCAGAGAATTTTATAAGAGTTACTATCAGCTTGAATTTTTTTTAAAATACATTATAAACATATAATTGTATGCTCCAATTGTATATTCTGATAATTTTTAAAAATTCATTTAAAAAATTGTATAAGGGTTTTTCCTGCACTCATGTTGCTATTTATCAGGGTCTTTTATACAGCTAAAGGCCAGAAGGCACCATCATCTAGTCTGACCTCCTGTTTTCACAGTCAATTACATGTCACCCAGATACCCTATAATGAGCCCACTGACTTTAGTTGGACCAAAGTATTTCAGTCCTCAGAAAAGCTAAACTGTTGTGTGCAACAGGCAGACAACAGAAGACACCACATTTCTCTTGAACTTTTTATGCATGTGCGTAACGCAAATGGAGTCAAAGTTAAGCATATGCAGAATCAGAGTCTGACTATGCAGGGAAAATAGGATGTGACCAGACACAAAATGCTATCAAATGCCTCAAGCAAGCAGACTTTAAACATAATTTTTGCTAACTTTTCAGTAGTAGTAATCTTAGATGTTACTTTCAGGTCTAACATTTTAAAATATAAATCTCCCCTCCCCATTGCTGGTCTCTACCACAGAGATAGCTAGATTTCACTAGGGCTTTGAGAGCCTGTGACAGGGAAAAGTCCTGCCCATCTTCTACTCAGTCTACACAGACTGTTTGAAGACCGTCATTTGTTAACCACCACCACAGTTTATATACATTGCCATTTCCACCATACATCTCATTTATAGCACCAGTTTCTCCTCTCAATAGAGAGAGGAGGAAAGATCTCTCCACTCAGAGATTCTTTTTGTTTCTGGCTCCACAAGCCTGCCTCTCCCCTAGCACTTCTTTCCTATGCCTTGTTTTACCCTCTGCATTAATGGGATAATCGGCTCTTTAGTCCTTACTAGCCCATTCTAATCCACTAGATTGGAAAGAGTCAGGTATGGGGGAAGAATGGGGAATTAATTGTTTAATTTATCAGAGTGCTGGCTCAGCTACTGGTTCCCAGTGCTCTGCCACAGAGCCTTCAAAATGGGTGGTGTTATATCAATGTAAACTATTATTATACTAAGCAATGCTGAAATACATCATTGCATAAGTTCTCAGGCATGGCTGTTAGGAGGAAGACAAAAGAGAAAAGATTAAACAATAACTTTGTTGCAGAACCTGTATTACAGTTGGAGGAAGGAGACTTTTAAAAATGAAAAAGTAACCTCTTTGAGGCTGATCTTGTGTATATTGTGATTACGTCAGTATAAAACCCCATTGGCCTCATCCTCAGCTGCACTCAGTATCTGCTGGATGCAGCTGAAGCATCGCATTAGTTTGTAGCTCCCTGAGCTTAGGACCTGATTTAGCCCCTGCTATATTTTTAAAGTAGCTTAGACATTGCTCTAAATTACACAACTGGCTGTGGCACCCCCAAAGGGCCAGCCACAAGTTGCCAGAGTGCAGCATATTCTAGGCATGTCTCCCTGTCCCCCCACCACAGCCCTTATACTGGCAGCTGCAGAGGACACAGGCCATACCAGGGGAATCCCCAAGTAGAGTGAGCTAGATGCTCACCAGCCCCTTTGCTGGACAGAAACAGCACAAGATCAGAGCTAGTCTGAGACTACTGACTTCAGAGTCACTTCTAATTGGCTGATTCAGCAGAGATCAAAATCATGCCCTTTATCACTATTCAGTTATTGTTCTCATGTTTCAATTTATTCTGTTAAAGATTGTGTTGTCTTTTTATCCCAGCACAGTGAGAAGCAGGAAATTATGTTACATGACCAGGAGCTCTGATAAAGATTTGTATTTTGTACAACTTCTGGTAGAAATAACTTATGAGGGTTCTTATACAAATGCCAGGTTTCAGAGTAGCAGCTGTGTTAGTCTGTATCCACAAAAAGAAAAGGAGTACTTGTGGCACCTTAGAGACTAACAAATTTGAGCATAAGCTTTTGTGAGCTTATGCTCAGACTAACAAATTTATTTAAGGTGCCACAAGTACTTCTTTTCTTTATACAAAAGGGTTTACTTTAATCAGTTCACATGGAGGAACTTTTCCTAGGCCGATACAAACTTTGATTTCTTAGGTTAATCACTTTTGGCCAGATTCTGTTATTAGTAACATTGATCTATAACTAACTTGACTAACATATGCGTAAGATTACACTGCTCTATACAATTAAACTCAATTCTAAATATAAAAGCCACTTTATTTTTAAATTCTGAGCAAGATAGTTGATCAGGTATTGAGAGAGTGTAGATACATTCAGAATATTAGCTTTCCTGGACACTGAAAAACATCTAAGCTTTATGGGCCAGATTCTGCTATATTGCACTGGTGTAAATCCAGAGTAATTGCATAGATGCTAACATAGTTATCCAGATTTAAATCAATCTGGGGTAGGCTCTGATTTGTGCTCCTCACCTTTAATGGGATTCAGTTACATAACTTATTTTCAGTTCTTAAACTTCAAGATCAAACTGATTATGCTTTATATCAGCAAGAAACAGCATTTATGGTTGTCACTCCTGTTTTTGTGACTAGTGGGCTGGAAAAAGAATAGCATAGGACTACAGGTGGCTAAGAGCTCATGTTTCAGTTTTTATTTGGATTGCCACATACAGTGTGCCCTGGAGGAATATACTACACTAAGAAAAATTGGATAAGGTAAAGACAAAGATATCAAATCTGAATCTCACATCTATTCGAGCAGTTTTAAATTTGGTCTATTGGCACAAGGCTGCCCTAAGCCTAGCAGATCCAGCAGGGGGCGGGATTCCCTCTACATAGGGAAATCCTCCACTGGGGTAGAGCTGCCATAAAGGGTCCTACATTGCCCTGCTTCTCCCACCCCCACCCCAGTGCTAGTATGGCCAAGGGAAAGAACTGTAGGCAGGGTATCCCTATGATCAGCAGTCCCTGAAGACTCTTAGAGTGGAGCACCCATGGGGAAAAATTAGAGTATTGAGTAAAAAAGGGAAGAAAAGCTCCAATGAGGCTTTAGAAGAAAGTCAGTAAATAAACTGCTTGATTAATGTGAAATTCAGCCACTTTAGACAAGAATTGTGTGAAGTCAAAGAAAAACCTGGTCCCTAAAAAAAAAAAATTTATAGGGAAGCTCTGATACTAAAGCTTGCAGATCCCCTATTCTCCTGGCCAAGGTGACAACAACCATGAAAGCCACTTTCATAGAAGGTGTAACAGAGAACAAGGTGCTAGTGACTCAAAGGGGCAACTCATCAACTTTGCTAGAACTAAGTTTAAATCCACTGTGGAAGCAGGCTATGACCCTATGGGTATAATCCGAGCAGACCCTTTAGCAATCTGATGGGCATAGGGTTGGAAAAAATTGATTGGTTATCCACAGGAGGGTGGAAAGCAGCCAAATGGACTTTGATGGAACTAAGAGCAAACCTTGTTGTTTCAGAAACAAAAGATAGTCCAAGATACAGCAAATTGGAGTTTGAGCTGGGGAGACCTCTTTATAATGGATCAAATGGAGAAGATCTTCCATTTAGCAAGGTAATTAGATCTACTTGAAGGCTTCCTACTTAGCAGCACTTCCTGCACTCCCTTAAAGCAAACATTTTCCCAGGTTGTTGCCATGAAGCATCCATGCTGTCAGGTGGAGGTCCCGAAAGCTGGGATGAAGAAGGTGGCCATGGTCCTTGGATATCACTGCAACATCTCTTGGGAATAGCAGCAGAGGTCTGACTGATTGGTTTTTGACTCCACTAACCCCTGTGTGGATAGGGCCATGCTGGGGCTATTAGAATAAGGTGAGTGGAATCTTGTTTGACTTTGGGAAGGAGCAGAACTGGAGGGAAAGCATACAGCAAGCCTTTTGATCAGGCTAGGAGGAAAGTGTCTGTCTGTGAACCTAGGCGGTTATCTGCTTGGGAACAAAAAGGATGACATTTTTTGTTTGGTTTTGTTGCAAACAGGTTTATTTGGGGAGTCCCCCACTACTAGAAAATGGACCTGGACACATCTGTCTGAAGAGATTACTCATGGTGACCTGAAACGACCTGCTCAGGTGGTCTGCCAGAGCGTTTTGCACTCCTAGAAGGTAAGCAGTTTTCAGGTTGATGGAATTGGTGATGCAGAAATTCTAAAGGAGGATTGACTCCTGGCATAAGTGCCCCCGACCCCTGCACACACCCTTGTTTGCTTACCTAGAACATGGCTGCCGTGTTATCAGATTACCAAAAAATTCCACCCTTTGATATGTGGAAAGAACACCATTCAAGCTAAATGGATGGCCCAAAGCACCCTGACATTGATATGGAGACTTAGATCCTGAGAAGACCAAAGGCCCTGAGTCTGAAGGGGACCCGAGTGAGCTCTCCAACCTAGATCTGATGCATCTGTGACTAGAGTGAGTGATTGTTGTGGCGGGGCAAAGGGGGTGCCCTCAAACACATCTGTAGGTTCCACCCCCCAGTCCAGGGAGGAGGAGACCTGAGCAGGTACTTAAACCACCAGGGCTGGCTCGAGCATTTTTGCTGCCCCAAGCAAAACAAAACAAGGCCGCCTGGACTGCTGAAACAAAAAAAAAGGCAGATGGAGTATCACCGAAACACTGCCCCAAGAATGGACGAAATGCCACCCTTTCACAGGGGCCACACCAGGCATGTGCTTCCTTAGCTGGTGCCTGGAGCAGCCCTGTGAACCACCATGTCCTTGTGACGATGGGCTGGTGAGTACACTAAGGCTAGCCCACGCTGTACTTCTGAGGTGTAGCCTGGCATGCTGCACCATATAAGTGCACACCGCTATGTGTCCTGGAAGTTTGAGGCAGTTCCAAAACATAGTGACAGGGTGTGCCTTTAGATCTAGAGCAGTGACCCGCTCGTTTGAATCCTCAGGTCCAGCAGGAAAGCCATAGTCTTTGTAGAGTCCAGGACTAACCCCAATGAATTCTACTCTTTGGGCAGGCATCAGGACAAATTTTTCAGTATTAAGAGCCCCTGTGCGTTGAAAGTGGACTGAATAGAGGCTATGCTGGAGAATACCTGAAACTTGGACCGGCCTCTCACTAGACAGTCATGCAGGTAAGGGAACAGACTTCTGACCTTTTGCAGGAATGCCACTACTACAACCATGCATTTCATGAATACGCAAGGGGCTGCTGATAGGCCAAAAGGCAGTACTGCAAATTGGTAAAGGGATCCATTGACTATGAATCTGAGAAATTTTCTGTGGTTCTGGTGAACAGCCACATGAAAATAAGACTTCTTCTTGTGCTGGTGGGTGCTTGGGTCCCCCTCCCCCCCCCCCCCCCGACTCCACCCCTACTCCCCCATTCCAACCCCTTCCCTAAAGTCCCCACCCCAACTCCACCCCCTCCCTGCCCCCTATTAAACTCCTTCCCCAAATCCCCGCCTATTCCCTGCCTCCTCCCCTGAGCGTGCCACATTCCAGCTCCTCCCCACTACCTCCCAGAGCTTGCTACAGCTGTTTGGTGGCAACAAGCACTGGGGAGGGAGGGAAGAGTGGAGACATGGTGCGCTGGGAGGAGGCAGAGGTGAGGCAGGGGTAGCTTGGCTGCCGGTAGGTGCAGAGCAGCCACTAATTTTTCCCTGTAGTTGCTCCAGCCCCAGAGCACCCATGGAGTCGGTGCCTATGAATAAGCATCCCTTAAGTTGAGAGCAGCATACCAGTCCCCAGGATCTGAGAAAAGGAGAGACAATATAGTAACCATCTGGCATTTTGTTTTCTTTAAGAACTTGTTTAAGATCTAAAATACGCCTGAGACCCCTCCCCCTTCTGGATCAGGAAGTAAAAGAAATAAAACCTTTTCCCTCTGAATGACATGGGAACTTCCTGTATGACCCCCATGAGGAGGAGCGACTTGACCTCCTGAAGTAGCACGCTCTCATGAGAGTAGTCCCTTAAGAGAGACAGGGAAGGGGGTGTAAATTGGGGATAGAAATAAATTGAAGGGGTATGCAAGTTCCACCATGCTTAAGACCCACTGATCCATGGTGATGTGGGTCCAAGCACTTAGAAAGTGGAACGGGTGGTTGGCAAAAATTGGGGTGGGGGAAAGATGGTATTCTGGTAAGTGGTAGACTGCTCTTGACCAACTGGTCAGAATGATAGTTTAGAGGACCCAGTTTGCCTAAAAGAACTGTTAGCTGCACAAGAGATAGGAGGAGGAAGATATTGCTTGTAACCCCTGCCCCTCTTTTTGGGCAGGTTCTGGGAACACAGCAAAAAAGGCTGAAACCATTGGGACTGCTGTGGGCAGAACAGCTTTCTTATTGCTGCTTGTGTATAAATCCCCAGAGATTTAACAATTCAAGGGTGATCCTTAAGACTATGAACCTGCTCATCTAGCTTATTAGAAAAGAGCGAGTGGCCTTCAGATGGGAGTCTTGAATGGTTTATTGCACATCGAGGGGAAGACCTGATGACTACAGCCAAGATGAACACCGCATAGTGATGGCAGAAGTCTTAACTTGAGCCACAGAGTCTGCTGCATCCAGGCATGCTTGCAATGCTGTTTTAGCAATTAATTTGCCCTCCTCCACCACAGCAGCAAATTCTTGTTTGCCTCAACAGGAAGCTTGTCTTTGAACTTCAGGATATTATCCCATAGGCTGAACTCGTATCGACCCACAGAGCTTGCTGCTTCATGATCCTCAGCTGTAAACCTCCTGTGGAATAAAGTTTCCTGCCAAACAAGTCTAGCTTTTTTGCTTCTCTTCTTTTGGGGTAGAGGCCTGATGTCTAAGTCCCTCTTTTTCATTAGCAGCAGCAACTACCAGGAAGTCTGGAAGAAGGTGGTTATACAAGTGCTCAAATCCCTGTGAAGCGACAGAATGTCTTCTCCCCATCCTTTTAGTAGTGGAGACTGACATATCAAGATACAATTCAGACTACTGAGGGGCTGTGTCACTCATGCTCTTCAACCTTGGGTGCCTTTCAATGCCTTGCTGAAGTAGCTCCCACCTGGGCTCCTCATAAACATCCTTCCAGCATGCAAGCCACTCCCTGAGTGTCTCTCTATAATAGAAGCCTGCCAGTTACACTCTGGCTCTCAGCCTTGGTTAACTGCAGAATGACCCCAATGCATTCCCAGTCCTGGATTTTCCCCTGGAAATGTATGTTCTGTACTACCCAGCCCTCTCCTTGAGGATACAAATATATTAAGTGTTATTCCTTAAAGAGAATATGCCATTTTATTACCTTTTAAGGTAATAACCCAGACATTCACTTAAGCACACTGGATTAAACAAGTTTATAACTACAAAAAGATAAATTTAAGAGAGTACAAGATTTTAAATGGGTACAAGTAATGAGTAATAAAAGTCAGGGATGGTTACAAGAAAAATTAAGATAAAATGTTTACTAGTGCCTAACAAACTATGTTAGAGTCAAGAAAAATTTTCTCACCACATGCATCCAGCAACATTCCTGACCTGATGGGGACTACTGACCAAACTCTTCCCCCCCGTCCAATGGCTCTTTTCCTTTGTCTGCCTGTCTCCAGCATCACACCTAAGAAGGGAGGAGATCCCTTGGGGGTGTTTGTCCCCTCTTTTTATAGTTTCAGTCCCCCTCTTGAAAAAGATTTCCAACGGAGAACCAGGAGACAGTATATGTGGAAGGATATTCCCTGCTGGGTTATTTTATCTGTTTGAACTTCCTTTGTTTTCCCTTCTTGCTCGATGACTCTGTTTACTGCTTAAATGATAGTTAAGGGAAACATACACCCCTTCGTTCAAAGCAGACATGTCTTCTGCCTAGGCAAGGTTGTGGCTTTTGGAACACGTGTTAACATATCCTACAAGAATATCTTGTAACTTCACATACAGTGTTGCCACTCATTTTCTCAAGACAATACTGACAAGCAAATTATGACTTTTCAAATGATACTTCACAAGATTATTACAGTAGTGTTCAGGGTATGAATACAGGGGTGTATTCAGTCAGAGGCAGTGAAGATAAAGTTTTCCATAACACTTTGACAGGTTCAAGGGTAGCTCATTAATAGGGAGAGCTATCCTAGAGGATCCTGCAGGGGCTAGAATGTACACAAGCCTGTGTGACCTTTCCTGCATCTCTTCTGGGTTGGATATCCAGAGCTGCAGCCACCCTCCTCAACAAGTCTTGATGAGCTCTGAAATCATCAGGAGGGGGAAAAAAGTAGGCTCAGGCCTGGTCTACATGAGAAAATTAAGTTGGTTTAACTACATCACTCAGGGGAGTGAAATATCCAAACCCTTGAGAGTCATAGTAAAGCCTACCTAAGCCCCAGTGTTGACAGCGCTGCCTATTGGGGAGGTGGATTAATGCGCCAGTGGGAGCAGTGCAGCTGTAGCATTTTAAGTGTAGACAAGCCTTCAGTCACTACTGCATCATCAGGGGAAGAAGAAGAAGAGACTATGAATTGTAGAGGAGGACCCTCCTCTAGTTCCTCCACAGGAGAGTCCTGAGCACGCAGTTTCCTCTGCACTGTAACAGTACTGGTACTGGAGGAGAGAAGACTGAGACCTTGCTGTGGATGCTCCTGGTGTTGAGCTAATGTCAAAAGAGCGGGAAGGGAGCAGAGAGGTTCTAGAACATGGAGGGAAACCCCAAGGGGTCCAAAAGACCCATTGATATGGAGGCAGGACCCAGCTATGTGAAGGGCATTGGTCCTTAGAGTGCTGTGGCCATGGCCGTTATCAACAGTGGGCAGGCATCCCACTGGGGCTTCTGGAAAGGACTGGGTTGAGACACATATGGTCCTACCTCAGGATCTGATGAGGAATCTGCTTCCTCAGACCGGGGGGGGAGCTGACCCCCAACAATACCCTCCATTAAGTCTGGAGCTGGGTGCACCAGCGAGATCATCACTGGCTTCCCTCTAGATGGAGCTATAGAAGCCACTGGTACAGAACAGCGCTCTAGGGCTGGAGCCAGGACTCTGGGAGCATACACTTCCAATCCTGGTACCAGGCAAGATTCCTGGACAGCACGGGAAGCTGGCACTGACTGGTTAAGCAACTCTCTGGTTGCCTCAAAATCCTCAGGTGCAGACAGCACTGAAAAGGGCTCCTGAGTATGAGGTACCAACAGGTGTGCCAGTCCTTCAGTGATTGGTCTCAGACCCTTCTTGGGCTTCCGAATCACTCCTGGCTTACAGACTGTGTCTGAGGGTGTCTTTTGTTTGAGCACACTGAGTCCTGGCCTTTACTCAATGCCTTCACCGTAGACTTCAAAGGTCCCAGTACCGAGTCCTTGGGAGACTTATGTTGTCTCTTTTTAGGGACTGGCAACAAGGATCTGCCTCGGGACCCAGTCAGAACAGGGGGAATGTTCCTAACTTATTTGGACATGCTTGGTACCTGTTCTGAGTGGAAAGGGTCTAATGGCAGGGGAAGTGCAGACTCCATAAGCAGGTGCCCTGTCTTTTCAAATGGGGTTTAAACCTTCTATGAAGGACATTTGTCACTCACATTTGCCTCTCCCAGGCACTTAAGGCAGCTGGGGTTTGGGTTGCTCACTGGCATAGTCTTCTTACATGAGTCCCAGGCCTTGAAGCCAGGAGAATTAGGCGTTAGTCCAGTAATGAGCCCAGTATCCCACCAGGACACACAAACCCAATTCTAGAAAATTACTTATTCTTATATCTAAACACACTACACTAGACTAAGAACTAACTCTACAGCTACTATACACGCTAAACGAGGGAAAACTGGCAGATAAAGACTGGAGCTCTAACAGCTGCACTGGAAGTGAGGGGGGACGAGGGCAGTGCAGCCATTTATAGCTGGATACAGTGGTGTGAGGCACCAGAGGGCATTCACACTGTACTCTGTGGGAGAAAGTTTGACAACGTGCACTGGCCGCACACACCCCTAACATGGAATGGACATGTGCAATCACTTGGAGGAGGAGAACTAGTAAGTCAAGTTAAGAAACTTGTTAGTGCCTCAGCTCATAGGAGCTGACTTCCTCATAGATGCTCGACACCCACTCCACCCCTTCCCCCAAGCTTCCACCTTGCCTCTTCCCACCCCTGCTCATCCCCCTTTCCCCCCCAGCACCTCCTGCATGCCACTGAACAGCAGACAGCAATGCTCAGGAACTGCTGGGAGGGAGCAGGAGAAGTTGATCAGCAGGGCCACTGGCATGCGGGAGGTGCTGGAGGGCAAGGGGGAGGCACTGATCCACAGGGCTGCTGAGCATCCACTATTTTTTCCCTGTGGGTGCTCCAGCCCCAGAGATCCCATGGAGTCAGTGCCTATGCCTCAGCTCATCTACCTTCTGCATGCTACCTATTTCTTTTCCGTCACATTCCTATAAACAGAAGATTTCTCTGTCTAAGCAAAGGCTGCAGAGTAACTGCAACACGCTCCGTGGGCCTGCACTTTCAAAACACTTGGATATTGCAGCTAGTGCAGAATAAAGTGGCCAGCATATTAAGTAGTATATCTTGCAAAGAGCATATCATGGTAGTGCTCCATAATTTGGATTTGCTGTCAATAAATTTCCAGGCATTGGGTTTGACCTTTAAAGTGGTTTGGGACCTCTCTCTCCTTTTGAAACTGAAGCAGATCGGATTATCCAATGTGCTTGAACTATCAGCTCCCTAGTTTGTGTAAGAAGGAAGCAGATGGCAGCAGAGTATTATTGGTGAGGGGTCCTTTTTATTATTCATATTGTGGTAGGACCCAGTCAGGAATCAAAGCTCATAGTGCTAGGTACTGTACATTCTCTTCCTTTCTGGGCTTGCCAAAGCCCACATTTGGTGGCGCTTAGGGCACACTGTAAAACTCACCCCTTTTTCAGGGGTTTCTTAGTGTGTGGTGGGGAGGGAACAGATCTGGCGACGGTGAATATAAATGGAGGCCACTTCAGGTTTTGGTCAGGAGGTTTGCTTTAAAGTTTGATAGGATTATCTACAGAGTTATAGTGATGTGTAGCTTTCATATTCCTAGAGCTTAGGACAGATACCACTGGAAAGAAGGCAGTTTCTATACATCTAAAAATGTGTATTACTTCCAAAGAACTCAGGTGAGTGAATTTGACTAGTTCATCCTTTTTGGTGTGTGAGAGCGCCACAGCATCACCAAACAAATACATGCTGCATGCTATTTTACACGATTATCTCACCTGCCCTTAGAGAGCATGCCCTTCTTCAGTAGAGTCATAGACAACTGGAAACCCTATGGGAACCATATAACTAAATTTGCATGCCTCAACATGGCAAAATCCTTATGCTAAAAATAGGATTTAAAAAAAAAAGGACAACTGGTCCTTCGAAAACAGCTATCTAAAGAAATTATATAGCTGGCCTAGCCTCTACTGGACATATTTTTACATTTAAAGCTTTGCGGGTAAAATATAACATTCCTAGTAGTCTGATTATCAGATATTGACAATTCAGGGAACGTATCCAACCCTCAGTCAATAATTTTAATACTAACCAGGCTCACATATATAAAATGATGTATACAATGCCAATTTGGGCACTTGACTCTTTTAGTCACCTTTGAAAATCCCAGCCTTAATCAGCAGCCCTTCTCACACCCTCAATCCCCTAAAGAAGCAGTCGCTGTTGGTCATCATCAACAAAACTCAGTTAAACCATTTTAAGGGTAAAAAATGATTTGGGAAATGCTTGCTGTCATTTCCCTCCCCCCACTCCCAAATCATCTAGTGGGCAGAGAAAAGTTTGGAAGAATATTCACAGTACATATACATCAGTGTCTGTCAGTCAGTCTTGTTATTGCTTGCTTCTCAAAGCAGCATAGACAGTAGTTAAAATACTGAAACAGGGCTATTGCTGATGTGTCAGGCAGCATAAGGAACACTTGCTAATACACATCTTAATTGCTCCATCACTTATTTATTATAAAATAAAGTTATAGTCATTCCTCCAAACAAGTCTGTCATACAATTCACTCACCCATAGTGGCACCTCCTGCTGGCCATCCTCAAAATTAGCTCCACCAGGCTTGTACTTTCCCTGTGGTGGTGTCTTCCCCTATCTTGTCTCACTCTGCAGCCTTATTCACTCTCAGATCTACAATCTCTTCTTTGTGGCTTGGTCCTCTAGCCAGGTCACCTAGGTCCTCCCCTTCCAGTAACTTCAAAGTCCTTCCAGACCCACTGGCTAGCACTGCCAATACCTTTGCCATTTGCCAGTGGCTGGCAGGGGAACCCAGGCCTTCCCTCTATGCTGGGTAACAGGTTCTGGCCCAGGGATCCTATAACAAGCAGCCATGGTCCCTGTGCAATCTTACCTCTTACTGCTGTTTCCCTAGGCTTCTATACATCACTAGCTCCCACGCTCTCTGGGTTTGGGAGAGTCTAACTCCTTCCACTCAGGTAGCAACTGCAGCTTTTCCCAGCAGCAGCCTATGTCTACAGCCAGACAAGTCTGGCTTTATAAAGGACCCACCTGCTCCTGCACTGCTGAACCTGTTTTTAATTATCTGCCTCCAGCCTAAAGCGGCCCTGCTTGCAGCCTAATTA
The DNA here is from genome assembly GCF_965140235.1 of Caretta caretta. Lineage (NCBI taxonomy): Eukaryota > Metazoa > Chordata > Testudines > Cheloniidae > Caretta > Caretta caretta. The sequence continues at coordinate 93,070,454 of NC_134210.1, read as the reverse complement.
GCTGATTGGTCCCACCTGGCCTCATCCAGCTCTTGCTGGGCTAGTGTGGGGAGTCCATCCCATCACAAAGTCATAAAAACCTAAAACAAAATAATTATCCTTTTCCTTTAAGGCCCAAACATACTTACAACAGGGCTCCCCTGGGTTAAATTCCACAATAAGTATCTAAATTGGGGCTCTTTTCAGTCAAACCTCACAGGTAGACAGGAAAGCCCTGATTCTCTTCTCATTTCCAGGCTTCTCTCTTGCAACACATTCCTTTTGGGTCTATATGCCCCTACACATCAACTCAAAGCGGCACCAGACAAAGCAGCCGGAACAACAAATGCAAAACTTGCAGACATATCTCACTGTTACAATGATCAGCACCCTCCACAACACACATTTCAAGATCCATGAATCCTACCCTGCCTATCACAACTGGTGGTGTGCCTCATCCAGTGCCAATAACAACTATGTGGGTGAAACCAGCCAATCACTATGCTCTCAAATGAACTCACACAGGAAAATGATAAAAGACAAAATCACCCTATCACCTGTGAGTGAACACTTTTCACAAAGTGGTCACCTCATATCTGACTTATCAGTCCTCATCCTCAAAGGAAACCTGCATAACACTTTCAAAAGACAAGCCTTGGAGCTTAAATTCCTAACTTTGCTAGACACTAAAAATCACGGTCCTAATAAAGACACTCGATTTATGGTTTATTACAACAATCTGTAACCCCTAACCCCCCTTTTTATCCTATGAGCCCCTTCATCTTGAATGATGCCTTAGAATATGTGCTTAGAATACTTATGGTAAACTATCTGTTCACCTTCGTATTTAGCTGTTTGTGACATTCTATACCTTGGGGGAGTGTGCTGTAACCCCCATATTCCTCATTTTCATATAATCGTGATCTTACAGATAAAACATGCCTTGTAAGGTATCAGGAGAAAGGTTATGATCTGCTGAAAGTCATTTCTCTATCCATATAGAATCATAGAATCATAGAATATCAGGGTTGGAAGGGACCCCAGAAGGTCATCTAGTCCAACCCCCTGCTCGAAGCAGGACCAATTCCCAGTTAAATCATCCCAGCCAGGGCTTTGTCAAGCCTGACCTTAAAAACCTCTAAGGAAGGAGATTCTACCACCTCCCTAGGTAACGCATTCCAGTGTTTCACCACCCTCATAGTGAAAAAGTTTTTCCTAATATCCAATCTAAACCTCCCCCACTGCAACTTGAGACCATTACTCCTCATTCTGTCATCTGCTACCATTGAGAACAGTCTAGAGCCATCCTCTTTGGAACCCCCTTTCAGGTAGTTGAAAGCAGCTATCAAATCCCCCCTCATTCTTCTCTTCTGCAGACTAAACAATCCCAGCTCCCTCAGCCTCTCCTCATAAATCATGTGTTCTAGACCCTAATCATTTTTGTTGCCCTTCGCTGGACTCTCTCCAATTTATCCACATCCTTCTTGTAGTGTGGGGCCCAAAACTGGACACAGTACTCCAGATGAGGCCTCACCAATGTCGAATAGAGGGGAACGATCACGTCCCTCGATCTGCTCGCTATGCCCCTACTTATACATCCCAAAATGCCATTGGCCTTCTTGGCAACAAGGGCACACTGCTGACTCATATCCAGCTTCTCGTCCACTGTCACCCCTAGGTCCTTTTCCGCAGAACTGCTGCCTAGCCATTCGGCCCCTAGTCTGTAGCGGTGCATTGGATTCTTCCGTCCTAAGTGCAGGACCCTGCACTTATCCTTATTGAACCTCATCAGATTTCTTTTGGCCCAATCCTCCAATTTGTCTAGGTCCTTCTGTATCCTATCCCTCCCCTCCAGCGTATCTACCACTCCTCCCAGTTTAGTATCATCCGCAAATTTGCTGAGAGTGCAATCTACACCATCCTCCAGATCATTTATGAAGATATTGAACAAAACCGGCCCCAGGACCGACCCCTGGGGGCCCTGGGGCACTCCACTTGACACCGGCTGCCAACTAGACATGGAGCCATTGATCACTACCCGTTGAGCCCGACAATCTAGCCAGCTTTCTACCCACCTTGTAGTGCATTCATCCAGCCCATACTTCCTTAACTTGCTGACAAGAATACTGTGGGAGACCGTGTCAAAAGCTTTGCTAAAGTCAAGAAACAATACATCCACTGCTTTCCCTTCATCCACAGAACCAGTAATCTCATCATAGAAGGCGATTAGATTGGTCAGGCATGACCTTCCCTTGGTGAATCCATGCTGGCTGTTCCTGATCACTTTCCCCTCATGCAAGTGCTTCAGGATTGATTCTTTGAGGACCTGCTCCATGATTTTTCCAGGGACTGAGGTAAGGCTGACTGGCCTGTAGTTCCCAGGATCCTCCTTCTTCCCTTTTTTAAAGATTGGCACTACATTAGCCTTTTTCCAGTCATCTGGGACTTCCCCCGTTCACTACGAGTTTTCAAAGATAATGGCCAATGGCTCTGCAATCACAGCCGCCAATTCCTTCAGCACTCTCGGATGCAACTCATCCGGCCCCATGGACTTGTGCACGTCCAGCTTTTCTAAATAGTCCCTAACCACCTCTATCTCCACAGAGGGCTGGCCATCTCTTCCCCATTTTGTGATGCCCAGCGCAGCAGTCTGGGAGCTGACCTTGTTAGTGAAGACAGAGGCAAAAAAAGCATTGAGTACATTAGCTTTTTCCACATCCTCTGTCACTAGGTTGCCTCCCTCATTCAGTAAGGGGCCCACACTTTCCTTGGCTTTCTTCTTGTTGCCAACATACCTGAAGAAACCCTTCTTGTTACTCTTGACATCTCTTGCTAGCTGCAGCTCCAGGTGCGATTTGGCCCTCCTGATATCATTCCTACATGCCAGAGCAATATTTTTATACTCTTCCCTGGTCATATGTCCAACCTTCCACTTCTTGTAAGCTTCTTTTTTATGTTTAAGATCCGCTAGGATTTCACCATTAAGCCAAGCTGGTCGCCTGCCATATTTACTATTCTTTCGACACATTGGGATGGTTTGTCCCTGAAACCTCAACAGGGATTCCTTGAAATACAGCCAGCTCTCCTGGACTCCTTTCCCCTTCATGTTAGTCCCCCAGGGGATCCTGGCCATCCGTTCCCTGAGGGAGTCGAAGTCTGCTTTCCTGAAGTCCAGGGTCCGTATCCTGCTGCTTACCTTTCTTCCCTGCGTCAGGATCCTGAACTCAACCAACTCATGGTCACTGCCTCCCAGATTCCCATCCACTTTTGCTTCCCCCACTAATTCTACCCGGTTTGTGAGCAGCAGGTCAAGAAAAGCGCCCCCCCTAGTTGGCTCCTCTAGCACTTGCGCCAGGAAATTGTCCCCTACGCTTTCCAAAAACTTCCTGGATTGTCTATGCACTGCTGTATTGCTCTCCCAGCAGATATCAGGAAAATTAAAGTCACCCATGAGAATCAGGGCATGCGATCTAGTAGCTTCCGTGAGCTGCCGGAAGAAAGCCTCATCTACCTCATCCCCCTGGTCCGGTGGTCTATAGCAGACTCCCACTACTACATCACTCTTGTTGCACACACTTCTAAACTTAATCCAGAGACACTCAGGTTTTTCTACAGTTTCGTACCGGAGCTCTGAGCAGTCATACTGCTCCCTTACATACAGTGCTACTCCCCCACCTTTTCTGCCCTGCCTGTCCTTCCTGAACAGTTTATAACCATCCATGACAGTACTCCAGTCATGTGAGTTATCCCACCAAGTCTCTGTTATTCCAATCACATCATAGTTCCTTGACATCACCAGGACCTCCAGTTCTCCCTGCTTGTTTCCAAGGCTTTGTGCATTCGTATATAAGCACTTGAGATAACCTGTTGATCGCCCCTCATTCCCAGTATGAGGCAGGAGCCCTCCCCTCACAGACATTCCTGCCTGTGCTTCCTCCCGGTATCCCGCTTTCCCACTTACCTCAGGGCTTTGGTCTCCTTCCCCCGGTGAACCTAGTTTAAAGCCCTCCTCACTAGGTTAGCCAGCCTGCTGGCAAAGATGCTCTTCCCTCTCTTCGTAAGATGGAGCCTGTCTCTGCCCAGCACTCCTCCTTCATGGAACACCATCCCATGGTCAAAGAATCCAAAGCCTTCTCTCCGATACCACCTGCGTAGCCATTCGTTGACTTCGACGATTCGACGGCCCCTACCCAGGCCTTTTCCTTCCACGGGAAGGACGGACGAGAACACCACTTGCGCCTCGAACTCCTTTATCCTTCTTCCCAGGGATATATGTGTATCATTAATGCATATGAAGTTATGAGAATTGTGTACTACGGTTGTCACTAAAACATGCTGTAAGTTGGGGGAATCAGCCAGATATTAGCTCCCCAGAGGCAACAGCAAGGAAAGTAACCAACGCCCAGGTGGGAGGCAAACAACCCATCAACAGCCATTGTCCAGCAAGGGAGCTACAATGCAATGACTCATCTGCATGAGGCCACAGCAGGGGAATTGCTCATCCTTGCTTGGAGAGACTCAGTGATGCTCACCTGACACTGAAGTGGGGGGCAAATCCAAGGGGAAGGAAAGGTCATGATAAAAGGAAGAGACATTTGCCATATTCTTCCACCTACATCTACAGACATCACCACCAAGCAACTGAAGCACTGATTAAAGGAGAGAGCCTGGCTGAAGAGTAACCAGCCAGCCTGTGGTGAGAGCATCTAAGTTTGTAAGGGCACTGAAAGTGTTAAGATCAGCTTAAAATGCATTTTGTTTTTATTTCATTTGACCAAATCTGACTTCTTATGCTTTGACTTATAATCACTTAAAATCTATCTTTATAGTTAATAAATCTGTTTGTTTATTCTACCTGAAGCAGTGTGTTTGGTTTGAAGTGTGTCAGAGGCTCCCCTTTGGAGTACAAGCCTGGTACATATCAAGTTCTTTGTTAAATTGACAAACTCATATAAACTTGCAGCATCCAGTGGGCATAACTGGACACTGCAAGACGGAGGTTCCTTGGGTTGTGTCTGGGACCGGAGATATTGGCTAGTGTCATTCGCTTGCAAGTAGCTGGGAGCAGCTTACATGTCAGACGCTGTGTGTGAACAGCCCAGGAGTGGGGTTTCTCACAGCAGAGCAGAGTAAGGCTGGCTCCCAGAGTCAGGGATTGGAGTGGCCTAGCAGATCACCAGTCCGGATGACACCAGAGGGGAACGTCACACTGACACTCTGAGTACCTTTCCCAGACCTGAATAAGAAGTCTGTGTCGCTTGAAATCTTCTCTCTCTTATTAACCAACTTCTGTTGATTAAAGATATTACTTCACCCACCTTGTCTCTCAAGGAATCATTTGTCTGTTATGAATGATGCTATCACTTTCAAGGAAAATGTTATTGTTGTTTTGTTGTTTGTTTCACAGTAGCAAAACTGGAGCTGGACTCAAAGCCCCCTTCCCTCTCCCTAGGCCTAATTATTTTGCATAGATATATCCTGTAAACAGCAGCTAGATCTAAGAGTTAAGTCAGAAAATATGTTGGATCATATTAAAGAAGTTCTGTATTAAAATCACAAATGACTTTGATTCCCCATTGTTTAAATTCCAGGGTATTATTAATTAAGAGGTCTCTTGGTTTTTGGTACTGTTTCTCTCCCTCTATGTGTGAAACTTGCAAGCTGCTAATTGTGTTAGTAGGTGCTAAGTCAGAGTCTGTTCTCAAAGCAATTCTTTGTAACAACAACTACTCACACAGAGAGAGACTCAAAGCAATACTCTGTAACAATAGAAACAGCATCCAGAGACTCCCTGCCCTTTTGTTGTATTCAACTCGCTTTGTTAACAATTGTGATTAAAATAGAGATGGAGGATGTTTGTGGATGGATGGTTGGTGTGGATAATAACTGAATGATCAGGGAGGTGCCAACCTAAGAATCCAGTGTCCATCGGCTGAAGAAGGCATCAAGTGGAAATAACCAGAGGACCCTCGGAGGGCAGACTGGAATCCACGCAACAGCCTCAAGAATGGGAGAACCAAAGAACAAGATAACATCTGGCAGCACGGAGCCGTCAGGAATGTGCCATCTGCTGATTGATTCAGCAACAGCATGATGAATCAATTCCCACAGACTGGCATAGGAAGAAATTCCAATAAAAATGGACTCTAGAAAGTGAGAACTTTGGGGTCTGATTCTGCAAACCAACTTCCAGGAGCATCAGATGTGCATCTGACAAGGCCCTGCTCCCTCCTCATGTCCAGGCAACCTGGCCAGTGGCCTGGCATGAGCAATTCTAAGGCTGGTAACTATGATAACAACCTTGTAGAACCTGTGTGTGTGTGTGTGAATAAATATGAGATTGAATGGAATGTTATAGCTATAACTAACTGCTTACCATGCTTCTTTCTGTATTCACAATAAATGTGGTATTTTGCCTTTTCCCCTTTAATAAGATCCTGCTGGTTTTTATTTTATTGGTATAACAACACTGACGCCCCAAATCCTGCAAGTGGCTTCATGCAGGCAGACTCCTGTAATGTAATTGTGGCTCTGTGTAGGTACAGAGATCTGCTCACAAGAGGCCAGTTGCGGGATCAAGGGCTTAAGGCTTACCATTGGTACGCTCAGCTGCTTTAAAAACAAAAAACATCCTGCATCACAATTAACTATAAACACTTCTCCAAGATCTAATTGCCTACACATTAAACCAAACAGAATTGTAGGACTCCAAAAGGATTAGCTGGCAATTTCTAATGTTATAACAGCCACTATCTCCACATTCAAACCACTCTAAGACATTTATATGAAGCCTGTCAAAGTTAATTTTGAGTGACAGGTTTGAGATATATCTAAGAGATATCCAGCACTATTTTGAGTTTTGACCAATCACCTGGCCATCCACACATTGTGTGTATAAATGTGTATTTGTCTACTTCAGAGGTCATCAGCTCCTATGAACATAATAGACTCACATATGTGTTTCATATAGGGAAAGGCATACGCCATTTATAGGATTATCACCCTTTTGAATTTGCCATTTAAAGAGCAAGCGTCACAAGCCAGGGACCTCTATATTTTATACATAGGCTTGGAAGGATTAGAATTTTAATGTGGGCAAATGTCAATTTCACCAGACCAACAAACTGATAATCAAAATTGAAAGTGAAGCAAAGTGAGAAAAATGTTGCTTGAGAACTTATTAGAGTTTGATGTAAAGGTATTTATTTTGTTGTGAGGTTGCCAATTTGTGTTTTAACAGTTATAAAGCTTTAACTTATTGAATCTCAACAACCACTGTAATTAAATAATTGTCTGATCCCCACCCATAATTTCCTGCTATTGTAAAATTTTAAATTGACTAAAATGGAAAAAATACTTAAAAATAAACACGGCTGTTAGCTGTCAAAATGATAAAATAAACATTGACTTCCGCCAAGCCTATTTACAAGCATCAAATACAAGCAACAACTCAGGCCTGAAGGACCCTTGGAGGCAGAAGCCCAAACAGAAATTCCCCTGTGAAAAAAAAAAAGTAATAGCACATTTTTTTTTAAGTATATCAGACACAGGAAGCCTGCTAAACAACCAGTGGGGCCACTGGACGATTGAGGTGCTAAAGGAGCACTCAAGGATGAGAAGGCCATTGCGGAGAAACTAAATGAATTCTTTGCATTGGTCTTCACAGATGAGAATGTGGCAGATTTCCAAACCTAAGCCATTCTTTTTAGGTGACAGAGCTGAGGAACTGTCCCAGACTGAGGTATCATTAGAGGAGGTTTTGGAACAAACTGATCAATTAAACAGCAATAAGTCACCAGGATCAGATGGTATTCACCCAAGAGTTCTGAAGGAACTCAAATGTGAAATTGCAGAACTACTAACTGTAGTCTGTAACATATCATTTAAATTAGCTTCTGTACCAGATGACTGGAGAATAGCTAATGTGACGCCAATTTTTAAAAAGGGCTACAGAGGTGATCCCGGCAATTATAGGCCTGTAAACTTGACTTCAGTATCAGGCAAACTGGTTGAAATTATAATAAAGAACAATATTGTCAGACATATAGCTAAACATAATTTGTTGAGGAAGAGTCAACATGGTTTTAGTAAAGGGAAATCATGCCTCCTCAATCTACTAGAATTCTTTGAGGGGGTCAACAAGCATATGGACAAGGGGGATCCAGTGGATATAGTGTACTTAGATTTTCAGAAAGCCTTTGACAAGTTCCCTCACCAAAGGCTCTTACGTAAAGTAAGCTGCCACCGGATAAGAGGGAAGTATTTTTCACACAATGCACGGTCAACCTGTAGAACTCCTTGCCAGAGGATTTTATGAAGGCCAAGACCATAACAAGGGTTAAATAAAGAACTAGGTAAATTCATGGAGGAAAGATCCATCAATGGCTATTAGCCAGGATGGGCAGGGATGATGTCCCTAGCCTCTGTTTGCCAGAAGATGGGAATGGTCAACAGAAGATGGATCACTTGATGTTGACCTGTTCTGCTATCTGGCTCTGGCACTGGCCACTGTCACAAGACAGGAGACGGAGCTAGAGGGACCCTTGGTCTGACGCAGTAGGGCCGTTCTTATGTTCTTAGGGCAGGAAAAGGGAGGGAAGGGAAGCCTGTGCACCCTGCAAGCTAGCCTGGCCCCACGCTCGCACGGAGCAGCACCGCACAAACCTCCTCGGCAGAGAAAGGCCGCTGTGCCTTTCCAGGGGCAGAGCCGGAGGCGCGGCAGGGAGGAGGGGCGGGGCGGGGCGGGGCAGAGCAGAGAGACCGAGGAGGCGGGAAGGCGGCAGGGGCTGGCCACAGAGAAGGAGCAGGCAGGGCGAGAGGCTGCTGCGGCTGAGCTCGGCATGGTGCTGCTGGTGGTGATGGGAGTGAGCGGCTCGGGGAAGTAGGTGCTTTCGCCTCCCTGGGAACGTGCGCGGACCGCCCCAGGCACCGGAACCCGCCGCGGGGGAAGCTCCTCGCCTGGACGGCTCCTTCCGGGTCTCTCCTTGCGGCCGGGCGGTGGGCGGGCTCGGCTCCCCCGCGTGTCTGTCCCCGGCCACGCGGCTGGCGCGCTGCCCCGCGCTTGTCCTGAGGAAAGCGGGTGGCGGCAGCTGCCCCAGTGCGGAGTCTCAGCCTGCACCCTCCCTGGGCCTTCAGGCTGCAGCTCCCGGGCTCCCAGCATTGCCCTGGCTGAGAGGAAATTAGCTGTGAAGTAACCAGGACAGGAGAGCGGTGCCTTTGCCCCTCAGCACCCCGCGTCTTTTCAAGGGGGAAGGGGATTTCCTCCTGGCTGTAAAGGGGAAAAGTCTTCTGAAACCTGCGCTGTCGCAGGGGCTTTGGGACAACAACGGAAGACTTAACCCAAAGGCTGCTCTGTGGCCCATAGCACTTGCCTGCGCTGTGGTCCATCTCCTGCAAGGGCACTTTTCAGTAGTTGGTGGGTTTTCATTCTTCGGGGGGGGGGAACACAAAACCACACCTGCACTAAGGAGACTTTGGTGTTTTACACCCACACAAGCATGGAGGGTGAGTCAGGCACCTCATTACAGTCAGAAGGTACATTTCCTTGAGCCCAAGGAGCCTACAAACCAGACTAGCTTTGTGTAATTTTCACACTGTTCCTGTGCTAGGCTGTGGTACACCTTGCACACACCATTAGTGGATTTTGTTTACTTTAGTAAAGAGTTGTCACTGACGGAAGGATGGCTTTATTTTTATTTCTGTACTTCGAACAATATTCAGTTTCTTCTGTTTCATCGCTATATAAACAATTTTAAAATGAATTCTAAATGGACACAAGTGAGGAGTTAAGGCTAAAAGTTTCCCTTTTGTTTCCTGATATTTCAGCACACATCAGCAACTGTTCTGGTAGCTACCCATTATGCACTGTGGGGCTTATTAGGGATAACTTCGGCCTTAACAATTTCATTTAATTGCTCTTGTTGGGTTAGAATAGACCTTTGACTGTTTAACACGACTTGTGTCTACTTTGCTTTGTAGATGACACCAGTGACACTGTGGTTAGGGTGACCAGATGTCCCAATTTTATAAGGACAGTCCTGATATTTGTGGCTTTGTCTTATATAGGTGCCAATTACCCCCCACTCCGTCCCGATTTTTCACCCTTCCTATCTGGTCACCCTAACTGTAGTAGAGGGGATCTCAGATCAAGGGGCAAAGGGGGAAATCAGGTTTAGAGGGTTGAGCAGGGCCTGCCTGACCACTGTCCTCACTGCAGGAGTTCCTGAATTAGTATTATCCTAATGCTGAATTAGTATTATCCTATGCAGTGTACCTCAAAGCATAGAGACACCCCTGTGTAGCTGTGGTTTCCCCCACTAAAGGGTTTGGAGGATGACAACAGATATGAAGCATTGGCAGCAAAGCTTCTGATTTAGTGATTGGGAAGCTTTTCCCTGGACTTGTAACTAAGTAAAAAGGACCAAATAATGTGGAACTCACGGCTGTGCCTGCTCCCAACCACCTTCTTTTATTTTTTCAAATGGCCCTGAGAAGAATTTTCAAGGGTGGACTTCCTCACACAAGATTTTACACTACTCTGACCCTTGTTAGCTTGAAAAGAGCTTGGAGAAGACTTCTTTCAGAACTGAGCAGGATTTGTCTTGACTGGGATAAAAGGTGTGTTAGAACATGTTAGCTCAGGAGTTCTCAAACTATGGGTTGGGACCCCTCAGGGGGTCGTGAGATTATTACACGGGGGGTCGCGAGCTGTCAGCCTCCACCCCAAACCCTTCTTTGCCTCCAGCATTGATAATGGTGTTAAACTATTAAAAAAGGGTTTTTAATTTACAAGGGGGGTCACATTCAGAGGCTTGCTATGTGAAAGGGGTCACCAGTACAAAAGTTTGAGAACCACTGTTTTAGCTAGCATCTTAGGAACTTCTGAAGAATTGGAAGAGAGACAAGAGTGTAACTTGCATGATAAATTCTCATTAGTTCTATGTAGAGGTTAAAAAGAGCAGAAAGGAATCAAAAGGAGAAAACTAAGGTATATGATTAAAAGTGGTACAAAGAACATGAATATCACAAACCAGTATATGACAGATTTACGAACATCAAACAAAGCAGAAAAAGGGCAAGTAAGAAACAGGAGAAAAAACATTTTTAGCTGAGAATAATTAATGCTTGGAATGGACTAGTAAAGGTAGCAACGGAAACAGCTATCATTAACACACCCCAAAAAAAGTTACTTTAAAAAAAATCAGTGCTATATTAGTGGTCTCCAAACTTTTTACCTCGAAACCCCCTTAACTCTGTCTGCACCCCTGCCCAAGCTGGGGCTGGGAGCAGGGCTGTGGCTCCGGGGGGGAGGCACACAGACAGGGTTAAGGGGGCCGAGGCTGGGGCCACAGCTGGGGATGGGCGTGGCAGCCAGGGCATGGGGAGCGGAGCCTCAGGACAGGGTTCTGGGCCCATCAGCCGGGGCACGGGGCCAGCAGCTGGGGCCCTAGACTGGCAGCCGGGGTCCCAGACTGGCAGCTGGGGCTGGGGCCAGGGATGTGCTGGCCGCTGCTTCCCACCACTGCTTCCCACAGCTCCCATTTGTCGGGAATGGCAAACCGCAGCCACTGGGAGCTGCGGGCGGCCGTGCCGGTGGACGGTCAATGTCTCGCAGCCCGTCAGTGGACTACCCTGATGGACCATGGGTTGCCCACCACTGGATTAGACCATCTGGTATTCCCAAGCCTCTGTCCAACATCTCTTAGAATTATAAAAAGATAGAGATTAAAGAGATTGGGTTATCTCACTCTGGAAGTTATCATGAAAATTTATCAGCCCAGGGACCCTTCCATCTTTTACCATGAAGTAAGAAAATGACTAATATTTCATCCACACATCAAAATTACTTTCCCAAGCCAAGGGCAAGTAATGAGTTTATCTGGTCCACCCTCCTTTGAAGTGCACAATTATTTCCTCTAGTGCTTTATCCAGTTTAGTTAGTTCCACACAAATAAAGTTATCAATGAGGTTTCCACCACATCCTTTAGGAGGTTATTCCATAGTCTGATTTCTTCCTCCAGGATGAAAGTGTTTCCAATTCCCAGGATAAATTTCTTCATGCTCAGTTTCATCTTAGTACTCCTAATTATATACTCTTGAATTATTTCCCTTATATTTAATGTGGATGCATATGTTTCACAATATGGTTGGCACTGAATTCATCAATAATCCAACTCTGCATAGATACAATCACCCAATCATTTAGAATGAGGCTGTCAGCGTATGACCACAGTCAAAAAATAATCATGTCTTTACATGCTGCAGCTTCTGTTGATCTAAAAGTTAAAAGCGTCTTGTGATGGGTAAAACACTGCTGGAAGTCACTGCCAAGCTGATGTAACCAAAGACGACAACTGGCTGCTTTTCAAATAAAACAAGCGTGGCTGCAACTTTCAAAGTTTTACCAGGAACCCTGCTTTTTCTAAAATCTTAATTTAGAATAACTTTTAAAAACTTCCAATAGTGAGTCAAATTCTTTTTAATAACTTGAATGATAATAGCTGTGTTGTGTTAAACTTAATGTGTCAGATATTATTCTTCTTTCCAATAGTACCCAAAATGTGCTAGGTGCTAGGTTTGCAAACAAAAAGGCTAAACTCCTGCCCTAAAGAGTATGTCACGTTATTATATTCTGAATATAAAGAAAATTCATTATTAGCCTAGGCTACCACATGACCAGCTAAAATTGAGCTAAAAGATGTTACCTTGGATCTACTCTAGGAAAAGGGTCAAGTTTAGATCAAGCCTAGCTAGCATGTGTTAGCTAAGCCCTACCTAAATTTGACTATTTTTCCTAGTCGAGACAAAGACTTAGGTACCAGACAGCATACGTAAATGTTCTATTATGTGCTAGGCAGGGGGCATGACTGATGCCTTCAATAGCACTTTTCAGCTCCCATGGGACACTGGGAGGCCTGTGCATCCACTGCAGATGACTGAAATCAAGCAATGGATATAGTGTATACTGCTTGTTTCTGGACGATCTGTCATTTGTTCTGTTTGTTCAGCACCTAGCACAATAGGGTCTGGTCCATGACTGGAGCTCCTACGTGCTACGGTAATACAGGTAATAAATAAAATAATCATACCACCTACAATTCTTTAAAAAAAATTCATTTAATAATATTGGGTGTGGGGTGAGTTAAGAGGTGATAGTTGTACTTGTGTGTTAAAGTGAAGCACTCATCAGTTTGGTCTCATGCCACAGAATACTTAACTGAATGCTATTATGTACTATATCTTTGCTAAAATTCAGGTATAACTAAGGCCAGTCTAATTTATTCACTAAAGATTACTTACAGGTGATGTTGCTGGTAGATGCCATGTTTGCATATCCTCAGCCTTTTAAATATTACCAGACCAGAACATTATCAAGTAATCCTAACTGAATTTCTGGTTTGCTCACTTACTGTTCAATAATTCCCACTCTCTCCTCCCCTTTCCTTTCCCTCCCTGACACAGTGACCAAAGTTTTATTGGGATTTTTTTAGTTCAAAGGTTTTTTTTTACAGGTACAGCTAACCATACATATTGGGGAAGAGGAGGAAAAAAGTATGTAGGCAGCTTTTGCCTCTTCAATTTACAGTCCTGATAGGATCTCTGGGTTGATTTTATATGTTTAAGGATTTATCCTCATAGGAGATTATACTTATTCTTTCTATATGTTGATGTGGTAATTGAGTGTTTGTGAACATCCAGCCTGTGCTGATGTTATTATCTCTGACCACTTATGATTTGGAAACATCAGGATTATTGGGGCAGAAGGGGACTTATACTTTACTCTGAAGCATATGATTCTGGCTAAAGCTAGAGACCGGATGAGGAACTAGATGGACGACTTGTTTGAGGTACTATGGCAATTACTACATTCCTATGACCAGTTCCATCCCAAGGAGGAAAGACAACACCTCACTTCATTTTAAGGGGAAGTTAAAATTATGAAGTAATGTTTATATAGTGCTCTTCCTGTGTTCTCTTACAGATCCACTGTTGGGTCACATCTGGCAGCTAAGGTATGGTATTTTCTAACTATACTGGTTTTATTGTAATTTTACATAGGATTTTTTCCACTTCTAGCAAGTCATTGTTAGTTAAATTATAAATCTTATGTCATATGTAAATATTACCAATTTGTGAATAGTTGAATCTGTCCTGACTGAGTCAGGCATGGATAAATATCATTATATAGTGCAGTGTGAATTTGACTTATAAACAAACATGGTATATTGACTTGCTATTTTCTTCCTCTTGATTATACCTTGTATTTCTGGGAAGTGTCATTATGTAACTGGTGAGATTCATATTGTGGTGCAGAAGTCCTACATGTATCCCACAACTGTACTTGCCAAAGTGATCTTGATAAACAAGTGAGTTACTGTGAGCTAGTTTGTTTATGCTAAATTATACATAGTTATAATTTTTTCTTAGCTGGGATGGAAATTCTATGATGCTGATGACTATCATCCTACAGAGAACACAAAGAAAATGGCACAAGGAATACCACTAAATGACCAGGTAGTTATACTGTATATAATCCTAAAGGCAGAGAAGTCAACGTATGTTTACCTTTCTAACCATTGACATATCATTTTATAGTGAGTTATGCTTTATATAGATTAGCATTACTGCTTCCCTTGACTCTGAACCCAGGCTGAGTTTGCAGGGCTGGTGATAAGGTAGGGGAATTATTTTTTTACTTGTAAACTATTAGTTATATAAAACTATTTTAGAATCCCCAAAATATTCCTAGTGCCTCACAAAACCAGAAGACACACTATAATTTTCCCTCTGTTGATACTCTCACCTTCTTGTCAACTGTTGGGAATGGGCCACATCCACCCTAATTGAATTGGCCTCATTAGCACTGACCCCCCCGCACACACACACACACACACACACTTGGTAAGGCAATTCCCATCTTTTCATGTGCTGTATATTTATACCTGCCTACTTCTTTTCACTTCATGCATCTGATGATGTGGGTCATAGCCCACGAAAGCTTATGCCCAAATAAATTTGTTAGTCTCTAAGGTGCCACAAGGACTTCTTGTTGTTTTTGCTGATACAGACTAACATGGCTATCCCTCTGAAACCTGTAAGATGGTGGTCTGTCCCCAGTCCCCAAAAGACCTCTGTCACAGCCAGATTCTCTTTCTAGGCACAGTTTTATTTCCCAAACATAGGTTAAAAAAAACCACAACAAAAACAGTTCTTCAGCCCTTCCTAGGCTGTAACTCCCAGGGGTTTTTCCCCCTTTGCCTCTGTCAGTCCCTGCTGCTTCAGGGCCTACTGCAGAATTCTTTCTTGCCCTTTATGCAGGGCACCTCCACCCATGGCTTTCTCCCTGGAGGCCCTCTTCCCACAAGTTTCTACTGCCTCACCTTGGAGATGGGGTGGGGTAACAAATTCCTCCCTCCTCCTGCTGCTTATCCCTTTCATTACTGAAAGCCTGACTCTTTATAGTCCCAGATGCTGTCCCACCCTCTTAACTGGCCAAACTGGAAGCACTTGTTCTGGCACTGGGACCTGCTACATTTAAAGGGGCCAGACACCTATGGCAGAGACACTCTGTGATCATAAGAGTGTACATAACTGGTATTTGACATGATAAATGAGGGTCTTAAACAGACAAAAAAAGGAGCAAGGGAAGAGGAAGAACAAGGGCGACAATAGGATCAATTACTCAGTAAGGGACACACATGCCTTGATGTCTGTTACTGGTTCAGAATGGGATTATGAAATGGACTCAGCATTGGCCAAATTTTTCTCCCATCAAGGCATTTAGTTCAGTCCCACCCTTACATTATCTTTCCCCTCTCAGATGAGATGGCAAGAGCAGCTTGCAGGAGGGATTTGAACGGGGCAGAAGACATGGCTTGGATAATAATTTGGGGGAAGGCAGCATGAAAGGAGGCCTGGAAACATGTGAGAGGAGACAAGAAGGTTATCAAGGCTGGCATCATTCATCATTAGCAAAGCAAAGGGTTGGTGGTTGCTCCGCAGGGGCAACTACTCAAAGGGGATTTAAGATGGATATAGCCACAGTTTGTTGAACTCCTTAGATTCCATAGCAAAGCTGCGTCCATCAACACAGCCACATCTTTTGCACCTGGTGTGTAAGGTGTACCAGGTGGAAGGTTGGCAGTGATTAATGCAGAATTAAGATTACATAGCTGATTTTGCTGTGTAATGACATTTGTATTTTCTAGGAAAGTTAGTGTTCCTAAATGTTTTCCCCCATCTCTGCCCTACGTGATAAACATTTACAACCTTAGCTCCAGTTTAAAAAGCTTGGTGGTGGTAGTTTATTTGGTTTTTGGGGGTTTTTCCCCTGTGGAATTTTATCGCATTTGTCCCAGAGAAAGATAAACTCTCATCCATGCAAACAAGACACACACCCAAATGGGAGGCATCTGAGGGAAAAACAGGATCAGCAGAAATTCACTCTACCTGCCTACACACGCATACAAACAGTTAGTTACCTACTCCTAAGCATACACAGACTCTTAAGCCCCATTCTGCAAGTTGAGCCACTTGAATGGACCCCAGCACCTGTGAAGAGCTTTACAGAGTTCATTGGAAGTCTGCCCATATGAATCAGCTTGTAGGATTAGGGCCTTAGGCCTGGATCCACAAAAGTAGTTAGGTGCCTAAACCCCAGATTTAGGTGACTAAGTCCCAGTTTTGGTTCCACTTCAATCCACAAAACTCCTGCCAAACCTTGCAGGTGCCTAAGCTGACTTGGTGCCTACATTTTTAAGGTAAAAAATGCCAAGTTTCTGCCTCTGAGCATGTGCACTCTCGGCTTGACTGTAGGCATCCAGACACCTATCTCCTGCCTAAGTCCCAAAGATTCACAGATCGGGGGGAGATAGCTGTTTGTCCACCTAAGTTGCTTGTGGGGTCTCCCTTTTTGTGTGGAGTGAGGCAGGCCCCAAATGTATTCCGTCAAAAAATGCCTTAGGTGCCTAAGCCACATTGCTTCAGGCAGCAGGTTCCCATTCACAGATCGTTTAGCAGAGCTAAGTGTCTCCCTGCAGCCTTGTCTTAGGCATCAGTCTCAGAAGGTGTAGGGCTTAGCATAAACCCCTCTGATTGGCATCTCCCCTGGACTAGTTTATGTAGTTCCTCACCTAGTATGCTGTAAAGCAGTGCTACTCAAAGTGGTGGTCCACGGACTGAGCCATCGGCTGCCGGTCTGCGCACACATTGGAAAAAAAAATTGCCAGTCGCCCACATCAGATAGTTTGAGAAGCACCGCTGTAAAGCACTTATCTCTCCCCTTCCATTGTATAGGGAGTCTAGATGCCTAATTCAGGCTTTGTGGATTGCAATATTGTTGGACCGACTTCTGTTGGTGACAGAGAGACAAGCTTTCAAGCTGCTTCTTCTGTGGGAAAAAGAGCTCCATGTGGCTCAAAAGCTTGTCTCTCTCAACAACAGAAGTTGGTCCAATAAAAAATATTACCTCACCCACATTGTCTCTCTTGTGAGTTAGAAGTCCATTACCCACCACCTGCTAAAACAATTGCTCTATAAACTCTTGTTCTATACATTCCTCCTTAAAACTATGGTTCCTTGCTCTGACCTATCTGTACACCACAAATAGATCATCAAGCTTAATTTGATAACAATGCTTAACTAGCTTAATTTGACTGAGGTTTCAACATATGAGAATATTGGCACCCAATACTTACCATACTTTGAACACACCAATCCCTTACCATATTTTAAAACTCAAATCTGCTAAGTACAGTAATACACAGAAATCCTTAGTGTATTACTGTGATCATATAATGAAGTTGCTAACAGTTTCATCACAAGTATTACATCATAATAATTCACTTTGTATTTTTGAAGTGTACCAATATCTGAATGTTTTTCTTTTCAAATTTACTTTGTATTACTTAGGGGTCTAGGGATAAGCAGATAACAATATTAGTCTTTTCATGATGATAGAATCTTGGAAATAAGCTACTTTGACACTTGAACAATTGAACTAATTCTTAACAGTCCATTATTGTCACTACAAACTCTCTCCTTTTGAGAAACAGCCTGAACAAGTGAACTGAACTGCTTTCTGGAATGTACATTTATATACACATCACATACTCTTATAATAATGGCTTTACCTCACTCCACACAAGAGGTGTTTTTAATCAGTGTTCTGGTGTGTCTTATTGCACTGTGGAACAAAGACAAGCCAAAACACAAAACATTTCAGCTGCAGGAAAAATCAGATTGAAACAGAAAAAGATCTCTGATATGATTAGGGCCCTACCATTTTGGTCAATTTCACGGTCATAGGATTTTAAAAATTGTAAATTTCATGATTTCAGCTATTTAAATCTGAAATTTCATGGTGTTGTAACTGTGGGGGTCCTGACTCAAAAGGGGGTATTGGTGGTGGTGGGGGTTTGCAAGATTATTGTAGGGGTGTCACAGTATTGTCACCCTTCCTTCTGCCTTCAGAGCTGGGCCCTTGGCCAGCAGCTGCTGCTCTCCAGCTGCCCAGCTCTGAAGGCAGTACAGAAGGAAGGGTGGCAAAACCGCCGACACCCGTCTCCCCCTTACAGCCCCTTTTTGGGTTGGGACCCCCAGTTTGAGAAACTCTGGACTCCCACGTTAAATCTGTATAGTATAGGGTAAAAGTATACAAAAGACCAGATTTCACAGTCCGTGATGCGTTTTTCATGGCCGCAAATTTGGTAGGGCCTTAGGTATGATAGTTAGTGCCTATGAAACAGAAAAGATGGGAGTTTAGGAAATTACAACTTAGCTCTTTAAGAAGGAGATTCATAACCTCTTCTGACACTGCTGCAGGCAGACTTCTTCATGTTTATTTGCATAGAACAGCCAGAAATTGTTACGATTATTTTTGCACAAGGCAGAATTGTGATACTCTTGAAAGGAAGCATGGGGGCTGAAAAATGTTTCTAGACCCTTTTTTAAAAACTCGAGTTCATGCTATAAAATTCACAGGGGTTTGTATCTAGAGTTTTTCAGATGAAAGGCCTATACAGGGGCCTATAAATTCACTAGACAGATCAAACTACAACATACTGCACTGACATCTAATGCCATTCAGGTGGCGTGTAGCTTTCCTGCACTATACCAGTGATGTGAAATTGTAGAGAAGCCTGCTTGAAGGCACACAGTAAGGAAAGTGTTTTGCAATGGATGAACTAGCTCCTTCATTGTTCCCATGCTCCCATTTATTAAACTTACTTGTCCAACATGAGTTGGATGGACATCCATTTAATACTGAGCAGTTATGGTAGAAGCAGCAGGAATCTTAAAGTTTAAATTGGATTATATTAAGAAAGCTGATCAGTCATTTTTATTATATTTGCCAAGCTCATTTGAGCCAAGTGTAGTCAGAGGACATTCCTTCAGTGAGCAAAGCTGTTGCATAAATGTGGTTATGAGTGAGTTTGTTTGTGATTGCCATAGATGTAAATATGATGTAATTAACTTATCTGTGATAACTGAATTTAGGTCTGTTTTTGACTCTATGGGATAGTTCCTGAGAGCCTTATGAGTACATGTATCTGATCCAAAGCATTACACACATGTACTAAGCTGTTAGGAGAAATGGGGGGGGGGGAATCACAGTTCCAGCTATTTTAGAAATGAAAACAGCTATGTGAGAATAGATTTGCTGTTTAAATTGTCAAATAAAACAAGAGCTAATTTGGTTCTTCAAAAGGTTCACAATATGCCATATCAAACCTAAAACATACATTACTACTACATACAACTTCCATTGATTCTCCTTTTCCATTCTGTATATAAAAATTCAAAGCACTTAAAGTTTTCAGTGTAGATAAAAAATCTCCCCTCTCCATCCTCCATGAAGTGGTAGCAGTTCTGGATTAGAAAATAAAAGGGGAGAAGTTGAAAATCTGTTTGCTTGGTGCAATGTTACATTATTTATAAACTACATACTGAAGGAAATAGGGGTCTTCTAGAAGAAAGCTTATATTATAAGAGATGGGATCATAATGCATAGACACAAGGGTAAGAATTAAGATTGCACAAGCAACCTATCTGGTGTTTCTTAACTTTCAGTTGCTGGACTTTGCAACCTAAACAAATAGGGTTTTTTGTTTATATGTAAAATATAGTATATATACATACTGACAGGCATAAAATCATGGATCTATAGCAGAATAGTATAGACTGAATTTTTTAATCT
Organism: Caretta caretta; assembly: GCF_965140235.1. Classification (NCBI taxonomy): domain Eukaryota; kingdom Metazoa; phylum Chordata; order Testudines; family Cheloniidae; genus Caretta; species Caretta caretta. The sequence continues at coordinate 93,050,278 of NC_134210.1, read as the reverse complement.
ATTCAGTTTTCAGTTAATGGAAACAAATGTTAATAATTCATATTCGTTTGCTGTGTTGGTGTTTTATTCTGTTCTGCTCCAGTACTTTATTTTTGCAAGCAATGGGTTTACACAATTTAGATATGCTTTTGTTTTTGTAAATTTAAATGAAAAGTTTTATAGGTTAGCCTTGAATGTAGAAACAGATACTGGATCAGTTTGCTAATGTGACTGCAGGGGAAAAAAACATTGGTCTATTTGCCTCCCCACACCAAAGAAGGATTGAAAAAGATTCACCCAGTTTTGTATTGCAAGTTAACTGCTATGTAGATTTCAGAGTAACAGCCGTGTTAGTCTGTATTCGCAAAAAGAACAGGAGTACTTGTGGCACCTTAGAGACTAACCAATTTATCTGAGCATAAGCTTTCGTGAGCTACAGCTCACTTCATCGGATGCATACTGTGGAAAGTGTAGAAGATCTTTGTGTGTATATAATAAGATCTTCTACACTTCTACACTTTCCACAGTATGCAGCCGATGAAGTGAGCTGTAGCTCACGAAAGCTTATGCTCAAATAAATCGGTTAGTCTCTAAGGTGCCACAAGTACTCCTTTTCTTTTTGCTATGTAGATGTTAGACAATTTAAATACATACTTTCAGCTAACTTGTTTTGTTTCTAGGACAGGATTCCATGGCTTTGCAAATTACATGACATATTAATGAGGTAAGAGAACCTCTGACTTGCAGAGTGATTGCATCTGTAATGATTATTGGCTAAAGACTAAAGCAAGAGGTTTTTTTCAGTTGCATTAGTGGGGATAAGTATGTAGTATTGTAAAAATATTCTGCAGTCAGTAAAACCATTCTGTATTCATTAGTCTCTGAAATACTTTAATACTTAACAATAACAGTAAGGAAACACCTAAATACTACTACTTGATGGAACTGTTTGGGGATGAGAGTTCTTTCTTCGTTGTCTATACAAAGATTTTTACATTTCAAGGATCCAGTTCCGTAATAAGTTTGACACCAGTTGGCTCTAGAGGGCACACTGTATAAACTTAAGGCATTTTAGAAATTTTGCCCAAGTGACTGAAGCATAAGTTCCATTGACTTTCAATGAGATTTAGGCTCTTAAGTACCTAAGTCACTTCTGAACATATGATTAGGCTCCTAAGTTACTTACGTGTTTTAGAAAATTTTATCCTTAGTCTCTTTTATCCTTAGTCATCCCAGATGACTCACTTGCCATTGAACTTTGCAGGATGTACCCTTCCTAAATAGTGATCCTAGCTCAAATATTTAGATGTTAAAAAAAAATGGGACAAATAATGCACAAGTGATTTCATGAGGCTTGGGGGAGAGAAGAGTCAAACCTGGAACTTTAAATTTCTACATTTTAAATTTGCATGCATTTATTCACAATGGCAATCACCCTCCTCTTCCCCCACAGACAATTACATACATTACAGTAACAAGTCGATGATCCTCATCAGTAAAGATGGGTCTGAACCAAAATCTGGATTTAGGTTTTACAGCAATTACCCTTCTCTGCTTCTCAGTTGCATACTCAATATATTCTCCATCCTGATGATTCATTTAAGTATCTCGATGAGATAGAGACAGGAAAAAGGAGCTTTCACATTCCACACGCGTGCTGCTTCTCAGGGGGCAGGAGGCTGCTGAGCTCCCTGGATTAAGTGAGGGATATAGTTTCTTTTAAGAAGGGTCAGGGAAGACATGGAATTCAGAAATAATGGGATAACCTTGAAAGGGCTAGCCCTGCCTTAACCAAGAGTTAAAGACTCTTACTGCACCCTGCAAGTAACAGGGTCCAAACTGGCTTTTTGCCTTTGGAATTTAAATCACAGAATTGCCTGTGTATAATAGAGGGCAGTAACATTCGTTTACTACTACGTATAATGTGTTCACAAATTTGACTGCAGAATATGAGTTTATTTTTTTCTTTTGCACATCTCAGTCATAAAACCTGTATGTTCATTTATGGTATCTAATGCCAAAACTAACTAGAAGGCAGGATTTGAGATTTCCAGTGTAACAAGCGCCAATGTTGTCTGATTACCTGAAGCTTTAAAGGACCCTTGCCAGAGTAAAATGAAAGAATTATGCAAGTTTATTTATGTTAATTTCACTAAATCCAACCCTCCAGAGTAACTATTAAAAGACCCAGGATATATATAGAGTTCCCATTATTGTTAACAGTAGTAGAATGGCTAATCCAAACAATTTAGTTCAAAATCTTCAAAAACTGAAAATGGAACTAGTTAAGAAAAGTACGTATTGTTCAGGATAGAACTGTACTCTAGACAGACCCTTATAGTCAGCTGGTAGGTGGGACAGGAGAGTGCCTCATGCTGTCCAACAATCATACTTCTCAGCAATTAAGGAGCAGGGCTGATGGCTTTCTCTTTGGAATCTAATTACGCTTCCACATTTGGGAAGATGGTGGCCATTATGAAGGCTCCAGATGATGGAGATGTTAAAGGGACACTGGGTGAAATCACATTTTTAAAAAGCAAGCGTCCTTACCTGTGTTAGAGATTTGACTTCAGAGTCTTGTTAAAATGAGGACAAAATCTTTACCACCTCTTCTTTGTGAGGCCGTGTTTGGTTGCCCACCTTACCATCTATTGAGAACAATCAGTCAGTGTTTAATACACCAAATATGGGCATGATATTATTAAGTTATTGCTATTGAAATTTTCTTCTCTTGATAGAGAAGAATCAGCTGGACAAAGTGTGATTCTGGCCTGTTCGGCTCTGAAGAAAATGTATAGACACATATTAGTAAGTGGACGGGATGTTGTGTATTCTAAGGGTGATCAGCTAGAGGAACAAGGAGATTCTGCCACAGGGAAGGTCCTTTTTATCCATTTGGATGGATCTATGGAACTCATCGCCAGACGCCTGGAGAAGAGGAGAGGACACTTTATGGCACCCGAACTACTACAGTCTCAGTTTGATACACTAGAGCCTCCGTCAGCACCAGAAAACTTTATCACTGTGAGTCTGGAAAAGTCTGTTTCTGAAATAGTGTCTGAAATTGAGAAATCTCTTCACTTAAAGAAATGCTTTTCCAGAGCAGTCTCTGAATTAGATGCACGTTAATACTTTTAACCATGTCATATTTGTGGAACAGCATTTTGCTTGCTTTCTCAAGTTAACCAGCACGGTTTGCAGTATTATCTTCATTGGCTTGACATACTTTAAAGGGACTGGAACACTACTATTACTGATGTTTTCATTAAGATCTGTTCAAATCTGGAGATACAGTTTTCAGAAGTGAATGGTCTTTGCCTAACTCTTTGTTCATTTAAATCACAGGTGAAACTCCCATTGGCTTTGATAGAAACAGGAGCAGCTCAGCACCGAGTGCTTCTGACAAACCCACCCTAGGGATTTAGACAGAACATGAAAATCTCAACAAATTTAGCTTTCACTTTTTTCCTGCCAAAACACAGAAATTGGCCACAGTCATCACTACTGATATTTAAGTGTTGAATAGACACTTGAAAGGTGAACATCCTTTTAAGAGGAGGCAGAGTTCTCTAATAGTGCAGAGGGGCAGGAGCTGGGACAGCAGAGTTCAGGTCCTGACTCCACCATTAGCTCCATGCCTGATCTGGAACAAGTCACAACCTCTCTGTCTGTGTCCTCATCTGTGAAAATAATTGCCGACCTCACAGGGGTATTGTGCGACTTCATTGATTCTGACTTAAAGACCATGAACTACTGTGGGAAAGAGAGGGCTATGTAACTGCAAAGTATTATTCTACCTAAATCTTTAACAATAAACTAAGTAGCACTGTATTGACTGTGATTTAGTCTTTCATATGCCAAATATACACACAATGAAGCAGGAGAGAGAATGAGAATGACTCAGCCAGTGAGGTAAGATTTATATACCACTGGGTTCATCAGTTCAGAACTGATGGATGTTCCCTCCCTTCAGCTTGACTGGCAGGCAGCTGTTCAACATGACTTTTTCTGGCACCCTCCACCTGCTACCGTAATAGCCTCACTCTAGCCTCTAATGCTCAAGCTGTATCACAAAGCCTGACTTTCGCTGTAATAAAAATTCAGAGCTGGTGTGAGGAAGAGCCATGGCGAAACTCCCCTAATAAGGGAGAATCCCACTTCAAGTAGGTGGCTTGCACATTGCTCCCCACAGACAGTCTTTGGATTTCATAGATACACACAAGCAATTAATCATATTATTTTCAGTGTCCCTCTGCAACTGAGCCAGTGAATTAAGGTTCTTTGTTAGTCATTTAAAAATGTACACACCAGAGGCCGCGCTCCCTATTAGAGTACTTAGATTCAGATGTAACTGTTCTTAAAAACTTGTTTACTTTCTCTTCAATTTGTAATGCTTTGTAGGTATTAAAGTCCTTATTAAAGTTAAGACTATACAACTACGGCCTTGAGTAGTCTTAGTGGAGACAATGGACTCCTCCTGTGTAAAGATATACTCATACATACGTGTCTGCAGGATAAGGGCCTAGGACAGCTACATACAATCATTACTCTCAATCCAGTATATTCATGGCCAGTCTATTATAAACAAAACTATTAAACAACAACAAAAACCCTCATTAGAACAATAAGATAAAAAAATTTAAGTATACTTGGAAAGTTTTGCATAAGAAGTCACTTACATAATGCACAGAATTTAAAGAATATGCAAGTGTGTTTAATTTATATATATGTTTAAAATACCCTTTAACCATAGCTCAGTGAATACTGGTCTGGACTTCCCATACTACCTGAAACCAGCCCTCCACGTTGGTATCTACCTCTTTGTTTTAACCTTGTAAGTCATCACAGGATACATTTTCTATGAGAGATGCTCTTCAAGAGAAGTAATATTGTGAAGAACCTTTCTGATATATTGCTGTGTATATATTACCCCCATTAGTACTCTCATCCCAACTTAGGACCTTGATTAACGCGACTAGCTCACTCCTTTTCAGGCAAGGATGGTGGTGTTCAAAGACATCTTTGGGGAAATTAATCCAATCATTAGCTGGGTTACCAGTTAAAAATGTGTTTATAGCTTTTTCTAATAGAAGTTAGATTTGCTCTTGTGGTACACCAAAGAAATACCAACATTGCCTGCTTGGAACAATGCTATGAATGAGCTTTGGGGACAGCAGTGAGAGAGAACTCCTCTTTACCAGACAAATCAAAAACTGATAACTATCTGGTGGTGATACAGTGACACAGCCAAAAATCAGACTGCAACAGACTGATCCATTTCTTTCTGTACTACTGTCTTGTATAAAATGCCCTTAAACCTATTTAATCCAACATCTGTATTCAAACTGTTTGCTTCAGTGTGAAAGAGTCCTGGACTAATAGCCAATTCATTTCAGATTACTTTTTGCACATCCTTCTTGTTTGTTATAAGAGAAACAAATTAGAAGTGGGCCCCAATTATAAGATTATGGTTCAGTGCATCACATTGAAATGGCCAAATGCAACATTCCCAACACATATTCAGGTATTGTTGAGACCTAGAGTCTGGTTCATGCCAGCATTAAATTCAGGTAAATGGCACCCTCTTGTGGTGATTTCACTAGGTCAGATCTACATTTAATAAAGTCACAGTTCTCCCAATACATGTACCCAGTGCAGTTCTACAGGCAAAAGGCTTACTCTACCTACTACTGCACAGTGTTGAAGTTGTGCTTGGGTTTTATCAAGTGTGGGCCAAAAAAACAAAACAAAAAAACCCACCCCAATCACACAATTCAGGACATGTATCTGACATACTACTTGGAAACCAGTTACATCACATCACATAGTATATGATCAAAAGTGAAAATTAACCCTCAGCCCTTCCCACCCAAAAACTATATTGGCTAAGATTTTTAAATGAATACCTAAAGTTAGATTCCTAAGCATCTACATAGGCACCTAGATATAAGTGGCCTGATTTCCAGAAGTGCTGAGCACCCACAGATTCCACTGAAGTCTTGGATTCTCAGAACCTTTGAAAATCAGTCCTCTTTTGTTTAACCCTATATTTAGGCACCCGCATTTGAAAGTCTGAACAGCTGTCATTATTCCAACAAAATGTTCTTTTTAATTACAGTCCAGCTCAACCCCTGAGGTCTGAGGCCTTTTTTCTGCAGCTATATTAGGAGAGCAGCAGCCATTAGCCAAGAAGCAGAAAGTCACATCCTCGTATTCCATCTAAATTACATCAAAACAATGTAATATTGGGCTGTTATGAAGGGGTGCCTCCTAATAGTATCCACCATCACAAAATAAGCTGGGAATCTCTTAAAATGGTTAAAGAAAACTTTGTTTGATGGCATGCTGTCTGGCAACTGATCAACAGTTAGGGTGTGAAATCTCTGCTTCTTTATTGTTTTGCCTTTATGGTCCCTACCTCTCTGTTGTTTATCTGAATGGTCTCTGTCCGGTTCTTTGATTGTTTCTGTCTGTTGCATAACTAATTTTGTAAGATTTAAATCAACCAGGGTGGTGGGGTATGTTTGGGTAAAGAATTGTTTTACAATATATTAGAAAATCGTTTAGTAAGCTAAACAGGACTCAAGTTTCAGTATATAAACTCGGAGCCAAAAGGAAGTTACTTGGAACCAACTCCAGGACACAGCCCCAAGATCAGAGCTGCCAGACCTCAACACCCTGCCAATCACACCATGCAGAAGCTGGAGTCCCCAGATGACCTGATCCTGACTGGCCATCAGGAAAAGTTCATCTGCCTTATTAAGAGTGGTGAGCATTATATGCTTAGCGTGTGCATTCTGTTTTGGTGACTGTTAATAAATAGAGGTTAAGGATATTACCGCGTCAGGCTCTTTCACTAATAAAAGACCCAGCAAACCTGCAGAAGATTAGGCCCTGAGCCCTAGGAACTGGGTACGGGTAGGTGCCTTTCCCCCAGAGCCCTAGGAACTGGAAAAGGGTGGGGATGCCTCAATCAACCAGGTTACGCCTTGAGCCCTAGGAACTAGGTAAAGGTGAGTGCCCTAGACTGCATGGGTAACACACACACCCCCGTCTAAAATTAGCCTTCTTTGATTGTTTATAGTTTAGTTCCTAACAGGTTTCTAACTTGCCTGAGGGGAGTAAGGCTAACCCCTCCCACACTGATTTATCTGTCACATTACTTCAGATTAAAGCAAACAAGACTTCTGTTTCCAGTTCAAACAGCTATCAAGAGGAAAAACGTCAAACCCAGCTATGTAAGTAATTTTGCAATAACCATTGTAACTGACAAGTGCAGATTCTGCTACTGTAGCTCTCTCTGTACTTTGGTCTGTTTTGTCCTATTTGTTCCAAGCTGAAGGTCATGTATATTCCCAGCTACATACTTAAAGAACAACAAAATACCTCAGTGGCTTAATTATACCAACCTCCACAATGGCCAGCAATTCCCAGTACATCTAGTTTGTACCCCAGACCTCAAACAATTTACATTACCTTGTAGGGTTGCTGTGTCCACCAGCCTCGCTCTTCAGAGAAGTGAGGTTCACAGTAAAGGACCAGTCTTGGTCAGATCTTTAAAAACATGCTTAGGTCGTTTGGAGCATCAGCAGCAGGAATGGGAGCCAGCAGCATCTGTCTGTCATAACAAGAGGAGCAGGGAGGAGTCTGTCCTATTGCCACAGACAAGGTGAGCAACAGGTCTGGAGAGCAGACAGCAGGCTACCCTCCCACCAGTATAGCAATGAGCAGCAACAAGCAGGAATTGTGAGACACGCAGCAAGCTGTCACACTCTAAAGGAAGAATGGGAGGGACCTCAGTGCCAAGGCATCTTTCTTTGAGTGCTTTCCCCCTAAATTCCTCCTACCCACCAGCTTTCCATTTATTTCAGGAGATCAGGTCCACTCTTTTTCCTCTACAAGATTCCTGGGAAAGACACAGTCTCCCCCCATCATCTTCAGGCTGTTATCATCTGAAGCCAGAGAAGCTAGTTTTCAGGTGCTACTGCCCCTGCTAATAATGGAGGCAGTTACCTGAGCAGGAAAGGGGGGTTATATCTGCAGAAGCAAAAAGGGGTGCAGTTAGTTCATGGGTTCCCTGCTAGGTTACCTCTTTTGAACCACACAAAGACCGGTCCCCTTACTCACCATCAACTATCCTTGTCTGGAAAATTTGATGGGTGACTACAGCTAGCCTTAACTCTCTATGGAATAGCAGCACATAATGGACTTTTTCATTAGCGACTCATCCATATCTGTGTTTATAAATAATACAAACAGAAAACATTTCTTTCAAAACATGATTTCCCCAAGACAGACCCAGCCTTAAGGGCTAAGCATGATGTTGATGTTCTAAGTGTTTCTGAAACTTTTCACTATCATGCCCCCTTATACAAGCGAAGGAGCTCAGATCCCAGTTGCACCCTGCTACAGACTAGATCACAGCGGCTATAAGGAGTCCCCGCAGCGCTCCAGCATATGTGAGATCCGACCAAGATTAGAGGAATGCATGAGGGAACCTGACAAGAAATTTTTCATTTTAAAAGAAGGTAAGAATCTCAGGCCCATCAGTGCAGCCTGGATGTATAATTTGAGAAAACCCATGCTAAGTAATATATACATTACACAAAAGCACCCTTGCCTCTATTAAAGGAATGGCTGTCAGATTAAAAGATTTTTATTTGAAACCAAGTTACCAATATAAGACACCACCTTACACTGTTAGAACTGAAAGATCAGTAAGAATTTACTTTCATCTATTAACATTTAGTTACTCTTCATACTTCCCTCAGTTTAGAAGTCAGACCTTATAGCCCTATTCCTGGAACACTTGCATTACTTACACAACTAGTTCTATTGAGTTTATAGGACTACACATGTATTTGCTTGTTGGATTAGGGCCTGAATTAGCCAGGATATTTAAATATAGGTCCATCTCTGTGATTTGTCTGCACAAATTCAATCCTTGATTTGTTTTCACTCAGAGTTGTTGATTTTGTTTTTAAAATGAACCACATTATGTAGGATTGTAAGGATTTGGTTTTTATCCAAAAATGCTGGTAAACATTGATTTAATTCTATAAACACATGCAAACCAAAGGAAAAATATTGCCATTGAAATTTACAGAAAAATGCTGCTTGAGAATTTAAGCATTTAATTGAAGGATGTTTACTTTGTATATTTTATCACATTGATTCCAAAGCTTTAAACTTTTCATATCTCAATGACTACTCATTAAATAGTCTTGAAACACCCACCCCATTATGTGTCTCAACTGTTAAAATTTAAATCAAAATTAAAAAGTTAAAAATAAAACTTAGCTATTATCCATCAAAATTATTAAAAAATTCTACCAAGCCTAGTTATAGTGTAGATTTCCTGTCACAAGTTGGATTAGGCTCATTTAATAACATTGTCAGGGAGCATTGATGTAAGGTCATTTTGTATGGGTGAAAATGGCAGTATATATTGAAAATTCTAAATCACAACGAAAAAGTTTTTGTTCTTTTTTAAAGTCAGGAGAATATTTGCATTCAAACAGACTTCCCTGTGAAGTATTTACAGCACCTGACAGTCTGCCTTTAAGCTTTATTAAGAAGTTTTGGACATTCAGCCTGGCCCCACTTAATGGAGAGAAACTGGAGTTACTGATTCTTATGCCTGCTCTGCCATTAACTTTCTGTGACTGAACGTCTATACCTCAGTTTCCCCATCTGTAACAGAAAGGCATACACCTCAATATGTATGAAGAATACAAATTTGGGGACTCCTTATAGCCGCTGTGATCTAGTCTGTAGCAGGGTGCAACTGGGATCTGAGCTCCTTCGCTTGTATAAGGGGCCAGGATTAGTTTGTACAGTGGTAGAAGTACTGAGTTACATGAGAGACAGTATCTCCTTTGTAAACATTTTATTAAGCAAAATATGGATCTGACATCCCTGGGAATTAAGGAGGCTAAATACTTTTGTGGATCTGGGCTTAACGACTTGGTCTGCACAAACAGGTAGCAGTTGAAAGTGCAAGCTTCACAACTGCCCCATTATAAAGCAGCCTTGACTTGCAGGGAGCGTCTCCAAGGGGCAAGGAATCAGGCCAGTCTCCATGATGTTCAGTGCTCGGCTTCTCCAAAAAAGCCAAGTGTGGGGGTAGTTTTATTGTGTGGGCACCTGTTCACCAGAAACTGGACTGAGCTCGCCAGATCACTTTACATACAAAGTCAGCAGCCAGCCGATAATAACTTGAAGACACTACTGGCCTGGATTGAATTTGAACTAGCAACTTTGAAGCAATAGGTTCAGCTTACTAATGGCATGGGACAGGTTAAGTCCCCCATGACTGAGGCTTTTGCCATTATTCACTGTGCCTACTCTAGCACCTTTGAAGTTGACATGTTTTCTTGCAAAACCAGGTTCCTTCCAACACATGTACAAAATGGTCAAGTGTTGCAGCACTGTTCATGAGCAAGAGACTGCTAGGACTGTACCTTGAAAGCTAGGCCAAGTTTGATATTTGAGCCGTCCACATAAATATATAGGTTTTAAGTTATCTCCAAGGAGAGCTCATACAATTTGAACATAACGCTTTAGACTTCTTTCAGTGAATTTGGAATAGAGTTCACTTTCCTCTCGCCTACTCTTTAATAATTTTAACTGTCAACAGCCTAGAGATATTTTAACAGCTCTCGACTCTCCATTCAAGTCCTCTGAACGTACCTACTTTTTTTTTTTTTTTTTTTAAGACCACTGAAATCAAGGAATGAAAGTCCAGAATCACTAGTCACGTGAAAATCTTGGCTAAGAGTAACTGACAAAGTGGAGTGGTTATATAGGCAATTTGCTATATCTTCACCAACTCCCTCTGAATTGCACCTGAAGAGATGCCTTTTCCACAGATTGAGTAAAAGATTCAAGTTGAAGATTCCCAAAGATTCAGATTAAGGTATGGGAAGAAAACCCCGTAGTTGTCTATCTTCTAAAATGGAACAGTCCCAGTCTTTTTACTCTCTCCTCATATGGAAGCTGTTGCATACCCCTCATCATTTTTGTTGCTTCTTTCTATACCTTTTCCAATTCTAATGTATCCTTGAGATAGGACAACCAGAACTGCATGCAGTATTCAAGGTGTAGGTGTAACATGCCTTTATAATAATTGTTTTATTATCCACCCTTTCCTAATGGTTCCTAACACTGTTAGGTTTTTTATTCCCACTGACATTGAGCAGATGTTGTGAGCAAAGAGGTTTTCTTGAGCTTTTCCCAGCACTGTGCATAAGCTGTAATTCAGCAATTTACTTATTAGTGCCAAAATTCAGCTAAAATGTTTACCATCCAGGAAAGGTGCAAATGAGAACAGCACATTCTCTTGAGATTTGCTCTAACAGACGTTAGAAGATTTCAGTTTTATAACCAACGTAAGTGATTTAAATACAGAGAACCTGATCTCATTTTGTTGTTTATATTTCAAAATTCTTTTCGTTCGTCTAACTTATGTATGGAAGGATAAGTTTAACCTGTTTCCCATCACCTTTTAAAGTAAATCACATTTATACTCAACAGCAAAGGAAGTGATTGTTTACATGATTTGATAAAATACAATGCTGAGATTAAAGTATAAATAGTACAAGTGAATAATCTTCAACATTTAAACTTGACGTAACAGGCCCCAGAAGGGATGAATCATCCAAACCAAACCCAGTTTGCTAAACAGGAGAAAGACAGTCTAGTATGCTTTATCTCATCAAGTGTTACATTTTACCTACTTTCAAAGGGTGGTCCTCATACTTTTGATTTCCCTCTCTCCTTTATAATCCAAACATTGTTTATTAACCCCGGTCAAAGGATAAACATTTGTATGGTGTTCCAAAAGTCTCCCTTAATGGCCAAACATCAAGAGGTTTCATTTTTCTGAAAGTTAAAAAATCAGCAATTGTGCAAAAACACTTGAGACAAATTGCTCAAAGAATTTTTAATTCATTTATTACCTGTGCACAAGAGAAATAACTACCAATAAAAACTCAAAAGATATACAGTATTTTTACATGGTGGTTAAAAGTAATTAGAATATCACATGACACTGTCAGTGAAAGTAATTCTTCCAATTACAAATCATAATGCATGTTAGAATCTCAATGAGAGAAGCCAAAAAGCTTTAGAAGCAGTTTCAGAGCATACAGTAGTGCTCCTTCAATCTGCAAAAAGATTAAGATAATTTACAGTCAATCCTTGTGAATACTGAGACAATGTTACAATGCAGCTTTCTGTACAGTTAGATGTAGACTTAGAGATAATTAGATCAATAATTCTAGCATATTTTAAATGAAATGAACTTGCCTAAACTCTTGCTGAGAGATGTTCACCAAAGATGCTCAAAGTTTCTCCACTAGAAATGTGTCAATTTTATTTGTTCTGGATTTTTTTAGTTACATAGATTCATTCTATTGCAGTGTTTAAGTTCCTAGATGTGAGCTGTTTCCAACATTTATATTGTGTGTATATTTTATACAAATAAAAGCAAAAATGATAGATAAATCAAGTGGTATAAATCTTACAGCATTTTGCTAGCAAAAAATACATGCTGAAGTCACAAAAAGCAGTATTGGTACCCACAAATTATAGCTTCATTTAATTTGTTTCCTTTTTAATAATTTGTATTCTACATAAATTACTACCCAAAGCTAATGTTTAAGTAGTAAATAAATTGGACAATTGTAGGTCTGACAAAACCTGTTGATTCAATTGTGAAAGATATCTGTTTCAACAAAATCACAACAAATGCTGAACAAAGAGAAGTGTTTGATGCATGCAACAACTGTGAATGAAAAAGCATTGATTCCCACTGTTCAAAGAAAACTACTGCACTCCACCTTAAAATGCATCGGACTGGGTGTAGTTATAACAAGACAATCTCAAGAGTCAGAATGAAATAAAGCAAGTATTTTAAAGATTTAAGAGCTGTTATCAAAAATAAATTACATTTTTCAAGTTAAAGAAATGTTGCTATGATGGTTGGGAGCCCAGTAGCCTTTCAATAGCTGCATTGATATCTCCTCCTGTTGCTATTAGAGCTTGTAAATTTGCTTCACGGTTCAAAAAGCCCATTGCACTGAGCTGCTCCAGTTGTTGCTGAAATCTGACTTCTGGATTTTGTAACTGCTAAAAAGAGGACAATTTATTTCAAGCTGTAGACACAGGCTTAATACAAATACTGTGTACAAACTGTACTAGATTAAATACATTTGATTCTATTCCATACTTTGTCTTGGCGTATTTCTGCAACTAAAGTTTCCTTTAGTCTCCAAAACCAGACAGCAAAATTGAAATGCTTGAACAACTGCAACTGAATAGCATCTTTCTCCAAGGATAGTCTGCTGACTGGTTTAAGAACACCTGTACCTGTACTGATTGTTTTTGAAGTGACTACAGGAAGTGCTGCATGTTTGATGTGATGTAAGGGAGCAAAGCAAGATAATCTGATTGAGAATCATTTCCTCAAAATAGTTCCTTCCAAATGCCATTAACAGATTGTTCTTGTAAATGAAATGAAGAGTTAAATCCAATGATGCTATGCTTTGGAGATTTTTAATAAACTCATTGCTGGTTACTGAACTGATGAGGCAAAGTAAAGTTATTCTCGTTATTGGCATATTACCTTTTATAATTTCTAAAGGCTTTAAAAAAGTCAAGAAGTATTTGAAGTTGCAAAAGTTTCATAAAAGTTTAGAACTTCCAAATGGGAAACTGAACAGCTGTGCTTTTATGGTCTGATCCCGCTCCCACACAATTAGTGGCAGAAATACTGGCTTCGATAGTACAGAATTGAGCCCTTACAAACTTCTGATGGTTAGAAGCATTCTTTGAAACCGTTTTAGTTGTAAGTGACAATATGTTTAACATAGGTATTTTAAACCAAGAAAGCCAAAGAAACTACACTTCTTGCTGTTTCCAGAAGTTGCCATTCCAAGAGTTCTTTAACTCCAGTTTTGACAGATAAGCAACAAAGGGGAAACTGTTTTTCAAATACTAGATTTTAAAGAGTGAACAGTTACAGGAGTTAGTGAACAACCTATAAAAATACAAAAAGCTTTTTTTGTTCATCATCAAGCCTTCCATTCTAGCTTGATTCCAGCTATTAAGCCCATGTTCAAGTATTACAGCACAGATGGTATGGCTGTTCTGAACTCCCTACATTACCTAAGCAGTAAGGGAATATTAAATGGACACCAAAAAATTCTCTTAGCCAACATTTTTACCTACTATTTGTTACTTGGAACTCTCAGTTTAACAGATTAAACAAAAACATTTTGCTCTGATTTCTAGTTTGTGTGCATTTCGCAGAATGTTATCTATAGTGAGTGTCCTTTGTCTGTATAGCAATTAGGCTGACAAATAGTTTTAAGATAAAATGTTACTGTACAAACAAGAGTTAGCAGAAATCTTAGGGGCTATTGCATACCTGAAACAACTTGCTTTTTGAAATCTAGTTCATCTCAAGTTTGCAATAAAGTCAGTACCCAAATTAAGAATTTTATAGCTTTTGTCAGTCTAAGTTTGCTCTTTGTACTACTAAGGACATTTTGCACATTGTGAGAAACTTCTACCACCATATCAGTCTTTCAGATCGATACAAGACAAATGACACCTACACAGAATTGAAATAGCTTTAAAAAAACAAAACTGACTGGGCAGAGGCATAAGTGAAAGGCTCAACATCGACACTGAATCTGCGCATTTCTCTGTGCACGTGAACAACTCAAGGGCAAATGGTCCCCAGGACAGAAGTATTAAAATTTCAATTTTTCCAGCATTTATTTTCACATCGGGAAGACAACAGTTTTCTAGCCTGGTCTGCTCATCCATCCATTAGCCACCAGCATTAAGCATGTGTTTTTTCAAGTACTCCCTAACTGCCCCTTTCAGCCTACATTGATAAATCAAATAATAGATACATCTTAAAGTTCTAGGATTTAGCCATCTGCTACCTTACCTGAGCATTTGCACCAGCAAGTGCCTGCAACATTTGCTGAACAAATTGTTGGTGACTAGATTCAGCAACTCCTGAGGCTGGACTTGTATTTTCACTGGGGATGGAGCTAGGTATGGTTGTCCCTGTTGGACCGCCAGTGCTTCCTAATCCCCCTACACCAGGATTAAATCTGCAGAGATGAGGAACAGCAATGCTAACATTCATTTTTGTATTAAAGTTGATCATCACATACTATTACTCCTCCCCCCACCAACTGTCACACTGGAATTCTGTGGATATCAGTGGGAATGAAGAATGTGAATTTAATGTAAGTAAAGCATCCAAACACAGTAAGATCCATTATAAATAGGGCCCTACCAAGTTCATGGTCCATTTTGGTCAATTTCATGATCATAGATTTTTAAAAATCATAAATTTCATGATTTCAGGTATTTAACTCTGAAATTTTACTCTGTTGTAATTGTAGGGGTCCTGACCCAAAAAGGAGTTGTGTGTGGTGGTGGGGGACTTCCGGGGGGTGTGGGGGAGGGGAGAGAAAGGGTGTCACAAGGTTATAGTGAGAAGTGTGAGGTCATGCATTTAGGGATTAACAACAAGAATTTTAGTTTTAAGCTGGGGACGCATCAATCAGAAATAACGGAGGAGGAGAAGGACCTTGGAGTATTGGTTGATCATAGGATGACTATGAGCTGCCAATGTGATATGGCTGTGAAAAAAGCTAATGCGGTCTTGGGATGCATCAGACGAGGTATTTCCAGTAGAGATAAGGAGGTGTTAGTACTGTTATTCAAGGCACTGGTGAGACCTCATCTGGAATACTGCGTGCAGGTCTGGTCTCCCATGTTTAAAAAGAATGAATTCAAACTGGAGAAGGGCTACTAGAGATGATCCGAGGAATGGAAAACCTGTCTTACAAAAGGAGACTCAAGGAGCTTGCCTAGCCTAACCAAAAAAGGTTGAGGGGAGATATGATTGCTCTCTATAAATATATCAGAGGGATAAATACCAGAGAGGGAGAGGAATTATTTAAGCTCAGTACCAATGTGGACAAAAGAACAAATGGATATAAACTGGCCATCAGGAAGTTTAGACTTGAAATTAGACGATGGTTTTTAACAGTCAGAGGAGTGAAGTTTTGGAATAGCCTCCAAGGGAAGCAGTGGGGGCAAAAGACCTATCTGGCTTCAAGATTAAAACTCGATAAGGTTATGGAGGAGATGGTATGATGGGATAACATGATTTTGGCAATTAATTGATCTTTAACTATTCATGGTAAATAGGCCCAACTGCCTGCAGTGGGATTTAGATGGGGTGGGATCTGAGTTACTACAGAGAATTCTTTCCTGGGTATCTGGCTGGGGAATCTTGCCCACATGCTCAGGGTTAAGCTGATTGCCATATTTGGGGTCGGGAAGGAATTTTCCTCCAGGGTAAATTGGAAGAGGCCCTGGGGGTTTTTCACCTTGCTCTGCAGCATGGGGCACGGGTCACTTGCTGGAGGAGGCGCTTTTCTTGACCTGCTGCTCACAAACCAGGTAGAATTAGTGGGGGAAGCAAAAGTGGATGGGAATCTGGGAGGCAGTGACCATGAGTTGGTTGAGTTCAGGATCCTGACGCAGGGAAGAAAGGTAAGCAGCAGGATACGGACCCTGGACTTCAGGAAAGCAGACTTCGACTCCCTCAGGGAACGGATGGCCAGGATCCCCCGGGGTACTAACATGAAGGGGAAAGGACTCCAGGAGAGCTAGCTGTATTTCAAGGAATCCCTGTTGAGGTTACAGGGACAAACCATCCCGATGAGTCGAAAGAATAGTAAATATGGCAGGCGACCAGCTTGGCTTAATGGTGAAATCCTAGCGGATCTTAAACATAAAAAAGGAGCTTACAAGAAGTGGAAGGTTGGACATATGACCAGGGAAGAGTATAAAAATATTGCTCGGGCATGTAGGAATGGTATCAGGAGGGCCAAATCGCACCTGGAGCTGCAGCTAGCAAGAGATGTCAAGAGTAACAAGAAGGGCTTCTTCAGGTATGTTGGCAACAAGAAGAAAGCCAAGGAAAGTGTGGGCCCCTTACTGAATGAGGGAGGCAACCTAGTGACAGAGGATGTGGAAAAAGCTAATGTACTCAATGCTTTTTTTGCCTCTGTTTTCACTAACAAGGTCAGCTCCCAGACTGCTGCGCTGGTCATCACAAAATGGGGAAGAGATGGCCAGCCCTCTGTGGAGATAGAGGTGGTTAGGGACTATTTAGAAAAGCTGGACGTGCACAAGTCCATGGGGCCGGACGAGTTGCATCCGAGAGTGCTGAAGGAATTGGCGGTTGTGATTGCAGAGCCATTGGCCATTATCTTTGAAAACTCATGGCGAACGGGGGAAGTCCCGGATGACTGGAAAAAGGCTAATGTAGTGCCAATCTTTAAAAAAAGGGAAGAAGGAGGATCCAGGGAACTACAGGCCAGTCAGCCTCACCTCAGTCCCTGGAAAAATCATGGAGCAGGTCCTCAAAGAATCAATCCTGAAGCACTTGCATGAGAGGAAAGTGATCAGGAACAGCCAGCATGGATTCACCAAGGGAAGGTCATGCCTGACTAATCTAATTGCCTTTTATGATGAGATTACTGGTTCTGTGGATGAAGGGAAAGCAGTGGATGTATTGTTTCTTGACTTTAGCAAAGCTTTTGACACGGTCTCCCACAGTATTCTTGTCAGCAAGTTAAGGAAGTATGGGCTGGATGAATGCACTATAAGGTGGGTAGAAAGCTGGCTAGATTGTCGGGCTCAACGGGTAGTGATCAATGGCTCCATGTCTAGTTGGCAGCCAGTATCAAGTGGAGTGCCCCAAGGGTCGGTCCTGGGGCCGGTTTTGTTCAATATCTTCATAAATGATCTGGAGGATGGTGTGGATTGCACTCTCAGCAAATTTGCGGATGATACTAAACTGGGAGGAGTGGTAGATACGCTGGAGGGGAGGGATAGGATACAGAAGGACCTAGACAAATTGGAGGATTGGGCCAAAAGAAATCTGATGAGGTTCAATAAGGATAAATGCAGGGTCCTGCACTTAGGACGGAAGAATCCAATGCACCGCTACAGACTAGGACCGAATGGCTAGGCAGCAGTTCTGCAGAAAAGGACCTAGGGGTGACAGTGGACAAGAAGCTGGATATGAGTCAGCAGTGTGCCCTTGTTGCCAAGAAGGCCAATGGCATTTTGGGATGTATAAGTAGGGGCATAGCGAGCAGATCGAGGGACGTGATCGTTCCCCTCTATTCGACATTGGTGAGGCCTCATCTGGAGTACTGTGTCCAGTTTTGGGCCCCACACTACAAAAAGGATGTGGATAAATTGGAGAGAGTCCAGCGAAGGGCAACAAAAATGATTAGGGGTCTGGAACACATGAGTTATGAGGAGAGGCTGAGGGAGCTGGGATTGTTTAGCCTGCAGAAGAGAAGAATGAGGGGGGATTTGATAGCTGCTTTCAACTACCTGAAAGGGGGTTCCATAGAGGATGGCTCTAGACTGTTCTCAATGGTAGCAGATGACAGAACGAGGAGTAATGGTCTCAAGTTGCAGTGGGGGAGGTTTAGATTGGATATTAGGAAAAACTTTTTCACTAAGAGGGTGGTGAAACACTGGAATGCGTTACCTAGGGAGGTGGTGGAATCTCCTTCCTTAGAGGTTTTTAAGGTCAGGCTTGACAAAGCCCTGGCTGGGATGATTTAACTGGGAATTGGTCCTGCTTCGAGCAGGGGGTTGGACTAGATGACCTTCAGGGGTCCCTTCCAACCCTGATATTCTATGATTCTCTGCACCTTGGAAGTCTTTAAACCATGATTTGAGGACTTCAATAGCTCAGACATAGGTGAGAGGTTTATTGCAGGAGTGGGTGGGTGAAATTCTGTGGCCTGCATTGTGCAGGTCAGACTAGATGATCAGAATGGTCCCTTCTGACCTTAATATTTATGAATCTATTGTGGGGGAGGGGTTGTGGTACTGCTACCCTTACTTCTGCACTGCTCCTGGCGGCGCCGCCTTCAGAGCTGGAGAGCAGCAGCTGCTGGCCAGGAGCCCAGCTCTGAAGGCAGAGCCATTGCCAGCAGCAGCATAGAAGTAATGATGGCATGCTATGGTATTGCCACCCTTACTTTTGCACTGCTGCATGCAGAGCCGGGCCCTCAGTCAGCAGCCACCACTCTCCGGCCACCCAGCTCTGAAAGCAGAAGTACAGAAGTACGGGTGGCATGGTATGGGGTATTGCCACCCTTACTTCTGCCCTGTTGCTGGTGGGGTGCTGCCTTCAGAGCTGGGTGCCCAGCCACTAGCCTCCGCTCTCCAGCCACCACTCTCCGGCCACCCAGCTCTGAAGGCAGCGCAGAAGTAAGGGTGGCAATACCATGCTGCCCCCCGCCCCTCCCCCCAAAATAACCTTGAAAACCCTCCCCCGCCCCCCCGCGACTCCCTTTTCTGTCAGAACCCCCAATTTGAGAAATGCTGGTCTCCTCCATTAAATCTGTGTAGTATAGGGTAAAAGCACACAAAAGACCAGATTTCATGGTCTGTGACGCATTTTTCACAGCTGTGAATTTGGTAGGGCCCTAATTATAAACATTAGCATATTAACATTTTTTAAGGGGAAAAAGGTAGGAGATGCCTGAAATGAAGATATTTAGTAAACTGTAAATAGTGTTTGTGTGGAACAACTTGTGCAACTGGACAAGCTTCTAAATTTAAAGCAGCAAGACAAAAAGCTGACAAATAAACCAAAGAGATTTAAAATAAATAAGTGAAGAAATGTACAAGTTCGTTGGGCCAACTCTTACCCTGGTATAAGCCCTGGTGCTTCTGTTGCTAGTGTCTGCAAGCCCTGTTGAATTTGTAGCAAAGCTTGCATTGCTCTAGGGTTTGACATTGCCGACAGTGTGTCTGGGTTCTGCATCTAAGAAAAGGAAAAACTTGTTATATAACTGAAACATGTACCAAGTTAATCTTCATCACTGTTTGTTTCTTGTAGTGAACCCACTCCCTCAACACCTGTTATTGCTCATCTTTTTATTCTAATACCTCTCTGCATGCTTCTTGTGATGGTTCCCTCTTTTGCAGTTGCAGCTCTACCAAGACCTTTTAAGTATGGGGAATCGTGACAGATAAGGCAGTATCCTCAAAAAAATGTTACTGTACTAAATGCAAAGCTTACAAATTATTGTGGGCTAGGATTTCAGGTAACCTCTTGGGGGATGTGATGTAAGACCTGGAAGTTCAAAGGCATAATCTCAGTATAGTCTAGACAAGAATGGGTTTTCCGGGACAATAAGGGTGAAGTGAATTACCTAGGGAAATGTTAACACAAATTATTCACTTCCGGTGATGCAAAAACCCTGAGGAGAGGGTAACTGTCTTCTGATTACCTGGTCCTGAAGGCTAATGGCCTGAGCTGTATAGAAACAAGATGACTTCCCCAATCTTAGTTCTGAGACAACTATCAACTTGTAAACCCAAATGTGGGTTTTGAAGGACTGACATCTATCAGAGCCTGAAGTTGGAGTAATCTCTGGTAACTTTTTACCATGCATGTCAGTTCTTCTATTGTTTTTAAACATTTTTTCTGCAACGCTTTTACCTTAAGAATAAATGTGCTTCCTTATAAGGAGCTGTGTGGTCATTTATAACAGAGGCAGTATATTGGGCGTAGCCTTTGGAGAAAAAGCAAAAGCACAGATGCTGGCTTTAGGCAGTCTGGCTTGCTAGGTGTAAATTATCACAGTGTAAATTAGGGAGCTGTGCAGCTGTAACACCCCAGGACAGGAGGGAGAGAGATGTGGATCTCTGCCCAGGAGAGTTGACAGCTGAGGAGTTGGAAGCCTAGAGGAAGTGCCTTTGGTGGACCACCAGGGGATGGGAGTAGGGGAGAAGGGAGGAGGATAAAGGTGCAATTGGCCTACATTGTGACAAACTACTCCAGAAGCACTGTTTCTCACTAGTCGTCCAGCGAAATGTATCATATGACATACCTGATCTTCAGACTAGGACTGCTATTAAGTTTAGACTTCGCAAGTGTATGCTCAATACCCCCTCTCTGCATTATCTATAGTGCCATATCAGCCTACTTATGTACACGAATGCTATCTAGATGATACATACAGTCTGATGTATACACTTAAGATGGCTGGATCAAGTTCCTCTTCACCTGCTGGAACATCTGAACCTGTAGCTTTCACAACTATTGATAAGCACAAGCCAAATCCTGAGATCTGAAAATCTCTAGACACTGCGAAGTTTCAAATATGAAACTGAAGTTCATGGCTTCGGCCCATCTCTTATCAGAACAACTACATAAACAAAAGGTGAAATCTTGCAATGACTTTTGAGTGACAAGATTTGTCTAAGATTCAAACTCTTGGGGATTACAACAAAGACAGCACTCTCATTTACCATTTGGAGAATCACCTAATGGATTCTAAAATGAGGCTGGCTTAGTATTTGGTTGTGCTATTTATCATCTTGTCTTCAAAGTTACAATGGACCATTACCAGATTTTTGACAAACACTGTGCCTCAAAGGGAAGTGGCTGAAAATTAGGACATGCCAAGAACTAACTATTTCCTTCTGTGTTTTGAGATTGTGGCACTCCTTTCCTCTTAGGGAAAGGGGACTAGTTTCAAGGTCCACACTTGAAGACTAACAAAAGCAAAGTGTTTCAAGAAGGCCCTACCAGAAGTGGCTGCTCCTCTAACAACCATTCTTATTGGGTGTTTTAGTATAGGATAAAAATTATAAAAATCCTACCATGTTAGGCTCCTAACCACCCTGTTCTCCAGTTTTTCCCTTAGGCTATGTCTACACTACACCAAAACAGCCAAGGCAGCTGACTCAGGCTCACTGGGCTCGGGCTGTGGGGCTATAAAATTGCCGTGTAGATGTTTGGGCTCAGGCTGGAGTCTGGGCTCTAGGACCCTTACATGGATCAGGCCAAGTTGTTAGCTTCCACAAATGCAGAACAGGATCTGGAGAAAAATTCTAAACCTTCTCTGATTAAGTTCAGGCCAGAAATGCTCAGTGAGATATGAGAAGTATTGTGGGTCCTTCATGCACACAATACGTCTTTTAGATACGTTGAGGAAGGTCACAGGGAAAGAGCTAGATCCACAGCTGGTGAAATTTGTCAGTGTCTCTGAGGAAAGACCCAGTGCCAACTTCTGCAAAGTATGCCGCTATGCACTCTTTGCCTTTGCACAACTTGTCTATCATCTAGTGTCCAACAGTTTGAGTTTTATTATAATAGAAAAGACTGACAATTCAGAGCACCTAGATGTCTTAGATTTCCTTACTCCTGTTAATCTGGTACAGACGTGAGTATAGATCAGAAACTATATTGATGGATGAGGATCTCTCCCAGGAGTGGTAGGGCTGCACACAGCTGTGCGTGTTCTTCCTTGCCGAGCACTCCCACAGAGTAGTACTATGCAACTGCTCATTATCCCAAATGACACAGTCACAACAATTGCCATGGGATTCCGTCTCACCTTCCCTCACCTAGAGGATTAGTGCAGAGGTATGGGCTGCAGTGCTTTTAGCTCTTCATCTCCATCTCACCCTATGCAGTCAGTGGTTTGAACACCTGACCCTGCCTCTGTGGAGGCTGAAAAAATGGATGAGAGTGAGGTGGCTAAAGTTCAACCCAGATAAAACTAAGGTTATTTTATTTGACGTATGCAATCTGGCCAAGCCACAGCGCTCTTATCAAGAAGGTTCAAGACCTCCACGAAGTTGAGTCATCATGCAGTTCCCAACAACATGCATCACGGTTTGTGGCTGCCCACACTGACATAGTGGACTTTCTCATTCAGGGCACAATATCAGGCCTCTACCTTTCGGGGAGGGAAAGGCAAACCAAGAGCTCATGTTAGTGGTGGAGGAAAAGGGGTTTGGGTTAGTATTTGCAAGTATTTAAATCACTAAAAGCCCAACTCCCAATTGAAGCTAGCGTTTGCAGTAGAATCATAGACCAGGCCTTTATGCTTTCAACCAGAACAAAGCAAGACCATATGTTTGCAATTCAGCTAACACTACACGCAAGATGTTTGCTGACAACAGTTAGCCTCTCTTTTACTCACTTGTTGAAGGAAAGTTGGGAGTTGTTGTCTCATTTGTTCCTGAAGCTGAGGATTTCCAGCAAATAAGGGATTATTCAGCATCATCTATGAGGCAAATGTTCAATTTTAGCTGCAAATACTAAAGACAGTAAATAAAGCTGCTCCCCTCTCCATCTCCCCCCCCCAAAAAAAAAAGGTGGTTTAGTGCAACTTATATATTCAGTACATTTATAATTAACCGTTTAATATGACAATTAGGATCTTCTTTGAAAAACAGAAATCTTTTAAATGACCATGTTGTCTTCCTTCACTTACTGTCCAAAACTGACTTCTGCTAGACATCCAGTCATCTAACAATGGACAACTAGGTGGATGGGTTTTTTTTGTAATTTTTTTTTTTTTTTAAGTTTTTATCCAGATGGAAGTGCCATTATTTGCATAAACATCCCTTTGCAGATGAGATAGACTGAAGAGGATGAACAGGATAAGACTTGCATACTACAGAGTTAAGGACTGTTCCTCTATGCACACATTCAATGTGTGCAAAAAGCCAGTGAAGCTCCCCTGCTAAGTGTTTTTTGTTTTTTTTAAAAGCATGAGATACTTTCCATTTCACTCCACGTGGCACACATCCAACCTGTGCTGACCCTTTAGAAGCTGAACCCACAGGCATATTTGCACTATAAGTGATATTAGGAAAAGACTATGCCGCCATTCATAAAGCTGTAATAGTATTTGCACTTATACAGCAAATGAAAGCCATACAGGAAGGTCACAGCTGAAGACTGAAGATACAAGTACCATGTATCTGACAGCCTGAACAACTAACTCCTAAAATCAGTTTGGGGCTACATAGACCAGTGGCCCTGCCTAAAAGTTTGAGACTAACTTTTCAAGTGGTTCCTATATGAAATCACAAGTTTATGGTTGTTAAAACATTTCACACTGAAGTACACACAAAAAATTTCAGCTCCCGTGGTGTTCTGTCCATCTAACTTAGTACTACCTGGCCCCTTCGGTTCACCCAAGGTTCTGAGCCAAGAGTTTTTGCAGTTTGCTTTACAGTCTTGCCAGTGCTCCCTGTTTAGCTCTATCCTGCAGTTAGACTCAGGAGGTTGACTGTCAAGATGTCTAACTAGGAACTGGAGAAGCATATTAATAGGCTAGTAGGTGTTGGTGTTAGCACATAAAATTGTTACTTTGTTGTGACAGTAGTTATTGCATGAATTTGCAATCCCTCTCTTTTCATTCAGTACATACAGTACATAGGTGCCTTTACCTGTGCTGCAAGATCAGGGTTCTGGCTTAGTGACTGCATCATGCTTCTCATATAGGGTGCAGACAACATGTTCTGCATAAGCTGTGGATTTTCTGTTATCTGCTGCAACAAACTCTGCATTCCTGGAGTGTTGAACATACCAGCTTAAAAAGTAGAAAATGGTCACTTTAGCAATTCATAAGCATGAAAATAGTGACAGATGCATTTTCATTTTATAATTAAATATGGTGATGAGTGCATAACACTTCCATGATTTAACATGAGAGAGTAATTACTGTCTATAATGGACATCAGCCACCACTCATCTCAAGAAGCTTCTCCACTTTTAACCCATAATCCAGGGGTAGGGAACCTATGGCCCGTGGGCCGGATTCGGCATCCTGCTTAATTTCATCTGGCCCATGGCAAGTCTCGGCGCTGCAGGTCAGAAGCACCAAGCCTCTGCGCCATCCCACGGGGGACTCGCCCCGCTGTGGAGTGAAACTGGGGTTGCCAGGCCATTAAAAGTCCAGTTGGCAGCGCAGCAGGCTTAAGGCAGGCTCCTTGCCTGCCCTAGCTCCGCGCAACTCCCAGAAGCAGCTGGCATGTCCCACCCCGCACTCCAACCCTCTGCCCCAGCCCAGTGAAAGTGAGTGAGGGTGGGGGAGAGCAAGCGACTGAGGGAGGGGGGCTGGAGTGTTTGATTTTGTGCAATTAGAAAGTTGGCAACCCTAGGGGAAGCATGTGCATGGTAGCCAAAAGATTAAGAAGGAACTGAGGGGGTGGTGGGTAGGCAGGCCTCTATATTGAGTGTCATGAAGGCAAGACTCTAGGGGGCACCCAGGGCGACCCGACGGATGCTGCTAGGGAAAAGTCTTCCAGCTACCATGCATATGCACACACCTGATAGGAACTGACATGAACAAGCACTCGAAGAACAGGCTGTTAAACTAATAAGGGCACTTCTCAAAATTGTGCACTCTCCATAATTCTTTTAAACCACTCAGAAAACCTGATTATCCCATCACAAATGGTACCAACACTTCTAGAAGTGTGTCCAGTCACACCCTTCCATTCCTACATAAGCTTCCTGCACACAGTTTTGGAGCTGTCTTCAAATGTTAATTTACATCTCTTCAGTTACTCAGTCTAGTCATTCCTTCACCATTTGACCATGTGCTATCACTACAAAGTCAGATCCAGCAGACCACTTCCCACATCTTGTACAGGAAGAATGCGTTGTGCTTTTTGGGTAACCTGAATAATCTACCAACATTAGTAAGCTTGCAAACAGCTCCGAAGAGAAGTCAACTTCCAGAGCACTGCGAACAAGTTCTTCCTTAACCTGTGAAACTTCAGTTTGTAACTAACAGCGTTATGAGAGTGTGGAGTTGACACTGAAACCAAGATATTCTACTTTTCATTTTGTACGCTTATTCAAAAATGTTAAAAAATAACTTTAAAAATTAGGTAAATTATTCTCTGGCAAAAAAAGGTTTATATGCCAAATTTTTGCCTGACTTAAATTTTCACATCCAAGTTTAATACCCGTATCCAAAGACTTAGAAGTCATACTGAAAGATATGTACTAGTTACATCAGTATGAACTGAAATGAATTTGAAACTTTCACAATTAAAAAACAAACAAACAAAGACTATCTTGGATATCAAAACTCTATAGACGTTTGAGTTACATTACTAAATCCTAATTTAAGGTAATTCCATATCATCAAATAATCCTAGACTTTTGGGGTTTTTTTGCTTCCTGTCATATGTTTTGCAGTACTTTGGGGTGGAACACAGCAGCTGGTTTAACACAGAAGTGGCTGCAACAGATCTTTCTGTACCTCTCCCTCTGCTCCTGTGCCTGTCCTTGTCTCCCTCCCCTTAACATGCACCTTTCTACACTAACCAGTCTGTCCCAGCCTTCCTCCTCTCTGCACTGGAGCAAGTCAGGCTGTTTCCACCCCACCATGCTACCTGAGAAGCAGCAGGGGGATCACTTACAGCACAAGAGTCTCCTTGCTCTCCTCTGGTGAATGGAGCCACGCACAATAGCCCTTGGCCTACAGCACAGAGTAATTAGTGGCAATGTCAGCCCCTGCAACCTGGGGATGCGGCATGTTTAGTAGCTCTGTGGGATGGGGCATGCTCAGTGAAATCTTCTGTAAATACTGCTGCCGGCCACTAACAGATTTATGAGCATGAGCAAAGTGCTATTTATAAAGACTTGTAATTTGGAAAAATTATGCTAGGTTTTCACAGGAATCACAAAAAGACCCATCTCTTAAAATAGGGTGATGGCTTTCATCTCTGCTCCAAAGCACAGAAATACTAGGGCTTCAAGGAAGAGAATAAAATATTTTATTTTTAACATGCGTTAACCATGTTTTCCCTGGCTCGTTCTCAGAAATGGAGAATAATTTTTGCTGAAAAACTTTAAAAAAATTTAGTGTTAGACTGAAAATGTCTATGCTGGTGTCTGACTAAATTGTTAATATGGCAAAGTTATAGGCAACTGAAAACAAGGTTTTATAATGTGAAATGTTCAACAATCTTCATTATAAGCCTTGAGACCAGCACCACCGATAATATAATTTTATCTAAACAAGTACTTTCTCTTATTTTCCCTTCTTATTACAATGTATCTTTTGCCTTTATATTGCAGCAAATCCTATTTTCCTCCAAATCTATACCAAAGTAGTTGATAACTTGATTCTGACCTCCACTCTGGCAGAGATGTCAACCTGCATCGACTACTTATTAAATTTTCAAACAAGCACCTTTGTGCTCCCTTCCATGGTGTCTTTCGCACACGGGAGGTGATCCCCATAAACATCCACTAAACTGCCTCATTGTCCTTAAACTCTTGTTTGCTGTGTTGCCTGCAGAAAACTTGATATAATAAGTAGCTGCGCTGCTGAGACTAATGTGCATCATGGTGATCATGTTTTCTTGCTTCCATAGGCTCTTCCTGTCTGTTGTGGCCACCCTTTGTTTCTTGACTTAGATTTAGACTGTAAGCTCTTTGAGGCACAGACAATATTTTTTGTTATGTGTTTGTGCAGTGCTTAGCACAATGAAGCTGTGGGTCCATGACTGGGGCTCCTACGTAGCATGAGAATACAAATAAGCTGACTTTGAAGTTGGGGCATTACTATTACAATTTCTAATATTGGTTTATTTAACACATTCACATTTCATTCCTCTGTTTACATGGTAAAATTTCAGTTTGTTTCAGATCTCACATGAACTCTAAATGTCCTTTCAGGTAAGTGAGAAAGACTGAGAGGCTGTATCTAACAATATCTCATTCACTACCTACTTTACTGGACTTTTGCACTCTGTCCAGTGTCCAGTGTGAAGAAAGTTTTCAATTTGTCTAGCGAGTCTCTGCTTTTACTGTTATTTTAGCAGATCTGTGGCTCCTCTTAGTGTTCTTGAGATAAGTTTACTTTGCATGTTTGTTTTCCTACATAGGACTTTGATACTAGTAAAGAGAGCTATGCAAGTAAATATTAGTAACACTAAATCAAGTCATTTAAACACAACTTTGTCCAACACAAGAATGTCTGTCATTTCAGCAATTACTTGCACCTGTGCAAGTAAATACAATTCTACCATAATGAACATACCTCCTACTCCGGGTCCCAAATTAGGCATGGCTGAGCCTGGTCCTGTACTGGTGGCGGTGCTATTTCCAACACTACTACTGCCCCCACTTTCCCCGCTGTTGCTGCCACTGGTTGTGGAACTCTGAGAGCTGGACTGAGGAGCCCAAGGATTTGGTAACGGGTCTCTATTTTCTGTACGAGACGGCTGACTTTCCCCACCTGAAGATGCGTTGCTTACTAAGGACGCAAATGGGTTACCTCCAAACTACAAAGGAGGAAAAACAAGGAATACCATCTATTAAAACCATCAATTTTATCTCTGCTAGAAAGGACAGGTTTTGAGACATATGCAAAATTACAAACTTGAAGACTCTTGACTCTGAGAGCAGTCTTTAATTATATTCACCAAGCTAAAACCAGTTTCATGGTAGAATAATCAGCTGTTTTGAGATGCTAATCTTAAAAAGGGACATTAAAAAAATAAAATAAAATAAATCACATCTCTCAAAATGTTGTACCTTACTATAGCAGCAACACCCAGGATTTCAGGCTGAAAGTAGGAAGGGAAAAATCTATTTTCTATTTTGTTAACTTGGTGCATTTGTCAACACTTCCCTTAAAATGAAACTGACTATATATCGTCAGGATATTGAGTTTCTCTCTTGTTGAAAAGACTTAAGAAAAGCAACAAAAAAGACTTCGGAAACTGTGCATAAGGAATCTAAGATAGAATTTCCTGAACCTATTTAAAGAGTACTTTTAAAAACTTTTAGGAATTTAAGTCAATTTCAGAAACTTCAAGTTAAGTGTTCCTTTATGAAACGCACATGCCATAATCACCGACTTTCAGACTGTGTCACAAAACCAAGAAACACAAACTTTACTCTTTCAAGGTTGAGAGTTTGGGATTTCTGCAGTCCTACTTCTACAAATGGAAACAGAAGGTGCAGTGACTTCTAGCACCAAATTACATTTTCTTGAATGCTTGTTTAAACAGTGCATAATTTCCTTCACTCCTGAGAAACTGATTTAATATTAGGTTGTATGTACCCATTTCTCACCTGCTCTTGGGCTGCATTCAACATTGGCTCCTGAATATCTGTGTACATGCGTCGCAAGGCATTGTATCCACCTGGTATACTCTCAAGGTTGCTCAAGGCTCGGTCTTGGTTTCTCATCATTTCCTGCATCATTGCAGGGTTTCTCGCAAGTTCTAGGGTCTAAGGAACATTTAATCTGCATTAGTAAAAAAATTCATTCTAAAGTGAAAACAACATCTGAAGCAGTGTCTCCATTATAACAGCTATTTATAGATTATCTAACCCACTGCAGTTAGTTTGAACTGCTGTTAGAACTAGAGCAAGAATTTTTCTTGTTGGAATAATTAGAAAGTTAAGACAACTGAATTTTCATCTGCCATTTTGTCAAAATTGTAAAATGTTGAAACATTCTAGTTATATAGTACTGATACAAACAGTATGAATGTATTGTACTGGGCAAGAGAGAAGAAGGAGGACACAGAAAGTTACGTCCAAGTTCATTTCTATTCAAACAGAATTAGTGAATTTACTAAATATTGTTTCAACTCAGAAATACAGTATGCTGCTTTCAAATAAGAACCATTTGAAATAAATATCCGGTTTCTCAAATCCACAGTATCCATCAGTTTGTGTCTTAAAAGCCTCTACAGTGTAGAAGTATGCCAGCACCTTTCAACTGCATTTAAAATCTGACTGAAGTACTAAAATTTATATTAAAGAGTGTTGGGTTTTTTGGCAAGTACATTATTGGCTGTATAACAACCCTCCTTTCTCAAAGAAAATAGGAGATCTGAAGTGCACACAAGTTCTGTCCTAATTTAACTTCAAAAAATTTAGTTATGTAATCCTGAAATACTCTCCAGGGAATGTTATGGATTATTTAACATTAAAGACAACACATTGAACTATTTCAGACATTAGTGACTAGAAAAAAAATCAACAGTATTTGCCTAGAGTAGCATTCTATGAGTTTTCCTATATGATCCTAACTTTCTCAGCAATACTTCAAACACTCAAGTCAGCACATTTAATTTTATTAAAGAATTTTAAAGTTTATTAATTTACAGGGAACTT
The DNA here is from genome assembly GCF_965140235.1 of Caretta caretta. Lineage (NCBI taxonomy): Eukaryota > Metazoa > Chordata > Testudines > Cheloniidae > Caretta > Caretta caretta. The sequence continues at coordinate 93,020,259 of NC_134210.1, read as the reverse complement.
TCAACATACTTGTCTCATTATATCTGGATTATTAAGCATGTGACTGATCTCTGGATTTCGCTGTATCAATTGCTGCATTTGAGGATTGGCCATAATTAACTGCCTCATCAGGTCGGGATTTGAAAGCATGCTCTGAACAAAGGGATTTTCCATTATCTGAACCATCATTTCCGGGTTGGACATGAGCTGTCGCTGCATCTGACTCTGTAACTCTGAAAAGTTAGATGTATTCAGGCCCAGGCTACTCAGACCTGCAAGTCCTCCGAGGCCACCTTAAGGGGGGAGAAAAAAAAATTGAACTTTCTGCTTTTAGTACATTTCTAAATCATTTTCATCTGGACAACTATTCTTAAAATACAAAATACTTTAATGTATCACCCAAATTTCCAGACAATGCAAAACAGTGAGAATTCCATCCTTCCCAGACACTAAAGAGTCCTTCCTCCAAAGTCTGTTGTTTTAATAATGAAGACATTTAGCTGACAACCAATACTTTGGATAAGACATACATGTTATTACCATTCTAGTAATGTTGATGTCTGTGTCCTTCAGATTTCAAAAATTTCTCCCTTGTAAATCATGCAGTATATACATGCATGTCTGCAAGAGTCTATTTGCAGGAGTCATTTAAAATTTAACAGAGAGTAAATATGATAGCATTACAATACAGTATATTTTCCTTTTATTTTGGTAAAGCAGAACTCTTTCCAGTTCCTAATGCATCAGGTACTAAAAATAAGGTAAAACAGTTTTCTACAATCTTCATGCTGTCTAAATTGCAAAACTTCAAACTGACCCCAAAATTGTGGCAACCAAAATCACTCATGAAAATCTGAGCCACTTTAAACTCATAACAGCAAATGCTTACTAATTTTAACTTTTTTATTCTATTCATTTTTCAGAAAATGAAACGAGATAGAGGGCCTGAATCACCAGTGTTAAGTCTGGTGCGGGTAGCAGGAGAAAACCACTTTTCAGCTGCAGAACAGGAGCTTGTCTGTGCTTGGGAAATGTATGCTCCGGAAGAGAAGGTAAGATAGAGCTATTAGGCCCAGTGATTTGATTTGGTCAGAGAAATATGCTTGTAGGTGGGGTAACAGTTTTGTCACTGTTGTTCACAATCTGGGTGACACTAGGGGCACAATTTCTGCAGTGCCCTCCACTCCTTGGACCAATCCAGATGCATTGTAGAGCAGGGGTGGCCAACCTGAGCCTGAGAAGGAGCCAGAATTTACCAATGTACATTGCCAAAGAGCCACAGTAATATGTCAGCAGCCTGTCCCCCCTCCCCCATTAGCTCTCACCCTCCAGCCCCTCCCTCCGTGGCCCCACCAGTCAGCACCTCCTGCCTGCCACAATCAGCTGTTTCACATGTGCAGGAAGCTCTGTGGGGGAGGAGCAAGGGCATGGCAGGCTTGGGGGAAGGGGCAGAGTGCGGGCAGGGCCTGGGGCAGAGCAGGGGGTTGAGCAGTGAGCACCCCTCCGGCACAATGGAAAGTTCACATCTGTAACTCCAGCCCCAGAGTCAGCGCCTATGCAAGGAGCTGCATATTAACCTCTGAAGCGCCCCTTGCGGCTCCGGAGCCACAGGTTGGCCACCCCTGTTGTAGAGCATGCACAGCTCACAGGGAGCTCTATAATTTTCACACTACCAGTAATGCTGGCATGAAACACCAGCTGCACCTTGCTATTTGTTGATGTGCTATATGAAGCAGCAGCATAGGAGTATTCCATGTATGCAAGATTTTCCACAGAGGAAGATTTCAAGGAAATAAGATTCCTACAATCAAATGCTGAAATTAAACCCTTTTCTCTAAATGGGCTATAACAACTCAGGGAAGGGCAGTGTTCTTAACCCACAAAGTTAGCAGATAGAGATTGTACCCAAACCAAAAGGGCTGCTGTTTGTTGAGGGGGGTGTGGAGGTACTACTGCTTGATGTCGATGTGGTAGAAGTATTCCCTGTGGTGTTCGTTTGCTGTACAGGATGATCTTGTGATCTGAAAAATAAAGTTAAAACTATAAACCACTTTATTGAGGCAATTTAAAAGATTTCTGGAAGGATCCAGAGACAAGTTAGCATGAAATAACCAGAATATAAATTATGACTATTCTCATATATTGTGTCAATACCGTTACTTAAACATGGACAGCAAGTAATCTGGCTTGAGTGATTTATTTAGAACATGCTTTGGGTATTTCTATTTTCTGCCCAACTGGATATTAAACTCATATCCCCAGCCCAGACAAAAACCAGAATCTCAAGATTCTCCAGGACAATCTCTAAAAGGAAAGATTTAAACGCAAATAGGGTTAAAAAGGTGATCGTGCATGTTTTATCATTCCAAAATGATGTTTTCACTGAGATCCCAAACCCCACCCCTCACTGCAGCTGGAACCGTGAGCAGGATTTCTGCCAGTCACTGAAGCAATTAACACAGTACCACAGCCATTATTTCTGATAAGCTTCAGCTGTTTTCTGAACAATAGCAGGTACCAATCCATTTCCCTTCCCATTGTTTTCTGCTCAAACATTGCAAATAAACTGAGAGAAACAAAACCATCCAGACATCTAAATTATCTGACAGTGCAAAGTAAAAGCCTGTCCTACCGAACCATTTCTAGCTGGGACACTGTGGCAATTCTAATCTGAAGGCCAATTGTGGATACAACTATAAACAGTCTACAGCCAATACAAACAAAACTGAGTCATTTCAGGCTGCAAGTGTTGTAACACGTACTGCACACTACTGTCTATTCAGAGTTAGAACTCTTCAGAAAATGGGAGCACAATTATGTAAACCTGGCTACTGATTTATGACCAAGTCTGTTCCCAAACTTGGTCATGGCAGATTTCTCATTTTCAGTGTCAGGATAGCAGTCCTGCACTTGACGGATCAGCTCAGCTTTGGACAGGTCAATCTGTCCTTTGCTGAAATGATCTGGACCAATCCCAAAAATGTGAACACCCCCTCAGCTGCTTCTGGTGCAGTTCGCTGTTGCAGAAGGTAAGGAACATTCCTGGAGCACCGCTTACACACGCCCTAGACAACTGCAATGGAATTGCCCTTCCTTGCACAAAAGGCCTGTAAAAGCAGCCATATGTTTGTATGAATAAACAACATTAAATTGTCTTGGCTAAAGAAAACAGATGATTTGCAATTCGTAGGAAGTGTGTAGGTGGCTAGCAGTTGTGGGAAGGCCTTGAAAAATGGTATGCTTAATTGAACCTACTGGACTTGGAATGTGGCTTAACTGGAAAAACTGGACCTGGAAGGCAACTGATAAAACAGGTGAAAAGTCTTGAAGAAGCCGCCCCAATCATCAGGGGTGGTTCTACGTGGCTTTAACAAAAAAAGGTTTCAGAGTAGCAGCCCTGTTAGTCTGTATCTGCAAAAAGAAAAGGAGTACTTGTGGCACCTTAGAGACTAACACATTTATTTGAGCATAAGCTTTCGTGAGCTACAGCTCTCTTCATCGGATGCTGTAGCTCACGAAAGCTTATGCTCAAATAGATTTGTTAGTCTAAGGTGCCACAAGTACTCCTTTTCTTTTAACAAAAAAAGAAATTCATAAAGCAGTGACTATAGTCACATAGGTTCTGATACATAAAATATAAAAGGGTAAACTCAAAAGGATCATTACTAGTACCTGCTGTCCAGCTGAAGCCAGCCAATGTGGGTTTGAGTGTCCTCAGTCTAATCCTGCAGTAAGTACTTGAACAATGCTTATAACTGCATGTTACTGAATGGGCATATGATTGCTTAGGCATTTAAGGCACATTTGGAGCAGCTGTATAAATGGCATGCAGCCTTTGAATTTAATAAAGGATTTTAAGATTAAACTGGTGTCCTGGTGATGCCTGTATTATCAATAAAAATAATTCCAATAGGGCTTCTGCTCTACACCTGGAGATTGACTTAAAGGTAAACACAGTTGATGTGTTCATCTTTTGCAGATATTTTTCTTTCAGTTGGGCATGGTTTGAAGTTGCTGAACAGGCTGCCTTCATCCCGGAGAGGTGAAAACTGAAACACCTAAGAAGCTTATAGGGCAACAAATAATGCTGGTGTTCAGCACTCAAGTGCCAGAATTGAGTGCCAAAAGAACAGAAAGTTTTTTTTATTATTAGCAACCTAAACCCATCTAGAAGGGAGGAACATGGCAAGCAATACTCATGAAAAGAGCACTGTGACTGTAGAGGCTCAGCTCCTACAAGGAGTTTTCACTGACTGAAGTCAAGAAGGCGCTGACTGGAAAGTTTTAAGTGCAGTGGTGAAGTTCAGAAGGTGGCACATGACTGCCAAGAGAGGAGGCTGACACTCACACTATCCTGCTATTGCAGCATTTAGGGAACAAAAAACTTCAAGAGTTTGGAGATTTCCACCTATGCTTTTGCAAGGGACCTCAGGACCAGGAGTAAGAATATTGCTTTTTTTTGAGATCTAGTAATTGCACAATAAGATCTAACTGGGAAAGGAGAATATTTATTTGGTTTCTTACAGCTAAAAAAATAGAAGACAGCTTATCAGCAAGGTTACCTGTTTTGTGTTTTGATGACAAGGTGAACAGTGAGTCCATCGTGAATCCCATGCTGGGTCAGAGTATCTTGATCTTTTAAAATTTTTCCAGCAAATATTAATACAAGTTGATCTGTGTGGGACTTGAAACGCTTAGAGATTTCTTCCTTAAACTAGATATTAGAAAGAAAAAGTTAATGTGATTATGTGTAAATCAGTGCATTAACTACTCTATTTTAAAAAACTTTTGAGATTTGGTGAAGGTATTTTGCATGTTTACTATTTTCAAGTTTATACAATATACGCCCCCTTTATTAAATGCTCCCTCAGTTTTTTATTTTTGACAATGACTATGAAGTCAGATCATTCCCATTTGTAGATTCAAAATAATAAACAGTATGTCAATCAACAGTGTTAGAAAGTGATTAACTTTAAATCCTTTCCTGCACCAGCCACATATACAACAAAAGCTTAAAATGTCAAGGAATGAGAAAAAAAAATCTTGGTTATCTTTTTCAATTACAGCTTCTCTCATATAATTTTGTATAGGTGTCTATGTAAGAGGTGTAACTCTTATTAACACCTGTAACAGATATACCTTGCATAATAACAGGTTTCAGAGGAACAGCCGTGTTAGTCTGTATTCGCAAAAAGAAAAGGAGTACTTGTGGCACCTTAGAGACTAACCAATTTATTTGAGCATGAGCTTTTGTGAGCTACAGCTCACTTCATCAGATGTTTACCGTGGAAACTGCAGCAGACTTTATATACACACAGAGAATATGAAACAATACCTCCTCCCACCCCACTGTCCTGCTGGTAATAGCTTATCTAAAGTGATCAACAGGTGGGCCATTTCCAGCACAAATCCAGGTTTTCTCACCCTCCACCCCCCCACACAAATTCACTCTCCTGCTGGTGCTAGCCCATCCAAAGTGACAACTCTTTACATAATCAAGTCGGGCTATTTCCTGCATAGATCCAGGTTTTCTCACATCCCCCCCACCCCCATACACACACAAACTCACTCTCCTGCTGGTAATAGCTCATCTAAACTGACCACTCTCCAAGTTTAAATCCAAGTTAAACCAGAACATCTGGGGGGGGGGGGTAGGAAAAAACAAGAGGGAACAGGCTACCTTGCATAATGACTTAGCCACTCCCAGTCTCTATTTAAGCCTAAATTAATAGTATCCAATTTGCAAATGAATTCCAATTCAGCAGTTTCTCGCTGGAGTCTGGATTTGAAGTTTTTTTGTTTTAAGATAGCGACCTTCATGTCTGTGATTGCGTGACCAGAGAGATTGAAGTGTTCTCCGACTGGGAGACAGGCCAGTCCTTGCCTACAGACAGCCCCGCAACCTGAAGCAAATACTCACCAACAACCACATACCACACAACAGAACCACTAACCCAGGAATCAGATTTCAGAGGAACAGCCGTGTTAGTCTGTATTCGCAAAAAGAAAACTTATCCTTGCAACAAAGCCCGTTGCCAATTGTGCCCACATATCTATTCAGGGGACACCATCACAGGGCCTAATAACATCAGCCACACTATCAGAGGCTCGTTCACCTGCACATCCACCAATGTGATATATGCCATCATGTGCCAGCAATGCCCCTCTGCCATGTACATTGGTCAAACTGGACAGTCTCTACGTAAAAGAATAAATGGACACAAATCAGATGTCAAGAATTATAACATTCATAAACCAGTCGGAGAACACTTCAATCTCTCTGGTCACGCAATCACAGACATGAAGGTCGCTATCTTAAAACAAAAAAACTTCAAATCCAGACTCCAGCGAGAAACTGCTGAATTGGAATTCATTTGCAAATTGGATACTATTAATTTAGGCTTAAATAGAGACTGGGAGTGGCTAAGTCATTATGCAAGGTAGCCTGTTCCCTCTTGTTTTTTCCTACCCCCCCCCCCCCCAGATGTTCTGGTTTAACTTGGATTTAAACTTGGAGAGTGGTCAGTTTAGATGAGCTATTACCAGCAGGAGAGTGAGTTTGTGTGTGTATGGGGGTGGGGGGGATGTGAGAAAACCTGGATCTATGCAGGAAATAGCCCGACTTGATTATGTAAAGAGTTGTCACTTTGGATGGGCTAGCACCAGCAGGAGAGTGAATTTGTGTGGGGGGGTGGAGGGTGAGAAAACCTGGATTTGTGCTGGAAATGGCCCACCTGTTGATCACTTTAGATAAGCTATTACCAGCAGGACAGTGGGGTGGGAGGAGGTATTGTTTCATATTCTCTGTGTGTATATAAAGTCTGCTGCAGTTTCCACGGTAAACATCTGATGAAGTGAGCTGTAGCTCACAAAAGCTCATGCTCAAATAAATTGGTTAGTCTCTAAGGTGCCACAAGTACTCCTTTTCTTTTTGTAACAGATATAAGTATTTGAAAACAGCATTTTCACATTAAGTAAAACCCATTTTTGACAATGTAGTATTAACATAATGTTAGGCTTGTTACAACTTCACAAAAGGAAGCATTTCCAGTGTTCTTATATTATCGCCATGTACTGAAATGGGGTCAAATTCCTGTGGTCAAAGCACATATAACAGAACTATAGCTAAGCTGAGCAAATGCTACCATGGCCATCTAACTCAATTTTCTTGCTCTTATGGGGGTTATACAGCAACACTATTTTGTAATACTTCTGTGTAGTCTATCATTTCACCACTTAACTTCTGTACATGGTACTATGCATTAGCTTTACAGTGCTGGTGTGATATTTACAAAGTTATGGAAAGCAGTTGTGACAGATACAGGAATTTCTTGCATATCCTTGGGAGACCTTAAGTTCAGGTATATTTGAGGTCCATTGTATGAAATGCAAAGTTTATATATTATTGTGGGACAGGATTGAATGTAACCTGGGGGAAAGGGACAGGAGGATGTGATGTGATGCCTGGGATTTCAAAAGACTCTATGCCAGACAAGAATGGAGTTTTGCATTAATAAGCGTTAAATGGATTTCCTAGGGAGAGGTTAATGCAAATTCCCCACCTCTGTTTAGAAAAGTCTGGCTTGCTGGGAATATCACAGTGTTGGCTGTGGAGATCAAGCAAGGAGGAGGCACGCCTCAGGGCCTTATTTCACCCCGGGGTGTTCGCTACTTCCCACCACCCAACACAGACGTAATGAGGTTAAGTGGTGTCTGTATAAAATAAGTAAGAACTATTAATTATTCCTCAAGAAAGGCTTTTAATGATTTTCAATGATAACAACAGCATAAACAAAACAAGAAAAGGAAAACCAAAGGCCAACAATGAATAAGAATTAATACAAAAGGCAGATTTTACTGAAGACAAGTGCAAGTACAAGTAATATTGTGGACCATTTGCGAGTTTCTGAACAGTGACTCTACATATGCTGGTACTGGCAGGCCATAATAAAAGCCCCGAAGACAAGCATAGGTAAAACTATTGTTCACCAGCCCTATATTCCTGGTGTTTTTAAAGGCAACATAAAGCTGACGAACGACAGCACTACATGCGTTTGCTAGGACAATGTAAAAGACAAGCAATAACACATGCAAAGCTATTATGCATCAGCCGTCTACTATTGATTTTATACTATGGTATCGATACAACTCTTGGCAAAGAACAGGAGGGAGAGAAACGTAGGTATCTGCCCAAGAGAGGTGACAACTGAAGGGCTTGGAGCCCAGAGTGGGTGCTCTTGGTGGACTACATAGGGGGGAACTACAGGTGCAATTGCCCTGAACTGTGACAGCTGTTGCATATGCTTTTACTCGTCTTAAGTTTCTATTCTTTTCACCAGAAAAAAAATTATAGAACACATTTAAAGAAATCAGGCAAAAGAACGGGAATGACTCAGTGTAACAGATAGTGATATGCAACATTTTCAACATCCAGATCACTAGCTCTAATTAGCAGTGACCAAAGTTTGTTGCATCCTAGGACTATGTTGTGGCTTCAGCCTAGTTATACTGAATATACCTCCACACCACAAAACAAAAAAACATACAACCAATGGCACCAAAGCCATCTTTTGTTGGCAGTCTCAGAAAACAGAATGACAAGGCAAGCTAACTATTTTGCTCTCTGCCCTCTAGCGGTGATCCTTGCAGGCCCTGGTTGCAGCATGCTGGGGCTACATAAGCAAGCGTGGATTGCCACCTGTCTGTGCTTCATCTATTCTGTGGATAGGTGCTATACTGACACACAAAAGTAATAAATGCATTTTATTTTAAAGAGAAAAGGAAGATATTTTGACAGGCTGATGACATATTGTGGAAAAAAAAATCAAACATTTCAATTTATTTCTTGATTTAAGGACTAAGATTGTAAGTTAAATTGCTTGGAAGATTTTAGGCTTTTAAAAATCTTTCAGAAGCTTGCCTTTTTTTTTTTTATTATTGATATGATCAATTTAATTTTTAAAGAAATCATGCTCTAACTGGAGATAGAAGTGAATTCTCATTCCATGCAAGACCCCAAGATATTGATCCAGAAATGAGTTATTCATTTATACTGCAGGAGCACCTACGGACCAACCAAGTCAGGTCCCATTGAGCTAGATACTGTATAAACATAGAAAGTGACAGTCCCTACTCCAAAGAGTTTGCAATCTGACAAAAAAGATAACACAACAGATGGATGAGACAAACAAGAAGGTAGTGTTGTGGCAGTGAAGGCAAGAAAACTCTGTGCCTACACAAAGCTTTATTAAGTCAATAGAGCTCTTCACACATGGAACTCATCTCAGGATGAGGGTCTAAAAGAAATTATGGCTCAGAATTTTCTTTTTAGGGGGCTTTTTAACCTTAACTGACCTTGATGGCTACTTCTTGCTCAAAAGACACATTTTAGATACTGCTATTTACACGTGCTGATTTGTCATAAAAACAGTAGTGACTGGTAAAACACTGTTTAGTGACAGCTTTAAAGCTGAAGAAAAATTATTAAAGTTGCAATAAACGAACATTAGTATTAACTTTAAATTTAATCTTAAATCAAGTCTAATTTGCTATGACCCAATTTCTAGAAGGAACTACTCATTCAAGAGGTCAGGACATAGAACAATTTGTGGGAGGTTATATAACCACACGCTATCCAGTGCCATCAATATACTGGCATCAAAAGCAGCACCACCACTCCCTTCTCTCTGCCCAGACATATCTATGGTTTGCAGATGACCCACAAAAGAAACACAAAAGATGGGTGACTATGCCAGTGGTGAAAATGCTAACAGCCCCTGACAAGCTAGGGCACAAACAATTCCTACATGACATACCTAGGCCATGGAATTGGTCAAGCAATCTCTTCTGCATAGGTAGTAAAACTATTCTGAACTGTGAGACATTTTGGGAACCTAGCAGATTGCATCAAGCAGCTCACTACACAAAGATCATCTGCATTTGCAATAGCCGCAATTATATGGTTATACACAATAGAGATACAGTATCCCTCTTTTTAGACTTTAATCTGTTAACACAATGGGAAGCCATAGAAACACTGAAGAAAATCCAAGCCATTACTTGTGATTTTCAGCAATAGTTTTTCTGGATGGCGAACGGAAGCCAAGAATACCCAAGCCAACAGCTAACAGATTGCCAGTTTACAATGCACTTGAAAACCCAACCAACCTACCCACCCACCGAAACAGAACACAAGTTGAACAATGGGTACCCCAGAAACCAATTTTTAGTACAGGGAGGACTTCTAAACTATTGCCAGCAGCTAATCTCCCATTCCTGGACAAAGTTATTGTTTTTCATTAGCTTCTCAATCTGCAACGCAACTGCCAATATAAGAAACCCTTCTCAAACAGGTTCTACACTAGAATTTGGCACAGAGGAGCTGCTGGTTGCACCTTTTAACCAGGCACAATGGACAAATAATCACATTCATTCTTCTGAATTTCAGTATGTGAAACGATACATTACGAGATACTTTTCACAGTAGGGTTGTGAGGGAGGACATTTAAAAAAAATAAATCAGAAAAACATTATTCTAGGGAAAATTAAAAAATGAGAACCTGAGCTGCCTTTCCACAGCCCCTCCTGGTAAGCCAAACACTGTCTGCTGACTCACAGTAAGCAATAAAAAACAGCAATTGTGAATGCATTGGTGCCCATTCATGTGCCTGACTGAAGACAAAGAGTGTTGTGAAATAAAAGGAATAAAACCAAGGGAATAAAAATATCCAGAAAGACCACTCCCCATTTCCAACCAATCGTGGCCTAGCATGAGAGATACCTATACAACTCATAACTATTAACTATTATAGCAAGGATTTTCAAAGAGGCCTAGAGTATTAGACACCCAACTCCCATGAAAACTGGGCACCAAATACCTTTTGGCCTGTTGAAAATTCCAGCCTGCAACTTTATATATCTAAACAAGAAAGTGAAAGCTGCTTGCTCTTCCAAGCACAGGACTTTTGTTTTGAACAGTGAAATACATGCAGTCCCGCACTACAGGAGAGACTGTCCAGGCTTTGTAGCTGGGTGAAAGTTACAACAAGATTTATGTTCCTAAAAGTCACTTAAAGTGCAGTTCTATTTCAAAGATTGACATCACCTTACTCAGAGCAGCTCCCTGTTATGTTCCAAGTGTCATCTGTAATGACAAATAAGTTTTTACTATTATTTATTCCTATTAAAAATAGAGGCAACGCAGCTAAAAAAATTAGCTGGATTCCATTCAGGTCTGGCCTACACCACAGCATTAGGGTGACCTAATTATGTCAGCGTACATACCACAGCCTTGCTCCCGCTGAGGTAAAAGCCTTAGTACACTGACATAACTCCACCTCCAGGAGAGACCCAGGGCTTATTTCAGTGTATTTAGGGTGACACAATGTTTCTGTAGACATTCTGTTACTTACAAGTACTGGTTGTCATTCTTGTCAATTTCACTATTCCGCTGGCACCCGGTTTCTCAGCACCCCGCCAGGAACAGGGCAGCCACACCAGGCTTCTTAGCTCCCCGCTGGGAATGGTGCAACCAACTGGACACTGGAGGCAGATCTCCCCTAGCCTGGCTGCCCCACAAGGCTCTCAGCTCCCCAGTGGAGCATGGCTGTACCCGACAGGAAACTCCACGCCCAGAGTCTGGTCAGCTGCCACGCTCTGGGTGAAGAGCCAAGAGCCCAGCGGGGAGCCGAGAAGCCAGGTGTGGCTGCCCTGTTCCCCGCAGGGAGCCCAGGGGGAGGAAGAGGGGGTGGTAAGCCCAGCTTCTGGCAGGGAGCTGCGTGCGGAACTGAAAGCCCCGGCTGTCAGCCCCCACACTGCCCCTCTTAAATCGGTGGAAGCACTCCAAGTGAAGACACACACCACCAATAGAAGAAGGATTATGCGGACATGAACCATTGGCGGTAAATCAACCTAACATAGATCAACTTAAGTTTATAGTGTAGACATACCCTCTGTCTTACACAAAGGAATCAGTATTCTACTTGACAGTCCAAATACCTAAATTAAATCTGGGCAACCCCTTAAAATCTGCAGAATTGTATTTTCTTGTGATTAGAGAGAGAAGGAAAGAATTTTTATTTCAGTTCCTTGGCTGATTTGTAAGGTTGTCAGTTTAAAAAAAATTACTAGTGAGGCAATGTAGCCTGGTGGACAGAGCACTGGACTGGGACCCAGGAGAGTCTAATCCCAATTCTACTGCTGGGTACTATTGGGCAAATCACTTCAACTCTGTGCCTCAATTTCACCATCTGTAAAATAGGGATAATTATCCTCACCTCCTTTGTAAAGTGGTTTGAGATCAAGTGACAAAGAGCATGATATTCCTATAAACTGAGCAAAATGATCTGGAACTAACAGATCACTAGAAAGGCATAATGGGATTCCATGTTAACTATCACTTTTTGAAGGAGAACACCACTTTGAGAACCCGGCCAAGTATCCTTTTTTAGCATACGAGTGCTACAAAGGCGTTAAATTTAAACTTACCAGAGCTAGACAATTTAGTGGCATTCTTACTGAGAAAACTAAATGACTTCAAGTTCTAATACTCATAAAATGGCAAGTGTTTGCTTGAGAAAAAATACATACACTGCATCCACAGGTTAGTTTTTCCACCTAATTATAAATTAGGCATTACAGAACCAAAAACATAGTAACCTACAAAGAAAAGCTAGTAGATTTATTTTAGGCAACACCAGAGCTATCTTAAAAGGGATTTTATTAAAGTTCAACTAACCTTATCTTAAAGTCTGACATAACTTTATATTAGACTGCTTTGTTTCGGCTACTGAAAGTAATATTTCTTTGGCATGGAAAATTTTAGTGCTAAGGAACATAAGTTACCAACCCCATCAACAAGGGCAGGTCCAAACAAAAAAATTTTTCCTCCTCCTCAGCACACAATCCTTAGTACTTTAGAATGTAGTACAAGATCTCACCTAACCAAATCAAGCATCTGAGCACCCACTGCCATTCGGTCAATGATTCCTCTGCAACAAAGTATTTCATTGATTAGTTTTTCTTTGTGGACTGCATTCATAACAGTATTTAGAGCAGCCTTTCAAAGTTCTGTTCCCAACAGACCGAGGATGAATGATTTTTTTAAAAAACCCCATCAAGATAGGGCAGAAAATTAGATTTTGTGCTTTGGTTTATAAACTTTCATGACAATTCTGATTTACAGAAAAAAGTGATGAAGCATAGGCAATTTACTTAATTCGGAATTATCACTCAAAAATCATATTTGATTACAAGAAACTTCAGACCCTTATTCTTACAGCTGTTTGATGCTTAACTATTTTGTCTGTCAATCATTTATCAGAAAAATGTTAGTAAAATACTTGATGGTATAACATTTTTTGTTTTGTTTTTTAAATATGGCACTTTCTACCTGATCCAGGTTTTGGAGGAAAGTAAATGCATATTTAAAAAAAAAAAAAGTCACCATTACCAAACCAAGCAGTACCTTTTTGTTGTTCTTGAACAGCTTTTAAATCAAGTTTCCAGAATGTGGGAGAAAGAATTTAAGTTATGAAGTGCCGAATAATTCATCCCAGCAGTGGTTTTTTGTGTTTGTTTGTTTGTAAGAAAAAGAAATGCATGAAGAAGAGTTGATGATTTGCAAGAATGAGTCAGTTCACATGAATTGGCTGTGAGTTTGATGGCTTTTAACGTGTACTTTAGGGAATAGAAGTGTATGCAAAAGAAAACAAGTCAAATTTTTACTTCATTTTTGAAACTTTTATGCACTCAGCTGCTTAACTGGAAGAAAGCAATCAGACAGATCACACTATCAATAGCTGGAGAGAGCAATAACTGACTATTATGTGACTTCAGTAGTTTTGAGAGTGAACCTAGGTTGATGAAAGCCACATCTATGTTATACCATTCATCAATCTGTGGACTGCTAGAAAACCACTGAGAAAGGATTGATTTACACTAGTTTACAGAAATTGAAAGCAAATTGCACACATCAGGAATATGAAAATATGGTGCCAACATTCTGTTCCCTTTCATATATATAGTTTTATAATTACGTTAACACTGTTCAACATCAGGCCTTAATATGTGGAACGTGGCTAAGCTGTAATTGTGGGAACCAATAACAATTTCGAATTGCATGATTTAAACATTCAACCATAGTGTTCCATGAATAGCTTTTTTCCTTTGGGTGTTTTAAAGATAAAGAGAACACTAATGCACAAATAGCCATCTTTCTATCATGCAGAACTCCAGAATACGAGATACATGTGCATGTATGCTTGTAAAAAGGCATTCCAGCATTTTAAAATTGAGTACAGTATAGTGTGCACAGCACATTATTTTAAAATACGTGGCATCTTATTTTTAAACTATTGGAAATCACTCCAAACATCTCAAACACACTTCAAAGAGGACAAGAAACACTGTATGGCAAAGATGAAATTTAAAAAAGGAATCATGAGAGCACAAAAACACTTGAAATTTTTCTCTAGGTTCGATAATTTAAGTTGCATTGTACTAACCTTACCAAGAGAAGATTTACATGTGAGCTTAGGACAAATGAAAAATTTCAGGCCTGAGGGTAATTTTTTGCAAGAGTTATAAGCACTTCAATACAGGATCCTAAAATAATAGTGCCTTGACTACAACAAACAATCTATAGAATATTTCTATGTATGTTTTGGAGCATTTTAATATGCAAGTAGACTGTTTGCATACAAATTAAAAAGATAAAGCAGGCTGCATTTTTCTGCCAGGACTGTAGTATTTACAAAATAATGCATGACTTGACATTTGGGGATTTTTGCGTATGTGTAGGTGGATGGAAACAGTGAACTCCTTACACTCAGAACCTTGAAAATTGCCAACTTCAGCCATGGATTGCATGAAAGGTTAACAGAGAGCATGAGCTCAGGAACACAAAGAAGCACACCAGTGAATGCCCAGTGAGCTTTAACTCCTCCAAGGTAAACTGCCTAAAAATGAAGAGTAAAGTTGTTTAAGGTGGCTGATTCTAACATCTTTTACCATTCAAACACAGTTTAAGTCATACTATAAATAGGAGGAGAGATTATTTAAAGAACAAGAGGCCCTTAAAATGACTTCCTTTCCCCCACCCCCACTTTTGCCTTCTTCCCTATGACCTCTCCTAAAACTTCTCTTCTTAAAACAATCCAACTGAAAAAGAACTAACAAAATCATTCCCTTGAATACAAGAACGTTCTGGAATGTGCATCTTCTGGAAGAGCAGTCAGCATGCTCCTATATCTGTGATTGATTCTTCAAACAAAAGATGAAAGACCTAGCCAAATAATGTACCTAGTCTGGAGTCAGCAGGTTTACAGCTATTCCTTATCCCTCAATATACTACAAATCTTTGTATAGTTGTGCAAGTTTAGTAGCAGACCCATTTCAAAAACAGTGAAGCTATAGGCTCCAGTCCTTGGGTCAAGCCCAGCTGCATGCAGCACAGAAACAGAAGGTGCTGGGAAAGAGAGACGTGACAATATTCTACCTTTATGGTTAACTAGGCTACCTACAGCTTATTTGGGTTTTGATGCAAGTTAGAGCAATCTAAGTGCTGCTCTAATCTGCGCATGGCTGTAATGGTCCCCCAAGAAGCTGTCATGGCATCCAGGAAACACCAGAGCACAAAAACACTCGAGACACATTCCCTCCTGGCTTAAATACACCCTACACTGGGGCTTTGTCTACACTGGAAATTGAACGACAAAACTTTTGTCTTTTAGAAGTGTTAAAAAATAAAAAACACCCCCAAAAGACAAACATTTTGCCAACAACAAGCGCCAGTGTGAACAGTGCTCTTGCCAACAAAGCTATCCCCACTCGTCGGGGGTGGAAGCTTTTTGTCAGCAGAAGAGAAGACAAACAGTGGCTACACTGCGCAACTTTTAGCGGCATGGCTATAGCGATACAGCCATGTCACTAAAAGCTGTGTAGTGTAGACATAGAATGTACATGCAAGATCCAGACTAATTCACCAAACAGTATCACGTGAGGTCTCATAAAAACTGGTGTCACACTGGTCGTCACGATCACTGTGATATACATGTATGAATGCTGTGTAAGGAGTTATTTATATATAAGGCTACGTTTTTGTTACCAATATTTTTAGTGAAAGTCAGGGACAGACCACGGTCAATAAACAAAAATTAATGGAAGCTCGTGGCCCGTCCCTGACTCTCACTAAAAATATCCCTGACAGAATAGGGAGGCGAGTCCCCACCACCTGCCCCGACTGGGCAGCTGCAGGACCTACCTGCTGCCCCCAGCTGGACAGCTGCAGGGTGCCCCCATCAGTGTGGGGGCTGGGAGCTCCAGCCCCAGGGCAGAAAATGTCACAGAGGTCAATGGAAGTCACTGATTCTGTGACATAATCGTAGCTGTATTTATATACATGGAAAATTATGTTCTGAAACATCTGTTGTCCAGGGACTGGTTACCAGTAAAAATGAAAAACAGGTTTTCTGTCAGAAAAGAAATGCTTATATAGTTGACTGTTCACATGTAAATTAAGTATTGTATGTTTCACAATGCTAATGAAGGACTAGGGAAAAACTTGAGAGAGAAAAGTAATAGGAAGAAGCAGACAGAGGAGGAAAGGCAGGAATATCAAAGGTTTCTGTGCTGTAATTGAGGGACAAAGACGACACCCTGTTATCCCTCACTGAAGAAGTAAGTGGACAGCGAATTTGCTTCATGAAAGCGGGATCTCAACCAGGCTTGGCTGAAAACACTGGAGAGAACTTCAGGTGAGATAAGCTTCTTCAGATAAGAAGATAACTTGCTAGTTAAGTTTAGTTTTTAAAAAGCATGTTATGATTTTGTTTTCTGTGTAACCATTTGTATTCTTACCATGGTAACCTGCATCTCTGTTCTTTGATTATGAACTTATTCTTGTTTTCACTATAGATATATCTAAGTGTTGTGATGCTAAGCACAGTGGTGATCCAGAGTTGAAGCTTACAAGCTGGTCTGTACTGTTTCTTTGGGAACAGCAGACCTGGTAATTCGACGAGTGTTCAGTGGATAAGGGGCTGGACACTGCAGAAATGCTCTGAGGATGGGGGTTAGTGTTTGCCTATTGCTTGCTACTTGTACATTCAGAGCAAGGCCTGTGGAGGCCTGGAAGTCAATGCTTGTGCTGCCAGAGGCTGGTGGTTTCAGGGAACTAATCCACCGCACCGCAAGCACAAACAAGACTTCCTCACACTAAGGGCAGTTGACGGTGAGGTGTCTCACAACCCTGGGTACTGTCGCATTGTTCTAATCCGGAACTCACTGTGCAATACACTTTTCTTAAAATGAACTTCAAAAATAAAGTCTCAAATGACGAAGGGATTATTATGCTGGTTACAGATATACAGTTTAAGGTGAACTGAAAGGCTATTGAATCTGCCCACACAAGTTCAGACCCTCATCTAATTTCTACGTTTTTCCTGCAGCTATGGAGCACATCATTGTCCCTGCTGACACTAGCAAAAGGACCCATTGCTGACTACGTGTCAGCAACAGATGCAGCTGAACTGGTGTTCAAAACTATTTGGTCATGTCTACACTTGAAATTAATCCATTTTTAGCACTGGTTCAACTGCATCCATTGCTGACAGTGAGCAACTACAACAGGTTAATGTGATTGTATAGCAAGAGCTGCTAATATCTAAAGTATTACAGGAGCTTCAGACCTTACATCCTCTCAGATGTTAGCAAGGCCATCAATTATTGCAGAGATGAAATCCTGGCCCCACTGACTCTATGGTAGCTTTTGCCACTGATTTCAACGGGGCCAGCATTTCACTCAAGGCCTTATCAGGTAAAAAGTAGGATCTAATTTTAACTAATTTGCTTAAGTGTTTGCAATTTAAGTAGGTATATATATTCTGTAAATCACCTGACGTCCAAAACTTGTGTTTATTTTGGGAAAATATTTCATTACTCCATTAACTACTTTATAACTATTCCAATTTTTAGACAGCTGTCTACTAGCAAAGACAGGTTTCGGAGTAGCAGCCGTGTTAGTCTGTATCCACAAAAAGAACAGGAGGACTTGTAGCACTGCCACAAGTACTCCTGTTCTTTTTACTAGCAAAGAGTGCATCTACATTAAAATATCAAATTTTTAAAAAGTAGTCAGAATTTATAGATCTACTGTAGATATATTTCATATATAGATCCAAGGAATAATATTTAATGATAAAAAGTCATGCACAAGTACATTGGTCTACCCAGATACTTATAATGAACTCATTACTATACTAACTAAGCAGAGCTTGGAAAATCCATTGGCAAGTGTAAAGCTTTTCATGGCAAGTGAGAGTCCTAAACTAGTTCCTATACAGAATATAAGAACTCTGAAAAACAAATTTCCAGATGTAAAATGATGCAGAGTTGTTATTTGTAGCCCACAAACAGCTCTGGGCTAAATGCTCAAAGACACCTAGGAGAAAAGTGACATATTGCCTATTAATTTCAACTAAAGATTTGTCTACATCCCTGAAATAGCTTTGAATATCTCAGCTCTAATGTCGAAAGTTAAAGTTTTGACAAAAGAGTGAAAATAAGACTAATCAGTTTCACTACTGCTATTCAGAACTCTCAGGTCAAGAGGGAAATGAAAAAACTTGTCAGTTTCACACAGCTGCTGCTTAGGAAAGCAGCCAGAAGTATCAAAGCACTCTGGAATTTTGACTAGGCAAGAAGAGTCCAAAAATGAAGCTTGCAGGCAGCATAGCAGAGAGCCTACCCCACTCCAGCAGTCAGGAGGCTCTGGAAAAGCTAAGGGTATGTCTACACTGGATATGCTACAGCAGCACAGCTGCAGCTGTGCTCCTGCAGTGTAGACAAATATTACAGAGATGGAAGGGGTTCTTCCACTGCTGTTGCCACTGCTGTAGTAAATCCAACTCTGACAGGCAGTAGTTAGGTTAGTAGTTAGCAGTTTCTACACCAGGGCTTAAGTCATCTTCATTACATTGAACAGGGAATGAAATTTTTCACAACTCAAAGATGTAGTTAAGCTGACCTAACTCTGTAGTATAGACCATCCCTAACAGGCAAAGCAGCCAAGAGGAAGACTGTGATGCAACTTCTGGCCTAGTAGCCAGAAACTGATCTAAAAAAAAAAACAAAATCAAATTCCTGAGCAGAGCCCAAAGGGAATGCCTTGGTAGAAATTTCAACATCTTACCCCTTCCTAGTAGCAGCAAGGGGCTGGCTGTGCTTTTAACCAGATTGTTGATCTTAAGTCTTGCTACTGGAGCTCCCATCTTGTCCTTTATAGCCTTACCTGGCTAAGAAGTTATGACCTTCAGCCAGTAGGCAGCTGGTGCAATTTTCTACACACTGGGCATATTCCAAAACACCAAGTTGCAAAGGCTTAGAAAAGAAGGCTACCACTTTGGTTGAAATCATTATGGAGTTAAATTTAAGTTGCATACATTGAATGCTCCAGTGATGTGCAAAAATTAAGCACTTTTTAATAAGAGCATGAAATAAGCTCTCATGGGTAACATTTCTTTGGTTTTTGCAGCTCTGTCAGTGTGGCAAAGTCTGTATCCTTCATAAGTAGGAAAACATCTACTCTACAGCTAGCTGCTTTACAATTTAACTGTTAATATCCTAGGACCTGCACCCACAGAACTTCAGGGTTCTCATAAGCTAAATAGAACCAGGCCTAGTCCATATTTGGATGGAAGGTCTCTAAAGAAAGACTTAAGTATCACAGGAAATGATGTTGATTAAAGAATGGCATTCTTCCCTATGAACCCAAGGTGCAAAGGAATGAATTGATTTTCATTAGAACACAGAAAAAGACCTTAACAGCTCATGATCGATAGACAATACCATTGGAGAAACTACTGTGTAATGGCACCAGCACATTCCCACACAGCTGTGGCTGCATTTCACTGGCAGCATCCTTATCAATATAATTTTAAGCGGTAATACTCTTTTTGGGTAAAGACATCATGTGCACACACCCTAACTAAACTACACGCTGCACCCCTTTCTTTAGCCACGAGGACTGTCAGGTGAAGGCTATAACTATCCTAACTGGTAACCCATACAATATGCGTGTCGGGTTGAGGCCCAGCCTCCCGCTGTTAGCGCCGCTCAGCTGCCTGGGCTTAGGCTCAGCTCACAGTAGGAGAGCTAAAGCCACTCATCTCCTCTCGCCGACGGGACTACTACAGAGACAGGAGCTGAGGGCTCGCTGCCAGTGGGCGAGCCGGCCCCGGCGGCTCACAGCAGCGCTAGCCGTACTAGAGCAGGCCATACTCAGGGCCAGGGCAGGCAGCGACAGCGCACAGGGTAACACAGCGGGGCGCTGCTTCGTCACCCGGCAGGACTCGGGCTTGGCTTGGCTAGGAGGCCCCCGCACTGCGGCTGGGCTCGGCTGCGGGAGAGTGCTGCCAACCTCAGCCTCTCCCCACGGGAGCAGAAAACTCCCCAGGGCTCGGAAACTCAGTCGGGGGCAGGAAGCTGCGCGGCCTCGCCCACCTCCCCACCGGCGCTGCTACCGGCACGGCCTCCCGGGCCCGCCCCCCTCACCTGCCGCACGTTGCTGGTCTCGGACACCGCGAACTCCTCCTTCTCTTTGGGGGTTTTCACGGTGACTTTGATGATCCGCGGCTCCGAGGAGGCGGCTCCTCCCGGGGCGGGGGAATCCGGGGGGCTGCGGCCCCCGGGGGGGCTCTCTCCGCTCTCGGCCATGGCGGGGGAGGAGGCCGCTTACTCGAGGTCTCGCTCGCTCTCGCTGCGCGGGGCACGCTACGTAAACCCAGCCCCTCACCGCCGCTGCCTCGCGCGCCGACACCAGGAAACACTCGCGACACTCTCACTCCAGGAGAGTTAAACGGAAACAACCCATCTCAGGCGCGGCGCGCAGTGATGACGTTGCGAATGAGGGAAGTTACTAGAAAGGGATGTTGTCTCGCCTGGCGTGGGGCACACAGGTCAGCCTAGCGCGCATGTGCAACGAGTGTTGCGCAGTATCAACTTGATAGCAGTGCGCAACCCTATCCACTGAAGGCTCTAGGTTAGTCGCTGTGAGACTCCTTCCGGTTCGCATGCATAACCAGTGCGCCTGCGTATGTCACCTGACTGGGCTAGAGCGATGGTGCGTTGTGTTTGCTTTGCTTAGTGCGCATGTGCGGCCTTTTGCCTTCCGCTGGAGCGTTGGAGGGTAAGTCGCCAGTGGTTCCTGACTGTCTGGGTTGGAACCTAGGAGAGTCCCGCCTCCCTCTCTTGGTGCTCCGCTGTCTCCAGCACTCCCAGCGTGCACGGTGCCCGGGACTTGCTCATTGCTGGGGCTTCTGAAGCAGCCAGGCCCCCTGGTTTCACTCTGCAACATGCATGGTGCACAGCAAGGGGCCTGGAGATAGCTGCGCTCCAGGCCGTGTGGGCGGCCGTTATGCCCGACTCTGGCACAAGTAAGGTAAAGCACCAGGTACAGCCCACCCGCCGCAATGAGTGAAAATCTGCGTCCCCTTTATGCAGAGCTGCTAGGGCATGGTGTCATGCATCTCACCTGACGCATGTGGCAGCTTCGTCACATCAGTCGACCCACTCCCCCCATCATTGGTAAATTGTCAGGTGTGTGTGAGACACCCAGGGTCTCAGAGGCTAGGGGGTGTAAGTAGTGCTCTTCTCACCCCATTGTCACTGCCATAGATCAGTGGTTTTCAACCGTTTTTCATTTGCAGACCCCTAAAAAACTTCAAATAGAGGAATGTACCCCTTGGGAAACCTTAGACCTAGTCTGTGGACCCCCAGTTGAAAACCACTGTTCTATCATAACCACCTTTCGCAGACCCCGTAGATATAATCCGTGGACCCCCAGGGTCCATGGACCACAGGTTGAAAACCATTGTTCTAGTGCTACCTGAGAGGTTGCAAAAGATCCAGGCGGATCTGCTTAGTATAGGGCGTAGATCTCCAGTCTGGCCCTATCATATCTACTTTGCCACAGTGCTTTCCAGAACACCTGCCAAGTTATCGGCTTGGTTGTGCTGGCTGTAAGCCCTAGCCTCCACTCTGCTCCCAGCCCCAGGAATAGAATCCTGGGAAATTGTTACCCACCATTCCACTGCTGACTTACTGTCAAACAGCTGTATAACCCATTGGTAAAGTGCCACATTCCCTCTTCCAGTTGGCCTGTATACAATATAATACCCTGGTTTTGCTACCAGTTACCCCTACTGGAAGAGATGTGCAACATATAGATGAAAATTCTGGGTTCAAACCTTGTTAATGACCCAGGCAGAGTCAATCAGGAGAAGAATTTGCTGGATTGTAAAACTAGACAAATAATAGTATGGCCAGATTATGGAATTTACATCACTACACTCCCACAAATTAGTCACATACCCAGAAAAAGATCAGAGTGAAAGGCAAATCCTGTTCCCTGCCTCCACTCCTGTGGTGTCTTGCCAGCAAAATTGGTGCAGGCCTGCATATCAGAGCAAAATTACAGGGTGCTTTTTCCTTGTGTGGTATGGAGTGGCAGTGGCTCCCTATGCTCTAATGCAAAGGAACAGGGCAAGAAGAGGATCTGCTGCTATATAGAAAATTCTATACTTCTATACACATTTAAAGTGGGCTAAAGCCATAGGATTAATGTAGTCTCAGCTCCCCAACCACTCCAACGCTGGCAGTGAAGACTGTTTCACCCCCTTCCTCATGGGGATTTCCTTAGAGCTCAACTGCTTTGTCCATGCAGCAGCCAATCCTGGAATCTTTACTCAGGATCTTGCTGTCATAAACATTCACCATTTTGAAAGGCTGCAGAATTATAACAGAAGCATCCACAGCAATATCACTGTTAAAGAATAAGAGAAAGTGTGGTAACGTATCTATAGCACCTCCTCTGTTACCAGTTTAGGCAGAACTGTGAACTGTGCAGCCTGGAAATATGGTCAGATGGCAGAGAGATGTGGATCTCCACCCAAGAGAGGCAACAGCTAGGGAGCTGACAGCCTGAGAATGGGTGCCCTTGCTGGAGCATGGGAGTGGAAATATAGGTGCATTTGCCCTGAACTGTAACAGTTCCAGCAGTGCAGAGCAGTGGAAATTGTCTTGAAATAGCATTTTATACAGAAATCAAGCATCAGATTGGGGATCAGAATTTCATTTGCAGTCCACAGGTTAGAGATATACGAGTTGGGGTAACCTAGGAGCTAGTCTAAGTTTTACAAATATTTGAATCCCACCTACAAAGCAGTTGTACAATTGGGGATGTCACAAAATAATGTATTCTTACAAATATTAAGAATTACACAGTGCCACATTGTTTGGAACAGCCCTTTTATAAATTTTCAGTTTGAATGAGGCAGATTACTAATGCCTTGATTCAATTAGAACATTTAAGAAAATGGGAACAAGTAATTTACTGCAGCCTGGTGGTGGACAATGACTTACTAATGCACTAGAGAGGGTCCTCATCATAGAATTAGTCAAGTGTTTGGGGGGGGGGGGGGGGGGAGTTCATCAAGAAATTAAAGGTTTCTTGATCCACCTACTCCTTTCAGTCCAGACAATAAGGAAGAGTCAGTTTGTCGAGTTTCAACATCTTTTTTTTTCTTGCCATTTTCTCAGAGGACAAAAAAAAACAATGTATTTGTTCAGAGACATTAAACTACACTGGTGTGAACCCATCTTACACCTTTTACCCAGCAGCATATGAGAACCAGAAAGTGAAACTAACCCTAAACATAGGATTTTTACAACTGTTCTAGTTTCTTCCCTCTACAGGCTATGTACGCACTGTAGATGGGAGGTATAATTGCCAAGCTGGGTACACACACTAGCTTTGCTCAAGCTGACATGCTAAAAATAGCAATGTAGTCATGGCAGCACTGTCTAGCCCAGGGGTGGCCAACCTGAGCTTGAGGAGCTGCCTGAATGTACCAGTGTACACTCCCAAAGAGCGGCAGTCAGCAGCCCCCCATCAGCTTCCCCCACCCCGCTCCCCGTGCCTTCCACCCACCAACAGCCCCACTGATTAGCACCTCTCCCTCCCTGCACCTCCCGATCAGCTGTTTCATAGCATGCAGGAGGCTGGGGGGGAGGGAGAGAGCAAGGGCGCTGCAGTCTCAGGGGAGGGGCCAGGAAGGGGTGGAGTTGAGGGTAGGGCCTGTGCCACGGGTTGAGCAGTGGGCACCCCCTGGCACATTGGAAAGTTGGCGCCTGTAGTTCCAGCCCCGGAGTCAGTGCCTATACAAGGAGCTGCATATTAACTTCTGAAGAGCCGCATATGGCTCCAGAGCCACGGCAGCCATCCCTGGTCTAGCCTTCTGAGCACATAACCAGGATCTCAAAACAGGATTGTATTTGGGTGGCAAGTGTGAGCTGTTGTGGCACACTGCTATTTTCAGTATGTCAGATTGAGCAGAGCTAGCATGTGTTCATCTACCCAAACTGAAAATTACACCTCCCAGCTGCAGTATAGATATTAGTAAGGGTAAGTAGATTTAAAAAAAAAAATAAAAAATAAAGAGTATCTTGACAATGTTCTTTCAACTCGTACTCCCCTTCTCCACTTCACTCTTTTTATTCTTGCCCTGCTCCTTGTCCTTTCCCTTTTCTCAGCTAGTTTTTCTGCATCAATTTCTGACTACAAGTGCTATGTCATTTGGTATAAAAAAGTTCTTTGGTGCAGGGAGTTAACTTTTTCCTTTTGTCATTTTCCTATTGCTACAGTTTGAACATAGGAAAGCTGAAGTTTTGCAGTTAGAGGGGCAGATTCTGGCATAATTCTGGAACTAGTTTGGGGCATTTACATCTGTGTGGCATCAAATTCCCTGGCCAGCCAAACTTTGCGCAATTCTGCTTCCATAGGAGAAACAAAACCTTTGATGGGAACAGACTCAGCTATTATGATAATATAAATGAAAAGCTTCTGATATAACTGAATGTTTGTGCAAAGATTTTAAATAGTTTTTGTTAATAAACTGATTTTAATATATTGTTTTATTTAACCCAACAAGGTATATCATTTGCATTGTGCTAGGATAGTGCTGCTCTTTGGTCGCACTGGTAACTACCAGGCTGATGGCTGAGTATTCCAGCCACCCAAGAAACAGTGATACACTCCCTAAAGTGTCCTGTCTGTGATTATAAAATAGCTAACCCTTAGGAGAAATGGGATTGTTAAAATTGTATATAAAATGCATTACATCACTTATAAATAGTCCCAAAAGAAAAACAAAACATAAAATAAGTTAGAAGTAATTTTTAGTTAATTAAAAGGATTTTTCAGATGAAGGTCTCAGGTAGCAAGTGTTTTACCCATTTCTCCACCTGCTCCGCTTTCTATTCTGTCTCTTTCTGATTAAGACTTTTGAACTTAAAATTTAATTTTAAAGTTGAATCAGAAGTTCTAAACTATATTAAATTCCCAGCTCTGCCTAGTAAATGATAGGTATATTCAGAATTACCCCAGTTTAACTTTAAATCAGTTTGAAAGCCAGTTTAGTTGAACAGATACAAAACTCCTGTGTAGACACTCTGAATTCAATTTACCAAAGTGTCGGTTTAGTTTAACTGGCTAGGTTTAAACTGAACTGAAAGTATCCACATAGGGTTTTGAACCAGTTTAACTACATTTAAAATCACACCTGATGCAATTTTGACAAGATCTCAGCAAGTGTAATTACATTGGGCTGAAAGATTATGTAAAGTTGCAGCAATTTAAGATCCACTCAGACATTTGACTGCAGTCCACATCTAAGACCTCCAAGGGGTGCTCCAGCAAAACCAAGAAAAACCACTAAACATTCCTAGTGTTTTTAAGATTAAAAAACCACTAGAAAACAACACCCTCTCCCCCCCCCCCCCCCGCCACACACACCCATCCACCCCTTTATGGCCTTGTATACATAATGGAGCAACAGAGGGTCAAAACCAATTTTCCCTTTGTAGGTCACCTTTTAGGGATTCCACTTATCACATATAGTTTACCTGTTGCTAAATGACAAGAGCAGTATTTAAGACTCTTGCTGTTGACAAAGAATACAGCCCTATCTTGAAGGATACTGTAGAATCTGTTAAAGAAGTTAAGCTGAAAACAAACTAATATGCTAACTGGATAGCAACTATCATGTATTATTATTGCTGATATGAGGCTCAATGCTGCACAGTGTGGAGCACTGTGGCCCTAACCCACTAAGGCACATAAGCATGGTGCTTTGCTGCATCAGGGCTAGAATGCTTTACACAGTGCAGCATTGAGCCCATGATAAAGATTAGTTGGTCGTGAAGTAAGAATACTGCATTTTGATTAAGTAGGATCTGACTTTTCTTTTAAGGAAACTGTGACATTATTGACATGAACTGTGACCGTATAGATCATTGTTGCAACCAGGGTCCTATGGGTGCACCAGGTCTTGTACAGAGGGGGTCAAGTGGGGTGTCTGTGGAAAGGTTGCAATTTGCTGGTTATGATTATGCAGTCTGTATGTGTGTATCATGTTTGTATTTCATCTGAGCTTTCCTGGGAACTTTCAAACTAACATGTAAACAATTGTGTCTGCCTGCAAAGAGCTGAATCATTCATGGACATGTGACTTGCCCAGGTGGCTACAAACTCCATCTTGTTGCTGTGATTTTTCACAGAAGAACAAAGGGGCCTCCACCCACAAGAGGAAGTCTATTTAAACTCCTGGGAGACCCCTCCATTTTGTCTTCAGCTGGCTAAAGAGAGCCTCTCCACCCCCAAGGATACCTGAAATAAACTGGAACAAAGGACAGTAACTACGGGGGTGTGAGTGATTGCTGGACCCAGACTCGGAAAGAGTCCAGTCTGTGAAAGAAGCTTATTGGAACATCTCTGGGGCTGAGATTTTATCTGCAATCAGTTTCTTAATATATTAGGCTTAGACTTGCATGTTTTGTTTCATTTTGCTTGATAACTTACTTTGTTCTGTCTGTTATTACTTGGAACCACTTAAATCCTACTTTTTATACTTAATAAAATCACTTTTTGCTTATTAACCCAGAGTAAGTAATTAATACCCGGGGGAGCAAATAGCTGTGCATATCTCTCTATCAGTGTTAGAGTGTAAACAGTTTATGAGTTTACTCTGTATAAAGCTTATACAGAGTAAAACAGATTTATTTGGGGTTTGGATCCCGTTGGGTGTCTGGGTGCTGGAGACAGGAACTCTTGCTAAGCCATTTTCAGTTAAGTCTGCAGCTTTGGGGCGAATGGTTCAGACCCTAGGTCTGCGTTGGAGCAGACTGGCATGTCTGGCTCAACAAGGCAGGGTTCTGGAGTCCCAAACTGGTAGAGAAAACAGGCTCAGAGGTAGTCTCAGCACATCAGGTAACAGTCCCAACGGGGTCTTTGTGACCGAACCTGTCACAGAAACCATTAATGGACTCCTACCAAGAGTTTCAGATAATGAATGAAAATCTCACTTAAATTTTGTCCAACATTTTACTTGACATTTCTAGGTCTTTCTGCATAAAGTGGGCACCTTTCCAGTGCTCTGCATGATCTCTCCTTCTCATTAGCATCTTAGTTTGTTTTTGCTTATTTATTTCTCCTTGGTATCTAAAGCATCTTAAGGCTATATGCAACTTTATCCTAACAGGTATCTCGGTTTGTCTCCTTTCACTACCTATGGTATGTTCCATGCTCTGGTCTATCCTTAATGTGCTCTTCTTTCTCTTCTCACTCACAAACCTGGTCCTTTCTTCATACCAACTTTATATTTAGGCCAGCTTTTTTCTTCCTTGAGCCAAATGACCTTCTTTTGTCCTTCAAATTCCTCCTCAAATTAGTTTTACATTAGTTTTCTCTATATAATCTTAATTTTGTTACCCCTTCCTGCTCACACCTGATCACATCTAAAAAATAAATTAAAACAAATTAAAAAAAATACATGATTAAAATGTCCCGAGTAATCTCTCAAGAGCAGCCCCTTCTTACTTCATTCCCGGTCTGTTATAATTTCTCCTTTGGGTATCTATTTTAGATCGTAAGGCCTTTAGGACATGGTCCTTGTCTTCTTACCAGCTTGTATAGTGCTATATAGACCAATTTACTGTTGAGTATGTAGTACTTCAGAGTTAATGCTATAATGTATTTGTATATCTATTACAAATGTGTTATTAAATGTGTTAATTTTCAACAAAACCCTTTAAAGAGTGGAAGGCGTGACTTATATTTCTACACATAAGAAGCAAAATAGATCCATCCAGGTCAGTCCTCCCTTACTGATCTAAATTACCATAGGAACTGCAAATTCTGCAACTGTTGTGTTAGTTAATGAACATTCTTGATAGGACGCTCAACTTTTATGTTAACCAATTACTTCACTTGTTATTAATTACTCCAGGACCAGTTGGCTTTTTCCTCACACACCAGTCCTGTGCAACCACTGATTTCAAAAAGGCTTTGAGTTTCAAATTAAAGTCAAGCTTGCAAAGAAAAATACATGTCTATAGGACCCCACCAGTGCAATAGCTGAATGATTCTTAAACAATGAACTTGTCCTTGCAACACCCTTGTGAAGTAGGGAAGTATCTTTCTGAGCTACAGAGATTAAGTGACTCGCCCAAGATTGGAATTGGGAGCTAAACCCAGACCAGTGTCCCAGTCCAGTGCTTTAGGTCCCTAGCTTCTATTGAAAAGGCAATGGGAGTTAGGGACCTGTCATTTATATCTTTGAAAATCTCTCATGTAATGACACAGTCTATTTACAGAGTTTAAACCAATAAGCATGTACAGCTACAAGCTGTAGTTGTGCATGTTTGTTTGGGGGATTGTGGAGAATGGGAATGAAGGGTATTTCATGGCACTAGAATAAGTTAATATTACTGTAGATTTGGTCCCATTGTGATGCAGGGTACGCAAAGCCCTGGTTATACGCCAACATGCTGGCCTTACTAAAGGCTTGGTTTAGGTACTGTAAAAATCAAATATGCAGTATGCTTTTTTATTGCAAATAAATTTCCAGCAGCCATGTTCTTGGTTTCAATAAGAGTCTCTCACCAACATATTTACAGACAGATTAATGGTATTATGGAGACACTTTCCCCAGGGCACTCATATCCTAACAAGAGCTAAACAATATTGATAATTAAATGGTAAAAAAAAAAACCTACATAAATGCGGAGTTAAGGTTTCTTGGTGGTATGTTGTTCCTCTTGCAGGATGCTGAACTGATCAAACTCAAACTTCTGAAACCCAGGAAATACACAGTTAAGGTTACCTATGCAACCTTAACGTTGCCTTCTTTCAGCAAGGCCCCAAATACGCTCCATTGACACACATGCCTTTACTCTGCCAACCCGAGAGTTAGTGAAATGTACAAGCTATTCACCTTTTAAAACCATTCACTCTCCCCCACAGGATTCCATCTAACATTAATAAGGGACACAAAAACAAAAAATTGAGGACTACATTAATGTGAACTAGGAACCTTTCAGTTCGTTACCACAGTGTCCACATGGGAAAGTTACAGCACAGCACTTTGGTGCACACTGCTATTCATACCCCTGTAGTCTGAACAAACCCCTCAGTCTTTAGTACCTCTGACTCAGTTTTACAGTACAATGCAGCAAAAGAAAACCAAGCGGGGCTGTAACTTGAGAAGCCCTCAGTCAGATGATCCCAAATTGGGATCACTAATGCTACTCCTCGCACTCTTATGGGGCACATCAAAGCAATTGGATTAACTGTTCAAAGTTTAGAGAACTTACAAGAATAGAGCTTTAAAACATAAAATGGCAGGAATGGAAACTCTCTAGTCATCTTTTTGTATTGGGGCACGCAGAGTGTTAAATTGTACATTTTCTTAAATACCATTCTGGATCACCCAAAGATTTAGTGAGTGCCCAGCACTATCTTGGATAAAACTTGACAGATTATTTTTACCCTAGCTCATCAACCATTTGATCACTAGCTTTGGACAAAAACCCCACCTAGAAATCTTTTTTAAATGCCTTTTTATTTTCTGGGG
This sequence comes from Caretta caretta, assembly GCF_965140235.1. Taxonomy (NCBI): domain Eukaryota; kingdom Metazoa; phylum Chordata; order Testudines; family Cheloniidae; genus Caretta; species Caretta caretta. The sequence continues at coordinate 92,990,314 of NC_134210.1, read as the reverse complement.
CTTATATTTCTGAAAATCATGGCTCAAACTCCTCCAAATTTGGGTCACTAATCCTATACTGCACCCTTCTAAAACACACTTAATTTCAAAAGAAATCAAACTAAGTTTACTAATTTTAGAGGAATTAGAAAGGTTGACCTTTAAATAGATGTAATAATGCAACCTATTCTAAAAAGCAAGAGTTTAGACATACAAATGAAAGAGTAAATTTTATTGACTGATAAACTAATTATGGCATTAACAGCAACAATGTTTGAGCTCTGCTAGAACAGTTCTCTACTTTTTTCTTTAAACTAACAGAAAGTGCAACAAATTAACTATTTAGAATGTCAGTCAAATTAGTAATGGTTAGCCTCTTTCCAAAAAAACTGCATAGCTTTGCAGTGTACAACAAATATATACATTTCTGCAAAACCCTGAAGAACAAGATTTGATTTTTTGCTTTCAACTTGATGGCAAGTATGATCACCTGCATTGGTCAGATTCTGAGTTTCTTTTCCCTTTTCTCCCACCCTGTAGAGGAAAAGTGAAATGGTAAACTAAAAAAATACATTTGACATATTTGAATATTTAGTAAGAGATACATATGGGTATAAAGACATGCACGTCAGTTAAGCCAATGATTTTTTGATTGTTTAAATCTTGAATTGTATAGCATTTTACATACACAACTCAAGCATTATTATCTGAGCACCAAAAGTGCTGTACAAAATAGATGAAGATAGTTCTTGCCTCAGGGAACTCACAAATGAAGAGAATGATTGACAACACATGATTAAGCAAAGAATTTTAAAAAACACTTTTGTTAGAACTATTGAAAGGATTCACAGACAAAGTGTGTTTTAAGGCAATACTCAAATTAAGAAGTGGTGTGCAGTGTGGGGCTCAGGTCACTGCTGGGGTGAACTAAAGTAAATGGTGGAGGCTCTGTAACAAAGTCTTTAAATCAAGAACGGAGGACTTCAATAACTCAGCCAGAGGTTATGGGCCTATTACGGGAGAGGCTGGGTGACGTTCTATGGACTACAATATACAAGAGGTCAGACTAGATGATCATGATGCTCTCTTTGGGCCATAAAATCTATGAGTCTTTTGGTGCACAAATATGAGAGGGAGCTCAAACAGGTGAGGGAGGTCATGGAAGACAGTGCAAAGTCAAAAGTGGGAGAAGGAGTCCTTTGATAGACAACCTAAGAGAATTATAGGAAGGAATAAAAGTAGAAATTGTGATGGTGTAATTGTGCAGTGCCCTTAAACAGACGGCAAGCTTGAACTTCGCACAAAAAGAAAGGCAGCAAAGGGGATTAAATGAGGAAGGAGATAATAGGAATGGAGGAAAAGGAACATTTTAAAAAGCAGAATTTGAATAGAGAGGGAGGGAAGAGAAGAGGACACTACAATAATAAAGACAAAGATGAGGATTTTTGTAGGAATAAAAGATGGATTTTGGAGATCTGGAGGAAGAAATGAGAGAAATTAGCAACAGCATGGATATTAGAGAAAAGTTAAATGCAGCAGTAAAGTTGTAAGTCTGAGTGACAGGGAATATGATGGAGTTTGATGGTAACAGGAGGGTTTGTTTTTGTTTTGCTTAGTTGGTTTTTAAGTATTAGTGGTGTGGCATGCTGGATGTGTGAGAGTGAACAGAGAGTGAGAGGTCAAGGTATGCTTGTACACATTTGGGAATTACTGTAAAAATAATTTACACTGAGTGTATAAGATCATTCCTGTGAAATGCACAGGGAAAAGCAGGTGAAATTGAGGATAGAGCATCATGGAATATCAGAGAGGGAAGATGTTAAAGCAATGAGAAAGAATAATTAGATTCTAATGCAATAATGAGGTATTGTCATGGGATGAACATGCAGGACTCCAGCATAAACAAACAACAACAGCAGCTCGAAACAAGAGAGCTTACTGTTTACACCCAAGTCTATGCAGCTACTTGAAAACTTTCTATTTTAACTTACAAGTGATGAGCTTTCCCTATAACTAAGGATAGGATTAAGTCATGGATTCCGTGATTTTAATAAAACTCTGGGACTCCTTCGGCTTCAGTCCCCCATGGTGATCAGCCCTCCAGCTCCCCTGGTTATTTTTAGTAAAAGTCATGGACAGGTAGTGGGCTTCTGTTAATTTTTGTTTATTGACTGCAACCTGTCCATGACTTTTACTAAAAATAACTGACAAAATCTTAACCTTACCTATAACTGAAGCAATATTTTCTTTCAGCATTGTTTTAAGTCTTTTTCCAAAGGAAATACTACCATACAGAAATAAGCACAGCATCTTATTGCTGTGAAATCAAATAATTTCACTATTTTGAAGGTGCTCATAATTGAAGAAGTATAAAAACATGCAAGTGTGAAAATTCAGCTTACATGAAAACAATTTCAAACATTTTTTCAAGTCTTATATTTCATTAACAAAAATTGCTCTATTGCTGAGCCAAGTAGAAAATGCCACATTAAAAAGCACAGATCATTAAATGCACTCTTCTATATATTAAAAGCAAAATTAAAATCTATTTCATTTATCTCATTTGAAAGGTTTGCCATGGGTGGAGAAAAAGCCATTATTCAATCTACTAAGACTTGCACTTGGCTTCAGGTTACCTGTCCCAGATAAGAAAAATATACAAGATCAAGTTACTAATTTAGATGTAGTCTTATATTCAGAATGTTAAGAGTATATAGAAGCAACAAAGATGTGTAATCTTGTTTACCTGTATAATTCAAGTAGGTTTTGAGGCACAAAATGGAAGACTAAATCCATTCAGTCACCCAAGTAAATGTGTAACTATGCTTCAGTTTTGTTACTGTTTTTCTAAAAAAAAGTCAATTTTTAAGATCGCCTAGGTAGTACCAACTTTAGCAACTTTTTACAGATACATTACCTTCAAAGGAACTATTCAAAAGTAAAGATTCTCTTGCATCAATGTTTCTATAGACCATTAGAATTATACTAGACATTGGTGAATTTCTAAAGACAATATAAAAAAATACCTGATATTTTGTTAGTTCTGCTTGTAATAATTTCACTTTAGATCTTTCTTGTTCTAATGCAGCATGAAGTGTAGTCACCTACAACAATTTTTTAAAAATGTTACAGAATGATCTTAATCTCCAAACACACACACACCCTGAACATTTCTGCTGCAGTTCAACAGCCTAAATATTTTTTTTATATAAATAAAATTTTTAAAAAGTGTTGATTGGAAGAGATTTAATTTATTCAAGAAAGTGATTATTCTCAAAATGATCAAAATTTGATGTACCACACAAAGTACAAGTAGTATTCCCTAAGTCTCTATTAGTTCCCAAGTGCCTCTTTGTGTTTGCCTGAATAATGTGATATGAAAAGTGACAGTTTTCTTTCAGATTTTACTTTATGTCAGTGTACTGTAACTGATGTAATTTAATGTAACACAATTGATTCAATTACCTCACGCTTAAGTAGTGATTATCTCAGCATTCACAATTAATGGAAACTGAATTATACTATTTCGTGTCATTCTAGGACATTGCACAAATGGAATACTGGATCAAGTTTAACATTTTAATTAAAAACCACTGCAAAGCCACAACAAATACAGAAATATGGTGCGTACTCCCTATACTATGTTCATATAATAAATGTTAATGCTTCGTTTTGGAAATCTGCTGACTCTTCTGCAGTAGAAATCTCTGAATGCACAAATGCCATTTAACAAAGGGTAGCTGGATCTTATATACTCTGTCCATTAACACAAAGAATCTGGATAGAGAGGAATTCTGCGCTTATTTCTGTGCTTATACCCATTTTCAGTTTGGCTTTGCTGTTTGCCTTCATATACTATTTTTAAAAATATTCACAAGGTTTAATTTTTATAAAAAAAAAAAAAAAAAAACTTACCTGTAAGGTCAACTCATTCTTGATACTCTGAGATTCATCAACCTGTAGAAGTATTTCTGCTTTGTCTTTCACTTAAAAAACAAAACAAGAACATTAGGCTGTCTCTACCTTTAGAAGTCTTTATATATAACGGTAGATGGGGTTTTGCTTGATCCATTTTTTTGCTACCCTTAGGGTATTTCCTCAGTCATCATTGAAGGCAGGACCAACCATAGAAGTTGCCTGGAGCCTACAGGATATTACCATTTCCAGTAGCAGCAGCCTGTGAATATAGGAAGCTTTTTAGGCCTTTTAGGAAACTTTCACTGCCTGCACCTGTATGGGATCCCACAGACTTCACAGAGACTTACTATGGACACAGGTCCACCTGCATGGTTCTCTGGGTATGGATGGAGCTTGAGATGGTAAGCTTTCCAAAGCCATGCCTTAAATCAATGTGAAAACCTTGGTTAAAGTTTTAAATACATAGCAAAATTAAGGTGTGCTGAACCTACATACTGGTTACTTTCTTTGAAGGTTGTGGATAATTCAGAATAGTGCTATCATTATAAACCCCTACTGTACATGTGAAAATTGGGATTTTCAAGGCTCAATTGTACCACATTCAAGCTAGTTTTTACCAAAAAACAAATTAATTTTTCCTCAGTAAGTGTTCCATCAAATTAATCTTTTTCCCTCAGCTATTTCAGCAAGAAATCTAGTAAAAGAGGTGGTAAGATTATTATTTTATAATAGGACATTGTTTCCACATAGGGTTGCCAATTTTACACTCGCACAAAATGGAACACCCTTGCCCCGCCCCTCCTCTGAGGCCCCATCCCCGTTCACTTTATTCCCCTTCCACTGTCACTCGCTATCTCCCCCATAACTCACTCTCTCATTTTCACTGGGCTGGCTCAGGGGGTTGGGATGAGGGATCCGGCTGGGGATGCGGCCAGAAAAGAGGAGTTTAGGGTGCGGGAGGGGGCTCCAGGCTGAGGTAGGGGGCTGGGGTGTGGGTTATTGGGTGGGGCCAGAAACGAGGGGTTCAGAGTGTGGGATGGGGCTCGGGGATCTGAGAGTTCTGGCTGAGTGCAGACTCTGGGGTGGGGCTGGGGATGAGGGGTTTGGGGTGTAGGAGAGCGCTCTGGGCTGGGACCAAGGGGTTTGGAGGGCAGGAGGGGGATATGGGCTGGGGCACAGAAGGGTGTCACGGGTGCAAGCTCTGGGTGGCGCTTACCTTAAGCAGCTCCCAGAAGCAGCAGCATGTCCCTCCCTCCGGCTCCTATGCAGAGGCGCAGCCATGCTCTGTGCACAGCCCCATCTGCGGGCACTGCCGCCGCAGCTCCCATTATCCGTGGTTCCTGGCCAATGAGAGCTGCAGAGCCAACGTTTGGGGCGGGGGCAGTGTGCCAAGCCCTCTGGCCGCCTCTACATGTAGGAGCCGGAGGGAGGACATGTTGCTGCTTCTGGGAGCCTTGTGGAACCAGAACAGGCAGGGAGCCTGCCTTAGCCCTGCTGCACCACCGACTGGACTTTTAACAGCCTGGTCAGCAGTGCTGACCAGAGCCTCCCAGAGTCCCTTTTTGACAGGGCATTCTGGTCGTAAACCAGACACTGGACAACCTTGTTTCCACACTCCTCCAAAACTGGCTGAACCAATTATTTTTTCCCCAAAAATATTTCACTCTGACCAAGACACCAGAAATTTTCAGTAAATTATGAGTGACTGAACTGGAGGTTGGAATGGAAACACATGGGCAACTTTAACTATAGTGTCACTAGTGAGCCTGTTATAGTGTAGCATCCCCAATACTGGTAAAATTACAAAATTTCTTCTGAGTTACCCTCCTCTCTCATATTGTTTTACAATGTGTGATGCACTAAAGTATAGTTTACATACTGCACCTGATGTCATGGAACCAACTTGAACATGCATGACCCAGCAGTATTAAAACATGTAACACAATCACATGATTCTTCTATTCCTATTAGGAGGTTGCTTATAAAGACAATTTTACTGAAATAGTAACTAATGAAATTGAACACTAGTCACTCGAATTCATTTTCGGTCTGAGTGACTCGCAAAGGAAATTGTCAGATTAAATAATTCCACTCTTACAATGTACAGTTGCCACTCATTACTCTTATCAATTTATCTTTAAAAACTGTTTTTCAAAGTCATTTAAGTAATTTTTAAAATAACTTTGTACGCTTTAAAATTCACATCTTAGAGAATAAGCTTTACTTACTTTCACCTTCCTGCAACATTTTCAACAGCTGTGCATTTCTTGCTTTTACTTCTTTATACTTCACCTAATATTAAGAGATTTAAATAAAATCACCTTTTACTATATGGCAAAAGGGACCTTCTTTAAATTGGTATTTGTTATTTTTAAACATCAAGTTTGAAAGCCGTGATTTTACGGTTAATTTAAGAAGCACCAGGGTTCCAGACTCATCTGTTTAAATGCATAGGAGTCAAGGATGAGAGAATACAAGAGTGGTAGTTTAAATCAATTAGAGGCCAAAGTCAAAGGAGCTCAAGCAGGCACTGGCTCTACAGAAGATTCAAAATCAACTACACATGGTGTGAATGGAGAAAGAAGAACGAACTGCTAAACAGAGAAACAGAACTTTCTGGAAGATTTTTAGCTCCATGCCTGACAGAGGTTTTGTGGGTTCCCTGAAAAAAAAAAGAAGGCCACATGAAAGAATTCTAATGCCAAAAGAAGTGACACTTAGACTATGGTGGTAGCCAAAGAGCACATTTAGGATTGAGTCCTCGTTGCCCTAGGTGCTATACAAGGATGCACAGGGAAAACATGATCACTGCCCCCAAAGACCTTACAGGCAAGGAAATTCTCTTTTGGACTCTTCATCTTTCAGTTTTTCTGACCTTACTGATCTCTCCTGTCCATCTGATGCCTGAATTGCCTCTTCTAAGGTAGCACTTCTCATGACTGATCACTGGTGCCAATTCTGGCAGTTTGGTTTCTGTGTCTTTTCTTAATTCTACACCTGTGTTTTATATTTTCCTCACTCTCTTTTCTCCCCATTTCAGTGTCCCTATATTGCTCTCTCTGGCCTTGAAGAAAAAATTATTTTTTATAGGATATCTTGAACCTGGTGGCAAGCCACAATGCTCCACTTACACACCAATCTCATCCCTCATGTTAACGCCATAATGCTTCATACAACAGGGTCAGCTGGTTTATAAACAGAGTTAGCACAGTGTTCCTTCTAACAGGATGCTGATTCAATTGCATGGGAGCAGAATGAGGAACAGCAAATGCCAATATTGAAAAGGGGTGGGTAGGTAATTCTACAGTAGAGTACCTTCAACCTCTCCAAGAAAGTAGACTAGAATGCCACACCATCCCTTCTATAGCCATGCTTTAGAGCAATATTTATTGAGCCCAATGCCAATAAAAGTGAATTTAAATGGTCATAGTAATGCATTCTTCCAGACTCACAGCTAGCTAAAGCTTTCTATACCCTTCAGTGCCCAATAAGCATAAAAGACTATCAAGCAGAAACTCTTAACAGGTTATATCACATGAAATGAAGCACTTAACAAGAGTTCTTGTGCATTGCATTATTCTGCCAACTGTACTCTAGGAGCAATATCAAATAGAAATGGTTTTCCATTTCAATTAATTTCATCTGTGAGCCCAACCTTGACACATGACAGCAGCTGTTAACCAAAAAACTTGTTTCCTGTTTTGCAGCAGATTGAAATCATATTCAACATTTCAGCTAAGTTCCGATTAGAAAATCACTATTGTCAACAATTTAATGCTGTTTATACAGAGTACAACTGTTCAATACCCAAGGCTAAGTTATGCAGTTGACATATTGATCAGTTTTTGTTTACATAAACTATTCCTCCTTGTATTCCTGTTCACCACTCCCAAGCAAGGATAAACAAAAGCTGATTTAATGTGACCAATAAGAAGTTGGTCCTGGTGCTTCAGTGCATTTACCCTCGCCTTTTGACATAATGGTAATTTCTCATAAAAGTTCCATCCTTGCTGCTTTGTATTCATTTTCAACCCGTGTCAGCTAGAGTCACGACAGGTATTAATATGGTGTTCCAGAGCAGCAATTCTGGGAATTTTCCTATCTAATTTAGCATCCAGCAACACCAGAGGATTTAGTAAGGGGTCAACCTTTGTACTGAATATTGTTTTGAAATCTTCCTCATAGGTTGGGAGAAGGGGCACAGCAGATGCAAAGCTCCATTTCAATGCTACAGGGCTACAGCTCTAAATGGTTTCTCTTGTATCTGGAGAAGTATGCATTGGTTTCCTTTTTTAGGCATTGCAGATTGGTCTACAGTCTTGACAGCTAACAAAACGGCAACATCTGGGAAACAAATGGTACTTGGGTATGCCAAAACTGATAAATATTTACTCCTTGATGGGTGACCTTCTTACAGTAGTCAGTTTATTTATAGATACCTGTCTTACTTACCAAGAAAGGTCAATCCATCTGGTACTGCAGGAACAACTTTGGAGAAAGATGCTCTGGAAAGGTAATATTTTGGTGGCCAACACAAAGTTCCCTTTCAGACTAACCATGTTTTGGCTTAATCAAATGGGTAAAAAAAAGTTAGATTTTGTTCAATACTTGGAATCATCATCAACTACATACCTCCCACTGAGTAATGATGCTTTTCAGTTGCTGAATTTCTGTATCTTTCTTTTCAAGTTCCAACTTTAATCGTTCTGTTTTTCCATCTTTCAAAATAACCTCCTACAAAAAATAAGCAACCACACAATTTTAGGACTAACTATAAAAGTTTGCATTAGAATTTCAGTCCTGCAAAAGGCAGAATTCAGCTGCCCTTGACTGTGTCCAAACAAAGAAAAAAAAACAACAACCCACTATTAGTCTGGTTGCTTCAAAGTAGCTCTTGTGCAAAAAAGTGTTGGTTTTCCATATCTGCTCAACCATTAAAATATGGTATGTGTAAATCAGTAACAAAGTGTTTAAGTTTTAACAAATACTTGCATGCTTCAAGTATGTTTTGAAGGACCAAGCCATAAAACATTTAAAGACTGGGTATCTGGCAGACTCATGTGACAGAGCTTCTGTAAAATGTTCATTTTAAAAATATAGCTTTAAAAATATTTTAGAAGCTTTTATGGATGGATACACAAGCAGGATTTTTTTAAAATCTTTTTCAACTTCAAAAAACATTAGACTTGAAGAAGCACATTCTGTGGAAGTGCAAGCAAAATGGGAGAAGCTCTCTAAGCCTTGACTATTGGATTTTGTTCTTATTGCTAGAGAACCAGATCTAAGTGTGACAAACTATTCAAGTGTTTTCGAATATTAGTGTACACACTTTAACCCCACCTGAATAGAAGCTGTTAGAAAAAATTGCTTGTACCCAGCATATGAGACAACTTTGCCCTTCGTTTTTACAACTGAGGAAGTCCTAGTTTACTAAACCATGCTAGAAGATTTTAGGAGCTAGGCAACTTTTTGATGCTTTAGATGTATGAGAGGAGGAGGGGGAATGGAAGTAGTTTTGGGCAAAAAAGTGTTCTGGGTTTTTTTTTTTTTTTAAGATTCAACGTGCTACAAAGAGCTGGGAGCAAAAGTACACACAAACCAGATTAAATGCTAACGCTGTTTCAAGTTCACGCTCGAAATGACTGAATCCTGCACATTGTGTTTAGCTGGAGCATATGCAATGCTAACAGTCATTTTTTCTCCAAAAAAAGATTTGTTTTTTTAAGAAGATTAGAACTAAAGAGAATATCAGATTTTTTTTCCTGAAGGAGTATAGCAAGGTTTGTGAAGGTTGTGAATAGTAAAGTCACAACAAGATTGTAACCTCAGCTCAGCTCTCTCTCAACTGAGTAGGGAAGAAAAGGATACCAAGTCGGGAAAAAAAAAACTAGGACAAACCAGAACACATAATTAAATCTTAAAAGTACAGTCGTAACTGAATTACTTCAGCTTTTAACAGTCAGATCAAGATGAAACTTGTTCTCAAACATTAATGTTATATTCTTAAAAATCAGCATTTGCTCTCCCTTCTGACTTTATTTTCTCACTGTAGGGAAGAAATATCCCACTCAACAACACGGAAGTCATAGGAAATATCCCCATTATGGCTTTCTGCAAGGACATTCAGTCACCATTGCAGCAAGGGGCACAGAGCAGAAGTAGTATTTTCTGAAGGAAAAAAAAAAAAATTTGCTAATGCCAGACTACTACTACAATAATAATAGCCCTAGAAATATCTACAGGTAGTCAAAGGACCTGATGACTGATCCATGAGAACTGCAACCAGACTGCAGGGACCAAGGTGTTAGAACTACCACCTCAGGAGCCAATTTTGTAATTCTCCCTTCTCCAAAGATATTTATGCTACTGGAAAGAGGTCAAAGAGGAGTGGGTCTTTGTCATTCCTTCCTCTTGACCTTCTCAGGAGGAGAAGATTTGGCAGTCCCATTTCAGTTGTTTGCATTTTGTTTTTTCTAAAGCGATACACTGACCCATTTTTACATGAACCAGTCAAAAAAAGTTATCCATAAATTGTGTTTTCAGCATATAACTGAAGTTGTGAGAGCATAAGCAGTCAGATATTTTTTGGTAAGAAGAAAAATTATTGCAGAAGCTTCACATTTTATTTCGGTTATCCACCAAGCAAACACGTGCACTTGAAAATAGCTGCCATTGTACATGCCTGACTATGTTCATGAGATGTACAGTTATCCACTCCATTGTAATCTGTGAGTTGGTCTCTCCTTTTTTCTCTAATAAGTATTTTATGAACATCATCTTCCAGTCTATTGAAGAATCCTCCATCATGCAATAAAGTCTGGGAAGAGCTCAGTTCCTGTCAAGAATTAATGTCATGATATATCTCCATTTAAATAAAAGTCAATATCCAGCTAAACAATTAAATATAGTTGAGTTTTAAAGAAGTCTGTTTAAAGTCACAAAAATGCACAAAATATAGATATCTTCTTTAATATATAGAGACACATCATGAGAAAACTGAGTACTAAATTATACCTAGTGCATATTTTCCTGCCAACCATAAAACTCTGAAAAATAAGAACATTTCACAGAAGTGGTATCAGGTGAGAAAAAAATATTCCCATTGATTTAATACTTTTGTGCAATGCCTATCTAGATTTTTGAATTATAAATCACTTTGACGTTAAATATTTCTTTTTCTACCTAAAAGGGTCATAGTATTAGGAATGTTCCATTGCACAATATTTGCCATTAATATTTTCTTATCTACTCTGCTTCCAATAGTTATTTAAATTCTTGTACCCTGCCTAGAGAACTTTTAGGGCCAGGCTTTCAAATCTGTCTGAACTGCACCAACAAAATTTGCAAGCCTGTAACTGATGGCACAAAACTGGAAAAGGCATATATAAGTTCTCATTCATGGACTTTTATCTTTGCATTTGCTCACACGAGTTTTATGGACATACTTTAGGCATCCGATTTGAAAAATTAATTCCTGTCATTACAGAAAGTGATTAGGCCTCTTTGTTTAAATACTTATCTTCTGCACACAAAACCTCATTATTTAAGCTGGTCTTTGGTGTTGTGTTAGTTTTTATTAAACTAATAAACATAAGTCATACCTCGTGCTTTTTAGCAAGGGGATCTGAAAAAGAACACAGGAAAAATAAATATTATTTTAAAAAAAAATACTACATTGATTTAAATTATACCAAAAACTATCAAAGTGAAATAATTCAGATGAGGCTGAAAAATCCATTTTGGTTCTTCAGCATTAACTCTCATTCTTTTCCCAAAGTTACACTAAAGAATTAAAGAGGACTGTCTACATCAGTGATACTCAGACCTCAGTGGTTCAGAAGCCAAATTAGCGATAAATATTACTCAAAAGACCAACAGTAGTGTGAATTCATTGTTTCATTTACTATAGTACTATATTTTATATATATTATTCTCACAGCAAATAAGTTAAATCAGTGCAAGTTGATAACTTAGTTTATAAAAGTATCCCGATTGGTTAATAACTACATCACACAGTGTTTTAAAATCATGTGCTGCAAAGAGTCGCAGGAGACACGCTAAAGATCCACTTGCAGCTTGTGAGCCTCAGGGCTTCTCTACTAGGGAAATCAATGCTGCTGCAATCAATGCAGTGGATGTTGAATTAGCGACTTAAGTACTCCAGCTCTCCAAGAAGAGTAAGGTAAGTTGACTGGAGAGGGTCTCCCACTGACACAGTGCAGCGAAGACACCAGGGGAAGTCAACTCCAGGGACGTGAATAATGTAGCTGGAGTCACGTAACTTAGGTCGACTTACGCCAGTAGTGAAGACAAGCCTCAGTCTGAGTATCATTGGTCTATGTTGTATTTTAAACCCTATCCCTTAAAATAACGTAAAAGAAAGCAGACCCTAATTTGTTAAATGCAGTGAGAATTCATAACTGGCAAGCAACATTTTTGCAATAAACAGACTGCAGACTGTATTTAATTCTATTCTGGTTCTTATATTGCCCTTATCACCTTAGAATCTCAGTGCCTTCCAATAGCATATTAGGGCACAAGACCAACATCTATAATTTGTTCAGACTGTCATCCTTTGCGGGTGTTTTACTGGTTTTTTTGTTTTTGTTTCTTGGTTTGTTTTTAAAATCAACACACATTTAATAAAATACTGGTAACTTAGATAAGTGCTTAGAATATTTTTTTTTAAATAGACTTGATTCAATAGTATTTTTTCTCTTTCCAGATCCTACCATTGTTTCCCTGCTAAAGGCAGGACCACTGCTCTGAAGACACCAGGAACAAACCAGCACCCAAAGAATTTACAAAGAGTGTAAAAGGCGCTGTGGTAAGCAATATTTCCCCTCCCTTAATTCTTCCTCCCCAAAAGAGCCAGCTTTGGGTGCAAAGGGCAACTAGTGTCCTACCACCTTTCTGGGAAGTAGAGGGAACTCACTAGTGTGGGGAAGAGCAAGGCAGCAAGTACAACCAAGCTGGGAGTAAAGAGTTTTTCCTCTGGAGTGAGCTTGGACCATTGCCTGATACTGGTCACTGAAACAAGTTCAGTACTTCTCCACACCTCAGCAGTTAAATACTTCTCTCATTTGCTCCTCTCCTTAGCTAAACTGATTAGTCCACATTAAAAATAAGAAGATTCAGGATACCTAAAGTTAGATTTAGAGCTATTAGAACACAGTGTTTAGTTTACTTGTTTCTAACACTGTTCAGTGAATATATTTAAATACAGTGTTCCTGAACTGAGACTTTGGAAATGCAGAGTTTCAGTCCAGAGGGTGTTTTGTTATTAAAAGTATAAGTCATAGTAATTCCAAAGAATTAAACACTTGGTTTGTAAATAAATATTTAAACATAAAAATGCATACCTATATTAATGTCTGACTGAAAGTCTTTCAGAGATACTGTGAGAGGTTTGTCTTTTCCCTGCTGGTTCTTTCTTTTCTCTTTCTTATTCACTGATTTTGAGGGAGGTGAAGCATTCTCAGCATTTTCATAGTCCTGAAAGGAATAAAACCCTACTGATTGCACTATTTTACTCTAATGAATAAACCAATTAGTAATTTAATTGCTCTAAAGCTGAGGTCCCCAAACTGTGGGACATGCCACCTTAGGGGGCGCAGAGGAACATTAGCAGGCCCAGGCCAGCCCCCCCGGGGGGGGAGGGCAGGGAGGGAGGGCCACCCAGTCCCACCAGGCCCCCAGCTTTGCTTTGGCCACACCCCCAGCCATGGCTCCCGGCCCTATCCCCAGACTCAGCATGGCTTCACATGCAGCCGGAGGCCAGCTGCTGACCCCACCACAGCCCAGCTGCGGCTTCACTCCCAGCCCTGCCCTCAGCCCCTGGCTGCGACTCCGTTCCCAGCCTGAGGCAGAGACTTGGGGGGGAGCTGCACCTGGACAGAGGCTGAGCAGCCAGCCCCCAGCCTCTGCTCCATTCCTAGCCCTGCTCTCAGACCCACCTCCAGCCCCTTACTCCTGTCCATGTCATGCCCCACCCCCACTCCCAGCCCCAGGAGGGCTGGGGGGGGCACGCAACCCTAAAATGTTTGGGGACCACTGCTCTAAAGTTTTGTGTTCTTAAGAAAAATGACAGTACATAGACAAAGCTCTTGGTCTAAAATAATTTGAAGGCTTTTGGTAGACATCTTTCTTGCTCTGTACTCTGATTAGCCTAAAGAAACAACTGTGTTCTTTAAACCAGAGTATAGCTATTCACAAACAGTACAGTGAACGGTCAGCCTACTACCCCAACACCTAGATAAAATGATATCTAAAAATCAATTATTTAGTATAATATAATCAAAAAGCACTGTAATACAGTAGTGTCACAATCAATTATACTTGCTTTAAAAACAAAACATCTGCTTGACATTTACTCTCAATATCCCTAGTCATTCATACAGCAGTAGATCACCAATATTCTGTGGCCATGCTCTAGCCAACTGACATTACTTCTTAAATGAAATTAGACAAAGAGTTTTAATGAGTTCCTTTTAAGCCTGAGGTTCTGTTTTATTAAATGTGCCATTACACTGAAAACAGTAAAGTGTGATTTGAAGGTTTTACCTAAAGAGAAAAAGTAGTGATACAGAAAATAAATAAAACAGGGAAAAAAAGATAAAACAGTCTCTGATGTTCTATACCAGCCGCTCTCAACTGGGGGTCCACTGCCCCTCAACTGGTTTCAGGGGGTCTGCGAAGCAGGCCAGTTTTAGACTGGATGGGGCCCAGGACAGGAAGTTCAGAGGCCCCCAGCACTCCACAGGGCAAGAGTTCCAACCCCTGCCCCCAGCCTGGTGGCTGAAGCCTGGACCGACCCCCTCACCACCTGCGGCTGAAGCCCAGAGCCATGCCTCTCCCTCAGCTGGAGTTTTTAATAGCCGGGGGGCTCAGAAAGAAAAAGGTTTTGAAACCCTGTCCTATACTATGAGACTACAATATAAACAGCTACTAGATTTTAAATTTACTAGCATATACAAAGTTCTCCCAAACTGCTAGAGAGTTGGCTTTACTTGTAATCCATGCAGATGCCATTTGGACTCAAGAGCAAATCCCCAACAGCTATGCTTAAAGACTAAGTCTTCGCTTGCCTGTACTTAAGTATGCATTTTAAAATGAAGTTAAAATTGGAAGTTAAATTACAGTTTAGTTTTAAGAACTTTAACTTAATTGTGGGGATTCCCTTCAAACAAACAAAAAACCTCTGCAAAGTCTTAGTTTGTCCAACAGAAGTACAAGACACTACTAAAGCTGACACTCAGAGCAAAAAATTGGATGTGTGCCATTTTTGCTTTTTTATTCTGTATAATTTAAGGTTTTTGTTTTTCTTAAAGTTTCCTACTTGTTTTTCACACTAGAAATTCAGGACTTATCAGCACTTTCTCTCCTGGAACACTATGTAGATGACTGGAGAACTAGCAAAACACCACCACAAGCACCAAAGGTGGTAAACCTAACCAGCTGAGAAGGAATTTTTAGTCAGCCTGTTCAAAACTGTTATCTATTTAAGTCAAATACCTGAAACAATTGGGAGGAAAGACATTAAAGATTCAACATGCCTACCACTTCAATTCAGACCTAAAAAAGCTCCCCCTCCCCTTCAGTTCTATGATCCTCTAGGAAGACCTCTCCAGAACCCCCACCAAGATCAATAAATAAAACAAAACACACCCACCCCTACATAGAACAAGCTTTAGCAGTCTTATTTTTAAGGTGAAAACAAATGTCTTTATATTATCAAAGAAGCAAAGAGGGTACAAACTCATTTTCCCCCTTGGCAGGTCATCTTTAACATTCTCAAACTGTAATATGGCTGTTTGTGGTTTCCCTCAACTCTCTAATGGTTCTCTCAATTCTTAGTAAATCTTTGGGTATTAAAAACTAAAGAGTTAGCTTACACAAAATTTTGTGGAAACCAAATTAGACTCCTTTCTCCAGAACTCAATAAAGGTCAAAAACTTGCACAATTTTCAGATCACGATGAAGCCACCAAATACCTTTTTGTGCTCTTCGTATTCCAGTTTGCTTAGCAGTAATGCCTTTTCAAGATCTGCTTCAAACATTTCAGATGTCATCTGAAGAAATAAGATTAAGACAAACTCATGACAGATTGTTTTTGTTTTTATTAATAAAAAGCAAAAAGGTGCGCAATTGACAGCTGGTTAAAAAGGTTAAAACTAATTTTAGCCTATGGAATGTTACAGCTACTGTCAACATACTCTTGGTAATATGATGAAATGCATGAGTAAGAACGACTAAATACGTTTGTACAACAGTTGGTAGAATACCTTATTGGTTGAAACACATTTTGTTAAATAAAAGTCTGACTGAAACCATGCACTACTAAGTCACTATAGGGAAAGTGAAGTTCTTTTTTTTTTTAAATTGCTTTTGTTCAAAATGCTTGCTTGTAACTTAGATCTTGAAGTTTTGCATGCAGAAGCTTGTTGATTTTAAAGCCTAAAATATGAACAAGTAGAACAGGGGAAAGAAGAGCCTCTCAAAAGCATAGAAAAGACCAGGCCACCTCTGCCGCCATTAACAAAAAGTAACTTCTGCTGAATGGCAGGGATGGCAAGAGACTCCAGGACATCATGTGTGAAAGAAACAAAAGTTTGTCTGGGATGCCATAGGAGGATGTGCAGTGCAAGAGTTGTTTCAGAGAAGCGTAAGGGATCAAGAGCGGTCTTAGATTAAGGAGAGATGGAGGGAAGCTTTAGTCTTGATGGAGTTTCTTGGGATGTGGGATAAAAGGGGAATTGAAATTTTATATGTGGGGACTGAAAAGGAAAGAAAGAACTAAGTGTTGCTTAGCAGAGGTAGAGGGGTAACATCTGATTTTATAGTGTGGTGGTACAGCAGAGGAGTAGCTGAGTTTTGTTTACAGCACTATATTAATCTCCATGGGAAAAGGTAAGCCAAAAAAAAAAAATACACCAAAGCCAATACAAACTTACTGAATGGGGAACACAGATGGGCTGAAGATAAGCAGAGGAAGGGATTCACCTGGATTCAGGGTATTGCTGGATCAGAAGGAAGTGGCTGCTCTTCAGGGGGTTGGAAAAACTGCAGTGTGCATACAGCAGTAATATAAACAAACATGCACACCTCAGATGTAACTAATTATAATACATCTCTAAAAACGTAGCAGTTTGTTTGCATCAGATATTATTCCTTTAAATGGTTCCCAAATTATCAAAGCAATCCCAGTGTGACAAATAAGCAAATATTATCATGTTTCCTAGTTTGTCTTTGTCCGTTCATTCCGCTACTCTTCTTTCATCTGTCATTTGTCTGTTCTTTGAGTTGCAATTAGGATGTTTTCAATTAGTAGGGATTAAACTTGAAGTCTCTGTAAATTGAAGTCTCTAACTCATGATTTGAGGACTTCGGAATCTCAGCCAGAGATTATGGGTCTGTTACAGGAGTGGGCGGATGACGTTCTGTGGTCTGCAATGTGAAGGATGTCAGACTAGATGATCATGATGGTCTCTTTGGCCTTAAAGTCTGAGTCTTTGCACATTCTCAGCTCAATTTGATCAAATTAAAAATGGCTCAACTAGCTTTTATAAGTTTTAGTGATACCATATAACTTTCCTGCCTGTCATAACTGTGCCCTTAAAGAACTTACAGGGTTTCAGGAGACACAGATTGCTTAAAATACATGGTTTATTAAATCCTCCAAAGATCTAGACCAGTGGTTCTCAATCTATTTACCACTGTGGGACGCATTGCTCACAGCTCTCTTTGTGTTATCTGAGCCGCATCCACACATTATATATACTACCTGTATGGTCCTGAGGAGGTCACATGGGCCACAGCTGTGTGCGGATTGGGCCGCGGGATGAGAACCACTGATCTAAACATTCTTTGCAGTCACTCTAATCAGACAAAACTCCCACAATGAGTTTTGCATGAATAAAGACCAGTGTTCTTAGTTTTACAATAGTGAGCCAAGAGTCTCTCCTTTTGGCTTAGGTCCTTGAACACAATCATATAAATACCCTCTCAACAGGAGGCAAGGACATGTGAGAGACTGCCAGTATGCAGGTATCTGTTTGGGGTAATAGCGCATAAATTTATTTATTCTATGGCTACAATTTAGTATCAACTATAGAACAGAATCTGAGCCCTGATCAAGAAGGATGTCTACCAAAAAAATCAAGGCACAACGATTGTCCTGAAAAATTAAAGTAATGAAAAAAAGGAAGAAATGGGTGGAGTGGGGGAGGAGTAAAGTTATAAAAAGGCAATGTTTAACATGTATGTGGAAGTTAATACTGTAAGTTCCTCAGAACAAAGACTGTCTCCTTAAATGTTTGTACGGAGTCTAGCACAAAAGAGCCCAAACAGTTATTGGAGCTAAGTGCTACTGCAATACGAATGCCATCACTAAGATGACAATCCTCTTGGGGCTACATCAGCAGAAATCCTTTACCAGCTTTAGGACCTTGTTCTGTTCTATTAATAGTTAAATATTTTCCAAATACTATAGGAACAGTATTTTAAACAAAATTTACAATTTAAACATTTACATTGCAGTTGAGATTTAAACTGGAAGACTAATGGCTATATCCTCTACTGCAGGGGTCCCCAACGTGGTGCCTGCAGGTGCAATGGCGCCCGCCAGGGCAGTTGTGTGCGCCTGCAGGACACCGCGCCGCCGAAATGCCACCACCAAGCACGGCCACCTGAGAACCGCCCGCTGAAATCCATCGAGAAATGTTGCCGTTTCTTGGCAGCATTTCGGCGGCGAGGCTTCTTTCCGCTGCCGGTTCTCGGAGGCATTTCGGCGGTGGGGTGTATGGCGCCTGCCACAGTCTGTTAGGAATAGGAATGTACTAGTCCCACAGAAAGATTTGGGACCACTGCTCTACTGTAAAATAAACTTTAGCAAATTTACTGAAAATATTTAGGTTTTCTTGTTGTTAGTCTCAAAATTCACACAACAGAGTATAAACAAACTAAAGTCTCTCCTTCAGCGTTGCTGTAGCTCATGAAAGCTTATGCTCAAATAAATTTTTTAGTCTCTAAGGTGCCACAAGTACTCCTTTTCTTTTTGGTCCAGTATCCCTTTTTCTCACAATCTTCCCCATCCCTCATTCTAACAGGCTACCTCCAAAGAGCCAATTGAATATATTGCAGCACGGGCAGACATTATTGGCAGCAGCTACAAACAGTGATTACGTTTATAAATTAAGGAATAGTTTTAAAGACAGAAAGTTTTTATTATTAAACATGTACTAATCAAACAGAGAATATGGAATTTACCTATACTTGTTAAGGGTACTCACGCCATGTACACCTTGCAGCAATACTCAAAATTCTCTCCAAGGTTCAATTTTAGATAGTATGCAGTGTTATGCAGTACAAACACATTCCTGGTGGTGGCCCCCCCATCAGTCTCTGGAGAAACTAATATTTCATTCCAAGAAATTGGGTTTCTGGGTGGAGTTTTCAGAAGTGCTTAAGTCATTTAGAAGTCTAAATCCCATAGACTTTGGCTCTTAAGTGACTTAGGTGAATTGGAAAGTTTTACCCTCTAGCTCTTGTAGTAGCCAAGAAAAAACTACAAGATATAAACCACCAGACAGCACAGTGACAGAAGTAAACTACTTCATTTTTTTAATGGGATGTTAACTCTGCAGCCTAATGAGGATGATGTTACATTTTTAGTTATTTCATTACTGATCAGCTTAGAAAAAACATCTAGTTATTCAGGAATTGTGGGCAGAGCATGTGCCAGGAGTATCACAACTCCCCATCCTCTACTGTGATCCTTAAACAATTGCTTAAAATTGACAGCGTGCTCAATACTATACTACATACACAAACAGCCCATGCTCTGATCGCAAAAGCTACAATAGCCTCAATCTAGTTATGCTATTCTCTACTACCCACTAGTGAAAAAGTGTCTTATCATGGCGCCAAAGTCAGAGTGGTATATTTCAGGACAATAGCAAAGCCATGAAATTACTTTTAAAAGTGAAAGGAAAACCTGAGACAATTTTATAACCTATGGGCCTCGAGAATGCAACTGAATTAAGAATTAACTGTATGACCACCATCCAGTCCCACTGTTCAATAATACATTCATAAATACTTAAACTAGGGTTTAGTGTTTCTCCTCTTTTATAATAAGGAGGGCAGAGACATGCAGCTTGTAAGCTTCATGCAATTCTCTAAAGCACTTTATGGTCACTACTACATTGGTTGATATACCAACCATCTAATCAGAAGGCACAGGAAGGCTGAAAAAAAATTGATACCTCTCCCTCCAAAAGTCTCCTGACATCACAGTATTAACAATCTTCAACAATTTATTATGCACCAATGTTGCTCTCACTTAACACTTGATCATCTTCCAAAATGGGATTTCTGAAATTAACATCCTCAAATCTGTGGCTCAACAAAGAGGAAGAAACACCTATATTGACAGCTACCTGGACTTCATTGACATGTAGAGAGAGATTTTCAAATATCATTTTCAGAACTCTGACCTATCTCCTGAACTTCACACAGACCTTTTAAAGACATGTCACCATCAATACTGGCCCCTTAAGCGGACCTTACAAGTGTACAGGAGTATCTCAAAATGCATAATTCATAGAGAATTGTGATGTCACTGACTCTGCATGAATCAGTTTTCTTATAAAAGGAGAAAACACAGATATCCAGATACCCAGTAACCAATGACACCAGATCATCACGTATCTATTAGTAAACGTTGTAAAGAGCTTCATATAGCTCTCACTATTCTAGAACAAGGAAAAATGTAAAAACACACACCTAAAATAAGATGTAAAAACAGAACGGCATTGCACTAAATGGTAAAATAAACTGACATTCTATAAGTCAACAAAATATTTAGGTGAAGTACTGAACTACTGTAATCAACAAAGGAACATCAGTTTTAATTATAAATGTTTCTCCTACTGACATCATAGGGTGGAAAGGCACTGTTACATTTTCATAAACTGATTGATGTAGGGTTTTTCAAATGGTCTTATCTCAAGGCTAAAAGGTTTTAACATTTTGAAGTCATCACAATTTTTAGTGTAACTGCTGCCTTTAGTAGTTCTACCAAGAGGAATCAGGGTAAAAAGGTTTCAATGGCACTCACTACATGCACACACACTACAGTGGCCTCTGCTTTATTACATTTAAAAATGTTGGTGACCCCTATCTCTATAGAGAATACTTACTTTTGGTAAATATATCAACTAAAAAAATAGGGGTATCTATTGCAATTAATAAGTATCTTATATTGACAGATGTGACTGTTCTCGTAGCCTTATGGCTTGTTAGGTGCACTGCTCTTGGAGAGATCTGGATTTGAGAGAGAACTCAGCACATCAGAGGACCAAGAATAAGCCAACTGAAATGCTCTTTTGATAATAAGGGTGACGGCAAAGATGCTTCAAAAGATTTTTACAGCAGAGAAAAATCTTTAAAATACGAGATTTAAGTGTAAAGATTGAGCAAAGCAGGAGATTCTGTCTCATGTCTTCCATTAGACATTATTAACAGACATTAAGGGCACAAGAGCAAACTATCCCATTGCGTAAAGGGAAGTAATGGCAAGAGACTATCCTGGCTTAACCAGGAGATCTTCAATGATCTAAAAATCAAAAAAAGAGTCCTACAAAAAGTGGAAACTAGGTCACATTACAAAGGATGAATATAAAATAACACAAGTATCTAGGGCCAAAATTAGAAAGGCCAAGGAACAAGATGAGATCAAACTAGCTAGAGAGACAAAGGGTAACAAGAAAACATTCTACAAATACATTAGAAGCAAGAGAAAGACCAAGGACAGGGTAGGCCCATAACTCAATGAGCGGGAGAAAACAATAACAGAAAATGTGGAAATGATGGAAATGCTTAATGACTTCTTTGTTTCGGTTTTCACCAAGAAGGATGGTGGTGATTGGACATCTAACGTTGTGAATGCCAGTGAAAATGAGGTAGGATTAGAGGCTAAAATAGGGAAAAAACAAGTTAAAAATTACTTAGACAAGTTAGAGGTCTTCAAGTCACCAGGGCCTGATGAAATATATCCTAGAATACTCAAGGAGCTGATTGAGGAGATATCTGAGCCATTAGCGATGATCTTTGAAAAGTCATGGAAGATGGGAGAGATTCCAGAAGACTGGAAAAGGGCAAATAGAGTGCCAATCTATAAAAAGGGAAATAAGGACAACCCAGGGAATTACAGACCAGTCAGCTTAACTTCTGTATCCAGAAAGATAATGGAGCAAATAATTAAGCAATCAATTTGCAAACATTTAGAAGGTGATAAGTAACAGTCTGCATGGATTTGTCAAGAACAAATTGTGTCAAACCAACCTGATAGCTTTCTTCAACAAGGTAACAAGCCTTGTGTGTGTGTGTGTGGGGGGGGTGAGTGGTAGACGTGGTAGTTTCCACGGTATACATCTGATGAAGTGAGCTGTAGCTCACGAAAGCTCATGCTCAAATAAATTGGTTAGTCTCTAAGGTGCTACAAGTACTCCTTTTCTTTTCGTGGTATATCTTGACTTTTGTAAAGCTTTTGATACTGTCAAATCTTTTTAAAAGCATAGAGAGTACACTTACAAAGTTTGCGAACGATACCAACCTGGGAAGGGTTGCAAGTGCTTTGGAGGATAGGATTATATTCAAAATGATCTGGACAAACTGGAGAAATGGTCTGAAGTAAATAGCATGAAATTCAATAAGGACAAATACAAAGTACTCCACTTAGGAAGGAACAATCAGTTGCACACATACAAAATGGGAAAAGACTGCCTAGGAAGGAGTACTGCGGAATGGGATCTGGGGGTCATAGTGGACCACATGCTAAATATGAGTCAACAGTGTAATGCTGTTGTAAAAAAAGCGAACATCATTCTGGAATGTATTAGCAGGAGTGTTGTAAGCAAGACATGAGAAATAATTCTTCTGCTCTACTCCGCACTGATTAGGCCTCAGCTGGAGTATCCAGTTCTGGGAACCACATTTCAGGAAAGATGTGGACAAATTGGAGAAAGTCCAGGGAAGAGCAACAAAAGTTATTAAAGGTCTAGAAAACATGGCCTATGAGGGAAGACTGAAAAAAAATGGGTTTGTTTAGTCTGGAAAAGAGAAGACAGAGGGGACAAGATAACAGTTTTCAAGTATATAAAAGACTGTTACAAGGAGGAGGGAGAAAAATTATTCTTAACCTCTGAGGATGGGACAAGCAGCAATGAACTTAAATTACAGCAAGGGAGGTTTAGGTTGGACATTAGGAAAGACTTCCTAACTGTTAGGGTGGTTAAGCACTGGAATAAATTGCCTAAATTGCCATCATTGGAGATTTTTAAAAGAAGGTTAGAAAAACACCTGTTAGAGATGGTCTAGTTAATACTTAGTCCTGCCATGAGTGCAAGGGACTAGACTAGATGACCTCTCGAGGTCCCTTCCAGTCCTTTGATTAAATTTTTTTGTTTGCACTGTTGTAGCTACATTGACCCAGGATATTAGAGAGACAAGATTGGTGAGGTAATATCTTTTATGGGACCAACTTCTGTTGGTGAAAGAGACAATCTTTTGATCTACACAGAGCTCTTCCCTGAGTGTCCAGAAGAACACTGTGTAACTCAAAAGCTTGTCTCTTTCACCAACAGAAGTTTGTCCAATAAAAGATATTACATTACCCACCCTGTCTCATTAAAATTTTTGGAAGATGAATGAAAATCCTCCAAGCTGCTTTGAAAAATCTCAGCCATAGCTATTTCTCTCACACATTTACCTTTGAAGTTCGTATTACATTACTCTGCAAGACAACCAAGTAAAATAATTTGATATAGCAAGCTTTACCTGTTCATCTCTTTGTCTCCACTCTTGCCAATTTTCTTCCTGAGAGTCTTTCTCCACTGGGCTGTGCAACATTTGTTCATGTTGAGACAGACAGCCTCCATGAGAGGATTTCTGAGGAATCTTTTTAAAAGCAAGATTTCGGAGCTGCAAAGCAAGAGCCAGGAATATAAATCAATGGTGCTGCTATTTACTAGAATATTAGTGATTATACAGAAACAATATGCCAATTGGGCTATCTTAGACATTTAGGTGATGTCTACACTACTCCTTATGTTGCCAAAACTTATGTTGCTCACGGGTGTGAAAAATCACACCCCGAGCAACATAAGTTTCGCCAGCATAAGTGGTACTGTGCACAGCACTATGTTGGTGGGAGAGCTTCCCACACCAACATAACTACTGCCGCTTTTAGGGGGTGGCTTATGTTGACGAGAGAGCTCTCTCCCTTTGGTATAGGGCAGCTACAAAAGAGACCTTACTGCAGTGCAGCTGCATGGGTACAGCTGTGCCGCTGTAAGGTCTCTAGCGTAGACATAGCCTTAGGGGATCTGCCTATAACTTACATTCATTTCACCAATTAAACCAATACAGCCAAAGTAGTTTTAATAGCCGATAATGCTGATATTTACAACAGTTTAATGTTTGCAGTGTCAGACCCAGGATATTAGAAAGACAAGGAGGGTAAGGTAATACCTTTTACTGGACCAACTTCTCTTGGTGAAAAAGACAAGCTTTCCAATACACAGTTCTTAAGTCAAGCATGTGCTAAGTACTACATCAATCTGTGAGCAGTTACTTTTATAATTGTTTTCTGGCATGTGAATACTATAGTGATAAGAAAAGGAGTACTTGTGGCACCTTAGAGACTAACCAATTTATTTGAGCATAAGCTTTCGTGTAGTAAAAATAAAAAATAAATTGGTTAGTCTCTAAGGTGCCACAAGTACTCCTTTTCTTTTTGCAAATACAGACTAACACGGCCGTTACTCTGAAACCTGTCACTATAGTGATAGACACCTTAGAAGTATCCTAGGACTTGTCTACACTGGCAAGTTTTGTGGCCAAAAACTGCCTTTTGGCGACAAAGCAGCAGGAGCGTACACACTACAATGGGACTTTTGTCGTGAAAAACGCCCTGTTTTTGGTGAAAAAATACTTCCACCCCTACAAGAGACTTTTGTCTTTTCCCCTCCCTTTATTGTCGACAAAGACAGTGCAGACACTGCTGATTGTTTTGTCGACAGAACTGGCTTCTGCCAGTATCTCACAATGCCTGCCCTGATTGCTCTGCTGAGTGTTTTGATCTCTGCTGCCCTGCAGGCATGCTCCCCTCCCCTTTCAAAGCTCTGGGAAGTATCTGTATGCTGCTCCCTTTGGGGAACAAAGAGCAAATCATTGGAATGCTCCTATTCTGCCCTAAGAACACAGCCATAGCGGGAGGGGGACAGACTGCTGTGCTACTTTGCCATTCCTCAGCACCTAGAGCTCACAGAGCTACTCATGATGCTGCTCTCGGCAGCTGAGGGGGCTGTGGGAGAACTCGGAGAGAATCCTAAGATGTGCATTGATCAGCTCTTCCTTCCCACAACACTGCACAGTGGGATACATACCCACAGAGCATTGGGGACACCATCATCGACAGGGTGAGCAATGTGGACATGATCTGTCCACAGAGGGAGCAAGTGTGAACACCCTTTGGCGATTTTTGTTTTGTCGACCTTTGGGTGTCAACATAAAGTTTTGTCAGCAAAACTTGGAAGTGTAGACAAGCCCTTAGATAACTACAAAATAATATGTTGAAAAGTAACATTAAAGACTCTCCAACTCAAAAGCAAGGAATTTCACGGTTCACATTTAAAGTGCATAGCTGACCTCCCAGCCTAACTTCACTCTAAGTTTTATTACACTCTCCTGTGTTTATTTTATAGAAAGTGCTCAGACATAGGAAATACCATAACAAAAAGACTACCTGTCCACTCAGTTGTGTATTTTCATGAACAGAAGTCAATTCCAGATGTTTCAAAGACAGACTTAAGACCCTCCACAATGCAACTAATTCTGAAAGACTGTTTCACCAGAAGATGGGGAAATACGATTTTTCTGGACCCCAGATGGCATACATCAAACTTTGAAGCTTACAATTTTATCTTAGGTAGTGTAACATTAGATGTTATTTTCACTCGAATCATTCTTAAATATAAAGATGGTGTTGATAATGTTGGAGCAGCAAGGCTAGGCACTTACAAAAAAAAAATCAGAAAATGTTCGAATTAAAATTGCATGTGCAACATTGAAAACCACAGTTTAAAAAACACATTTGTCCAAAATTGTTTTACCTATTATTGTTACAAATAGGTATTAAGATTAATTCCAAAAGGATTAGTCCAATTTTTTTAAAATAAATATTTCTAAATTTTTCCTACTTTTTCAATTTGACAATGTGTCAAAGAGGGAACTGTTCTAGACAGGCGACACTAACAAGAAGCCTAAGTAGGTGGACCAGATGTTGCTGCACCAGAAGGAGCAGTTTGAGGCTGCCAAGCATTGCACTTCTATACCCGTCCTTGGATCTTTGATTCTATTTAATCTTGGACTCACAGGCCCTCTATACCAGGGATAACAAAGCTTCAGAAAAAAGATTGTGGGTATAACAGACTTGGGGCTTGGATCCAAGGAGACTCCAGGGATATTTCTCTTTGCAAGGCCTGTATAGACAGTACCAGGGAAGCCAGTTTTGAAGACTCCTCAGACACAGCCAATGGTTCTAGCTATCTTATGAATATTCAGAAGGACTTTCAGATCTCCTTGAATCACAGAATGCTATCAGTGTCATGGGACAATCAGAACTCAACTCCTGCACAAAGTACCTGACACAAATGAAAGATTGTTGCTTCCCACTGGACCCCTGCACACCTGTGCTTTTTTCCTAGTAAATGGAGGAGCTGAGAGACCTCAGATCCCTGGAGAACTCTGTTGTTCTACTTGAGGAAATTGTACCCTAATAGCTAGGTCTGAAAAATGTAAAGCTCTTGAATCTGGACAAGCCAGATTCTTCTTTGCCAAGAGGACTTTTTTTGGGAAGAGATAGTGAATATCATTCCAAGAGCTGAACAACCTGAATCTGCAACAGTTCCCACAAGGAGAGACTCTGAAATGCAAAGGTTTCCATAAGGACTACAATTGTTTTCCCTACATGCTGGTGTGAAAACAAATAGGACATCCCATCCTCAAATGACCTTCTGGGCATTATAGACACAGGATGCCTTGGTTCATGTCCAACATTACATCAGCACAATACCATTTCATGAACACTGGCTTCTTTCCCCCCAGATCTGCCATGGCTGGGTGCAGTGACAGTTTCACTATAGGAAGCTTTGTTTACATTTGTAAGATTTTCCAAGTGAATATTTTCAACAACTTAACCATCAAAAAGTTGAACTAAGAAAACTGTCCCAATGCAGAGAAAGGGGATGGGTTCCAAGTTCACTGAAGCTAGAGGAAAGAGAAACTGAGGGATGGTCAGGATATGGGGCTGTTTATTTGATCAGCTCTAGAACGTAAGATCCAAAGCCGTTCTTTTAAAGAGTTCCATTACTCATTTGGTATGCAAGTCCTACAAGTTGAATCTGCAGTTTAGAAACATCTATTCCAGGTCAAAGAAAATCTACCACATCCTTCATTACTAGCCCCACAACCTATGATTCTACAAACTTGTTCCAAGACCTCTCCATCCCTTTCTGGATATAAAGGAAAAAATCCTATAGGAACTACAAGATACCAGCTCCCACTTCCTAAGATGAATGTTTCCCTGTCTGTCCTATATCTCCAGCTGAATAAGGTCTGTGACCAGGAAATGGGGATATGTAAGAAACCAAATTATTTTCACTTAAATGTATAAATCTAGTTGTTTGATTAGTCAAGAGCCTCCCACATTTAAAGAAGTGTAGTTGTGACTGAACTCTAACAAGAAGTTTTGAGGAAAAAATTTATTTTTTAAAATAATACCTTTTAATGACTATAACCTGACATTCTTTTGTTTTACAAAGTAACATGTCAAAAGCAACAAAAATAGCCACATTACTCAGCTAACAGATGAACAATTTACCCAAGGCATATGGGTATCTGGCATAACTGCACACCTTGTATGTTACTGAAAATATAACAGCCTCTCTACCTCATTAGCCTCGCTCTGCTGCTGTTCCTTCTTTTTTCTCCTCTTTTCTTTCTTCTTCTCATTTGTAGTTGATTTTCCCCCTGAAGCTTGCGACTTCCCAGCACCTCGACCACTTCTTCCCTTTCCAGTCTCTGAATCAGAACCACTACCACTATCCACTTGTAATAGAGCAAAGCGAGATGCAGTAGTGGGAACTGAACTGATTACAGCTGAGGCCATTGTATGGTTTGAGATTATTTTGAGGATGACTTCTTATTCAAAGAAAATGTTTCCTGGGAATGTAGCAACAAAAGAAAGAATAAAGGAATCACACTATTCTGCTGTACAAAAACTTTTTGCAATAGCACATGCCTTCACATCAACAATTCAGACCTGTCAATTATATAAGCTTTATGTAATTTTGGGGCAAAAGGCTTCAGGATAAAATAGTAGCTCATTTTATTTTTGAATTAACTATTTCGATAGTTTAATAATTATAAAGTAATGTTTTAGTATTAATATATGAACAAGAACAATGAAAGTGAAGGTTGCTTACCAGTAACTGGAGTTCTTTGAGATAAGTCTTTACGCACATTTACACTTTTAGAAGATGTAGCAATGATGCAGCAAACAGAATCTTCTAGAAGCAGTGCTCATTGTGGCACCTGCCTGCTTCTCTCACTGGTCCTAATGTTCTGGGAGCCAGAGTATGAAAGTG
Source organism: Caretta caretta (assembly GCF_965140235.1). NCBI lineage: Eukaryota > Metazoa > Chordata > Testudines > Cheloniidae > Caretta > Caretta caretta. The sequence continues at coordinate 92,961,707 of NC_134210.1, read as the reverse complement.
GTTGAGGCACCCCTACAGCCTCATCTCCTAGGACCTGAACCTAAGAGTTCAGCAAAGAGACATGATTCCAGGGAAGGAAAGTGGGTGGCCAGGTAGTATGAATTTGTAGAGGAGAGCTCATCTCAAAGAGCTCCAGTTATTGGTAAATAACCTCTATTTCTTCTTCAAGGAGCTGCTGTATATTCTCACTTCTTAGAAATTTAGCAAGCAGTATTCTCCCCCACAAAAAGTTTAGCTGAGGAGTTCTAGCTGAACAAAGATTGTAATACTGTTCTCCCAAACTTTGCACCAGATCTTGAGGCTAAATGTAAGGAGTAAAGTTTTGTAAATGTGCGTTATGAGCTTTAAGTTGCAGTCAGTCGTACAGATTTGCAGTCGGACAGATTTCTGTTATGTGAATGCATCTAAGGCATACCATCAAAGTCACATTTATCCCAGTGTAGAGGCTCCTTGAAGAAGAAACAGAGGTTATTTACCAATAACTGGAAGGGTGGGGGGGGGCACAATGAGGTAATCAGGTGGCAGGAGGACCTGGTGAAAGCCCAGGGTCAGGAGGGGGCTCTGTCTGACAAATGAAGCAAATGGGCTCTGTGAAGGTCTCAGTCAGTGAGACCCAGGCTCCCTAACTGCCACAGCTGCAGCAGCCACCAACCAGCAGTTACCCTCCTCTTTCGGGGAGGCCGGTAGGGACTCTGCAACTGGGAAGCAGAAGGCTGCATCCCAGGAGTACTAGCCTCCCTGTTGGAGGGGTCCCAATCTTGCTGCCAGCCCTTAGCACTGTGTAATGCTTCCCAAAAGGTACCCAGGATTGTGAGGCCCTTCGCTACCACCTGCCCTTAGCACGAGGGAGTTTTGTCTGTGCCTGCTGTGGATCAGCTCCCTGACTCCACCAACCTCTGGCAAACACAAGCACTGCCTTCAACATCTCTGCAGGCCTCACTGTCTCTGTCTAGGTTAGCGATAGGCACATGCCACCCCCAGTCTCGAAGTGTCCCTCTGGAGCACTCAGCCCCTGTTCCACCAAACATTGAGATGCCCTGCTCCCAAAGAACCCAGCTTACAAGGAAACTCAGGATCAGCACTCTGCTTAACACATAGCCCTTAGACATATTTATAGTGAAAACAAGAATAAGTTTATTATCAAAGTAGAGAGATTCAAATGATTGTAAGTAAGATTATTGTAAACAAATGGTTACATATAAAATAGAGATGTAACACACTGTATTTTCCACTGAATGCATCTGATGAAGTGAGCTGTAGCTCACGAAAGCTTACGCTCAAATAAATTTGTTAGTCTCAAAAGATGCCACAAGTACTCCTTTTCTTTTTTACTTTCTAGAGTGTGAATTTAATTCAGAGGACATTCCTGTATCTCCTACAGGATAGTTTACCTCAAGTCTTTTTCCCCAGTGTTTTCAACCAGGATGGCTGAGATCTCTCTTGCACAAGATCAAGCCTGCAGGCAGCTTGTCTTCACAAGTATGCCAGTCTCTCTCTCTGCGCACCCGGAGATGTACAGCGGACCAGGCCTTTGATCTTCACCTGAAAACAGGATTATCTCTCCCTCCCGCCCTGCCCCTTTTTCCTTCTTCCTGTTAATCTCCCTTCTGAAAAATCTACAAACTCTTCACTTCATTACCATTTGACTCACTATGCTAATACACCTCTGTTGTAAGATACTCAATACACAATGGTCCACCAGGGAGACAAGAGTCTCTCACTTCCTATCTGGAGAAGGTTGTCTCACAACACAGTACCTTTTAGTACTTTAACTACAAGACCTAGAGAACATAATTTTCATCATGAATACATAACTCCTCATATACAGTACTTCCTGTATATACAGCTCCCAATGATTATGACCACCAGTGTGACACACACTTTTAGTGAAGACCTCACTCCTTTTTGTACCCCTCTGTGAGCTGGCATCAAGAGGTCCTTGAAACATACACAGGCCCAGGGCACAGTGCTCCCCTCCCCCATGCTGGACACAGCCAGGCTGAAGGCCTGAGGTTAGCAGGAGGCTATATCTAGCAGGGGTGCCAGTCCTCCCAGGGTGCAGCCTTATTCTCCCTTCTTGACCTTTGGCTCTTCAGCACAGCCCCATTTGCTTTCCCTTTGCAGGAGGGGGATCTGGATGGGCAAGGTGCTGGGTCCCAGCAATTGAAACCGACTGCTGCAGGGAGCAGGTTTGCTTCCTCAGCTGCTCCATAGGGATTACCTCTCCCCACTCCTGTTGGTCCTGGGCTCCCCTCTCCCCTGCATATCAGTGCTTGAGTTATGGGCGGGGGAGGAGAGTAAAAGGGCACTTAAGGATGCAGACGGTCCTGAAGGCAGGATGGGGTGAGGTGCCAACATATGTCTTGGGTGGCTTCTGTGCTGACATGCTCTGCACTGCCAAGCCAAGCCCAGCTGCAGCAAGACTGTCTTCTCCCTTCCGCCCTGCCTCCTTCTTCCTCACCTGTTAACCTCCACCTTCTGCCCATCTAATCACCTACCTTTAACTCTCCCTGCCTGCCCCCGCTGCTTAACCCTCTTCCCCTGCCTCCCCTATCCTTAATTGCCTCTGCTACCCTACCCCTAATTCCATCTCCCATTACCCGACCTTCTCCTCCACTCAGTAAGTCCCCTTCTGCCTGCCACTATCCCTTCCTTACATCCTTAACTGCCTTTTGCCCCATCCCCACCTGCTGCCTCTGCCTTTAACCTACCTTTCCCTGATTTCTGAACCCAACCAACATCCCTAGCTCCCCTGCTCCTTTCCACCTACACTAAATTGTGCCATCCCCATCTCTTCCACTGATTCCCCTCCCCAACCCACCTCCCCCAGGACTGGGCTTTTACCCCCTAATTCCCTTGGTTCCCTTTGGTGACAGCTCCCATTCTCTGACTTCTCTCCCCCTTTTAGGTCCCCCAGACTTTCACTCCACCCCCTGATCCCCACCTCACCCAGTCACAAACCTCCCTCAGCCCCCAGCTCACCAGGTCCTCAGTACACAGAGGGCCAGCGCTGGGACCTTTGATCACTCCAGCAGACTCTGCTCTCTCCACAGACCACCCTCAAATGAATTCTAACTCCCCCCGCCAAGGGACGGCATGTTCTCCTTGTAGCTCTTGGCCTTACTGCTGGTCAAGCAGGAAGTAGTAAGGAGGCCAAAACATCTCCCACCCCCACATGCATTTGAATAAGTCAGAAGTGGAGTAGCCCCTAAAGTAGAAAGCGGGCCTGGACTCCCCAAATTTACCCTTAATTTGAGCACTGCCACCTGCTGTGCTTCATTTATTTACTAGCCACAAAAGTCATACCAAAAGCATCTGCCAACTCCTTGAGGAGTGCCTGTTATGTTTTTGATCAACTCTGAATCACTGCTTCCAGGTTTTACTGGATTATTTGACCAACGTATTTGACAAGCTCAAAGAAGGACCTAGACAAATTGGAGGATTGGGCCAAAAGAAATCTGATGAGGTTCAATAAGGATAAGTGCAGGGTCCTGCACTTAGGACGGAAGAACCCAATGCACAGCTACAGACTAGGGACCGAATGGCTAGGCAGCAGTTCTGCGGAAAAGGACCTAGGGGTGACAGTGGACGAGAAGCTGGATATGAGACAGCAGTGTGCCCTTGTTGCCAAGAAGGCCAATGGCATTTTGGGATGTATAAGTAGGGGCATAGCGAGCAGATCGAGGGACGTGATCGTTCCTCTCTATTCGACATTGGTGAGGCCTCATCTGGAGTACTGTGTCCAGTTTTGGGCCCCACACTACAAGAAGGATGTGGATAAATTGGAGAGAGTCCAGCGAAGGGCAACAAAAATGATTAGGGGTCTGGAACACATGACTTATGAGGAGAGGCTGAGGGAGCTGGGATTGTTTAGCCTGCAGAAGAGAAGAATGAGGGGGGATTTGATAGCTGCTTTCAACTACCTGAAAGGGGGTTCCATAGAGGATGGCTCTAGACTGTTCTCAATGGTAGCAGATGACAGAACGAGGAGTAATGGTCTCAAGTTGCAGTGGGGGAGGTTTAGATTGGATATTAGGAAAAACTTTTTCACTAAGAGGGTGGTGAAACACTGGAATGCTTTACCTAGGGAGGTGGTGGAATCTCCTTCCTTAGAGGTTTTTAAGGTCAGGCTTGACAAAGCCCTGGCTGGGATGATTTAACTGGGATTTGGTCCTGCTTCGAGCAGGGGGTTGGACTAGATGACCTTCTGGGGTCCCTTCCAACCCTTATATTCTATGATTCTATGAATTTAACCAATCTTTGCAAGATAAGAACTGTAATGAACATCTGAATTATGCACAAAAAAAGTATATAGCTTTGTCAAAAACTTTTGCTCTTTAGAGTAGCTATGTGCTGCAAGACAATTTAGTTATGTTCCTGACACTGTCTTCTGCCATTATGGACTGTGAAATGTTGGTCCTAGATGTTGAAGATATAATTCTGGAACATTTGTATCAGTTTTTCACACAATTCAGAAATACTGTCCGAAAAGAGAGGCAAATGAATTGCAAGATATCATAGAAACGTAGGGATGGAATGGACCTTAATGGGTCCTCAAGTCCAGCCCCCTGCGCTGAGGCAGGATCAAACCTGCACCATCCCTGACAAGTGTTCGTCCAACCTGTTCTTAAAAAACCTCCAGTGATGGGGATTCCATTCCCTTCTTTGGAAGCCTATTCTACTGTTTATCTACCCTTACAATTAGAAGGTTTTTCCTAATATATAACCAAAATCTTCCTTGCTCCAGATTAAGGCCATTACTTCTTGTTCTACCTATCTTCAGTGGACGTGGAGAACAACTGATCACAGTCCTCTTTATAACCGCCCTTTTATTTTAAAACTTATCAAGTCTTCTTTTCTCAAGACTAAATATGCCCATTTTTTAACCTCTCCTCACGTCAGATTTTTTAACATTTATATAATTTTTATTGCGGTCTTTCTGGACTCTCTCCAATTTGTCCATGTCTTTCCAAAAATGTGGCAACCAGAACTGGACACAGTACTCCAGCTGAGGCCTCATGTGCTGAGTAGAGAAGGACAATTATCTTCCTTGTGTTACATGTGACACCCCTGTTAATATACTCCCAGGATATTAGCCTTTTGCAACTGCATCACATTGTTGACCATGGGTGGTGGGTGAAACTTTCCTGGGGGGGGAGGCTAGCTCCTTGTCCTGCCTCTTCCACCCACACTCCACCCCAGGTCCCACCCCTGCCCTCCGCTAACTTGCGGCTTGCCCCTTCACACACACCCTGCAAGGTCTCCCCCTCCACCCACCTGCTGCTCGCCTCCTCACCCTACCTCACCAAACTCCTCCCAGCCTGCCCTGAGACCACCCCCACCTGCCATGCAGCTGACTCGCCACTGACCTCCCTATCCTGCTGCTGCCCCCCCCCCTTCCTTTTCACCTTAAAGCACTAACAACATTCCCTAAGGGAACTGAATAAGCAACAGCTATAGATCAATTGCCAGATGGATTCTCCTCTGTGTGGCAGGGAGTTCGGTATATAGTGTACAGCAGGGGTGGCCAACCTGAACCTGAGAAGGAGCCAGAATTTACCAATGTACATTGCCAAAGAGCAATAGTAATACGTCAGCAGTTCCCCATCAGCTCCCCCCTAGCTCCCAGTGCCTCCCACCTATCAGCAGCCCCGCCAAGCAGCGCCTCCCGCTCCCTCCCCAGACCTCCCGATCCGCTGTTTCTCGGCATGCAGGAGGCTCGGGGGGGGGGGGGGGGAGGGGGGATGGGGAGAAGCAAGGGCACTGCAGGCTCGGGGGAGGGAGCAGTAAGGGTTGGAGTGTGGGTAGGGCCTGTGGCAGAGCCAGGGGTTGAGTGATGAGCACCCCCCAGCACATTGGAAAGTTGGCGCCTGTAGCTCCAGCCCCGGAGTCGGTGCCTATACAAGGACCCGCATATTAACTTCTGAAGAGCCGCATGTGGCTCTGGAGCCAAAGGCTGGCCACCCCTGCTGTACAGAGATGAAAAGCCAGACTACCTGCACCAAACTGAAGCCTAATCTCTCCTTTTAAAAAAATGTTTGTCATTGACAGCCTGCATTAAGGCAATAGTTTAATAACCTTTCTTACACAGAATTCCCTGCCAGACTTGTTTACTTAAACTGGGTTTGAATAAAACAAATCAAATCAAGAAATAAACTCACTAGCTATGCCAGCTCCTCCTTGAAGGAAGTTAGTCAAAAATACTTCTGCTGGATACAGAGAATGAATGACTGGTCATTTGGAAACTGTTTTAAACCCCAATAACACATTTTCCTACAATATAAAAGCCAGCTGAATGTGGCCAAAAGGCTTCCTGGGCGTTGGCAACTACCTGTTATATGACCTCATTACCACTTTAATGGCCCTTTAACAGTTTCAGTGATCTGCTACTAGGGACTTGTCTAAACTGGCAATTTACAGCCCTGCAACTTTCTCACTCAAGGGTGGGAAAAAACACCCCCGAGTGCAGCAAGTTTCAGCACTATAAAGTGCTAGTGTAGACAGTGCACCAGCGCTGGCAGCTATGCCCCTTGTGGAGGTGTTTTTTTTAGAGCGCTGGGAGCACTAGGGTGTGTTTGGTTTTTTTTTTTTTTTTTTTTTTTTTTTTTTAAGAGCGCTGCACCGCGACCACACAAGCCACATTAAAGCACTGCCACGGCAGCGCTTTAGCGTTGCCAGTGGAAACTAGCCTACGTCTCTGGAAGGCTTTTTCACTTGTGTAAAGTTACTCAGGGATCCCCTCCCCTCCTCACTCCCCCACCTGCTGCTAGCTCCTGTGTGCAAGCCCCCCTCTCCCATCTCCCCCCTGTAGCAGGCCATGAGAGCCTCAAGGAGAAGAGGCGGGAGGGGGCGTGTACCACAGCCTCCCTGTTGGGCAGCTGCGCTAGTGGAGGCTGTCTGACCATGTCGTTAATTCATTCAGTTTGTGATCCACTATAACCCCCTAGATCAGTGGTTCTCAAACTTTTGTACTGGTGACACCTTTCACATAGCAAGTCTCTGAATTAACCCCCCCTTATAAATTAAAAACACTTTTTTATATATTTAACATCCTTATAAATGCTGGAGGCAAAGCGGGGCTTTGGGTGGAGGCGGACAGCTCGCAACTCCCCATGTAATAACCTCACAACCCCCTGAGGGGTCCCGAGCCCCAGTGTGAGAACCCCTGCCCTAGATTCTTTCCAGCAGTACTACCACCTAACCAGTTATTCCCCATTTTGTAGTTGTGCATTTGATTTTTCCTTCCTAAGTATAGCATTTTGCACTTACCTTTATTTAAATTTATCTTATTGACTTCAGAACAATTATCCAATTAGTCAGGGTCATTTTGAATTCTAATCCTGATTCAAAGTCTGCTTCAAAAGCCATTTTCAGAACACTTAATAGCAAAGGCCAAGATTATCATGACTATAAACGAGAATTTGACTGACGCTGCTGTTAACTCTGTTTTGAGAAATGATTTTGAAGTCATGCCTCTTGATCTGTTCCGGCTCTTAATTCAAAAAGAATTCCATGAATTGTCCTAAACAGCCATCAAAATACTTGTTCACTTTGCATATCTAAGTGAAATGAGTTTTTCTTTCCCTATTTGCATCAAAAAGTAAGTATAAAAGCTGCTTGAACATAGAGACTGATCTGCAGTTGAAACTCTCAGAAATCAGACCGAAACTGCACAAACTGTGCACTAGCAAACAGGCTAATCCTACTCACTGAGACAAAAAGGTGGGTCATCAAGTATTCTTTTATGTTCAAGGTTATTCAGCAGTAGGGTAGTCATATTGTGCTTTCTATCTTGAGCAATACGTTATTAGCCAAGATAAAATCCTCCTGCACTATGGAAAAATAGTGTTTCTGAGAAGGGGGGGGGCTCCACACTGGACTTGAATCTCTTAATGGGAAGGTTCAGCAAAAAAAGTTTGGGAATCTATCTCCTAATGGAATAGGCCTCAAGTCTTGGTAGCACATTTTTGCTAAATTTTAACACTCCACTTTATCGAGCCTGGTCTGTTTGGACAGGCTTTGGGAAGTGATGGCATTATGGTTCTCTTGGTAAGCAATTAAAAGCCTAGATGTTTTGATATACTACTGATCTATTTTGGCAAACAGGTAATACCCTCATAACATTTAAGATGTATAACTTGACCTCTCTTAATATGGAAGTGAGGTCTTGGAAAGAACAGTAGATTGTCTAATTAAGGTAATCCTCCATCAACATCCTGGGAAAGGATTCAGGGTGAGGACAAAAAGATCACTTTTTCTTTATGGAAGATTGTAAAGGAAGGATCAGCTATAAGAGCCTGAAGCTCACTGACCCTTCTCCAGAAAATGGAGATACGAAATGTGAACTTCTCAGAGAGATTGAAATAAGTTCTGACTCCCAGAGGGTCAAAAAAAGGGGGCTTTATCAGTCCTGGGAGAATTAAATATAGTTCGGAGGAATGTGTATGGTGTTTTACTCAGTGGAAAGATGTTCACATCTTTCATAAAACCTTTTTCTAAAGTAGGACTAACATGTTAATACCATTATAGGAAATCGTAACTAAGTGCTTTTTGATTGAAGACACTGGAACTGTGGTTGGAGAGGGTGGGGTTTTTTGTTTGTTTGTTTTTTGTCCACAACAAAAATACCTTCACTACTATATGTACGAGAGAAGCACAGGGGATTTCTTAAGGCTACGTCTACATTAGAAACTTCAAAGCTCTCCCGCAGCAGCGCTTTGAAATGTGAGCGTGTCACATGCGAGCACTGGAAGAGAGCTCCCAGCTCTCAGAGCCTGTCCACACTCACACTTTAAAGCGCTCAAACTTGCTGTGCTCAGGGGGGTGATTTTTCACACTCTTGAGCCAGCAAGTTAGAGCGCTATATAATGTAAAAGTGTAGACAAGCCCCTATATTGTCACAGCTCGTGACAGAATTCTAGAAACATGGGGAAGGATGCTTGCTATTAGAGGGAACTGGGGAAAATGCACAGAAAACATTGGTTCTTCACTCCAGAAGAACATCTGCTGTTCACTATCTATTCCTGCTCTGAAGAACTTTTTGCAACTGGCGGAAAAGAAATCTCTCTAAATGCCCTGATTTTTGAAAAAATCCAGCCTGCCACTGTTTTAGAGATCACTTGTCTTGATCCTGGAGGATTGGACTGATCTGATCAGCTAAAACAGTGGTCCCCAATTTTTTTCCCTCACACTGCCTTCTTACCCCTGTCTGCGCTCCACCATGGAGCCAGGCCGAGCAGGGCTGCAGCTCTGGGAGGCGGGGATGCACATGGTGTAAGGGGGCCAAGGCTGGGGCCACAGCTGGGGGCAGGAGTGGAGGCCTACAGCCATGCGCGAAGCCCTGGGCGCAGGGCCAGCAGCTGGGCGGCACTCCCTCCCTGCCCCCTGTGGGGGCTGGTCCAGGCCCCAACCGTGCCTTCCCAAACATTACTCCATGCACCCTCCCCCCCGGGACTGCGCCCTACAGATCAAACACCTCTGTGCTCAAATATTGGAGATGTCTGAGATGATCACTGAAAGAGGCTGGAATATTCTCATCTGAATAATGTTCCTATGATTCCATCACTTGAGGCAAGTGAGCACCTTTTTAGGTATTGTTAACAAAAATAATTTCTTCCATATTTAGACCATAATGATGAGCTACCCAGTGTCACAGAGGTTTCATCCTCAATCAAGCATAAGGAGTACCATAAATGGCTGAAGTCTCAAGGCCCAACGGACCAAGATAAGAGATCATTTGCTGATCAGAGTTCTCAGACAGTACGTACATGGTTCTCCATATATTTAGGTACCTATGTTCTGTTAGGAATACTTTCCCTTGTGCCAAATCCAACATAGATATGCAATCCTTTTCCATACTAGGCTGCCTCCCAACCCCTCTTCAGGGATCCTTCTCATGAGACTATATGAAGGGCATAAATGCATTCTCTTCTGGGGCTGGGAACAACAGAAGAATAATATGAGGGGGAAAGGGTTTCTATTAGAAATGCTTTTTGATTCCTCAAGAGAGTCAGAGGCTATTTTGGATCTCAAATTTAAATTTCTTAATCAGAGAGCTCAAGTTTCAGATTGTTGCCCTGGACTTGAGTGTTCTCAAAATGTCAGACATTGGTATGGCAGCCGACCTAAGATGGCAGAACATACAGGTCTACCTATACTTGGATGACTTGTTACTTTAGGTCTCATCTTAACCTCTAACAGAGTCCACACAGAGGATCTGCCATCTGTTTCACCCTGCCGTCTGCATTACCCTGACTCAGACTGCCTTTCCAAAAGTTCAAAACTATTCAGTATCTGAGTGAAGTGCTTATTTACATCAAAAGTAAGTACAGAAGCCGCTGTCTATTTTGGGATAGAAAAAATTTCTCATAGAAGCATTTCCCTCCCTCATATTCTTCTTCTATTGTTCCTAGCTCCAGAAGAGAATGCATTTATGCCCTTTACACTGTCGCATTAGAAGGGTCCCTGAATAGAGATTAGGAGGTAGCATAGTGTGGAAAAGGGCTGCCTATATATGCTGGATACTTCAAATTGCCATGAATATGATCTAGTGTTAATAGAATACTTTTACACTTCTAAAGGTCAGCACAGTAGCCAATAGGAAAGCACCACATTTACAATCTGTTTCAAGGAGACAATATTAGCGGATCCAAAATATAGCCCATTTCCCTTCTTATTCATTTGCAAAGTCAGTAGATTTCATTATGTATGAACACACTTTCCATTAAAAGTAGCAGCATCTGAAAACTCCTAAACAACAGTACTGTAACAATCCATCTTGTGACAAAAACGTTATGGCAACACATTTAAATGTCAAACATCCAAGGAGCTATGAGCAAAAAGCATTTAAAACTTTATGAAAAATACCATGGCAGTCTCCTTTTAAATTGTTGTATAATGTATATCCAGTAGGCTGACAGTAAGTTTGTAACCATCATCATTAGAATTGTTTTATTTACTAAAAGTATATTATAAATGTAAGGCACTTGATCCTGGTGGTCAGTCTTATTTATTCCCTCCTAAAATATTTTTAAGTTTTATTTTCTTTTTACAGCAATGTAAATGCAAGAACAGAAACTGCCATTTAAAAACTGCTTATTTTTGATCCAACCAAACTGAATCTACCCATTTTGGTCAAGATTTTCTAAAAAGTAACAAGTGATTTTGGATGCTCTACCTGAAATACCTTAAATGGGCCTAACTTTAATATAGTGCACAGCAGCTTCTTAACGTCAAGTTCCATTAAGGTGTCATATCTGGGCAGCAAAAAAAAAAAAATTAAGACACTCAAAAATACTATCACTTTTGAAAAGTAGGTTTGTTTATTTTAAAGGTTGCAGGGTTAAATAATGCAAACTCACATTTCCAAGCTCTCAAAATATTTTTTAGCATAATGACATACTATTTCTGCCATACAACGTAGCAGTTTTTACAACTGGAAATACACATGAGCAGCTATGATCATGTGTGATAAGCTCAAATGCATACGTGCAAAAGGGCGGTTACAACCTTCAACTTTCACATTTCCTGTCTTAGGTACTTTGTGCAACTGTAACAGTCCATTAACTTAGTTTTTTTACATTTAGTTTCCAGTGTGTGTATATGTAGGGCATTTTTGTTTTGTTTCAAAAGGAAAGTCCCCAATTCTCTAACACATACCAGTCAAAGATTAACAGACATTGATCATCATCATTAGTAAACTCTGCACTAAGAAGCACCAAACAGCCAAAGTTCAATGTGTCTTATTACTGGAGACCTTATGCACATTCCCTTTTCTCTGCATTCATATAACTATGAGTGTAGTCAAGAAAAACACCTCCTGCCACTTGACCAGTGCTCTTCTCCCTGTAAATCCTCCCTTTTCTGTAGTTTTAACATAGGCCTTAAATCTGCATTAAGTAGCTTAAACCACTCTAAATCTTTAGAGCGGCTGAAACAGATTAAACCTATAAGGTCTTCGGCCCCAATTCTGCGATGAGCTCCATGCAGGTGGACCCACGCACCCACACACAGCTGTGCCAAAGCCAAAGGAGTCTGGCTCAAAGATCCACCTATGCAGAGCTTGTTGCAGGATTGGAGCCTCAGTCTTAAAAAGTTTAAACTCATCTAAGGTTTTAGGTTTAAACCGGAAAAAAGTGCCAGGAGATACCATGCAAGTGGTCAAAAAGGTGGTAGGAGAACCAAATGATGTAGCTGGGCAAGGGATGATATAATACAAGTAGGATTTGGTTAAGCTTTTCTTAGTTCTGGATTCTGATCACTAAGTAGTCATATATATCCTAAACAGTCATAACTTTACAACCACCAGACAAGTATTCCCTAACCCAGGATTTGTTTTGGGATACGTCACTGAGACTTAAACTCAACCCAAAATTAAGAAAATCAATTTGCTAAATTTTAAAGTTACAGATGTTTAGGTAAACAAATTTTGAAAGGCCACACTCAACATACCATGCATCCATGCACCACTCCTTTACCAAAAACATACTCATACATATAAACATTTAAGAGTTCTAGCTCTTGTAAATCCAAGTCTGACTCCACACCTAGAGCGCTCCCAGTACTCCCTAGTGCACATTTTTGCCAGCCAAGCAGAGGTATTAGTGCTCATTGTCTGCTATGACCAAACAAAATCTCAAGCTTCAAATGTTAGCAGTTTTCCTTGTATTCCTCTCTAAAAAGGGACAGTTCGATTTGTTTAAAGAAAAAAGTCAGAAGTATTTTTCTGCAGTGACCCAGTCCCAGAGCACATCTAAAGGGATTTGGCTCAAGCTTTGGGAAAGGACCTCAAACAGGAGAAGTTTCTATTACACAGAAAAAGGAGTACTTATGGCATCTTAGAGACTCATGAAAGCTTATGCTCCAATACGTTTGTTAGTCTCTAAGGTGTCACAAGTCCTTTTCTTTTTGCGGATACAGACTAACACGGCTGCTACCCTGAAACCTGTTACACACCGTGAAAGCTGTTACACACCGTGAACGTTCCAAACCCCTGAACACCAGGGGCTTATTTTACATATACTGGGGCCCAGCGGTAACAGGCAGAGCTTGGCCAAGCAGTGATCAGGGGGCGGAGAACGAGCTGCTGTGTGTATCAAAAAGGCCAAATGCTAGACAAAGTCACTGTTTCCAAGAGAGGGGAACTAGAGGCAGCAGGAAGGCCAGCGGCGGCCGAACCCCGAGGCGCGGGCCGACGGGATCCCCACGCGGATGCGGGATGGTTAGTTACCAAGACACCCACGCTAGCACCGGCAGGATTTAGCTGCGGAGCGAACAAAGCCCTGCACGTCTCAAGCAAGGGCGGACGGGCGGGCTGGCCCCAGAGGGGAACAGGCTCGACGTGACCCAGCAGGGCTCTCCCGGCTGCGGCGGCCCTCAGCGCTCGGAGCAGCTGGAGACCGCAGCGCCCACCCGAGAGGCAGCAGCAGAGCGGCGCAAAAGGGCGCGCGGCGGGGCCCGTGCCTGACACAGCCTCGGGCCTGGCGAGAGAGCAGCGGCGAGTGCCGCGGACGCAAACGGCTTCTTCGCCAGTAACACCTCCGCCCCTAACAGGCCCCCCTCCGGCAGGGGCAGCGTCCCGCCGCGCCCGTTCCTCCTCCTCCTCGGGGGAGGCCGCGGCTTGCGAGGGAGCGGCGGGATACTCATCTTCTGCGCGGAATAATCGGAGCCAGGGGGCGGGGCGGGGACGCGATGGGGCAGCCTGAGGAGCCCCGGGGAGGCAGGCGGAGAGACATACTGTGTGGCTGCCGCACTCACTCCTTCTCCGGGGCGGGAAGGCTCCGGCTCTGTCCCCAGCAGCGGAGGGGCTGTCAGCGTCACTACTGCCTGCTAACAGGCGGTTACAACGGGTCTCGAGGGGCCGGGCCGGGCAGTTGCGGAGAGGCTCGCGCCGCGGTGGCGAAGGGAGGAGGTGCCTTGTTGGCTCGCGGGTTTGTTTATTTACCTCGTTCGCTGGTTGGCTGGAGTGGCGGTACCAGCGCGTGCGCAATAAAAAGGACGTGTGACGCACAGTTGCGAGCGGAAGGCAGCCATCCAGGGCGGGTACGGATACTAGGCTGGCTCAAAATGCCTAATGAGCCGACCGCGGGGCAGAGGCGGCTTGGAGAACACGTCGTAGCGAGGGACGAAAGCTAGGGGCGTGTGCAGCCCGTCTCTGATGAAGCACCACTTCCCTTCGTGTACGGGGGTAGCTACCTGCTGAGGCACGTGCCACTTCCCCCCTCCCCTCGCCTCCCCGATAAAGGAAGATGGCGGCAGGGGGCTTCGTGGGAAAGGGAAGCCAGGCCGCGCCATGGGACTCGACCTCTCCCCGCTTCCCACCCAGCTCTGCTGTCAGGGAGGGAGCTGGTGCTGGGCCGCAGCAGCCAGGCTTGGTGGCGAGGGCCAGCTCTGCAGTGTCTGTCAGCGCCCTGGGCAGCAGCGCCGTCAGCAGGACGGGGGCGCAGTTTGCCTTCACTTCAGGCCTGCTCTTGCAGAATCCTGCATCGCTAGCCACAGCCTTGCTGTGAAACCAGGGATGGTTTCCCAGCTCGGCCTCTGCTGGGGCGGGGGAAGAGAGTCGCCCCAGTTGCGGCTTAAACTAATACATTGTTCAAGTTTCAGGGAGGATGATCCACAAGCGATTCTTATCCCCGACTGAAAGCACAGGCCCTATAGTTGAGCTGGGTCCTGTTAGGTTTTTTTGCCCTCGTTTCCCACTCTCCTTACAATGTGTATGATAATCAAGGTGGGCCATTTCCAGCTCAAATCCAGGTTTTCTCACCCCCCCCCCCTTTTTCCAAAAACCACACACACAAACTCACTCTCCTGCTGGTAATAGCTTATCCAGAGTGACCACTCTCCTTACAATGTGTATGAAAATCAAGGTGGGCCATTTCCAGCACAAATACAGGTTTTCTCACCCCCCCCCCTCCATACCCCACTCTGAACGATAGGGTACAGATGTGGGGACCTGCATGAAAAACCTCCTAAACTTATCTTTACCAGCTTAGGTCAAAACTTCCCCAAGGTACAAAATATTCCACCCTTTGTCCTTGGATTGGCCGCTACCACCACCAAACAAATACTGGTTACTGGGGAAGAGCTGTTTGGAAACGTCTTTCCCCCCAAAATACTTCCCAAAACCTTGCACCCCACTTCCTGGACAAGGTTTGGTAAAAAGCCTCACCAATTTGCCTAGGTGACTACAGACCCAGACCCTTGCATCTTAAGAACAATGAACAATCCTCCCAACACTTGCACCTCCCCCTTTCCTGGGAAATGTTGGATAAAAAGCCTCACCAATTTGCATAGGTGACCACAGACCCAAACCCTTAGATCTGAGAACAATGAAAAAGCATTCAGTTTTCTTACAAGAAGACTTTTAATAGAAATAGAAGTAAATAGAAGTAAAGAAATCACCTCTGTAAAATCAGGATGGTAGGTACCTTCCAGGGTAATTAGATTCAAAACATAGAGAATCCCTCTAGGCAAAACCTTAAGTTACAAAAAAGATACACAGACAGAAATAGTTATTCTATTCAGCACAATTCTTTTCTCAGCCATTTAAAGAAATCATAATCTAACACATACCTAGCTAGATTACTTACTAAAAGTTCTAAGACTCCATTCCTGGTCTATCCCCGGCAGAAACAGCATATAGACAGACAGAGAACCTTTGTTTCTTGGTGGAATATTTTGTACCTTGGGGAAGTTTTGACCTAAGCTGGTAAAGATGAGCTTAGGAGGTTTTTCATGCAGGTCCCCACATCTGTACCCTAGCGTTCAGAGTGGGGTGAGGGGGGGGTGAGAAAACCTGTATTTGTGCTGGAAATGGCCCACCTTGATTTTCATACACATTGTAAGGAGAGTGGTCACTTTGGATAAGCTATTACCAGCAGGAGAGTGAGTTTGTGTGTGTGGTTTTTGGAAAAAGGGGGGGGGGTGAGAAAACCTGGATTTGAGCTGGAAATGGCCCACCTTGATTATCATACACATTGTAAGGAGAGTGGTCACTTTGGATAAGCTATTACCAGCAGGAGAGTGAGTTTGTGTGTGTGGTTTTTGGAAAAAGGGGGGGGGGGTGAGAAAACCTGGATTTGAGCTGGAAATGGCCCACCTTGATTATCATACACATTGTAAAGAGAGTGATCACTTTAGATAAGCTATTACCAGCAGGAGAGTGGGGTGGGAGGAGGTATTGTTTCATGGTCTCTGTGTGTATATAATGTCTTCTGCAGTTTCCACAGTATGCATCCGATGAAGTGAGCTGTAGCTCACGAAAGCTTATGCTCAAATAAATTGATTAGTCTCTAAGGTGCCACAAGTACTCCTTTTCTTTTTGCGAATACAGACTAACACGGCTGTTACTCTGAAACCTGTGTTATTGTTATGACATTAGTGGCTGTATTGTACTAGGTGTAGCACCACTACAAAGTAAGGACAATCCCTACCCCAAAAAGTTTAAATTCAGAAGAGACAAGTTAGGCAAGGGGTAAGTAAGAGAGCATATTATTTTACAGATGAGGAACCAGTGCACACAGAGAGTGTAATCTGCTTAAGGTCACACACAAATTTCTGACAAAGCTAGGAACTGATTTGCTATCCAACCCACTGAAGTGCTTTGGACCACAAAAATCATTCTTCCTTGGAAGAGCCTGTCACACCCTACATTCCTTAGGGCTTGGCTACACTTGCGAGTTAGAGCGCATTAAAGGAGCCCTGGGCACCCTAGCTCACTACCCGTCCACACTGGCAAGCCTCCATGGCTAGAGCGCTCCTGGTACTCCACCTCAGCGAGAAGATTAACACTTGCTGCATCTTGGCTGAAATGCCTGGGCATCAGTGTGAACGAGGTGTTGCATTACTGCACTCTGATCGGCCTCTGGAAACTCCCATCATCCCCTTAAGTCAAGTGGCCACTCTTGTCATTGTTTTTGAATCGCTGCAGGAATGCGGATATGCCCTTTGAAAGCTACGTTTCTGACAGCCAGCTGCTTATCTGCTCCGAGACAGCATTCCACAGTAATGGTTGTTTTGTGTGTGAGAGAGGGAGGTGGGTGGGGGGGAGGAGGGTCTGCTACTGTCTGAACTTACAAGACAGCATGCTGACATGTTCTCAGTCCCCCAAAAAACAACTCTCTCTCCTCGCACATACACACAACATACTCCCTGTCACACTCCACCCACCCTCCATTTGAAAAGCACGTTGCAGTCACTTGCATGCTGGGATAGCTGTCCATAATGCACCTCTCCCAATGCCGCTGCAAGTGCCTCAAATGTGGTCACACCAGTGCGCTTGAAGCTGTAGGTGTGGACAACCTGCAGTGCTTTCCCTACTGCGCTCTCCGACGGCTGGTTTAACTCAAAGCACTCTACATTTGCAAGTGTAGCCATGTCCTTAACCACGCTTCAGGATGTTACTTTGGGTTTTACATTACATAATGTATCTCAACTAGTTATGTTAAATGGAAAATGGAGAGACAATAAAAGCAAATAAAAAATACTCAGCTATTATTTCATACTGCTAAACAACCTAGCCCTACTGTAAAAATCTTGTAGGTCTAGTGATTTAAGCCAAGGAATGTTTACATCTTAAGCATTTTGTCAAGCTGTTCCCTCTGAACATCTCTGACATCAAGACTATTTCTCTAGTGCACATCTCTCCCTCTGATATGGGGCAAGTATCTTGCCTGGATTGCACTACATCATCTTTTGGGAATGATGCATTGTCAAGTTTAGCACTTACAAATTTACCACGATCCCATCTCTAGTAAAATTCTTTTTATCCAATACTTACTGAAACTTCAATTTTCTGGCTTTTACCAGTCTCCATACTTATGTGACCTAAAGCATTTCCAAAGGAGTTGCATGGTACTTGGTTAAAATGCCATTTATTTATACAGCTCTCGCTCTAGATAAAAGTTTTTGTATTGCCTCTTACCCCAAAAGTGAAATAATCTCTGAACTCAAAACTTATTTACATTTTCAATAAGGTGGTT
The DNA here is from genome assembly GCF_965140235.1 of Caretta caretta. Classification (NCBI taxonomy): domain Eukaryota; kingdom Metazoa; phylum Chordata; order Testudines; family Cheloniidae; genus Caretta; species Caretta caretta. The sequence continues at coordinate 92,943,729 of NC_134210.1, read as the reverse complement.
TTTATACCACATTTCACATTTATACCGCATTTTTTAAATTATATTTTAATAACATTTTAGTATGGTTTTGGACTAACTTTTTCTTGAATAATATTGGTTTTGTACCCATATTTCCTTCTGATCATGGGCACCACTAGAGAGGCCTATGCCTTCCATAATATTTTCCTATATAATTGAAAATGTAAAGATTTGTTTACCCTACAGTTTACCCTACCTTTACAGTTTTCAAATAGTTAAGTGAACTGTTGGATCTTGTAATTATGAAATTCATCCAACATGGCTAGCATAAACTCACATCATTTCCTTTAATCATTGCACTTTCTGTGCATGAGAGGTACCTGTCCCATAGATCCTAGCACAGTTCCCCAAACCTAAAGGTTTGTGTTAACAATTCACTTGGATAGGTGAAGTACTTCTATTTTTTTTTTTAAATGCAAACCAGCTATTACCATTTTTTGTTGTATTTAGAAAAGTTAAATGGCATTGGTAATGCATCAAAATATGTTCTGAAACAAAAAATACCTTGCATGCATCAATTTTGTATAAACCTTATAAAACAGAAAATTCACAAGCATAAGATTACAGAAGCGTCGCCAGCTCAAAACAAAGGAGTACAGGAAACTGCACGTTGCATAGAGTAGGAACTAAGGTAGTATAAAAGCACTATGGGACTTTGCTGAGAGGACTAATTGTAACATTGTAGCTGCAGTACTAGTATTTTCAGTCTATATTAGGCCTGGATTAGTACAGGGTGACCCAATGCAGTGGTGAGCCTTGCTAGGAGTAAGTGCAGTTGTAATGGTTTGGCAACAATTGGGCTTTGTTGCAAGTACTTGTTTGTAGTCGAGAGGTGTGCTACACGTGCCAACAATCCTGAGTTTTTATAATATAGACGAAGGTTAATATTATTCATGTAGAGCTAGCTGTGTTCCTTAGCTGTTCTCAGTGGGAGATTTTCTTTAGGGTTCCATCCTGAATTAGAGATTCTATGTTAATCTTTAACATGGCAATGAAGGATTTATAAATCTTGAAAGGTCTGGAAAGCCTGAACGTATTCACATTTCTAGATTTAATAACTTGTCTTTTAAGTTAAAACGAGGAAAAAAGGCACCACAAAGAAGTGCCTAACCATTTATTTATTAAATTCAGAAGTTTAGTGCTGAGAGTCTGAAAATAAGAATATCAAACTTACTCTGAAACCAGTACAGAATAATCCTCATCAAATAAGAACCGATTTAAGCCATTTTCCACCTAATAAAATTGCCTTTGTGCAGAATTTGTATACCAAATGTCATCCCAATATGACTAAAAATGATTTGTGCAGGGTGAAACTCATTGTAATGCAGAGATGTATATGAAGTCTTATGTGCCTCTTAAATCTCACCTTAAGTTCCTAAAACCAAATCCTTGTCCTATTATAGACAGCAGCAAAACTCCCACTGGTTTATGGGACTGGGCTTTAACCATTAATATATTGTTTAAGTGGGTGCACAGAGCCTGGTGCAGAACATATGCATGAGATGAATTTCACTATGGTCTACACCAGGAGTGGGCAGACTACAGCCGATGGGCCGGATGCGGCCCATGAGCTACACCACGCGGCTTGGCCCCACTCCGGCCTCGGCACTGGGTCAGGGGCCACACCACGTGGCTTGCCCTGCTCCAGTGCTCTGGCCACGGCGCTGGGTCTGGGCTGCACCATGCGCCTCGGCCCCGCTCCGTCTGAGGCACTGGGTCGGGGGCCGCACCACGTGGCTCCTGGAAGCCACAGCCCGGCCCTGCTCTGGCTCCTATGCACTCCAATGGCTCCCTTCAGTGCACCAATGGGAGCTGCAGGGGCGGTGCCTGTGGATGGGGCAGTGTGCAGAGTCGCCTGGCTGTGCCTCTGCATAGGAGCCACAGAAGGGATATGCCACTGCTTCCAGGAGCCATTTGAGGTAAGCACTGCTTGGAACCTGCACCCCTGAGCCTCTCCCCATGCCGCAATCCCCTTCCCCAGCCCTGGTTGCCCTCCCTCTCTCCAAACCCCTCGATCCCAGCCCGGAGCACCTTCCTGTACCCCAAAGCTCTCATCTCCAGCCTGCACCCCCAGCTGGAACCTGCACCCCTTCCTGCACCCCTGCACCAGCCCTGATCCCCCTCCCACCCTCCAAACCCCTCAGTCCCAGCCCAGAGCACCCTCCTACACCCCAAACTCCTCATCCCAAGCCCCACCCCAGAGCTGCACCCCGTCCCGCACTCCAACCCCAATTTTGTGAGCGCTCATGACCCACCATACAATTTCTATTCCTCGATGTGGCCCTTGGGCCAAAAAGTTTGCCCACCCCTTGTCTGTACTCCTAAAAAAGAGGGTCTATAATGGAAAAAGCAATAGACCTCCAGCACCCACTATTGTGTTTAGATATTGTAATAAATATAGAATTTGGATTGGAAATCAGGTTAACTTAACTTCAAATGTACAATGCTACCCAAGCAGCCAAACAGTTTTTAAAGGGCTTTCTCTTTTTTGCAGTTAAGTTTCAGCATTGACATATAACAGCTGAAGCAATTGTCAGAAGAATGGTGGCCAGGTAGATCACTGTAAATTAACGCCTTACATTCTTTTTACTCCCAGGCTGCACATTAGTGAAACACAGGCCATAAATGCCAATTAGTGAATAACATGAAGACAACCAATAAATGGCTTCTTTGTGGGACTTAAAGTCTTGTAGTCCCACTTATATTTACCAATAAAAACCAGGACTCTCTCTCATATAGTGGGAGAGGAAAAGTTAAGAATGTTTTGTTCACCCCAGCTCTATTTTCACTCAAATATTTATACTAATCAGAATTTAATCATTCATTTAGCATATTTGTTTTTTCCTCCCTGTATCACTGCTACCCTTCCCTCAGGCTGTCTTTATTCTGTTTTCATATCTAGACTGCCAGAACCCATTCAAAGCTCATAATTCTTCCATATCTCTACTGAGTGGTTCTAAATCTTCCATTCAATACATCTAAATGTAAGAGGGACAAATGCAATTTCTACTATATGGGGAAATATATACACCATGCAATGTGTGCAAATATATACACCAATGTGCCATGGAACCAAATCTGATATAAAGTAGGTAAAACATCTTTTAAAATTTGCAGCAGGTTTTAAAGACATTTAAGTAAATGCCCATTATGCTTGGATAAGTAAATAATCCCACCCAATCCTACAGAAATTCACAGAGCATCCAGTGACACTTAGTAGTGAATCATTCTATCCTACATTTTAGTCTGTTTTTTGAGCCCATATGGACACATTTTTGGTTGGTTTTTTATGTGTAAAATACAAAGCAAAATCAACCCAGATCTATTTAAATGCAGGCTAACAGACAAGATAGTTTGAGGTATATGATAAAGGCTCAGTATAGGTCTTTAACAGTTGTGTTTCATACAGCTGGTATGGTGATGTAGAAAACTGAAATTAAGCTTTTTAATACATTTACTGTATTTCCATGTATTGCTTTAGCATACCTGTATTAAGATATGAATATTAAATACATTTATATAAAATTTAACATGACAAAGCCTCAATTATTTAGACTTACAGCACAGTAAAAACTCCTAACCAAAACCACCAACCAGTTTAAAAAAAAACCAGAAACCTCCAACTCCCTTATATCACAATTCTACAGAACAATAAGTAATAAGTCCAGTTTTCAAGGATACAATTATATAGGCCTTTACAGGGCTGCAAAATGGTTCATCAATATGGTTATAATACAGTTTTGTGCAATCTATACAGAAAAGACCAACAATTGTGTTATAAGACAGTCAGAGCACTATCATGTTACAACATGATCTCCTGACATGGTAAAATTTGCTCTGTAGACAGGCCTTTGATGGCCTGAAGCATGGGAAAATGAAATTCTCTTTCTCTCAGTGGCTCTGTACTGGAGGCTTCAATCCAAGTATATCAGCAAATAATCTCAGTTCAGACTGGAAGGATTTGCTGCTGCTAAGTGCAGCAAATAATTCAGGACAAAGTTTTCAAATATGGGTGCTTAAAGTTATGTCTCTACATAAAAATGGCCTGGTTTTCAAAACTGCTGAGCTCAGAGGTACTAATCACCTTTGAAAATCAGGTCACTTTTACTTAGGAGCCTAAATATGAATGTAGGTGCCTAACCTATAGCACTCAAATTCAGAAATCTTGGCCTCTTCCTTCAAGTCAGCTCAGCTAACTAGCTTCTTGTGAATGATAACTGCTCTCTTACAAAACACTATTTAACTTATTATTCAGAACTAAACAAACTAGTTGTTAACCAATGGATCTGTGTACTGTCTGCTCTGAAGTACATTTGGATTTTAAAAGAATGATTCACATTTCCTTCTAAATTAAAGGTTGTGAACCGTTATTACTAATAACAATGTATTACTAATACTGTAGTAGTACTGTAGTAATACTGTAGTATTAGTAATACTGTATTACTAATAACACTGTACTGCTGGATTACCTTAAAATGCTGAATTTTTGGTCCCATATTTACCATTTCAATAGTACACAAACATCACACTTCAAATCTAGATACGTCGAAAGAAAGAAAGAACGAACGAACCCACAAACAAAAACCACAAAAAGTAAAGTGAAATAAGTAATTGCATCAATTTCACAAATAAGGCATAATACTTGTTTCGCACACAGCTTAAAAAAGTTTATATAAACATGTAAAGAAAAAGACTTAACAGTTTTTAAGGCATGTTTGGCTCATGCAATATAACTCTTACATAAGAGTAAGTAATTAAATACTGAGGAAAAATTAAAAATTATTTGAAATATTTACATATGTGCCTTTCAAGGAACGAACTTAGTTTTAGATCCTGATATCAAACATATGCTACGTAAGATATGTAGTATGAGTGATGGGAATTCAGTCACTGACAATTACTAGGTCCAGCAGCCAAGCTTTTAAACTATGTATTTTGCAAATTACCAGGGACCTTGATGTGTTTTTAAACCATGAAAGTGAAATTACCTTAGTCTCAGAATATTCTTGTACACTTCAATAGTCTTCAATCTTCACTAATGTTAACTTTTGAAAAATGCACCAGAACTTTTAGAGTGATTTGAAAAACCAAGGAGTATAAAGATTTTTTTTTTCTCTCAGGAATAAAAAGCTTTTTAATCATGTGCCTGTTTGTGGTCATGCCAATAAGACAGTGTCTCAGATTCTTTGAAACTGCATAAGCGCAAGAGACATATATGATCTCTGGTGTTCTGAATATCAACAGTTACAGAACAATGTGGCTGCTAGTTTACTAGTACATGAATAAAGGAAATGTAATACAGTGATTCCAGTAGCATGTGCTGCTAAAAATGTGTCAAAGAATAACTATATCTTGAAGTCATTAGATTTTCTGGACATTTCAATGGAATCTGCAGCAACAGAATTGACACCAACTCCAAGGCTGGAGCGCCTCAGTGATAGTTGGGACGCAGGAATATGCCGTAATTCTCGGCGAGACAGTTTTACTGGAGTTACTCCTTGAAGCTGTGTTATGATCTCTTTTGTCTGAGGATGAGAAAATAGTTGAGGATGAGATTTTGAAGGGTGTACTTCATCTGGTCCTGGTTGGTCTTCCGTACTACTTGATAAACACCCTCTATTGTGTACTAGCTCTGAAACATCTTCTTCAAGCCTGTATGAATTCTGCCACCACTTTAAACCACTTGCTGGGCTGTCTGTTTCTCTTAATTTTCCTGATAGTTTGTTACTTTCAGGTTTGGATGTCAATTTGAATTTTTCTGAAGAAACTCCTGCTTCTTGGCTGAGTATCCTGTTAGCAGCATCATTATCTAAAAGGAAGTTTTCCGGGAAGCAAATGTTAGGATACAATTCATATGAGAATCCTCCCAGTCAAGGAAACATTGTTTTACAGAACATTAACTAGGAAATACAGTCTTAGGGCATTAACAAGATTAAATGTGAAAGCTGTCCCCAATAATAATGATTCAACAGTGGTGTATACAGTGTAGTTGTAGCTGTGTCAGTCCCAGGATATCAGAGAGACAAGGTGGGTACGGTAATATCTTTTGTTGGACCAACTTTTGTTGGCAAGAGAGACATTGGTGGCATTTTTTTCAGTCTGCTAAACAAACATCTCATGTATAATGACAGAAGGTAACTAGCTGTTACTTCCATCAACCTAGGCCAGCAATTCTCAAACTTCATTGCATCGTGACCCCCTTCTGACGACAAAAATTACTACACGACCCCAGGAGGGGGAACCAAAGACCGAGCCTGCCCGAGCTCCACTGCCCCAGGGGTGGGGGGCAAAGCTGAAGCCCAAAGGCTTCTGACCTGGCTGGGGGGCATGTAACCTTAGCCCTCGGTGGTGGGGCTTGGGCTTCAGACTTGCTGTGGCCCAGGGCTGACACCAGCCTTGGGGTCCCGACCCACAGTTTCAGAACCCCTGGGTCTGGGCATTTATACCTATCTCTTCACTATTTTAACTTGTAAGTGCACCTGACCTAATGGGCTGATGCATAATGGGTCAAGCTTTCAAAAGCAGCACCTAAAATTACTCCTGTAGTTATGCAATCAAATGCACAATTCTGTAAGTTCAATTTTAATGTGCATGTTCATTTTTTAGACTTTTTTGAAAATCTGGCTAATAAATTTAAATCAGCAGAAAAAATAGATTTTATTCTCTTGTATGAACACATACAACAACAAATCCAAGAATAAACGAAAGGCAAGGTGAGATGTTTAATGGTAATATTATAAGAAAACTGAACCACTATTGGATTTTGTATCATTCCCATCAAAAATGTATTTGGGAAAATTAGATTGTTCCAGAGCTCACACATTTTTCTTTGATTAAATGACCAGGACTAGTTTTTGGAGAAATTCACTTGTCCTAAAAAATGTGCTTACCTGACAATTAAAAATCTCTATTGTAGTCTTTCCCACATTCAATTAGAATCAGATCCCCTGTAGTACTAGAGTTTGTGGTTTATGTTCTGTAGTGTAATGAACTTGTTGGCTCATTACACCACCTCAAATGAGCTGGAGGGAAAGGATTTCAGGGATGAGTGGGGAGACAGGGACCCAGATCAGCATACAGCCAAAAGGAGGCACTAGGTTACCCAGAATGGCCCAGAAAAGGTGACATTTTGGAAGCAGAACTGATCGAGCTCAGGGAGAAACAGAGGATCAGTGAGCAGCAGGCCAGAATCAGTGATCTGGTTCTCTGAAGGGATGGTCAGGGGGAGTAGCCTGTAACCAGAAGACATGAGGCCAGCAACCATTTAAACAGGATTACAAAAAGACAACATGAAGAGGGTCCCCAACTAGGCATGCTACAGGACTGAACACTGGTCAGTGGGATACACAGGCCAACACTTAATTGCCCTCTAATGGTAGGATGGACTAGAAAGAGCACTCTAGGTAATAGGCCTGAGAAGCTCCTCCACTGTACAGTTGCCTTTGGTTCCCCCTCTCCTAGGCTGTACTCTAGAGCCGAGTTAGGAACTAATGTGTTTATCTTTTTATTGTATTTGTCTAATTCACGATACCTAGAGTATCTACATCCTTTCTACTAGACCTAGTAAAGATTCCTTTTTTACTTACTAGAAGTCTCTGAGTATTCAATGAGAACCCACCAAGAGGTAAGTAATGTCTGTGTAGCATAATACTTGAAGCAGCTACAGTGCTTGCCTCAGAGTCAGTGGTATGCATCCCATGCTACCACATATCTAAAAAAGGGACTGCTGTACCTCAAAGTTTACAATGACATCTTACAGTGGGGTCAACTACAGTACCATTTGAAAGCTTTCAGTTAATAAAAATCCTTTGTTTTTAACTCTATTTGAGACAGTGAATACTGAAATGTTAGAATCCAGAAAAGCAAGATAATAATCCGATGCAATTTTAAAGGTACAACATATTGCAGACTGTTGAGACTAGAAACAAATGACTGCTTTCACTTGAAAGCAACGGAAGCAATAAATCATCCTGGACAGATATCACTATTAAAAATTAAACTGAGGAAAAACTGCTTTGCTCAAGTCTGCTCAAATGTAAAAAGTTCAAAGCTTGAGACTCTCTGCATTAACTATTTTTGAAATGTTACAATTAAAAGTTGTATATTGTTTCTATTGTGACTACAAAACACATACATTTAGTTGGTGCCACCAGCTGATAAAATGACTCTCCCACCAGCTCCTTCAGTTTCTTCTTTAGTTCTCTGCTGGTTTTCTTATAGAAGAACAAGTCTTTTTCCAATTGTTCGACTTTAGCTTCATACAGTTTAAGGGTTTCTGCAATACTTTCACCATCTTGTTCTAAGATGACAACATTAATTTTAGCTTCAAAAAGTTTATTTCATTTTTACAGATGCAAATAATAATGCAGAATACGAAATTACAGACTACATCCTACAGCCCACTGCTGGTTTCCTCCCAAAAGTTTAGAATTAGCATTGTAAAAGTTATAATTTACTTCTTAACAGGATTCCCCTGCACAGCACCAGAAAATGGGAGAATTCAGGTGTCTTCTGGGAGTTGAAGGTACCCAGCGAGGAAACACTTAGCATCTTAAAAGATTGGACTCAAAGCCCATCTCCACAGTTTGAAGATTTTGCCCCACGATCTGCTCACTTTACTCACACAAGTAGTTCTGCACAAGTGACCACTGATTATGGATGTCCAACAGGAGACACCTGGGACTTGACTATTTACAAATGTAACTGAAATCAAGAATTGTTGATATGTGATATGTCTGGCAAGACAAAAAAAAGAAAAACCAAGGTGTCTCAAGCTGTGTACCCAAAAATCAGCACCTACTTTTGACCACTAACTTTTTAGGGAGTAATTGTGAAAGTAACACATGAAAAATATGGTCTTTAATTCTCATTTACATCAACAAGTTCCAGTTTTTAAAAAGGTCATTCCATTTCCTGTGTTTAGTGTAAAAACTTTAAAAACGGAGTTTTCCTTTCATACCAGAACTTATATTGTGTCTGTGCCCCAGCACTGTATCATGCAATAGAATTAGGGCTTGTCTACATTTACAGTGGTACAATGGCGCAGGTACACCAGTGCGGCTGTAGCACTTAGTGAAGACACTGCCTACGCTGATGGGAGAGCTTTTCCCGTCAGCATAGGTACTCCACCTCCCTGAGCGGCGGTAGCTATGTTGACTGGAGAAGCCCTTCTGTTAACATAGCACTGTCTGCACCAGGAGTTAGGTCAGTATAATTCCGTTGCTCAGGGGTGTGGAAAATTAATAATACAACTGTATGTTGTGGTTACACGTGTATGAAGTTGCAACTGAAAAGCAGTATTTTTTTTTATAGTGAATAAATAGTGTTTGCCAATAGAGACCCTAAGAAGCAAATACCTTTGAAATGATGCAATATTAACTGTATCTTTTGTTCATGTTCTTTCTGCTGGAGGGTCAGTCGCCTGTCACACTGTAGCGTGAGGTGTTCGAGTGCCGATTCCAGTTCGCGTATTATGTTTTCCTGTTCTATGACTCTCATTTCTAGCTCTTCAGTCTGCAGCTGTAATTTACGTTCTGCCTCACGTAGGCTAACAACCTAATAAACAAATAATTCCCTTTTTGAGTAAAAGGGGAGAAAATCTTGAAGGAATGTACTTTTTTTTTTTAATAAAACCTTTTTATTGTACTTACTGGAAAGTAGTAGCTTAATGCATATAATATTCATTAACCCATGGGGAATAACCCTTTATAAGCCACACACACATTGACTGGAAAAAGAATGGTCTAGAGTGGACTGCACATCCACAGCAAGACTATGAAAGGCTTACTATAGAGAAGGGTCCCCCCTGTTCCTGGTGGATTCCACAACCATGAAAAATTGCTGCAGAATTGCACTTTTTTTTTTAAATTATGTGTCTAGCCCATATGGTTATGAAGAACCTTAACAATATGAACCAAGTGTAAATTAATGTTGTGTTGTCTTCCTCATTTTGTAAATGCCTCTAACAATAGCTCTGTGAGGTGTGACCTGTCTGTCCAGTTCAATGGATTGTTCACTCTGAAACTTAAAAACAACAATTTAAATGTCAACGTGATTTGGCATTTCACTGCTATTAATCTTAACAAAAATATCTAGCTAATGTACTTATCTCGTAATCTCAAACTGCCTCCCACACCGCAGGTAGCAAAAGCCCCAGTTGTCACCTACTAAGCTGCCAAAACCTCCAGCTTGTTTCATGAAAACTTGTGATGCAGTTATATGTTGTCAATAAAAAAATCTGCAGTATACTGTAAACTGAAAACACAGAGCCAGCATAAAATAAATTGAATGTAATATCAAAATAAATACAAGTGCTAAATGTAATAACTGCATTAATTGTCATATTTAATTCATTTTAAAACATTTAAATTAAAAAGTGAACTGCCACAGAATTTGCAGTGTCACACCAACATGCTGCAGTATCCAGGTGTCTTTCCACAAAATCAAATCAACCAGAGAACAGGATGAGTTATTTCTTGGACACCTGTCTGTAACGTATGGAAAGAAAAATTGTGTTCTTATGGGGAACTTCAATTTAGGAGATGTATGCTGGAGGTGTCATGCAGCCAGTAATAAATCCTCATGGAGTTTCTAAATATTATAAATTTTCTAACATAAAAGGAATTGCTGCCAACATGAAGTAACTGTTTTGGACCTCATGACTGATAAAGATGAATGAATTACTGGACAGGAAGTTGGTGGTTGCGTAGGGACCTGATTATATTCCATATGTACAAACAGCCTCAAAAAAGGGCTGATTTCCCAAAGCTGAGGAAAATTATGAGCAAAATTAATTGGGAAGAAAAATTTAGAAAAAAGTGAATGAAAATTGGGAATTTTCTAAGAAGAGTTTATTAGGTGGCCAAGAGAGTTTAATAGAACAATATTGGCTAAAATAAAATCCTGATTCAGTGGCAAAAGTGAAGGAAACAATTAGAAATAAAAAGCTGTAAATAACAAATGGGAAAAAAGTGGGCAATACATAGCATAGCAATTGATATAAGTTAGGAGTTATGAAGTGCAGAAAATTGATATCGAGGCTAAAGATATCAGGGAAGAATCCATTGCTGGTAGGGCCAAGGACAATAAAAAGCGTTTTAACTATATTAAAAACAAAAGAAATCCTAGCAATGATATAGACTCATTACTAGATGGAGATAGTAAAATTGTTAATAACTATACAGAAAAGAGAAGTGTTCAATAAATATTTCTGTTCTGTATTTTGTAAGATGCAGGATGCACTCATCTCAAATGAGGATGATTAAGTATTCTCAAGTCCATTAGTAACTGAAGGTTGTTTGACAACATTTAGGGATAAACATTTTAAAATCAGTAACTCAGATCATTTGCAGCCCAGAGCCTTAACAGAGTTGGTTGAGAAGGTCTCTGGCCCACTGAAGTTAATTTTTGAATAAATCTTGCAATACCATGTTAATTCTAAAAGACTGGAAGAGTGCTAACGTTGAGCCAATATTCAAAATGTCAAATGGGATGACCAGGATAGCTATCAGCCAGTTATTCTGACATCAATCCCAGACAAAATAATGGAAAAAACAGTCATTAAAGAGTCAATCTTTCTCTCTCTCTCTGGCCCAATGAATATTTAAATATTTATGCACAGTAGAACAACTTCAATAGGAGAGTGAGAGAGCCCCATCCCAGAATAATCTATAGCCCAGTGGTTAGGGAACTCTCCTGGGAGGTAGGAGACTCAAATCCCTACTCCACATTAGGCAGAGGGGTGCACTGAACTTCTCTCACAACTGTGAACACCAAGTAGAGATAGGCACCTATGGTCTCTTTCAGGAGTTGGGTTTAGGCCACACCCCTCTCCTTAGCATTGGCTAGTTTAGTCTGTTCCAAACTCAGTGTGCATGCTTTTGTGATTTCCATTTTCTAGGCACCTAACTCTGCCCATGCACTGTATATGGAGCCTGGATGCCTAACTTGTGGTTGTGAATTCCATTATGTGCCAGGGCACCAAAAAGAAGTTAGGCACTGCAACCCCCAATGCTGCAATACCTAAATCATCTAGTTCCTTGCTACTAGAAGGATCAGGACCACACTGGGGAAAGGTGGGAACCCTTACCTCCACATCTGAAAGTAAACACTATGTAGGCTGGCAACATCTGAAAGGAGCTTGACAAACCTGACATGTAAAAGTTCAAAACTATTTACAGAAGTGAGAAACACTGCACAGTATCTGGCTCAATACAGGGAGACAGAGCCTAACTTCAGCAATCGTCACTGAAAACACAACTTTTAAAATGAAGTTTTCTTCTTTTTTCGGGGAGAGGGCTAAGATTGAACTGTTTCATTTTATTACCTGCGACACAAGTGAAAAATAAAATTCAGTTTAATATTATTCATCAGCCAAAACACACCTTGTTGAAGTATTTGAAGAGAATAGCTCTAAGCTCAGTAGCAGACAGGGAAACTAGTTTTCCCATTACATTGGCCTCGCTCTGTGTAAGGATTTGAGATGAGCCTCTAAGTGAGTGCTGGCGATTCTGAATATTTTCATTCTTGTAGTCAATGGCGGCCTCCAAAGCTTCAATCCCTTCTTCCAGTTGGAAAAGGGCATGTTCTTCCTACAAATAAAAGCAGAAATGAGGTGCCACTCTCCATTTCAATTAAAAAGCTACGCAAGAGTCAGGATACCCTAACGTTAATATATTAATTTATTTTATTATATAGACTCTGACTGTTTGAGAGAAAATGCAATAACATACTACAAATTGAGGAAAATGTTTAAAAAAAATAAATGACCTTTTTCACGGTGGGTTAAATACAATACATTACTGAGTGGAGGACTCACGGGATAGTCTATACCCTGTAAGTGGGACTTACTTCACTTTAATTTAAGTTAATTATGCTGATTAGCAGGATTTCTACCTCACACTGTGCTGGAGTCTGGGAATATCCTTAGCAACACACCTTATTGTCACAATGGAAATTTGGGAATATTTCAGGTGAGGTTTCCTTTTCACAAAACCCAATGAAAAGTCAAGTGGAGCCCTTATTAGTGGATAAATCACCTCAAGCAATGTCCGAACATAATAAGAACCAGCTGCGAAAAACTGATAATCATCCACTGAAGTTTTTCTAAACAGTACGAATTTTTAATTATATGGTTATTTGGAAAACTAGTAGGTGTGGGTATTCCAAGAAAGCAGCACATAAAAAAGTAACTTTAAAAGATCTTGATCTTCTTAATAGAAAGTACATTTATAGTAGTAGTCACTATAAACATGCATAGCTCTGTGTGTACATTATATACATAATCTTCATAGAAAATCATGGGAGCTATAATTTTCTACTTTTAATTCCCTGTTTTAAGTAGAAAGGAACTTAGTAGCTACTTTATTGGGATCCTGAAATCGAGGGTCAATCTGCAAATGTGTATCTTTTTAGCATAGTGAAGATGAAGCTATGCCAGGAGAAGGAAAATGAAAATGAAACACAAAAAAACAGAACAATGCTTTTTATTAGTTTTGTATTTTTAGTGTGTGGATGGTGGGAAAGGCAGCGGAATGTGCCTAGGTGTCTCAGAAATTTTAATTGGCTGTGTCCTGCAGCAAGACACGTAAGTTTGGAGGCAGTTTTGTCTCTTGCTTCCCATGACAGATGCCAGACCACTGTGTCATGAAGGTGATGTATTTTTAATTCCCTTGAGAGGAAAGGAACTTGTTGCATAAGCGTTTCCTGCTGGCCAATCCAGAACAGTACTGATGTCAGTTTCAGTGGCAGCTATTAGACAGCTGTCTCTAAGGCCTAATCTATACAAGAAAGTTACACTGATTTAACTAAAGATTTAAGTCATGCAGGTTTGAAAGACCTATTTCAGTTTAAAGACAGAATTGTGATGGTTATCTGGAAAGGAGAAGCACTCGGAGTTCAAGGAAGAAAAACAGTATGCCACAGACAAAAGAACAAGGGAGGGTTGTCAAGACACCAGCTGGAACAGATTTCCAAACCTAAATTTTCTTATTTAGCAAACCAGGCCACTACTGTTGTACTTACTTTAATTCCTTTGAATTTCTTATTTAAAATTTTAATATTTTAACAAAAACTGTTCAAATTTCTCAATTCTAGTTATCTGATATTTGGAAACATGTTTAGATCATGATTAGTGTGTTATATTATAAAATAGTAACTAATAGCTATTTTTACTTACTTCAGGGGATAACACTTTACCATCTTTAAGTTTCTCATCCACACTATTTCTTCTTCTGAGCAGCTGGTCCCTTTCTTTCTGAAGAACCTGAACTTCTTCCACAATCCGTCTCTTCTCTTCACTGGCACTGGTCTGGAGCTGCACACTTTTATCACACAATTCCTTGTCCAGCATACTCAGGCGGGTAGATAATTTCAAGCTATCTTTGTTTAAAGCCTAAAAAAACCCAAATCCACAAATGATACAAAAATGCTACCCATAATTAACCAAACTGTACATAGTTTACATTGCAAGCCCTTCAGGGTAGGGACTGTCTCTTTTCCATTTTTGTAGAGCACCTAGCACAATGGGGCCCCAACGCTCTTTGGGCACTATCATAATATAAATATTTACTACTAACTATAAAACACTCAACTTCAGCTTTCTACATACAGAAAGTTAAATCATAATTTAGTCATCACCCGTTATAAAGACACCTGCTATTAAGAAATCTGTGTTTAAATTTCTATTCATTTTTGCTTTTAAAGCCCAATAGCCAAAAAATATATTTTGTTTTCAAATTGCAAAGAGATCTACCAAATTTTACAAAGTATAAGACTTTATACTTACATAAAGGAATTTGTCTCCAGAACTTAAAAAAGTGTTTTACAGAAGATGAAGAAATATCTTTGTTCTACATTATCCCCAATTTAAAAAGTCAGAGAAACTGAGGTACAGAAAAACAGATTGGCTTGCTTGAGATTACAGGGATAGAAATCAGATTACATGAGACCCATACTGCTGCTTCTCTTTCTAATATGTTTTATCTGGACTCTCAAACAATGGTACTATAACAATAGTTACACAGTATTATATAGAGCACCTGGCTAGATCTTAGTTTCTTGATTTCCAAATGACTTTTCTCTTGTAACAACGCTTCTTTCTTGTTTATGATATCTTCTCTTTTCTTTAAGTCTTCTTCCAGTTCTGCTAATTCTTGACGTTGATGCAGAACCTTCTCTAGTTCTTCATCTAACCATTTCCTTTGCTCTTCCTGTTTCTACGTTTTAAAAAAATAATATCAAGATATATAGTATTAGTCAGGGCTCAGAAGTACATCCTTTGCACAGCATTCTTTAAGTACAGTATTTTCTCATCTAGAATAATAATTCTATCAATTTCAGATTTCTATAACAATCCAAAATTGACATTCTTAGTGTTAACAACAGTAACTCTACAACAGAATCCTGATTTGGAACTCAAGATAATGAAGTTATTTGGCTGAAGAAATTTGAAAAACCACAGCAGTATTACATTGCAAAGTCTGCTATGCACATGTTTGTATAAAACAGCCCTTGCTGAAATACATGTTATTTTCCTAAGAATATTTCTATAGCTCACGTACAGGGTGTTACATTACATTTCATCAAGACTATTTACTTGTCAGAAAACAGCAATTGAAAAGAAAATGAGAAGTTAAAAGCTACATTAACAACTGAAGTCAGAAAACTAGTACACTGGTCCTACATCAAGGTCTGCTAGCTTGGATATTATGCCCAAGTGAAGTCCTACTGAAGGCTTGTTTTGAACAGGTTTAATCAATGTCAGGACACTGGAGAGCTCCCATTCAGGCCACCCCTTAGATGCTCCTGTATCCCCAGGGTGTGGCACCTTTGTCCTTCTTATTTAAGCCCTGGTCTACACTAGGACTTTAGGTCAAATTTAGCAGTGTTAAATCAATGTAAACCTGCACCCGTCCACACAATGAAGCCCTTTATTTCGACTTAAAGGGCTCTTAAAATCGATTTCCTTACTCCACCCCTGACAAGTGGATTAGCGCTTAAATCGACCTTGCCGGCTCGAATTTGGGGTACTGTGGACACAATTCGATGATATTGGCCTCCGGGAGCTATCCCAGAGTGCTCCATTGTGACCGCTCTGGACAGCACTCTCAACTCAGATGCACTGGCCAGGTAGACAGGAAAAGAAACGCGAACTTTTGAATCTCATTTCCTGTTTGGCCAGCGTGGCAAGCTGCAGGTGACCATGCAGAGCTCATCAGCACAGGTGACCATGATGGAGTCCCAGAATCGCAAAAGAGCTCCAGCATGGACCGAACGGGAGGTACGGGATCTGATCGCTGTTTGGGGAGAGGAATCTGTGCTATCAGAACTCCGTTCCAGTTTTCGAAATGCCAAAACCTTTGTCAAAATCTCCCAGGGCATGAAGGACAGAGGCCATAACAGGGACCCGAAGCAGTGCCGCGTGAAACTGAAGGAGCTGAAGCAAGCCTACCAGAAAACCAGAGAGGCGAACGGCTGCTCCGGGTCAGAGCCCCAAACATGCCGCTTCTATGATGAGCTGCATGCCATTTTAGGGGGTTCAGCCACCACTACCCCAGCCGTGTTGTTTGACTCCTTCAATGGTGATGGAGGCAATACGGAAGCAGGTTTTGGGGACGAAGAAGTTGATGATGATGATGAGGTTGTAGGTAGCTCACAGCAAGCAAGCGGAGAAACCGATTTTCCCGACAGCCAGGAACTGTTTCTCACCCTGGACCTGGAGCCAGTACCCCCCAAACCCACCCAAGGCTGCCTCCTGGACCCAGCAGGCGAAGAAGGGACCTCTGGTGAGTGTACCTTTTAAAATACTATACATGGTTTAAAAGCAAGCATGTGAAAGGATTACTTTGCCCTGGCATTCGCGGTTCTCCTAGATGTAGTCCTAAAGCCTTTGCAAAAGGTTTCTGGGGAGGGCAGCCTTATTGCGTCCTTCATGGTAGGACACTTTACCACTCCAGGCCAGTAACACGTACTCGGGAATCATTGTAGAACAAAGCATTGCAGTGTATGTTTGCTGGCATTCAAACAACATCCGTTCTTTATCTCTCTGTGTTATCCTCAGGAGAGTGAGATATAATTCATGGTCACCTGGTTGAAATAGAGTGCTTTTCTTCAGGGGACACTCAGAGGAGCCCATTCCTGCTGGGCTGTTTGCCTGTGGCTAAATAGAAATGTTCCCTGCTGTTAGCCACAGAGAGGGCGGAAGGTTGAGGGGGTAGTCACGCGGTGGGGGGAGGCAAAATGCGACCTTGTAACGAAAGCACATGTACTATGTATGTAATGTTAACAGCAAGGATTACCCTGAAAGAGTGTAGCCACTGTTTTATAAAATGTGTCTTTTTAAATACCGCTGTCCCTTTTTTTTTCTCCACCAGCTGCATGTGTTTCAATGATCACAGGATCTTCTCCTTCCCAGAGGCTAGTGAAGCTTAGAAAGAAAAAAAAAAACGCACTCGCGATGAAATGTTCTCCGAGCTCATGCTGTCCTCCCACACTGACAGAGCACAGACGAATGCGTGGAGGCAAATAATGTCAGAGTGCAGGAAAGCACAAAATGACCGGGAGGAGAGGTGGCCGGCTGAAGCTCAAATGTGGCGGCAGCGTGATGAGAGGAGGCAGGATTCAATGCTGAAGCTGCTGCAGGACCAAACCAGTATGCTCCAGTGTATGGTTGAGCTGCAGCAAAGGCAGCTGGAGCACAGACTGCCACTGCAGCCCCTCTGTAACCAACCGCCCTCCTCCCCAAGTTCCATAGCCTCCACACCCAGACGCCCAAGAACGCGGTGGGGGGGCCTCCGGCCAACCAGCCACTCCACCACAGAGGATTGCCCCAAAAAAAGAAGGCTGTCATTCAATAAATTTTAAAGTTGTAAACTTTTAAAGTGCTGTGCTTAAAGTGCTGTGTGGCATTTTCCTTCCCTCCTCCACCACCCCACCTGGGCTACTTTGGTAGTCATCCCCCTATTTGTGTGATGAATGAATAAAGAATGCATGAATGTGAAGCAACAATGACTTTATTGCCTCTGCAAGCGGTGATTGAAGGGAGGAGGGGCGGGTGGTTAGCTTACAGGGAAGTAGAGTGAACCAAGGGGCGGGGGGTTTCATCAAGTAGAAACAAACAGAACTTTCACACCGTAGCCTGGCCAGTTATGAAACTGGTTTTCAAAGCTTCTCTGATGCGTACCGCGCCCTCCTGTGCTCTTCTAACCGCCCTGGTGTCTGGCTGCGCGTAACCAGCAGCCAGGCGATTTGCCTCAACCTCCCACCCCGCCATAAACGTCTCCCCCTTACTCTCACAGATATTGTGGAGCACACAGCAAGCAGTAATAACAGTGGGAATATTGGTTTCGCTGAGGTCTAAGCTAGTCAGTAAACTGCGCCAGCGCGCCTTTAAACGTCCAAATGCACATTCTACCACCATTCTGCACTTGCTCAGCCTGTAGTTGAACAGCTCCTGACTACTGTCCAGGCTGCCTGTGTACGGCTTCATGAGCCATGGCATTAAGGGGTAGGCTGGGTCCCCAAGGATACATATAGGCATTTCAACATCCCCAACCGTTATTTTCTGGTCTGGGAATAAAGTCCCTTCCTGCAGCTTTTGAAACAGACCAGAGTTCCTGAAGATGCGAGCATCATGCACCTTTCCCGGCCATCCCACGTTGATGTTGGTGAAAGGTCCCTTGTGATCCACCAGAGCTTGCAGCACTATTGAAAAGTACCCCTTGCGGTTTATGTACTCGGCGGCTTGGTGCTCCGGTGCCAAGATAGGGATATGGGTTCCATCTATGGCCCCACCACAGTTAGGGAATCCCATTGCAGCAAAGCCATCCACTATGACCTGCACATTTCCCAGGGTAACTACTCTTGATATCAGCAGATCTTTGATTGCGTGGGCTACTTGCATCACAGCAGCCCCCACAGTAGATTTGCCCACTCCAAATTGATTCCCAACTGACCGGTAGCTGTCTGGCGTTGCAAGCTTCCACAGGGCTATCGCCACTCGCTTCTCACTGTGAGGGCTGCTCTCATCTTGGTATTCATGCGCCTCAGGGTAGGGGAAAGCAAGTCACAAAGTTCCATGAAAGTGCCCTTACGCATGCGAAAGTTTCGCAGCCACTGGGAATCGTCCCAGACCTGCAACACTATGCGGTCCCACCAGTCTGTGCTTGTTTCCCGAGCCCAGAATCGGCGTTCCACAGCATGAACCTGCCCCATTAGCACCATGATGCATTCATTGGCAGGGCCCATGCTTTCAGAGAAACCTGTGTCCATGTCCTGATCACTCACGTTACCGCGCTGACGTCGCCTCCTCGCCCGGTATCGCTTTGCCAGGTTCCGGTGCTGCATATACTGCTGGATAATGCGTGTGGTGTTTAATGTGCTCCTAATTGCCAAAGTGAGCTGAGCGGCCTCCATGCTTGCCTTGGTATGGCGTCCGCACAGAAAAAAGGCGCGGAACGATTGTCTGCCGTTGCTCTGACGGAGGGAGGGGCGACTGACGACACGGCTTACAGGGTTGGCTTCAGGGAGCTAAAATCAACAAAGGGGGTGCCTGTACATCAAGGAGTATTTCAGGCAGGACTTCACGGAGGGTTCCAATAAGAAATGGTGCACCTAAGTTATCGTTCTTATTGGAACAAGGAGGTTAGCCTGGCCTCTGATTGATACATGGCTAGATTTACCTCGCTGCACCTTCTCTGTGAGTGACTGCAGTGTGATCTAGAGGAATGAGTCCCCTAGACAGGGGAGGAGGCAAATGAGTACAAAAGAAATCTGGTCTATTTCTTGTTTTGATCCACTCCATCTATCTTTTACATCTTTGGCTGGCAGCAGACGGTGCAGAAGGACTGCATGCCATCCACATCTCATGGCTGCTCGGCAGAAGATGGTACAGTACGACTGCTAGCCATCCTCATCTCTTGCCTGCCTGGCAGAAGATGGTACAATACGACTACTAGCAATCCTCATCTCTTGCCTGCCTGGCAGAAGATGGTACAGTACGACTGCTAGCAATCCGTATCGCCTGCCTGCTCACCATAAGACGGTTCAATAGGACTGACTGCAGGACTAAAGAGAATGACCTGGTCAAGTCACTCCAAATTTAGTCCCTGCGCCCATGTCTGCCCAGGCGCTCCCAGCCGACGTGGCCAGGAGCACCTCGGACATGACGATGACGACTACCAGTCGTATTGCACCGTCTGCTGCCAGAAGGCAATAGGTTGCTGCTACTGTGTAGCAAAGCCGTACCGCATCTGCCAACACCCAGGAGACATAGGGTGACGGTTACCTGAGCGGGCTCCATGCTTGCAGTGGTATGGTGTCTGCACAGGTAACTCAGGAAAAAAGGTGCGAAACGATTGTCTGCCCTTGCTTTCACGGAGGGAGGGAGGGAACGGGGGCCTGACGATATGTACCCAGAACCACCCGCGACAATGTTTTAGCCCCATCAGGCATTGGGATCTCAACCCAGAATTCCAATGGGCAGCGGAGACTGCGGGAACTGTGGGATAGCTACCCACAGTGCAACGCTCCGGAAGTCGACTCTAGCCTCGGTACTGTGGAAGCGCTCCGCCGAGTTAATGCACTTAATGCACTTAGAGCATTTTCTGTGGGGACACACACACTCGAATATATAAAACCGATTTCTAAAAAAAGACTTCTATAAATTTGACCTTATTCAGTCGTGTAGACATACCCTTAATGTTTATCTTCTCAGCATGTATTTCACATTTTCTGGCAGTAGAGGGAACCGTGATTGGGCATGTCTGGACATGCTGTAAATGTGACATAAGAACACAAGAGCAACCATACTGGCTCAGACCAAATGTCCATCTAGTCCAGTATCTTGTTTTTCGACAGGGGCCAATGCCAGGTGCTTCAAGTGATTGATCCCCGGTCGCCCATTCCCAGCTTCTGGCAAACAGAGGCTAAGGACACTATCCCTGTCCATTCTGGCTAATAGCCATTGATGGACCTATCCTCTGTGAATTTATCTAGTTCTTTTTTTAACCTTGTTACAGTCTTGGCCTTCACAGCATCCTCTGGCAAAGAGTTCCACAGGTTCACTGTGTGAAGAAATACTTCCTTTTTTGCTTGTTTTAAACCTGCTGCCTATTAAAGTCTCATACATTATTTCCTGGAGCCCCCCATGTCACCCCCAACATGCTATAAAAACTCCAGAACCCAGCAGGGGTAGGGGAGGATTTGGGGCTCTGTGTCAGCTGCTAAGCTGGGGGGTGGGGAGGAGCTCAGGGCTTCTACCCTATGGCGGGGTGGTGGGGCTAGGGGCTTCTGCCCTGTGTGGTAGCAGTGCTCCAGGCTTCAGCTGTGGAGTGGTGGGCGTCTCAGCACCAGGGCTCAAGGCTTCAACCTCATGGGGAGGCGCCAGGATTCAGGGTTTCAGCACCAGGGAACACACCAGGGCTCAGGGCTTCAGCTCTGCAAGTTTGAAAATATTTACTGGAGCTCCACTCCGGACAGCTCTGGCTGAATTTAAGCCCTGCTTGTGGCCATCACAAGGTGCATGCATAACTTAAGATATATGGGGGAGTGTTACAGCTAATCCGTGTGGTGGCGAGGTGACAGACTCTGAACACAGAAGAAGGTTCATCTGCCCGCAACCGATACGCCTCGCCAGACCACCAACAGGGAGAGAGAGTCTTTATTTTACTTTCTGTACTGTAGCTCAGGATCACATATTTGGATTCTATTGTAGTTTTCAATAAATGGTTAAAATCCACCTAGGTCTCTCTTGAACCTAACTGAATTGCACTGGAGGAAGGGCAGTTCATAACATCAACGAAGTACTGAAAATAACAGCTGGAGCCAAAAAGCTGGCTACATTAGCTCCCAACACTGCTAATGCTGGAGCAGCCAATACCGCAGATTGAAGAGAATACTGACCATAGGCATCCAGCCCTGAACCAACACTTCCCTCATGAAGAGCTGGACACAGACAATGGTGCCTCTAATTTTTTCTCAGTCTTAAATGCTTTCTGCACCCCATCCTACCACCCACTGCACTCGGTTGCCCATTCACTCTTGGTCCTATGTTCAGGCTTGGAATAATCTAGATGGCATTGTCACAGAGGTTGCCACACTAAAGTTGCCACAAGTAACAGAAGCTCTATGAAGAGAGCCTTGAAACTGTCCACATTTGGGGGAAAAAACCCAATTCATCACCCTCCAACCCACCAGCTAGCCTCACCTAGTGGATGACCAGAGGAAAGGGTAAAACACCCCTTCCAGCTGCTGGCAAAAGTCTTTTACAACTCTGAGCGACAATCAGCCACAATCCAGAGCCTGTAAGCAAGTACAGCAGAAACCTTGTACCCCTGTGCCAACCAGAAACTAAGTTCATTGTACCACAATAAAGCCAAACTAAAACCATCACTGAGAGTGAGGGCAAGCAGGCAGGCAGAAGTTATTCCTGCTCCCTGCTGGAGGATTACCTTTCTCTTTACCTTTGATGGCCAATTTATCCCTGCTTCAAAGAAAGAAGGGCATCTAACAATTGATTTGAGTAGAGTTCTGCCAATCAGGAAACAGAATCTTCCCTCCTCCCACACAAGGCTAATCAAGAGGTGGGGTGGGGGATAATGAGTTTTGTCTCCCCTCCCCTTGCTTTTCAAGGCCCACCAAATTTGGAATAAATTAGCTACCTGTAATTGCTGTGAAGTTTCTGCCAAGTTTTTCTTCTTTTTAAAAGCAGCAATCTCTTCATTTTTAAGTTTGAGAATTTTCTGCTGTTGCTCTGTCTTTAACTGAAGTTCCTGTAAGTAAGAAAGATAAAACTATTTTCCTAGCCTCGTTGAGTCTATTGTCATCACATTTAGTTTTTTTCTGAAGGAGCCCATGTCAGTATATAAGATATAAGATTTTCATTCCACTAATGGAAGCTGTATTGTAATGATAGGAGATGGACAGTAAAATAAAAAAGCATGAAGAAGAAGAAAGTAATTTGTAAAAATTGTAGGTGAAAAGATTTTGTATGCATTTTGATTTTTCCTACTTTGAATGGCATTCCTTGTATTTATGGGAAGCCTTATAGTTATGCATCATGATCTATGAGAAAGTGATGGGGTGAAACTGTACTATATGCTTATCCATTATACAGAAAAGATAGCCTCTTACTTTGATTTGCTGTTGGTCCCTTGCAATCTCTGCCTCAAGAATTTTCTTTTTTTCACTTTCCTCTCGCAGTCTTTTCTGTAGCTGAGCCTGCTGCTGCCTCATATGATTCACAGTCTGCTCAAGTTCTGTAGCCCGTTTCTCATTTTGGGTAGATAATGATGCCAACTTCTTAGTGTCCTGCTGCTTCTTCTGTAAGACCTGAATTCACATGGCATATTTCAGTCTAACAGCATAAACACTTAAAGAAACAAAAAACACATCTTAGGACAAATAGCAGTAAACAAGTCCACTGATATTTGCACAGGTTTAGGATTTAGTGTGGTATTTTGTTAGAAGACTTGTGCTACAAAGCAGATTGCTTTAAATTGATTTGCAAACTTTCTCCCTAAGTTCTTACCAAATGCCAAACACCATGGTATGTGAGCACATCCATGCTATCCAATAATCTCTTTTTTGTCCACCTTTCTAGTAAGAAAATACACTTCTCACATAAGGATATTGTTTGACACATGCAAGTACCAACTATTGGTACATTGAGGGCCTGATTATCTACTGTAATTACACTGACTTCAATGAAGTCACATTGGCATAAAACTTGTGTAACAGAGCAGATGATTAGGCCCTAAGTGTTCTATGGGATAGAGCAGTAATTCATAACTCCTAATGACAAAAATCAAAAACTACCTGCACTTTTAATTTAGCTGTATCCATTTTCTTCCGAAACTCTTTTTGTAACTTGGCTTTCTCAGCAATGTCTCTCAGCTCCTTGTTCTCCAGCTCCTGAAGCTGCTTTTGTGTTTCAGCTAATTCTATCTTGGCTTGCTCACCTTCATGTTCCAGTTTAGTTATTTTCAAAGAGTACTGCCTGCTTACAGACTGAGCATCATTGCCTTAAAAACAAAATATTACAAAATTTCTTGAAAAATTGCGTTATTGAAAAAAAAAACCCACTATTTCCAAATTCCATATGAAAATCTAATCCTTAATTATACATCTAAAGAATTTATTACTACTTAGCATTTATTTCAGGTAACACCCACAGCGTACCAGACACGTTCCAATCAGAAAAAAAGGCATAGTTCTTTCCCTAAGAATTCACAATCGAATACCCTAACAAACAGGCACAAGGCAGGGGAAGGAGTACAATATACAGATAAGATGCCAGATGTTGATAGGACTCACCTGGATAGTACAAAGTATTTATAACCCAGTTACCAAAAATATACATAGACTATTCTCAGTAACACTCTTATTATTGGCAGCTAGTTTCTGGCAAGTGTCAAAGTAGAAGTAAAAAGAACGAGGAGTACTTGTGGCAACTTAGAGTCGAACAAATTTATTTGAGCATAAGTTTTTGTGGGCTAAAACCCACTTCATCGGATGCATGCAGTGGAAAATACAGTAGGCAGAGATAGACAGACAGACACATAGACACAGAGAACATGAAAAAATGGGTGTTGCCGTACAAGCATAACGAGAGTAATCAGTTAAGGTGAGCTACTATCAGCAGGAGAAAAAAAAATAAAAAAACTTTTGTAGCATGGGGAAATAGTTTTACTTTGTGTAATGACCCATCCACTCCCAGTCTTTATTCAAGCCTAATTTAATGGTGTCCAGTTTGAAAATTAATTCCAATTCAGCAGTTTCTCGTTGGAGTCTGTTTTTGAAGTTTTTTTGTTGTAGTATTGCGACTTTTAGGTCTGTAATCGAGTGACCACGGAGATTGACGTGTTCTCCGACTGGTTTTTGAATGTTATAATTCTTGACGTCTGATCTGTGTCCATTTATTCTTTTACGTAGAGACTGTCCGGTTTGGCCAATGTACATGGCAAAGGGGCATTGCTGGCACATGATGGATATATCACATTGGTAGATGTGCAGGTGAACGAACCTCTGATCGTGTGGCTGATGTGTCCCCATGCTACAAAAGTTTTTTTTTCTCCTGCTGATAATAGCTCACCTTAAGTGATTACTCTCATTATACTTGGTATGATAACACCCATTTTTTAATGTTCTCTGTGTATGTGTGTGTGTGTGTGTGTGTGTGTGTGTGTGTGTGTGTGTGTGTGTGTGTATACAACAAATTTAGAGACTAACAACAAATTTATTTGAGCATAAGCTTTCATACACACACACCCCGCTGTATTTTCCACTGCATGCATCTGATGAAGTGGGTTTTAGCCCATGAAAGCTTATGCTCAAATAAATTTGTTGTTAGTCTCTAAGGTGCCACAAGTACGCCTCGTTCTTTTTGCTGATACAGACTAACACAGCTACCACTCTGAAAGTAGAAGTAGATCTTCAAGAGGAATTTGAATGCAGCCAAGTTCAAGAAGGACATTCCCTTTGTAGAACATGACATGGAAAAAATATGGAGATATTTATGGAACAAAAAATCATTAGGAAAGCACACCAAATATTTAATGAATGTATGGTGGGGCCCCAACCCACATCTGGGGCCCCTGGGGCCACGATAATACAATTAGTAAACAATTATTAAAAGAAGTGACAAAAACTTAATGATTTTATAATAGCCCCCACTGATTAAGATTAATTACATATTAATTACAAACAACTAGGACTATTAAATAGCTAATCCTTACTTTCTTTCATACAGTAGAACCTCAGAGTTACAAACTGAGTGGTCAACCACTCACCTCATTTGGAACTGGAAGTATACAATCAGGCAGCAGAGACAAAAAGAAAAAAAGCAAATACTGTACAGTGCAGTACTGTGTTAAATGTAAACTACTAAAAAATAAAGGGAAAGTTTAAAAAACTGACAAGGTAAGGAAACTTTCTGTGCTTGTTTCATTTTAATTAAGATGGTTAAAAGCAGCATTTTTCTTCTGCATAGTAAAGTTTCAAAGCTGTATTAAGTCAATGTTCAATTGTACACTTTGGAAAGATCATAACATTTAGTTCAGAGTTATGAACATTTCAGAGTTACGAACAACCTCCATTCCTGAGGTGTTCATAACTCTGAGGTTATACTGTATATGTTTTGAATTAAAATGTGCTTTACACAAGTCAGTTACCTGTTTTTACTATTTCTTTAATAAGTTCCTCCTTCATTTTGATATTAAGTGCAAGTTCTCTCATCTTTTGCTTGGCCTCGGTGAGTCTCAGCTCTGAATTCTTTAATTTCTGCATGTTTATTACACGACTCTTACGGTGGCATTCAATCTCTTCACCTTGAAAGAAAGGGGCAATGCTGAGAAGAAAGATCTGGAACATGCTATATATCCAGAGGACAAAATCCTGGCCTATTCTCTGCACATACACTGGGGAGGGAATCAGAAAGACAGGATACAGGGAGTCTCTTCCTCACCACCTGCCATCTGCACAAAATCAGGACAGGATACAGAGTAGGAGCACTAAGTTGGGAAAGAAAGGTCCTTGGCTAACATACCCACTGATGCTCCATGACCCAAAGGGGAGTGAAATAATGTACTTACAGCCACATGTGGCCTTCTACAAGTTGCTTCACTTTTCTGTCTCACTTTATCTGTGAAACAGGGATAATACAACTTACCTCCATCACTTACAAAGGTGTTGTGAGGATTAATTAAATATCTACACAATGCTCTGGATATGTGGCACACTATATAAATGTTAAATATTATTTTTAAAGCACCAACCAGTAAGAACATGAATGTACTTCACAAAAAAAGTATTTAAAAACAATTCCAAATGAGGACATCAGAAGTATTTTTATTTTAAAGTCCATGTTTGAATGGAAAAGATTAACAACACTAAAAATGTACGTTTTCATGGTGTGACATAAGCATATGTTAGTATCTCATAATTTCCATTTGTAATTGTTACCTGTGACAGTGTCAGTCTGCAGTGTGGTTTCATTTGATAAATTGGACTTGTGCATTTGGAACTGTAGATCAGTCAGTTGAAGGGGAGAACAAAGAAGAGTCTGTTTTCGTGTCCATGTGCGGTTTATGGAACGCCTAAAAAGAAATTAAAAACCAATCCATATTCCAAATTTATGATTTTTTAAAAATTTCATACCAGATTATATAATCCTAATGCACTAGGTCCCAAATCTACAAAGACTTGCATGTGTGTCATAAATCTGCTCCCTTCAGGTCCACCTGCTCCCTTCAGGTCCTGCAAGTAGATCCTTGGATCAAGACATACTTATTAAAGTGAAGAGGCGTTCAATCTAAAGCTATGTTAAATGGAATAGAGTAGGTCATTAGCAATACCTATTGTGTTCACTTATTTTGTGATGTCAGGAGGTTCTACAAATTTACATAAAATGACACTGTAAACTGGCTCCATGATATGCCAGTATTTGGCAGTAATATAGCTCTTTCTGAGTGAAAGCTTTAAAGACTGAATAAAACAACAACAAAAAGATTACCTAAATGCTGATTTCTTTTTGCTGTCTGTGTTCCTTTCTTCTTCATCACTATGATCAGAGAAGTGGCAGTGAAGGACTTCATCTTGGTCTTCTATATGACCCAATATCATTTGCCTGCGAGTCTGAAATCCAGCCATTACTCGGGCCAGTGAGTAAGTAGGAGGGCTGGTGTGTACCTTCCAAGAGACCCCAAAAATAAAACCGGGGGTAAAGTCATTTGCAGAAAGCTAGGAATATTTAGGGCTGATTTTTCAAATGGACTTCTGTGACATTATTGACATAATCTGGAACCGTATAGATCATCATTGCAACCAAGGTCCTGTAGTGGCACCAAATCTTACATAAAGGGGGTCAAATGAGGTGTCTAAGACAAGGTTATGGTTTGCTGATTATGATTATGCTGTCTATATGTGTGTATCATTTTTGTAATTGAAGTTACGAATATTGGCTCTATACTGTCTGTTTTTAAATTTATGCTATGCTTCTGGGTGACACCCCAGACGAGTTGGTGTCAGCTCTGCCTAGCCTGCTTGATGACTCATTAAGGGCCATCAGCTATACAACTGAGCCATTGAAAGAAGGCAGACATGCCTTGTGACTCAGCAAGGTATGCAGGGACATGCCTATGGACAGAACTCCGAGGTTTTTCCATGCCATGTGATGGACAGCTTGTCTTTGGAACAAAGAAAGACCGACCACATGGCAAGAGAATATAAAAAGCTGCTGCAGCTCCTCCATCTTGTCTTCAATCCTGCTTCTTACCTCTGGAGGAACTTTGCTACACTGAAGCTTTGAACCAAGGACTGAAAGACCCATCCCAGCTGTGGATCTTCTCCAGAGACTTGATTTGAACCTGCAGTTTATTCTATCACTGCTGCAAGCCTGAACCAAGAACTTTGCCATTACTGTATGTAATTGATTCCATTTAACCAATTCTAGCTCTCATCTATATCTTTTTCCTTTTATGAATAAACCTTTAAATTTTAGATTCTAAAGGATTGGGAACAGTGTGATTTGTGGATAAGATCTAACTTGTATATTGACCTGGGTCTGGGCCTTGGTCCTTTGGGATCAAGATAACCTTTTCTCTTTTACTGGGGTATTGGTTTTCATAACCATCTGTCCCCATAATGAGTGGCACTGGTGGTGATACTGGGAAACTGGAGTGTCTAAGGAATTGCTTGTGTGACTTGTGCTTAGCCAGTGGGGTAAAACCAAAGTCCTCTCTGTCTGGCTGGTTTGGTTTGCCTTAGAGGTGGAAAAACCCCAGCCTTGGGCTGTAACTGCCCTGCTTTAAGCAGTTTGTCCTGAATTGGCATTCTCAGTTGGGTCCCACCAGAACCAGCCTTGTTACAACTTCATACACAAATCTGCTAACACCTGCACTTGCATGCAAACAATGAGGAGGGTTGTGCAAGTTTTCTGGATTTCTTTTTGGAAAAATCTATGGAGATACTTTTGAGAATTTGGTTCCAACTGTTACAGAATGGGATACTGGCAAATCAGTACATAGCACTCTTTTCTTGGAATTAGTACAGAATAAATATATCATTATTAGTAATTATTTGTATTTTACTCGCACCTAAAGGCCCACTCAGGAGTGCAGCCCCTTTGTACTGGAGGTTGTACAAATACATTTGCACTGGATAAATTGGTGCTGTGTACGTTGCCACAGATCAGAAATTAATGTTTCACACTCTTTAATGTGATATAAACAGAAAATGTCACTGCAACTGTTAGTATCTCCTTTCAACTCTTGTACCAAAATCAGAATAATTACAAAATGAAGGAGAAAAATAAAAAATGTGTTTAGTCATTACCTTTCGGGACTCCAGTCCTGTAGCCATATGAATGGAATGTACTAAACTATTAGTGAGTGGCACACTATATGGTCTTCTTGCAGATGTCATAGCAGCTGGCCCATCTCCACAAGCACTTCTGGATACTGAAGCTGTAGTCACAGTAAGCCTCTCTAACTTATCTTTCAGCTGATCAATAAGGAGTTGCTGTTCCACCATTTTCTCATTCTCAAAAAACAAAACAAACAAAAAAAACCCCGTTAGGTGCCAGCTCTACATTATATTTACATTACTCTAACCACAAACACATTGGTTTGAATGGTAAAGCTATTAGCAGGGTGCTGTGTTTGGTGTAGCACACTGAACCTAAATTCTCTTGCAAGGCTTAAGTTTATGCAATGCACCAGTGCTAACTTGAAATAGAAAATTTGATGGAGGTGCAAAATCTTTGAATTCTAAAACATACAATTTTAATTAAATTAATCTAAAAATATGCACCGCATAATGAACAAACTTCAAAAAGGTTTGTTAAAAACATCATTAACCTTTTCAAACAGGCCCATCTCAGGTATGTTATACAAGAAGATTAAAAGAGCTGGAGGGGATACTTATGAGTCCATATTTGCTTTATTAATGCATAATTGGAAAAGAACAAAATATGAGTCAGCCAAAATTGATATTCAAAATGGAAGTTACAACCTTGGAGCCTGATCCTAAAGCACAATGTGTATGTTTGCTCAACAAGTAGTTCCATTCAAGTAAGTGAACTCATATAAATAAAAGTATGTACATAAACATTTGCAGGATCAGGACTTTGGTTTGATCTTGCCTGCCCCACACAACTCTGCCAATGATGCTAGTCTGGAGAACCTACTTATCTGCCTTTCCCACAACAGTCTTTGTGCATTGTTCAAAACATTGTTCAAAACAGTTCACCACACTGGCTCATAGCAACCAGGAGAAGCCGCTGCAGGGGAAGTCTTGCTCAGACCCTGATTCCCCAGGATGGAGCAGTCTCAGTATACATGGAATCTTTGAGAAATTTAGCTGCAAAATGCTTAACAAGTCTCTACTGATCATGTGCAAAACTTACAATTTTCAAAGGATTAAAACTTGGCCAGATTTGAATGTTTTCTCCATGGGGACAACAGGGCAATCCCCTGCCAAATTTCAAGTCCGTGCTCCAAAACACAGTAGCAGTAGAACTTATCAGCTAAATGTTTGTAAGAATTTCTTTTTAACACAGAAAAATAATTTATTTTCCTCTAACTTCATTCTCAAAAATGACTGAAATGTTTCTGCTGAAATGAAAATAACTAAATAAATCAGACACACCCAACATGGAAAATTTTAGTCCAAATCGTTTAAGTTTGGAAAGTTTATAAGCTATTGAAAATAAGGTTTTACAATGGGAAGTGTCAGGCAACATTCAGTTGCTTAAGATATGATATTTGCACATAATACCATGTGTATGTACTGCAATTTACTTTTACAGTTCTGATCCAATTTGAAGTGCCAATCAAATCACATATTCTTGTGAATGCTATTAAAAACTATTTGATTCATAGAGTTGATTTTTATTTTTATTTTAAATAGAAAGGGATGGTTTAGTGAACTTACAAGTTAGCCAGGAACTCTAAAATTCTAATCCTGGGTCTGCCACTGTCTTGATGTGTGACTTAGGCAAATCTCTTAACCTCTGTATCTTCACTGAAAACAGATGTGTTTTTACATCAAAATGGATTTTACGCTGAGAAAGCTATCTCAGCATAAAATCTCAGTGGAGACAAGGCACAGGTAGTTTTTACCTCAGTGTAGCTAGTCAAGGTAAAAATGACCTGTACCTCACCAGAAATTGCAGAAAAGGAAGAGAAGGAGCAAGAGAAGAAGAAGGTGATAATTGGCTTACTCACCTTTTATGTCACATTACGCAGTGACCTGCTCATTAGGCATCAACAGAGGGAGGAGGAGAAGGGAAGATAAGATAGGATAAAGACAGAAAAAGGAGAATGAGGAGAACAGCACTGATTCTCCCATACTTGGAATATTTACAACTTATTTTCTTCATAAGTTTTAGGGGATGGTAATATTTGTGGATCTTATGAGATCGTCAATTTTAGGAGAAATTGATTGAATATTCCACTTGTAATCTGATGGTCCTCTGGCTACCAGGCAATTGACTAAACCCATCATAATTATTTTATTGAGAAATGCTCCAAATGGAGGGGAAAGTAGTGTCTCCACTCTGCTACCCTGATTCCTGTGTTAGCAAATCTTCCTATATATTTAGGCTGAAATCCTGTCCCATTGACAAAGCTCCCATTAACTTCAATTAATTTAGTGGTGCCAAGATTTCACCTCTAAACTTTTTAGTATTATAATACAACAGACACTTCTATAACCCCTTCCACCCAAAGATCTCAAAAAGCTTTACAAATATTGAAGAATTAAGAGACACTACTCTCCAGTAATGTTGGTAAATATTACTGTTCTTGTTTTACGGATGGGACAGGGAACAACTGACATTAAGTGATTCACCTAAGGTCATGCAGTAAGTCTGCAGTAGACTAGAATACAGATCTCCTGAGTCTCAGTTCTGTATTTTAGCCACTAGACAAAGATAATTTTCTCATAAATGGTCACAGTTATGGAATCTAAGGAATAAATAGTACAGCCTGAGACAAAATTCTCATTGATAAGAAAATAACTTGCCTGAGGGCTGCAAAATATGGCCCAAATTTTAATAACTATAGTAATTACTGCATTCTAATATGCATCTTATTTGAACCAAACTTACACAGTAAAATGTGCAAGAGGAAAACCTACCTGTAATTTATTTGTTTCTTGTGCCTCTTTAAGAGATTCCAGATGTTCTTGGTTTTCCTGTATCAATGTCAGTATTTGATCCTGTAATACCTTCAGCTCAAGCTCCTTTTGACTGAATACTTCTTCGTCCGTAGCTAAAGCCTGCTAAATAACAAAAAGGAGATAGGGTGAGGATAGAAAGGTGTTATTCTGACAACAGAATAATGAAGAGATTCTTCATATGGTGTTAAGAAAAGCAGATCTGAACTGCAAAATTTCCCAAGGTATACCATTGGTAGATTTTCCATAAATGATGTGCTGATTCTAGTAGATCTTGAAGATGCAGTATCTCTAATTATTCCCTCAGTATTATTCATCATCTACTTACTTTTTTTTGATAAGTTCCTTTCTCCATAGGATGGGGTGGAATAGGCCAAGAGGCCCCCAGCTGGAGGCCTCAGGGTCCTGCAACACCTGTCCCAGAAAAAGAGCAGTAGAGAGGTCCTCTAAGCTTCTTAGACAGATTGAGTGGGACATGGTGAATCTGGGGATGCTGCAAGGGGCTAGCTAATCAGTACAAAAGGAGCTGCAGTGCAGACCACAGTCAGTTCCTTGCTGGAGCTAGAGGAGTTCAGCTGGTGCTCTTGACTGGTCAAAGAGAACTGCAGCACCATGGACAGCTCAATGCTGGCAGGGACTGGGGGAGCAAAAAGGAGCTCCTGGCTGGCTGCTGGGCCTGAACATAGAAGAGCCCTAAGGTAAGGTTGAAGGACTGGTGAAGGCTGGGGCCATGTGGAAGTGGCCCAGGGAACTGAAAACACTTTTGTTAAAGGGACACGGTGGCGTATGGCTGCTATTCTTAGGGTCCCTGGGCTGGGACTTGGAGCAGTGGGTGGGCCCGGGTTCCCTCCCCCACCACCATAGGCCACTGGGAAAATGGCCTAGAATTGGACAGTGATAAACCCCAAGAAGGGGATCTGAATTACTTAGGGGCCCAGCTAGGTCAAAACCATTGCCTCCAGGGAAGAAGCCCTGGAAGTACGGCCTGGTCCTAGGGCTAGGACTGTTTAAAGACTGCAGTCACACCCAACCTGAAGGGGACACTCGCAAGAGGTAGGTGCATGCCATTACACTCCCTAAGAGAAATGCCAGTAACCAGAACTACTGTATGCAATGGTATATTAATACAATGCTGCTTTCAGCATGCATTAAAATTCAGTCACAAGATCCAAGCATTTTAACTGCAAGAGTAGTGCAACTCTCTCATAAAATAGTTAAGAAACTAACACTGCCTTCCTTGTTCTACAGCTGTGATGATAACCACATGAAAATTTCTTTTGATGTCTTTACAGGTGTATGAGCCAATGTTGGTCTAAGCAACTTCCAGAGTGCAGACGCTGCAGTAGCTGCATAGTGTATTTGAGCTCTGCACCCATGGATGCTTGGTAGATCCTGAGGGGGGGGGGGGGGGGAAGAGTCTCTCTGATGAGGCTATTACATCTAACGGGCTCCCCAAAACCATTCTTTTCTCAGAGCAGATTCAAAGAGAGTCACTCCACCCCAATTATCACATATTGCAATTGAGCACTGGTGAATGACTCCAGGAAAGCACAGAGCATGTTCAGTGCCTCAGCTGCAATTACAACAAAGACTAGGTACCTCTCCAGCTAAATGACAATTAGCCAAAGGACCCTTAAAAAGGAACAGCTTCAAAACAGAAATACCATCCAAGAAAAGAGATTGTGGGTGGAAAGGGGTCTGAGAATGTCCCACCTAGTAATTATGGGGATTGATGATTCACAGCTCAGATTGAACCACGAACAGAGGCATACACAACCTCCCAATAAATAAACCAAGACAAAAGTATGCCCCTTCCATTTCTCCTGCCACTGAACTGATGAGGGATTCCCCAGGACTACAGCAGAGAGAAGGGCGTTAGATAGGGCATGTATGAGGCTGATTAGGGGCCAGAGGTTTGTTGAGCTCTACATCCAAAAAGCAACTCTATCACCCACGTGCAAAACAGGCCTGAGTCATCTGGATGATCCAGGACTGGTTAGCCTGGTTACAGCTGTTCTACCTACCTCTTGCTGCCAAATACACTGAGATGGGCCAATTGTTAACATTATTTAAACTGATCATCCAAGCGATTTATGAACCATTACAAGATAGAACTTTATTCTGACTGTGTGCATCAAAGCACTGAAGTGTCTCTATCACTTCAAAAGTTAACTGACGCTTCAATTTCCTGGCCCACATTGGACCGGTAACATCATTCAGATTCCAGGCAATCACTGAAAACCAAGAATTCTCCACTTCATATTCTGACCTGACTTAATTAACAGTAGAGAAAATAACAGCTAATAATAAAGATAAATATGCATGTTGTGGACGAGATGTGAGAATAAGTAGTATGTTGTCCATTTACTTCCTTTTTGATTTTACATTCAAATACCAGAAAGCTACACTCTTATGTATATGAAAGAAAATACAGCTACATCAAGAAACTGTTACAATAAACTATGCTAATTGTTAAAACAGAAGAGGACAATGAATTAACGTAAAGAATTTATCATATCCAAATAATTTTACTTAACATTCATAGGGAGGAAAAAAACATCCTGATAAATCTTACTTAATTTTTCCCATTATAGGGGTATATTTTTTTAAAAATTAAGATCAAAATTAGAATGTTATTATGATTTGCATTATTTATGAGGAACAGTAAAGTGTAATATGAATATATACTTGGAACTATTCACTGAGGAAGCATATTTTGACAAATTGAGCTGGAAATCTTAGAACATTTTTCCCTGCTCTACTATATTCTTGTTTATGTTGTATAAATATAGTTTAGCCACTGCTAAAGAGGCAAAACAGGATAATTCTCAGTGCTTGAAACACAGCAACAAGAAGGAGGAGTGGTTTGCCTAGCAACCTTACCTGTAAGCAATTAAACATGCACCCTAGACTCTCCAGAGAAGTAGGAGGTTTAAAATAATCCAGAGGGGGAAATCACAAGCAAAGAGAAAGATCATTCAGAGTTAAAGGAACCAAGAGTAGATGCATATGTACTTCCTTTTAAACAAATTAAAAGAAAGCAATTGGAAGACAATTTATATAGGCATTTCCCAAGAGAGAGTCTATAAACTGCATCAGAATTCATGTGCAAACCTCAAAGTAGGTTTCCCCAACAAAACATGCATTTTGTTGCACTATTTATAACACATAGGAGCACAGATTCCTTCAATCACAAGATATAGACTCAGATTAAATTATTGTTGTTGACCTATTATTAATATTCTTATTCTTTTAATGCCACTTTCAGTGAGTTTTAAACTCTTGATTCAAATGTCTTAAGTTACACTATTAACTTTTGATTTGGTTAAAGCTGCATGGTTTAGTGTACTTTTTATTATCCATACAAAGCGTGTTAACATAACATTGTTTCCAAAAGTTTCACCTGCTAAGAGGCTGTCCCCCAAGAAGTTATGTATGTTTATCATGTAATATTTTTGGGGGGAGGAGAGAGGGTAGTCATGATTGAGATGGCAAAGAGCTCGTCTCTCTCAGCAGGTCATTGTCTAGCACTATTATGAGCTGAAAGGCTGCAACCTTATGTCTGCCTCTGAGAAAGAACTGTTCAAAGTTGCCAGCACAAGAGTTCCTCTCTCACCTCCTCCTAGATAGCAGTCCTGCTGGGAATCTCATACCTTCTTCAAAATTCTCACCTCAGCAGGAGAATTGAAAAGAAATGTTATGGCACCAAAAAGCAGAAGGCTGATATGTAACACAGAAATACACGTCCAAGGAGTGCTATGATAAGAAAACCTGTGAATAATGGATAACAAGAAAAAAACTGCAGTTTTGAGAAACAATATTTTTTTTCTTGAACGTTACAGCTCTCAGTCAACTAAGGATTTGACAAGTAAAAGAAAAACAGCTTTTTGTCAGGTATTTTTATTTTTGAAGTAGGCCTGTTAAGCAATTAAAAATTAATTGTGATTAATCGTGCTATTAAACAATAGAATACCATTTATTTTAAATATATTTGGATGTTTACTACATTTTCAAATATATTAATTTCAATTACAACAGAGAATACAGAGTGTAAAGTGCTCACTTTATATTTATTTTTATTACAAATATTTGCACTGTAAAAAACAGAGAAAATTTTTCAATTCACCTCATAAGTACTGCAGTGCAATCTCTTTATCATGAAAATTGAACTTACAAATGTAGAATTATGTAGAAAAAAACTGCATTCAAAAGTAAAACAATGTAAAACTTTAGGGCCTACAAGACCACGCAGTCCTACTTCTTGGTCAACCAATTACTCAAACAAACAAGATAATGCTGCCTGCTTCTTGTTTACAATGTCACCTGAAAGTGAGAACAGGTGTTTGCATGGCACTGTTGTAGCTGACGTTGCAAGATATTTATGTGCCAGATGTGCTAAAGATTCACATATCCTTTCAGGCTTCAACCACCATTCCAGAGGACATGCTTCCATACTGATGATGGGTTCTGCTTGATAATGATCCAAAGCAGTGCGGACTGACGCATGTTCATTTTCATCGTCTGAGTCAGATGCCACCAGCAGAAGGTTGATTTTCTTTTTTGGTGGTTCAGGTTCTGTAGTTTCCGCATTGGAGTATTGCTTTTTTAAGACTTCTAAAAGCATGCTCCACACCTCATCCCTCTCAGATTTTGGACGGCACTTCAGATTCTTAAACCTTGGGTCGAGTGCTGTAGCTGTTTTTAGAAATCTCACATAGGTACCTTTTTTGCGTTTTGTCAAATCTGCTGCGAAAGTGTTTTTAAAACGAACATGTCCTGGGTCATCATCCGAGACTGCTCTAACATGAAATATATGCAGAATGTGGATAAAACAGCAGGAAACATACAATTCTCCCCTCCAAGGAGTACAATCACGAATTAACTGATGCATTTTTTTTTTTAAAATGAACATCATCAGCATGGAAGCATGTCCTCTGGAATGGTGGCCGAAACACGAAGGGGCATACAAACGTTTAGCATATCTGGCATGTAAATACCTTGCAACACCAGCTACAAAAGTGCCACATGAATGCCTGTTCTGTAAATAAGAAGCAGGCAGCAGTATCTCCTGTCAATGTAAACAAACTTGTTTGCCTTAGCAATTGGCAGAATAAGAAGTAGGACTGAGGGGACTTGTAGGCTCTAAAGTTTTACACTGCTTTGTTTTTGACTGCAGTTATGTAATAAAAAAAGGTCTACATTTATAAGTTACACTTTCACGATAAAGAGATTGCACTTCAGTACTTGTATGAAGTGAACTGAAAAATACTGTTTCTTTTATCATTTTTACAGTGCAAATATTTGTAATAAAAATAATATAAAATGAGCACTGAGCACTTAGTATTCTGGGTTGTAATTGAAATCAATACTGAAAATGTAGAAAAACCTCCAAAATATTTAATAAATTTCAATTGTTATTCTATTGTTATAAGTGTGATTAATTTTTTTAATCACGATTAATTTTTTTGAGTTAATCACGTGAGTTAACTGCAATTAATTGACATCCCTATTTTGAAGGATAGCTTTTATTATTCTTGCGAAGGACTGACTTAATAATAAGTACTAGGTTAGACACTGATACTTGACACTACAGTGTTGAGGCCAAGTAAGTAGGTAGAGTGGATACAGATGACCTATGTTGTCAACTTGTCTGTGGCTTTGATACATTGAGTTATACTGGTGGGATATAAAAAGAGATTTCTCACTTAACTTGACAGCTTCAGTTATCACTGTAAAGGAAAGAACTAACGGATGAGAGGTCATAGAATCATAGAATATCAGGGTTGGAAGGGACCCCAGAAGGTCATCTAGTCCAACCCCCTGCTCAAAGCAGGACCAATTCCCAGTTAAATCATCCCAGCCAGGGCTTTGTCAAGCCTGACCTTAAAAACCTCTAAGGAAGGAGATTCTACCACCTCCCTAGGTAACGCATTCCAGTGTTTCACCACCCTCTTAGTGAAAAAGTTTTTCCTAATATCCAATCTAAACCTCCCCCACTGCAACTTGAGACCATTACTCCTCGTTCTGTCATCTGCTACCATTGAGAACAGTCTAGAGCCATCCTCTTTGGAACCCCCTTTCAGGTAGTTGAAAGCAGCTATCAAATCCCCCCTCATTCTTCTCTTCTGCAGGCTAAACAATCCCAGCTCCCTCAGCCTCTCCTCATAAGTCATGTGTTCCAGCCCCCTAATCATTTTTGTTGCCTGCCGCTGGACATTTTCCAATTTATCTACATCCTTCTTGTAGTGTGGGGCCCAAAACTGGACACAGTACTCCAGATGAGGCCTCACCAATGTCGAATAGAGGGGAACGATCACGTCCCTCGATCTGCTCGCTATGCCCCTACTTATACATCCCAAAATGCCATTGGCCTTCTTGGCAACAAGGGCACACTGCTGACTCATATCCAGCTTCTCGTCCACTGTCACCCCTAGGTCCTTTTCCGCAGAACTGCTGCCTAGCCATTCGGTCCCTAGTCTGTAGCGGTGCATTGGATTCTTCCATCCTAAGTGCAGGACTCTGCACTTATCCTTATTGAACCTCATCAGATTTCTTTTGGCCCAATCCTACAATTTGTCTAGGTCCTTCTGTATCCTATCCCTCCCCTCCAGCGTATCTACCACTCCTCCCAGTTTAGTATCATCCGCAAATTTGCTGAGAGTGCAATCCACACCATCTTCCAGATCATTTATGAAGATATTGAACAAAACCGGCCCCAGGACTGACCCTTGGGGCACTCCACTTGATACCGGCTGCCAACTAGACATGGAGCCATTGATCACTACCCGTTGAGCCCGACAATCTAGCCAGCTTTCTACCCACCTTATAGTGCATTCATCCAGCCCATACTTCCTTAACTTGCTGACAAGAATACTGTGGGAGACTGTGTCAAAAGCTTTGCTAAAGTCAAGAGACAATACATCCACTGCTTTCCCTTCATCCACAGAACCAGTAATCTCATCATAAAAGGCGATTAGATTAGTCAGGCATGACCTTCCCTTGGTGAATCCATGCTGGCTGTCATCATACTGTTATTCAAGCTCTTTAAAGCTGTAATGAAAATTCATTAGCCCGAGCATAAAATCTATTTGCCCACCTCTAACACAATGATGATTAATGTTTTAAATCACCTATCAAAATGAATAACTCACCCAAGTGAGCAGGCAAACAGAATTTTGCAATGCTGCTATTATTTAACTAGATCAAACCCTAGATAAAATGCAGATGATAGGGTTAAGTATTTTAAAACTTTCAAAGTCTAATGTGAATTCTACTAGTGGGCTACCCTTTCATGTAACAATACCTAAATTAATAAGTTATAGTTTAATACCTGGCATTTTTTTAGTTCCCTCTTCAGTTGAAGAATTGTAATATGATGTGGCTCCTCTTGGTCGCTTCCAATTCCACTATCAGTTCGTGGCATGACGAGAGCTACCTTCCTTAGCTCCTGTGCCATGTTGATCCAATCCTGCAGCTTCTCTTGTTGACGCCTTGTTAGGCTGGCAAAGTCATTTAGTTCAACTAGAAAGGGAAACGCTTCCTCTATGCAATTTCTGTAGTTGAAACATTCCACCTGAAGCTGGGAAAGCTGCTCCTCAAGAGAATGAATTCGAGTCCTATCTTCACTCATATCTTGTGATCCCTGGCTAGCATGGCTCATTACACTAACCTGCTGATTCTGCAAAGCTTCCCGGAGCAACTTGATCTCAAGTTCCATTTCATCAATCCGGTCCCGCTCAGGGTTGTAGTTTACAACTGGTTTATTTCTAATATTCTTGGCTCTGTTGGCATACTTGAGGGAATTTAAAGACTCATCAAAGTCAGATGAGGACGGATTTATACATGTTATCATGACCGTCTTGGCGTTTCCTCCTAAGGAGTCTTTCAGAATACGAGTAATTTTAGCATCCCTATATGGGATATGTACACTTTTTCTCTTTGGGTCTCCAAGAGCACTTATCACATTTCCCAAAGCCAACAAGCCACTGTTGATCTGAATTGATTCCTTGAACCGTTCACCAGTGTTCCCTGTTTTTGTCACCCTTTCTGATCCTGCCAAGTCCACGAAGTGAAACTTAGAAGCAATGATCTGGCCTGATCTCAGAGATAAATCTTGCGCAGCAGCTACATTTTTCAGAGACTGTGTAGGTCGTTGCTGACAAATATTGATGGTAAAAATAGCATGAGATCGGCTGGAGTGCTCATTCATTTGTGTCGTACCTGTGTGGCGAGCTGCATTCCCACTTTCTAAAAGGCTCATCACTTCATCCACGCTTTCCACTTGGAAATCCTTGGCACCAACAATCACTACAAACATCAAGCCCAGGAAAGCATGAATAATGGGTTAACACTAAGTTCTCAGCAAAAGTTTACAGAAAAACTGTTTTTAGATAAAGTCATGAATAGTCAAACTAATCCACAAAAAAACACACTAAAAATCCAGCAAATAAAATTAGCTATAATAATGTGTACAAGTTCACATTAGCATATGAGCTCACAGCAAATACCTACAAGAAAAAGTTATATTAATGGAAGCACTGCATACAGCATATTAAACCTGTAGCGTATGTATAATATATATATATATGTACTGTTAAAAAAATGCATTTTTACCTTTTTACAAAAAAGCTTGTTGAGACTTTATTTAAATCAATTCAAAAAACAACAAATGCAAGGTTACAGTGAAGACGTTAAACAAACAAAAGATAGAAAATTCAAAGTTATGGTTCTCACAACTTTGTCACTTTATACCTATATATTTGTATTATTGTCTATCAGCCTAATACAACAAACGCTTACATTTGTGAGTAATTTTACTCATGTGAGTAGTCCCACTGAAGTCAATGAACTATTCAGAGGCTAATTTGCAGGATTGGACCAGAGGGTATTAATGTTTATACTTCATTACATCTAGGAAATATGACCAAGTAACACTTACTTCAAGCAATTAATTTGAATTTCCTGACTACTGAGCTCTTCAAATGTCTACATGCAGGTCTGTGCATACACAAAAGAACTGAGTGCAAAACTGGAGGACAAGATGATGCCATACTGAAAAATTGGGCCCCATGTGCAAGGGAGCATTGTGCCATGTTGCCTTATGAGAAATTAGGAAAAAAACAGTGTATCCCAGTGGTTCTCAACCAGGGGTATGCATACCCCAGGGGGTAGATCAACTCATCTAGATATTTGCCTAGTTTTATAACAGGTTACATAAAAAGCACTAGCAAAGTCAGTACAAACTAAAATTTCATACAATGATTTGTTTATACTGCTCTATATACTATACACTGAAATGTTAGTACAATATTTATATCCCAATTGATTTATTTTATAATTATATGGTAAAAATGGGAAATTAAGCAATTTTTCAGTAATTATGTGCTGTGACACTTTTTTTATGGTTTTTTTTTTTGTATTTTTATGTCAGATTTTGTAAGCAAGTAATTTTTAAGTGAGGTGAAACTTGGGGGTACGCAAGACAAATCAGACTTCTGAAAGGGGTTGTCAAGGTTCCTTCCCACTCTGAATTCTAGGGTACAGATGTGGAGACCTGCATGAAAACCCCCTAAGCTTATTTTTACCAGCTTAGGTTAAACCTTCCCCAAGGTACGAACTATTTTACCTTTTGCCCTTGGACTTTATTGCTGCCACCACCAAGTGTCTAACAAATATATAACAGGGAAAGAGTCCGCTTGGAAACGTCTTTCCCCCCAAAATCCTCCCAAACCCTACACCCCCTTTCCTGGGGAAGGCTTTATAAAAATCCTCACCAGTTTGCATCGGTGAACACAGACCCAAACCCTTGGATCTTAAGAACAAGGAAAAAGCAATCAGGTTCTTAAAAGAAGAATTTTAATTGAAGAAAAAGTAAAAGAATCACCTCTGTAAAATCAGGATGGTAAATACCTTACAGGGTAATCAGATTCAAAACATAGAGAATCCCTCTAGGCAAAACCTTAAGTTACAAAAAGACACAAAAACAGGAATATACATTCCATTCAGCACAGCTTATTTTATCAGCCGTTTAAACAAAACAGAATCTAACGCATATCTAGCTAGCTTACTTACTAAGTTCTAAGACTCCATTCCTTTTCTGTTCCCGGCAAAAGCATCACACAGAGAGAGAGCACCTTTGTTTCCCCCCCCCCCCAAGTTTGAAAGTATCTTGTCTCCTCATTGGTCATTTTGGTCAGGTGCCAGCAAGGTTATCCCTAGCTTCTTAACCCTTTACAGGTGAAAGAGTTTTTCCTCTGGCCAGGAGGGATTTAAAGGTGTTTACCCTTCCCTTTATATTTATGACAGGGGTACAGTAGCCTGGAAAGGTTGAGAGCCACTGGTGTATCCCATGTATACCACAGAATTTTACTTCATTTGAAAACATTTCTACAGTCAATATATTTGCTATCTTTGAGAATGCTGTCATAGCAAGCTCAGAATAATTAACTACAAAGAAGCTATGTTTAATTCATCACGGCAAAACAAAAACAAAAATCCAAAATGTATAAAAAAATTTATCTTAATGGTGATAAAGGTTTCATGCTTGAATAACTTAAACACAGCTATATGGAATTTTACAAACTTGGTCTAAGAACAAGAATGAGAAATCTCAGTTCAAAAGGATAATTCCCCCCGACCCCAGTTAAAATGGACTGAAAATAGATGCTTATAATGGAAATTGCTTCTCAGCCGTAACTAGAACACTGTGGTAGCGATTCCATAATATGCTGCTTAAGGACCAAGGATTTTCTGAACAGCTTCCGTACCTCCTAGGTCTCTGTTTAATTGGATAGTTGAAAATACAGAAGTAATAAAGAATATTACTGTCCGAGATAGATTTTCCCCAGGATTTTACTGATGAATGGAAAGAGCTTGTCATAGAAGGATATGTGGTCAACTGAGGCTGATTAGAAATTTACGTGCATAAATGTTTGTACTAAAGAAGAGTAACTGATCCCTGCATAATAGTTTAAAATTTATTGATGGATTATTATTCAAAAACCCGTGTTCCACCAAGAACATTCTGTCATTCATCCATTTCAAAGCCACAAAGACTAGCAGTTTATCTCAGTATCAGACCATTCAAGATGAACTTTACATTTATCAATAAAATGTATCCCTACAATAGACCTCCCCTCTTGTTTCATAATATCTGTCATTAATAAGTGCTTTTTCTTTTAAGAGAAGACA
The DNA here is from genome assembly GCF_965140235.1 of Caretta caretta. Lineage (NCBI taxonomy): Eukaryota > Metazoa > Chordata > Testudines > Cheloniidae > Caretta > Caretta caretta. Next base: position 92,900,349 of record NC_134210.1, on the reverse strand, counting down.
AGAACATTTGCATTTGCTTTCATAAACTTGCACTTAGAACGAAATATTCTTTCACGCATATAAGTAGGAGCAAATTTAATAAATTTTTGAGTTCAAATAGGCTTCTCTACCTGTGTTTCCCTTTTCATCTTCTCTGATGTGTAAATCTTTCATAGAAGTCTCTAACTCCAGCAGATCTCTGAGTTCTTCCTTGTAGACCTCTATATAAGATACTTTCACACTGAAGTCAATATTATGGTTTTCAGAGATGCTCTGAAATAGTTCCTGTATAGCACGTGGAATGATACCTTTTTCATCCTCTCCAACCGATGCTAAAATATAAACAGAAACGTCACCAGACTTGCAGTGAATATATCTTTAGTACAAACTATAAAGTTTAAACTTCTGAAACATGAACAAAAGTCTGTGGCCAGTAGCGCTAAGCCACCCATGAATCTGAAGAATTTAGTCCTGTCAAAAAGTCACAATATATCAATACTATTGAATGGCTGAATATTTGTTTACAATCCTTAACAGGATTCATAATCAAGCTCCAATAAATTACTTGTTAATATAAACTGGAGGGCAACATGATGGGTGGTTCAGGAGTCAAATGCATCACTATTATAAGCCAATATTTCTCATGAGCCACATTTTACACTCAGTGATTACTGATGGCCAGGACATTGCACAATTTTACGACAACGTCAATTTTCAGTAGATACCTCTTGCTCCAATAAGGGTACAACAGTAGTTCAGTAAGTTCCCATGTGCCGGAAATAGAAGACAATATTTAAGAGCACTTCTTGTTCTTTCAACCAACATATGGCTCACCAATGCCATGTCAAACTCCTGCTTTTAAATATCAGAAAGGATCTCAGATGTTACTTATTCCACAGTATGGAAATTGGTTGGGCGTTGATGAGAGGCTTCTGAGTGGCTCACACCTTCTAACCAAGAAAATTAGAAATTGTCCCATCTAATCAGTGACTCAATAGGTATATATGAAAAAAATTGCTGAGCTTTGAACAGCTTTGTACTGTGGCACCTGCTATTTAATGCTTCTAGGTAACTCAGGCTTAATATTCAATAACCATGGTTAGTCAAAAGATGACAAGAAATTAAAAGAATTAAGAATAAAGAGGATTTTAATTTTTACTGAGATTTTTAAAATAATCTATTTATATCCACTTGGAAAGGTGAAATTAAAAAAAGAACTGCCATGTTATAATTTGGGATTTTCTATTAGGAGAATTAACACCTGAAAACAGTGAACATGGTCAAGGGAGGGAATCTAATCTTCAAATGATTCAATTTAAACACAGAAAAAAAAGATAGTACGACCCAGTTAGTCGGAAGGATAAAAGACTGTTTTCCATATTTTAGAATAATATGCTGATTACCTGATAATGTCGCCAATATTTAAACAGCAGGAGTCTAATCTGGAATCTTGAACCACAAAGACATTGAAATAAGAAATGTCTTACCATCTTGTTTTCTATTATAAAATTCTACAGCAGCAGCATGCTCTAACAGGAATAGAATTCCAATAATAATAATGTCTGATAACTCAGAATGATGATGGTTAAGAGAGTTGTCATTTCTGGGGTAATTTTGCCAGTAAAGATCAGATGTTTGCCATTTTAAACCAAAATTCTGATCTCTATGATACTGATCTCATACTAAAAGTGTATCCTTTTTTAGGCCATCAGATGAAGACAGAGGGCCAAATTCATAGGTGAGTCTAAAGGAATCTAAGGTGGTGTACTTCCTACCTCCTGACATCCTCAACATGTAAATGACAATTTCAAACTTCATTACACTCAGTTTGAGTCTAAGGAGAGGCTACATCTGTGTAATTTTCATGCTGAGGGAACCAAAAGGAAGTGTATATTACAATGGCCTAGACTCACTCAGATTCACTAATATACTAATGCTAAAATAATATTTTCTCAACTCTTACTTTAGACTCTACATTGAATAAGCAGACTCTACATTGAATACTACATTCTGAACAGACTCTTACGGTGCTCAAATGAATTATTTGAAGAGCACAAAAATATTCTGGGCACGCAAATACTATAGTGATGGATATGCTAGAAATACCTAAAGTAGATTAGATAGATTTGCTCACCATTGCTTTTTTTAGTTAATACCTAATAAAGTTAAGAGCAAACAGGTTAAAATAAATGAGATCTTGATGCTCAAGCACAGGCTGGGATTAAATTTGGAAGATGAGAGCAAATAGTTGCACATCTAAAACAATCCTATTTTAAATGTGGGTCAAATCCAGAAGCTCCAACCAACCTCATATCAGTGGCTGGCACTGACAATGTTGGGGGTGTGTGGAGGAGGAAAAGCACTTCATATGACATTTCTCAGGGTTCTTGAGTACAGTCTAATTTAAGGTAAACCCCTGTTCTGGATAGCTCATCTCACTGATGTTTAGTCAGAAGAGTATATTAGTTTATAGCAGTGTTCTCTATTAGCCTTTTAACTGTTTTCTGACAGTAGCACAGAGCTTAGATACTGTGGCAATGAACACTGTAGAAACTTCTCAGATATAGATAGACTGTAGTGCTCTCTATGCTGCATAGACACAGTTGTTGGAATTATTTATTGCAAGTGGAGCCAGCCCAGTGTTCTAATAGGAAAAGTCAATCAAGCAGCAAAAAACAAACAAAAAACCAACAGCCAGCCTGAACAACTATTCGCCTCAGGTGTTTAAAAATACACCTGTAAAATATAATTATTTCACGACTATCACATAGCCTTCCATGTATTATTTATTTGGTTTAGGCAAGTACACTAGTCACAAATCACAAAAACAAATTAAACTTTCCAAAACATACCAATGTGACCTCCACCAATGGTGTACGTCTTCCCAGACCCTGTCTGTCCATAAGCAAAAACTGTAGCATTATATCCTTCAATCAAAGACACTACTAAAGGCTTAATGCAAGTTGTATAAACTTCATCTTGAGTTGAATTTTTGCCAAATACAAAATCAAACGTGAAGACACGGTCTTTCCCAATGATAACTTGTTGTGTGTTTGGGACCAGTCTCATGCATACTTGATGGTTGTGAAGAATCTCTTTGGAAAGCAGAGGTCTTATTCTTACGGCAACTTTAACTGGAATCTCTTCCATGACAGCCTCCAATTTTAACACTTAACCTGAAAAATTTTCTTATGGTTCTTGTCTTCACAGCATTCTCAATCTTCTGCATCTAAGAAACAAAGTTTTCTGAAATACACAGTGAACAGAAGTTCATTTCCCAGTGACTTAGTTAACTAAACTGAGTGAGTTTCTGTCCTGTAAAAATGGCATAGAAGGCTACAGTCCCATATTCCTTCAGTTTATAGGTAATTTTTCCCCCCTCTTAATTACCAGACCAGCAAATTCGACCTGGAATCTGAAAGCCAAGTGATTTCTTTCTGGACATGGCATGATTACATTAAGTCAGCTGTTCTCAAACAGGGGGCATTCCCCCCTGGGGAGGCTTGCTAAACTTTCTATGGGGGTACAGCGAGCCTTCCCGTTCACTCACAGGGTTACAACACCACTCAGTGAAATTTAGCCCATCTGCCACACCATCTGACAGTGGGGTGGCTAGGACAAATTTCACCGAGTGGTATTGCGACATAGCGCAATGCCCACTAGCACTCTTCAATGCTGAAATTGAGAAATACTGCCCTGAAAACTTTGTGGATACTAAGGCATGTGCTTTTAAAAGGTTTCCTAGCCTATGCACAGGACTGATTTATTTCTAGTAGAATTCCCTTTATTGGAATCAATGTATTAATAGCCCCAATTCCACCTAGATTACATTGGAAAGTCCCATTTTGTAAGGCTGGGGAGGGGAGGTGGTGGAATCTCCTTCCTTAGAAGTTTTTAAGGTCAGGCTTGACAAAGCCTTGGCTGGGATGATTTAATTGGGGATGGGTCCTGCTTTTGAGCAGGGGGTTGGACTAGATGACCTCCTGAGGTCCCTTCCAACCCTGATATTCTATGATTCCAAGTTAAAAAAAAAAGTTGTGTGGGAGGATGGCATAATTTCAAAAAGGTTGAGAACCTGTACATTAAGTAATAGAGACAGCACCGTGAGAGCTTACTTATCAATTCTGTTGATGAAGCACGTGCTCAGAATTAATCCAACTCACTCTCCAACAGCTATATTAGCTCTGTAGGGGAAACAGAAGTAAAAGCACATTAAAAATGTCTTCCACTTACATAAGATAAGTAGACAGGACTTGAAAAGCACACGGGAAACAGATTAGTTGCATATGACAAGAAGGTGTAATTTTAAATACTTCTCTGATTATTATACTTTAAGAAGCCTGATGCAGAAGTCAGGCCTTTTTAATCAGTGTTAAGTACCTACCTAATTAAAATGACAGTTTTGTTTTTTGTTTTCATTTGTTTTTTGAAAACAGGTAACTTATAGCAATTGTGGTTCCTTGTGTTGCCCTCTGCATATTCACTCTTATGGGATGTTCCTCCTCCCACAGCTACTTTCAAGAACCTTCTGGAAAGCTGAGTTTGTCAGGCGTGGATGGACACCCCCTCAGGACACCAAAGGTTCAGAGTTTAAGTTATGGAAAGGCTGCGTGACCACAACCACTTCAGTTCCAAGAGTCCCATGAGAGCAGAAATGAGGGGAAGAAGTAGTTCTTGTGGGTTGCATTGTTTGCTAGACTTCCATATATAGGAATACGTAAAGGCTAGCTTGTCATATAAATAGTAGGTATGGATTTCCTGCCTTTTAATACTTTAGAATCAAAGCCTAAATAAAAAGTTTTATAACTAGCTTTTTCTTGAGGTTTGGTGTAACCTCAAATTTAGTATCACTTTAGTATTGGATATGTTCACTGTCATGATCACTTTTCACGAACTATATTCTGCAGTTGCAGAGAGATGGATCCAAAGGTCTAAAAGATGTTTTCACTATTTTATAAACTGGACCCTTATTTAAGTATTTAATTCTTTTTTAATTGACAATAGTGAGTGGAAATGAGTGCCCCAGGAATCAAACTGAAAGCAGAACAAGTAGTGGATTCCAAGTGGCATTGTACTGTAGCTACTATATATGGGAGGGATGGGGAAGAAGGATTTGTTTGTTATTTAAATGGTGCCTGTTTATAGAAAGAGAGATGATTTCCCTATATAAGGAACTTACTAGGGTCTCATAACAATATTATGTACACTGTTGGTTACTGAACTTTTTTTAATTAAAAAAAAGCACACAAAACTCTCAAACATAAAGAGAGTCTAGAGTTGGGGCAACAGGGGTATTAGATGAAATATCTTACAAGATCACTTCTAAACATTTTCAGCATAGACAAAAAAGTCTTTAAAGAAACCTGATTGTGGTTTACAAATACACAGAACAGAGTCTCTCTACAAGCATAGAGCACAGGTACAACCGTTTGTAGTATGAATTCTATTGTAGAAAGAATTCTATTGTCTGATGGCTCAGCACAAGCAAACCCCAGTCCACACAAATAAAATATTTTTTGTTTTTTTTTAATTATTTCTACACAGAATTGTTTTTAGTCTGAATGAAAATATCATGAGCTCTTTAGAAACCACTAACTGAAATATAAATCAGTATTTATACCTGCCAAATGTATTAGCTTTTACAGTATTAAACAAACAAAGAAAAAAAACCTACCTCCATGGACCATTACCTTGTTATCACAAAGAATTTTGGAAAGTTGTGGAAAATACAATAAGTGCAGAGCCTTTAATTAATAGGGGATCAGGTCTCTAAAATGAGAATCAGGAGATCTGACTTCTGGGTTCATTCAGCTTTCATGTTAATATTTAGCAACTGAAATATTTAATGCAAGAATATGGCTAAAAGTTCTTCCTTTGTTCACCTAGTGCCAATATTATGCACATGTATTATGCTAATATATTTACTTATTATCTGAAATATTGTATTTCCCCATCCTCCCCCAGACACACACCACAATCCGAAAGACAGACTGGCACAGAGATGTAACATAAATATATAATTTTAAGAAGTCTATTATGAATTACTCATATAACCAGTCATAATACACATGCAGATGTCACAGTTTGTGTCTCTGCTCAATCATTATAATTAATTATTATTATTAAAATCGGGTGCAGAAATCATCCTCAGACTAAACCTGGGTTCAGCTAACAAAAAAGCTGCTTTGCTGCACTGTGTTTGGAAAGGGGTCCCCAGCATAATAGACCCTGCGTGGTGTGGTGCCAGAAAACCCTTGGGAATGCCATTGTAGCTCCCTAACCCAGTGCTCGAGAACCACCTGCTAAGACAGGGCGCAGGCCTGGGGGGACCCAGGAGACTTGGCTCCCAGACCTGGCTGTGCCACTGGCCTTGGGCACGTTGCTTAACTTCTCCATCCTTCTTCAGCGCCCGGCCTGTGACACGGGGATCAGGCTGCTCCTCCCCAGCGCGGCTCCTCGGCTGAGCAGCGTTACTGCTCGGTGCTATGCCCGAGCGGGACGGGCAGCGTGTGGCTCCTACCGGGCCGGGGAGTGCCCAGCTTTTCTCCCTTTTCCTCTCCCCTTGGGGAAGGCCCCCACGCCGGCCCGTCTGCTGGCGGGGCCGGTGCCAGGCACAGGAGAGGCTGCGGCGTCTCGGAGGGCTGGGAAGGGAAGCACCGACCCGCGGGGCTGCGGCAAACCCACCTGCTGCTGCTGGGCACGGGCGGAGAGTGATGCAGGCCGCTCCCCGCCACTCCCCTTCTGTTTACACGCGGTCACCAGGCAACAGCGGAACCTTCCGGCCCGGCGGCGGTCAGCGAGTCCGAGGCCTCTGCCGCCCCCAAGAGCGGCGCTTCCCGCCCCGCTCCGCCCGGCGCAGTGCCCCCTACAGGACCCTGCGAGCGCCGCTGCCCGGCCGCGCCGCTCCCGTGGGTGGGTGGCCCTGCAGGAGGCCGACCCCGCCGCCGGCTTCAAGCCCCAGACCCGAGCGACTGGCTGCGGGGCTTCGCCTTCCGTCCCACTTGGGCCCATGTGAGGAAGCTGGGCCTCAGTCTGCGCCCCCTCATTCTGGCTCAGCTCAGGCCTCAGCACCTCCTGCCCTGCCACAGGGCTCCCTCCCCGCCGCCAGTTCGGGGGGGGGGGGGGGGGCGCTCCACATTTTAATTTAATTTTAAATAAAGCTTCTTAAACATTTTAAAAACCTAATTTACTTTACATACAACAGTGTAGTTATATGTTCTAGACTTATAGAGAGAGACCTTCTAAAAATATTAAAATGTATTGACTGGCACACGAAACCTTACATTAGAGTGACTAAATGAAGACACAGCCCACCACTTCTGAAAGGTCGCTAAGCCCTGAGCTAGAGCCAGTCACCCCAGGCTAGGTCTCCAATGGCCATGTCCCTGCTACATGTTCAAAAATCAGGCCTCAAATTATCATGAGACAAGAGTGGTTGTTTTTTTTCAGTCTTAAAAAAAAAATTATGCCTTGGCACATCTGCTTTCTGAGCTGCTGGAGAGGGGTAGGTGGAGGGACGAGCCTAGGGCAATCCTGATCGAGCTGCTCTCTGCACACTTCCCCCTCCCTGGGGTTAGAATTGTACTTTAAGAACAAAAAATAAAGTTGAGATTCTCAATCATTGGCTCCAGAAACTGTGGCTTTAAATAAACAACCAAATATTGCAAGACTTGTGATAAAATCATTAAGAGTTGGCAGGATGGCATCTATCTCCCCTCATCAGTTGCCACTTGCTACAGGTTATGCTGCTGCCGCCTATCTCCATTTCACCTAGCAGCTGTTACACTGCCACCAGGTCCGTCGTCATAACTCACATATTACCCCACCCCATCACAGCCAACCATCATGTTACACAGCCATGTCATGGGTCGTGCAGCAACTCAGCTGGTATTTTGCCACCAGATCACATTACACTACCAGGTGTCTTACACTGTTGTGCTTATGGTGCTCTACCAGAATGATAACTAAATGTACCAGCCTGAGGTTTTTCCAATTAATTTCAAGCCCCCTCCCCCACCAAAAAACCAAAGCTATCTCTGTCATCACTTCCATTAATTAACCGATGTTCTCAGTGCTGCAGAAGACACACAAATTACAAAAGAGCCATCTTATGGCCAAAAGAAAACAGACACAGAGTATCAGAGGTGTAGCTGTGTTAGTCTGTATCCACAAAAACAAGGAGTCCGGTGGCACCTTAAAGACTAATAGATTTATTTGGGCACAAGCTTTCAGGGGTAAAAAACCCAATTCTTTAGATGCATGGGGGAGTGGAGGCATAGGAGAAGTAGACCTGATGTATCTTGATTTAAGTAAAACTTTTGATGCAGTCACATGACATTCTCATAAGCAAGTAAACTAGGAAAATGTGATCTAGATTAAATTACTATAAAGTGAGTGCACCACTGGTTGCAAGACTGTACTCAAAGAATAATTATCAATGGTTCACTGTTGAGCTGGGAAGGTATACGTAGTGGGATATTGCAGGGGTCCTGTATTGATGAAAATACTGAATAGTAAACTTGGATAATGGGGTGGATAGTATGCTTACAAAATCTGCAGATGACAAGGTTGGAGGGGTTACAAGTACCTTAGAGGACGGGATTAGAATTCAAAATGACCTTGACAAATTAAAGAACTGGTTTGAAATCAACAAGATGTAATTCAATAAAGATAAAAGTGCAAAATACTACCCTTAAGAAGGAAAAATAAAAAAATCAAATGCACAACTACAAAATAGGAAATAATTCGCTAAGCAGTAGTACTGCTGAAAAGAATCCAGTGGTTATAGTGTATCACAACTGCATAAGTCAAGAAAGTTTGCCAACATCTGTTTGGGCAGGGCTGTGGGGTTTGGGGCATGTGTTAACACCACAACAGGGGGGAATCTTATAACTTTGCATCAATACTCCCACACATCTTACCAGGCCAATACTAACCAGCAAATTATGAGTTTTCAAATGATACCTTACAAGGCACACTTTGTAGAAATATTACAGTAGGGTGCGGGGTGTAAATACAGGGGAGTATGCCCTATGAGGAAAGGTTAAAAAAACTGGGCATGTTTAGTCTTGAGAAAAGGCGGCTGAGGGAGAACCAGATGAAGTCTTCAAATATGTTAAGGGCTGTTATAAAGAGGATGCTGATCAATTGTTCTCCATGTGAGTTGAAGGTTGGATAAGAAGCAGTGGTCTAAAATTGAAGCAAGGGAGATTTAGGAAAAGCTTTCTATGTATAAGGATAATTAAGCTCTGTAGCAGGCTTCCAAGGAAGGTTGCAGAATTTCCATCATTGGAGCTTATTAAGAACAGGTTGGACAAACTCCTGTCAGGACTGGTCTAGGTTTACCTGGTCCTGCCTGAGTGCAGGGGGCTGGACTTGATGACCTCTCAACATCTCTTCCAGCCCTGTGTGCCTATGAAAATGCAGTGATGTTTAAAATTTACAACACAAATTTGATAATTGAATATTTACTGAATCAAGTGATTCAACTCAATGGCGGATTAATGATTTTGCCGCCCTCAAGCCTTGAAATAATTGCCGCCCTCCCCACCAAGCAGCTCCCAGCCCCCCCGCCACAGCTCACCTCCGCCTCCTCCCCTAAGCGTGCCGCTGGGTCCTGCTTCTCCCTGCCAGTGCTTGTGCGCGAAATAGCTTCATGAAGGGGGGGGTGGGGGGGAACACGGCGCATGCTCAGGAGAGGAGGTGGGGCTGGGCCGGGGCAGAGGGCACGAACCAGCACCAGGGGAAGCAGTGTCCGTCTGCTATTATAAATTTGCTGCCCCTGCAAATTTGTGGCCCTTAGGCCTAGGCCTTGTCAGCCTAGGCGTTAATACACCGCTGATTCAACTTTAATAAAGTTTGATTATATAAATCCAGATCTCTTGGTTTTATTTCAAGCACAATTATTTACTGAATACAAAAAATAGGCCTTCCCTGAATGTGATCTCTATGGAGTACTACTACACAACTGCAGTGATGGACAAAGTGTTAATATTATCAGAGAACAGGTATTTAACTTTCTCCTGAATGCTTCAAATCAGTATATAAAAAGCTACAAATTAAGTGACAAATCTGCAGGATGCTTTAGTGAGAGATCTATAAAATTGGTGTTGTTAGTAGTATATGCAACGTACACGATGAATTGGAATCTCTTTCATATCTTCTCTGTGATCCCGGGCATAGTCCCATAGATAATAATCAAGAAGAACTGCATTGATTCTTTCACTCATGTTTTGTCCTTTCTTCTTATAAAGTTCCAGCAGGTGATCACATATCAATCCACAACACCAAATAGAACAACCTCGGATCTCCACTTCTTGTTGATCTCCAGAATGGAACATTACTCCTGTAGAACAGAGTAGAGAGCACTTCAATTAATGTTCAGTGGAACAGAAGACAGGAGTCACAGAATGGTATACACTTTCTCTTTAAGCTACATATAGTTAAATATAAACCAGAGTTTCAGATTTAATATACTGCACTAAAAATCAAGAAAATTCAGCCTGTGCATTTTCTAGGGATTTCGTTTTGTTTTTCTGTGTATATTTATGAGTTGCTGCATTGTTAAACTCCCATCTATTGGGATGTCCTATATATTGTAGTTTTTTCTAAAATACAGCACTAAGTGGCCACGGATGAGGGAAGGGTTGATATGCAAGCAAATCCAAATACTACAGCACTATTCAAAGTCAGGAATGCTGCAGGCAGGTGCTATGCAAGCTGCATACATTTATGAATACACCTTATTCCTGTTCTTGCGATTCCAGTCTTTATCTTTTTCTGACAAGAGATTGACAATTATGTATCCACCACGGTATAGCAACAGAATCTGAATATCACCCAGCACTAGAAGACCACAGACTCAATAAATAAGATAAATAAAAACACAATAAGGAAGCTGTATTTGCTGGATATGAAAGTGTTCTATCATGTACTGACAAAACACATTACAGATTAGAATAGAAGCAGCTGTCAGTGGACATGACTAAAGGACTGCCAGATGTAAAGGGACCCATTTATTCTAATGACTACAATAGCTATGCCTTTACTATGACTCCAGAGAGAATTTGCTTATATGGTCTTCAGAATTTCACTTTACATTGATAGGTTTACATAATAACTAACAAAATACCTTTATGTTTCTATATTACTGTTCTTTTCTCACACACACACACACACACACACAGAGTAGCTGTTAGCAGGTCAAGGTAAATGACTGTCCCCACCCTTTTGTTTTTTCAGGTTCAGGAACGGACTCACTAAGTGTATGTTTACACTAGAATTAAAAACCTGTGGCTGGCGCATGCCAGCTGACTTCGACTCACAGAGCTTGGGCTAAGAGGCTGTTTAATTACAGTATAGACATTCAAGCTTGGGCTGGAGCTGCAACCTGAGCTTGAATGTCTACACCACAATTTAACAGCTTCTTAGCCCAAGCCACGTGAGTCAGTCAGCAGGCATGGGCCAGCTGCAGGTGTCTAACTGCAATGTAGACATACTCTAAGCCAGTGCCACTCAAAGTGCCGGTCTGCGGACCAGTGCCGGTCTGGAAAAAAAAAAAAATTGCCGGTCCCCCACATCAGATAGCTTGAGAAGCACTGCTCTAAGCCACAAACTGGAGTGGCAGCTATAACCTTGTTGAAAATGGCACCAGCCCTACAGATGCTCAGTGTTCAACTGGTACACATCCTTTTAAATCCAGACTTAGTAGTGTTTAATCCAAATAAATTTACAGTTTAATATTTATATAAGATGAAAAGGATGACGGGGGCGGTCTTCTCATCCCAGATCTTTAGAGAATGTACTTTCCCACTCTCCCCTCATCATTGGAGCATAACTCTGCATACCAAAAGGAAAAAACCTCATATACACCTCTTTCATAGATGCTAATCATCTCTATGCTACAAAATTAATATTCATAAACGCTGATGAACCACAAACACACTTGATGCAATAAAGGAGTTGCAAACCTTCACGAAGTTTCCTCATCAATTCATCAGAATATCTCATTGCTCCCAGGTGAACAAGGACTTGAGGGATCCTATAGTCAGCAAATATAGTCAGACTAGAAATGTCACTGAAGCAGCCATCTCCTTTCCCTTCCAATGAGCTCCAGGTATCAGCCACTAGTATTTGTGCCCGTTTATAAAAAGACACCTTTTTACCCTGACAGAAAACAAGAATACAACTGTTTAGGCACCTGAGAGACATAGGTATTCAGAGACTTCATTTTGTTAAAGGAAACGATTATTATGCTTACTCAACTAAGGATAGCTAGTTAAACAGAATATAGTATCCTCCTATACATTCCAATAAAAACGTAGAACCAAATGCAAATTTTATATGCAAAAACCCCTTAAACAAGAAATACACCTGAACTTACTGAAGTGGAACTCATATACTGTGATATCAGGTTATTGAATAATATTGCAAAAAGAGAAGGAGTACTTGTGGCACCTTAGAGACTAACAAATTCATTTGAGCATAAGCTGTCGTGAGCTACAGCATTTGATGCATCCGATGAAGTGAGCTGTAGCTCACGACAGCTTATGCTCTAATAAATGTGTTAGTCTCTAAGGTGCCACAAGTACTCCTTTTCTTTTTGCGGATACAGACTAACACGGCAGCTACTCTGAAACCTGAATAATATTGGTTTATTGTCCATGGGAATTACTGAAATATCAGGTTATTGAGTGACAATAGTTTATTGTCCATAAGTTACACTCCTTGAAGCCCAGTTAATACAAAGTTTCTTTCAGAGGCCCTAGAGTTCACCCAAGACTTTATCCGGAGGAAAGGAACATAGGGAGCATCTTACTGGATCAGACCATTGGTACATCGAGTTCAACAGTTTGCCTCTAATACTGATCAAACAATAGTCTAGTGAAGGTAACACTTAATATTCATTCCATACATCTCGCCAATTACACAGCAGTAGAGAGGAAAAACTCATTTCAGTAATTGTAAAAATACTTTTGTATTAGGCCTCAATCCTCCAAAGACTTACGCACAGGCTTCCTTTAATGCACTGTGTGCAGTCTCATTGACTTCAAAGTGTAAAGTTAAAAATGCGCATAAGCCTTTGTAGGATTGGGGCCATAGCTCTTATAACTATAAATATTTTTATTATAAAATAAAACTAGATCTGATTAAAATACAGCTATGGCAGAACAGGGTTTGTTTGTTGAAGTGACTACTATAGAATACTAGCAAATAAGATGGGACTTTTATTACATTTCTGAATACTTTTCTTCCACTTCCCCTCCCCTCAAATTGTCACAATTCACAATGGACAGCAAGAAAATTATTCTTTTTCTAAAAAAGGGCTTTAAATTACTCCAGCGAATAGAGCATATTTTTCGCTGCTCTGTGCCCAACTCCAAAAGGACCAAGAGATCAGTAGTGCCAAGTCTGTTTCACTGCACAACACTGTGTGCTTTTTTTTAGTTCTCTCTCTCCATCCTCCACTCATCCTGCATGGCTGCCCCCCCCCTCCATTTTTAAAGAAATACTCATCTTAGAATGTTATCGTGTTTCACTTAAATGCTACTCAAAGTATATGTAAGGTTCTATGTAAGGAAATAATACTTTGTATATAAACAGCAATTTCCAGCACTTCTCTTTTCAAAAGAAAGAAATTAAAGCACAGCTAGACTGTGATCGTACTTTTCATGCCCTGGCATGCATGCACTTTTATCCTTCCCAAAATGCTACCACAGTGACCCCATCTCCCTCTAAGTCTTCATAACTTGTCGGCTGGACAGAGCAGAATTAACTAGGGTTGTTGGTGGCAGTTAGTCTCGGAAGAAGCATATATCTTTAGGGAAATAGTGTTACCATTTGAACTGCTTTCTCAGACTGTTTCAGAGGGAAGTTGGACCAACTATCAGTTTTGGCAGTGGAAGTCCATTGAGGGATTGGATGGTAATCCCTACTCCCCAATGAAAAGCGGAAAAACAGCTGGAACCATCAGAACCCTTACTAATTCTGACCTACCAACAGATCTAATCTTGAGTCAGACAGAGGCCTTAAGTACCATGTTACCAATGCTAGTTGCTGCTCACAAAGCAGTGTATTGAGCATTTAAGATATGATAATGCTTATAGCACCAAATCAGAGAAAAGGTGGATTGATAGGGAGTGAGGATTTTACAGTTCCAGAATGTTGGACGCGAGGGATACGTATATGCATCATTCATGGGTCACTGCTTTGAAAGGATTCCATGGTTTAACTGGCAGGCATGAGACTCCTCCAGTGTGAATCTCAAAAATCTGGGACACATTTCAAATACAGCAATGATTTTGAGTACAACAGTGATTCACAAGTAATATGGATCTGGCTCCCAGTTCAGCAAAGCACTTAAGTTCTTGCTTAATTGTGGTCTATAACAGCAACTGTTTTTTTGTTTGTTTTTTTGGGCCAAGGGGGTGGAAGAGAGGGAGGGCAGTCTATTAATATTGTTAAGGGCACAAACAAAACCAAAAAAAGGACATACTTTTTTGGTTTGTAGTTTGCCTTTAAGAACATAAGGACAATAGGGACTCTGATGTCTGTAATTTTAGCAACGAAGTGTCTTGTATGTAGTACATTTTGTGAAACTTGTGCCCATCGAATTGGGGACATATTGTCTTAGTTTTAAAAATTTCCCTAGAAAATCAGAGCATGACTGAGTAAAGCTGAAGTCTATTTTAGTTATACTTTTTAATACAAACGTGAGACACTAATACACATTACATTTTTGTTCTTAAGTGTTATTAGGGAAATTTGATTTGCTTTCAGTTCCTCCCCCACCCAACTTCATTCTCTGCTACTTCCTGATCCTGTATCACAGTCATGGTCCTGCCTTGTGACACCTCAGTCTTCTGCCATGGAAACAATGTTGATAATGTGAAAACTAGGACTGTCTCTCAACTGGTAGCACTGATTTTGTTACAACCAGGGTATAAATTTGGGCAGCAGTGTTTCATCCACCTTCAGAGCTGCCTGGCAAAAAAAACAGACAGAGTTTATTGCACTAATGCAAAGCCTTTGATCGTGTAAATGTTTATGGTGCAATGGCAGCGTTTGTGACTGATTTTCATTCTGCAGTTTGTTTGCAGCTGCTATTTATAATGCAAGACTCATTAAGCATTCAGACTCTTGTGAAGGTTACATAAACCTATTTTGTCATTACACAGATAAGAAGCATATTCTGCTGATCACTTTCCAGTAAAGTGTTTATCCTTTAATCAGAAATATATCTGAGGGAAGGAGAAAGAATATGCTTTGAACTGTTTAAAGTGAACAGCACAGTAAGTTCAGAAACCAGTTAGGGTGGACCTCTTGTAGAATATAGGCCCACATTAGATTTGGATGAACTATGATTTTAAATTGAGTTGGGATATTAGCAACAGATCCAACACAAATGACCAAAAAGAATAAGACCATGAGAAAGAAGAGTTGTTGTGAAATGTGTAGTAACTCTTGTGCGGCAACACTATGTCATGACCCCATTCTGGCTTATCTCGGAGTGAAGCTGGATCACACACTAACCTTCCATAACCATCTGAAGAAGGTAATTGCCAAGACAAAGACAAGGGTCAACCTGGTCCAGAAACTGGCAAGTACAAGTGGGCGAGCATCACCATCAGTGCTAGGGACAACAGTCCTTGTGTACGCTGTAGCGGAGTATTGTGTGCTGGTATGGACCAGAAGTAGCAATATTCAACTTGTTGCTGTCCAACTGAACACTGCAATGTGGTGCATCACTGCAACCCTCAAGTGAACCCCAACACCTTGGCTGCCAGTACTGTTGCATGTTGCAGCAAATGGATGGGGAAGCAATGCCACAACACTTTGGGAATTCCAAAGGACCACGGAAAATGAAGTCTTTCCATTCACCAGGACCTTAACACCGTCCCTCACCACCGCTTGAGGTCATGTAAGCACTTTTGGACCCACGCATTTAAGCTTCAACAAATGTGACTTCAACCCTGATGATGCTTGGAAAGCAGAAAGGAATTCATAAAAAAAGTCACAAATAAATGGCCTGTGAAAGACCCAATGCAGAAGATCCCTGGTTTTGATCTACCACGAAGCTCATGGGAAACTCAAAACACATCCGCACAAATCATGGCAGATGCAGATACTTGCTGTACAAATGGAAAATTAAAGACTCTCCACCGTGCAACTGGGGTCACCCAGAACAGACCATGGAACATATAACAACTCAATGCCCGATTCACAAATACAAAAGGAGGCATCACAGCAATACACTCTGCTAGTCCAGATGCAATTATCTGGCTTAATCATCTAAATGTAAAAAAAGATAGAGTTGTTGCTCTTCTTTGTATGGCTGATGTAAATGTAGAAGAAATAGTGACCCTTCAAATACCAGTGTTATCTTATTTAAGATTCAGGCTAAATAACAGAAATAAAACATAGTTAATTGGGTACCAGGTGCAGTAAATAATTGGCTATAAAAGAAACTCCATCTGGCCTTAGCAAAGGTCCAATAATTGGCAATGACATCACTTATTTGTTAAAAAGGTATAAAAAAGGGAAACTCTTAAAGCATTCGTTGCTAATACCAGTCTGACCGTGCTAGAGATAACCAATAGCCCGTTTGTAAGTGTAACCCTTCTGCCCATCAGAGTTGGCAGCAACAAGGGCCGGGTTCAGTATCTAGGGGTTCCATTCCAATAACACAATGCAAAACCGGCTCGAGCCCCCCCCCCCTCCCCCCAGTGACCTGGGACAAATATATACCACCCCTACTGGGCGCCTCCAAGAGGCAATACTTCCCCTCTCGCAAGCACGGAGTCTGAGTGTAGCAAAAAAAGCCTTTTCATAACAGAGAGAAACAATATGGCATTATGTTGGGGAAACACCACCAACAGGATTCATAACACAACCCATGAGCAAAAACCCACCCCAAGCAAATTGGCGCGTGTCCTTTCCCTTGGGTTCTTGAGTCCAGCAACCCAAAATCACCCAAAGGCCCAAAAGTCTCTGTCCCTGGTCAGGGCAGCCCCAGAGTTCGAAAGTTTATCTGCAGAGTTTTACCTCCCAACCTGGGTGGAAATGGGGGGGGGGGGGAGGGGTAAGGGGCACCTTACATGATCTGAAGCTGACAGTCCCACAGCTCCATAGGGCTCCGCTCCGCCAGCCAGTCCACAAACTGCTCTGCGTCCCACAAGCAGCTCCCATCGTCCCATGAACTACTCCACCAGCCGGTCCATGAACTGCTCTGCTCGGCGTCCCACAAACAGCTCCTGCCGTCCCATGAACTGCTCCACCAGCCGGTCCACAAGCCGCTCCAGCTGTCCCACAAACTGCTCCACAATATATCTTCAGGTTCCCCCACTACTTAACACAACACTCAGTGATTTCAGCTCTTAGTCAGTTTTTAGCTCTTTTGTGATTTCAGCTTGTAGTAGGGGAGCCTCAGTGCTGGTGCACCATTAGCCCAGAGTGAATTCAGCTCAGCAGCCTATAACTAGACTCCTAATGGAATCAACATTAGCTCTGATATTCCACAGTGGAGAGAGGAGGAAGTGCAATTCGCGTGTAAGGCCCTCACCAGGAGGCCCATGCCACCAAGTATAAATACCTGTCCCCAGCCTCTCTCAATTCACAGAGTTTTGGAACCCATGTCCCTGGCCTAGTGAGTGCTACTTAGCTGATGGCGAGTCCCTCCATCATAACAAAAGGCCCAGTACAGTTCCAAGCACAGTTCCCATAATCAGGGTAATTATTTATTCTTCCTGCCCCAATAACAGAGACACTGGGGATCCCACAGCAGCCAAAGTGACCATTTGGGCAGCTATGGGCTCGTGCTAGGCGGGGTGGGTTTGCCTATGCAAATGAGATCAGCCCCTGAAGTTCTTTTCCACAACTTGCCACACCTCACCACCAGATGTCAGGGTGGAGCTCATCCTGACTCTGCTTACATCAGTATCTTGATCAAATGCTTATAAAATGTTTTGTTACTGTTTGGATGTAGTAAATTGCTTATTATTTGGGTTTTTTAGACATATTTAGAGCACCTGTATAAATACCATCTGGTTTTGTATTTAATACAGAAATTTATGATTAAATTAATATCATGGTAATACCCTGCATAAATAATCATTCAAACTCATCTCAACTGTTTCCCATACAGAAGACATCTCATTTCTCAGTAGGAAGCCACAAAAAGAAATAAAACATCACTTACTGAAAGCCAGCTAGAGAAAAAAAAAATCAGTTATAAAATACCATTCTGCACTTTATTGGCCTGCTTCCTCTTTGCATGTTGTCCGTATGCTTTACG
Organism: Caretta caretta; assembly: GCF_965140235.1. NCBI lineage: Eukaryota > Metazoa > Chordata > Testudines > Cheloniidae > Caretta > Caretta caretta. Next base: position 92,882,078 of record NC_134210.1, on the reverse strand, counting down.
TTCCAGTTAAGGTGATCAAAAAAAGGTATCTTGAAAAGACTGCACCTATTATCACAAATGCTCATACAGGTCTTCACATGTGGTGTTCAAGCCGAGTACTAGTATAGACAGGACTAAACACAGTGCAGCTCACCTGCTCTGACACCTGGGACAGAACATGCTAGCACAGACCAAGCTCCAGTATAGACAGGAGATGCCAACAAATGAACAAAATTGACCAGACCCAATTTCCTGTACAGCAGCCCTTTCCTTTTATGAGACTGTGTTTCATTCTGCTCCATCCCTGTAGAGATGAGCTACTGAGCAGAAGTATAACATTATGGGTCAACTATTTTATATTCATCTATGCAACACCCACTGAAATCAACAGGAGTCAAGGGGCAGATCCCCAGCTGGGGTCAATTGTTATACTCCATTAAAATAAAAATTTCTTCAGTGGCTGTTGAAATCCTTAAAAAATGGGGAGAAAGGGAAGAAAAAAAACCCTGGAGTCTCAGCCCTGGTCTACACTATGGAGTTAGGTCAAATTTAGCCGTGTTAGGTCAATTTTAAAATGAATGCATCTACAAAACCAACCCCGTTCCGTCGACCTAAAGGGCTCTTAAAATCGACTTCTGTACTCTTCCCCAACAAAGGGGAGTAGCGCTAAAATCGACCTTGCTGGGTCGAAGTGCAGACGCAATTCGATGGTATTGGCCTCCGAGAGCTACCCCAGAGTGCTCCAATGTGACCACTCTGGACAGTGCTTTGAACTCCAATGCACTAGCCAGGTACACAGGAAAAGCCCCAGGAAATTTTTGAATTTCATTTCCTGTTTGGTCAGCGTGGTGAGCTCAGCAGCACGTAATCATGCAGTCCCCCCAGAATCGCAAACAAGCTCCAGCATGGACTGAAAGGGAGACACTGGATCTGACTTCTGTATGGGGAGAAGAATCTGTGCAGGCCGAACTCCGATCAAAAAGAAGAAATGATAATATATATGCCAAAATCGCACAGGGACACGCAGCAGTGCCACGTGGAAGTCAAGGAGCTTAGGCAAGCCTACCAAAAGACAAAGGAGGCAAACGGTCACTCCAGGTCAGAGCCCCATACATGCCACTTCTATGATCAGCTGCATGGCATTCTAGGGGGGGACCCTACCACTACCCCATCACTGTCCGTGGACACCTGAAAGAGGGGAGTCTCATGCAACAAGGAGGAGGATTTTGTGGATGAGGAGAATGCTCAGCAGGCAAGTGGTGAATCCGTTCTCCCCGGCAGCCAGGACCTTTTCATCACCCTGGAGCCAATACCCTCCCAAGGCGGGATCCCCGACCCTGAAGCTGGAGAAGGCACCTCTGGCGAGAGTGCACATTTGTAACTACAGTACAGGGTTTAAAAGAAATAGTGTTTAATGTTTCAATTCTTCAGGGCAAATGGGATGCATTTGCAGCCAGTACAGCTACTGGAAAAGTCTGTTAACGTATCTGGGGGTGGAGCAGGAATCCTCCAGGGACATCTCCATGAAGCTCTCCTGGAGGTACGCTGAAAGTCTTTGCAGAAGATTTCTGGGGAGGGCTCTCTTATTTCGTCCTGCATGGTAGGACTCTTTACCACGCCAAGACAGTAGCAAGTAGTCTGGAATCATTGCAGCACAAAGCATGGCAGTGAATGGTCCTGGGTTTTGGTCGCATTCAAGCAACATTCGGTCTTTATCTTTCTGTAGTAGCCTCAGGAGAGTGATATCATTCATGGCCACCTGGCTGAAATAGGGGAATTTTTGTAAGGAAACAGTAAAAGGACACTGTTCATGCTGGGTTGTTTGTGCTTGGCTAGAAGGAATCATCCCAGAGAATAGTGGCGGGGGAGGGGTGAAGGGATCATCCCAGAGAATAAATGATGCAGCGGGGTGGGAGGAGTTGTGTGCTGCACATCCACCCAAAAACCGCAGACCCTTCTTCTAAATGTGTAGCCCAACCGGCATTGCTTGCTATGGGAAAGGATGGCGCTGCAGTTTGAAACCATTCCCACATGTTATGAAGGTGTAAGAAGCCAACCCCACGTACCAAAAGGCTTACCATGGCTGCCTGGAAACTGAATTCTGTTGCCCGGCCATTTGTGATGTGTCACCATACCGGCAGGTGCTCAATACAAAAGGCAAAATGTGACCTTGTACCTAAAGCACATATGCTGTCTGCTGTGAATCGCTTCATTCATGTGAAAGTCTCCCTTTTGTTCTCAGAAATGATCCCCCTATCATCTCCGTCCCTGAGGTTATCGCAGATTAGAAGGTGAAAAAAACCGAACTCGCGCTGACATGTTTTCCGAGCTCATGCAGTCCTCCCGCACCGATAGGGCACAGCTTAATGCATGGAGGCAATCAGTGGCAGAGGCCAGGAAAGCATTAAGTGAGCACAAAGAACAGAGGCAGGAGGCGATGCTGAGGCTAATGGGGGAAGCAAACGGACATGATGAAATGTCTGTTGGAGCTGCAGGAAAGCCAACAAGAGCACAGCTCCCCGATGCATCCACTGTATAACTGCCTGCCCTCCTCACCAAGTTCCATACCCTCCTCACCCAGATGCCCAAGAACACGGGAGGGGGGGAGGGGGGCGGCGGCGGAGCTCCAGGCACCCAGCCACTCCACTCCAGAGGATGGCCCAAGCAACAAAAGGCTGTCATTCAAACAAAACAGTTTTGATTTGTAGTGTTGTGGCTACTATAAGCAATGTGGTCTTGTCCTTCCCTCCTCCCGCACCCCACCCGGGCTACCTTGTCAGTTATCTCCCTTTTTTTTTTTTTTAAATTAATAAAGAATGCATGGTTTCAAAATAATAGTTACTTCATTTCCTTTGCCAGCTGTGATCGAAGGGGTCGGGGGTTGGCTTACAGGGACTTAAAATCAACAAAGGGGGCAGGTTTGCAGCAAGGAGAAAAACAAAACTGTCACACCGTAGCCTGGCCAGTCATGAAACTGGTTTTCAAAGCCTCTCTGATGTGCAACATGCCTAGCTGTGCTCTTCTAATCGTTCTGGTGTCTGGCTGCTCAAAAATCGGACACCAGGCGATTTGCCTCAACCTCCCACCCCGCCATAAACATCTCCCCCTTACTCTCACAGATATTATGGAACACACAGCAATAACAATGGGAATGTTGGTTGCGCTGAGGTCTGACCTAGTCAGCAAACAGCACCAATGAGCTTTTAAACGTCCAAAGGCACATTCTACCACCATTCTGCACTTGCTCAGTCTATAGTTGAGCTGCTCCTTACTACCGTCCAGGCTGTCTGTGTACGGCTTCACGAACCATGGGAGCAAGGGGTAGGCTGGGTCCCCAAGGATAACTGTTGGCATTTCAACATTCCCAATGGTAATTTTCTGGTCTGGGAAGTAAGATCCTTCTTGCAACTGCTCGAACAGCCCAGAGTTCCTCAAGATGCAAGCGTCTTGCACCTTTCCCGGCCATCCCACGTTGATGTCGGTGAAATGTCCCTTGTGACCCACCAGTGCTTGCAGCACCATTGAGAAGTACCCCTTGAGGTTTACGTACTGGTTGGCAAGGTGGTCCGGTGCCAAGATAGGGATATGTGTTCCATTTATCGCCCCACCACAGTTAGGGAACCCCATTGCAGCAAAGCCATTCAGTATGACCTGCACATTTCCCAGAGTCACTACCCTTGATAGCAGAACATCAGTGATCGCACTGGCTACTTGGATCACAGCAGTCCCCACAGTAGACTTGCCCATTCCAAATTGATTCCCGACTGACCGGTAGCAGTCCGGCATTGCAAGCTTCCACAGGGCTATCACCACTCGGTTCTCAACTGTCAGGGCAGCTCTCATCTTGGCATTTCTGCACTTCAGGGTGGGGGAAAGCAACTCACAAAGTTCAAGGAAAGTGGCCTTATGCATGCGGAAGTTTCGCAGGCACTGTGAATCATCCCATACCTGCAACACTATGCGGTCTCACCAATCTGTGCTTGTTTGCTGGGCCCAGAATCGGCATTCCACTGTATCAACCAGCCCCACTGCCACCATGATGTCCCAACTGCCACAGCCTATGCTTTCAGGAACATCTGTGTCCATGTCCTCATCACAATCGTCCTCGTGCTGGCGTCTCTTAGCCCGGTTCTGCACATACTCAAGGATCATGCGCAAGGTGTTAACAATGCTCACATCAGCAGCGGTGAGCTGAGCGGGCTGCATGCTTGCCGTGGTATGGTGTCTGCATGGGTAACCCAGGAAAAACGGCGCGAAACAATTGTCTGTCGTTGCTTTCACGGAGGGAAGGAAGGAGGCGACTGACGACATGTACCCAAAACCACCCTCAACAATATTTTTGCCCCATCAGGCATTGGGAGCTTAACCTGGAATTCCAATGGGCAGTGGAGACTGCGGGAACTGTGGGATAGCTACCCACAGTGCACTGCTCTGTAAGTCGATGCTAGCCATGGTATTGAGGACATACTCCGCTGACTTAATGTGCTTAGTGGGCACATACACAAATCAACTGTATAAAATCGCCTTCTATAAAACCGACCTAATTTGGTAGCGTAGACATACTCTCAGATAAAAGGAAAAATAGAGTTAGTGGGAGCAGAATATGAACTTTCAGGGCCTGGAATCATCTCTTCCTGTGTGTTTATATAGACCCTGGTACAATGGGACCCTGATTTGATTGGGAACCCTGTCACTCCTACAATACAAAAACAAACAACAGCAAGAACGGTGAAGAAGGAAAATAAACTGTGTGCTTTTACTCAGAAAAGTGTGCATCATCCATAAGGAATGCATCACTGACTAGTACAGGAGTTATTTATCAGTGCAAGTAATTAAGGCAGTCCCTATTGCAGGGGTGGCCAACCTGAGCTTGAGAAGGAGCCAGAATTTACCAATTACATTGCCAAAGAGCCACAGTAATACATCAGCAGCTCTCCCCGCCCTCCGCCATCAGTTCCCCCTTCCAGCGCCTCCCACCCACTGGCAGCCCTGCCAATCAGCACTTCCCCCTCCCTCCTGATCAGCTGTTTCGTGGCATGCAGGAGGCTGGGGGGGGGGGGAAGGAGTGGAAGCACGGCAGGCTCAGAGGAGGGGGTAGGAAGGGGTGGAGTGGGGACAGGGCCTGTGGCAGAGCCAGGGGTTGAGCAGTGAGCTCCCCTGGCACATTGGAAAGTTGGCGACTGTAGCTCCAGCCCCGGAGCTGATGCCTATATAAGGAGCCACATATAAAACTTCTGAAGAGCCGCACGTGGCTCCGGAGCCACAGGTTGGCCACCCCTGGCCTATTGGGTTTCAAGGAGCACAAAGGCTTTCATTAAGCAAGTGAGTTTTAAGTAATTCTTGTAGTTTTGTTATCTATTGTTAGCTGTATAGATAAAACACAATTTTACCACATCTTAAAATTAATTTCTTAAAAGAAAACAAACAAAAAAAAAGTTCCCTTTATTACTAATGATTAAATATTATTAAAAACCCATTAAAATATCAGATTTGCTTTTCACTACATGCTGTTTGCTTTTTACAGGAGAGAAACATCAGCAAAAATTGATTAGTCAATTTCACTCTCAGGTTCTCAAGCACTAGCACCATGCTATAATGTTTGGATTGCAAACACAGCAGAAGAATTGTTACCATTGAAATTCAAAAATAAAAAGATTTCAGGGCAGCATTTCTATTAGTCTTTGATTTTATGGAAGCTTGTTTTCACAAGACCTCAATTCTGACAAAATTTGACCTGTTGTCATTTAAAAAAAAAAAAAAAGTTTTCATGGACAGCTTAACAATAGTTTTGGGGTACGCTCAGTAATAAGTGAGCTCTTTTGAAGTTCAAAATTCCCCAGCAGAACTAACTTACCTTAAATGTAGCCTCATCTCTGTAAGAAGGAAAATTCTCGACTACTATACGCAGTAGTTTCTGAGCACTTTTCTCACTCATTTTAACACAGGTGACGAAAGAGCCTCCAAACTTCTCAAGCAGAATTGTCCCAGTTTCTTTCAGAATACGATGTCTCTCTTCAATCAAAGGCATGGGGACATCTGTGTCAGAGCGAAATACATGTCTAACCTGCTCAAGTGTCATAGTGGCATAATATGCCGCACTGGTAATAGGTATTCCTTCAGAAAAAGGAAAACAAAACCTTTTAGAATGTCATGTTATATAGGCATTTGCGAAATAATAATACACTGAGGATTGGAGTGGTTATATTACACTTGTACACTAGAAAGTAATGTTTACAAATTAAGATGAATCAAGTATTCAGATAACTGTTAAGTTTGGTTTTAAATGGAGACAGTGCTTTATTAGGTCTGTAGACTCCTATACATAACAGCTCCCAACAGCAGGTCATCATAGTACATTTCTTCTCTTTCTTCTGTGTCTTTCCCCATTTCTACTAGTCTTCAACACTTGATTTGAGGTTTAAATAATATTCCCATGCAAATATCAGTACATGATTCTTACTCATATTTTTACACCAGTCATTCTGAATCCACATAAAATACTCTTACAGCTTTCCCCTTATTTGTATGCACTCATTGTGGTTTCTTCATTATGACATTTAACTAGACCCACAAGGAGAATTTTTCGCCATACCTTCACCATTGGGCTAGCACTCCTTCAGTGATAGCAACTGTGGAAGCACCAGCCGACACCAGGCACTGTGTCAAGTATCAGAGGAGTAGCTGTGTTAATCTGGATCTGTAAAAAGTGGCAAAGAGTCCTGTGGCACCTTATAGGCTAACAGACATACTGGAGCATAAGCTTTTGAGGGTGAATACCCACTTCATCGGATGCATGTAGTGGAAATTCCCAGAGGCAGGTATAAATATGCAAGCAAGAACCAGGCTAGGGATAAGGAGGTTAGTTCAATCAGGGAGGATGAGGCCCTCTTCTAGCCTGATTCTTGCTTGCATATTTATACCTGCCTCTGGAAATTTCCACTACATACATCCGACGAAGTGGGTATTCACCCACGAAAGCTTATGCTCCAATGTGTCTGTTAGTCTATAAGGTGCCACAGGACTCTTTGCCTCTATTACTGTGGTTTCTAGACTTGCTAGAGCTGCATTGGTGTTAGATTAACAGGAGAGAATTCCCTAAAAGTCTCAGTGTAGACAAGGTTTACTTGTTAATCACAAAAATATAAAATTAATTTTACAAAGTATGTATCTGAAATAACAGGAGTCACATATGCATAACTACGTAATTGTCAAAAGTATAATAGGAAAAAATATAACCCAAGACAGAAATTGTTTTGCATATACATGATTGAATAGTTTACTTTAATTTCTGTAAGAATAGGTATTATTAGAGCCCTTCTATTTCATCTCAGGTGAACTTGATGGGACTACCCATGTATACTAAGCTGCTCACCTCCATGTATTTGCAGGATAAAGGAGTAACTTTGAAACTGACTCTGAGACAGTCTTGAATTTCCTCCTTCTCCTATTATAATGATAACTGGCATGTAGATTTTTAGTTAAATAAGCAACTCAACCATACAGCAGCCATGCTGCTCCACCACAATTCACAGTACTTATGCACTAACCATCATCAAGTGCTCTGTTGATTGCAGCACAAAGAGACCAGTAACCACTGTACATCTTGCCTCTGTACTTCACCAGACACTTACAGTCTTCATGTTCAGACCAAAAGGAAAAATTAAGGGTATCTGCAAGAAACACCCAGTTCACTGCATCATCACTCACTGCTTGAGGGTTCAGTTCGTGAAGAGATTTCCAGCCAGCCAAACTGAACTCTTTTGCTGAGACTTTGTCAAACAGAGCCTCTGCAACTTTCCTCACTCCTTCCTCTTCAACGAGCACGTCTTGGCTGCTCTCGGCTATGAACCTGGCAGAGTCTTTAGGGGACAGGAACGCTTCCATGGCTCTCCTTCTGGCGACAGAGAAAGAGAAACACCCAGAGTCACCCAGGGGCGTGGCGGGGCCCAGCACGAACAGGGCCATCATTAGCATCACCCAGGTCTCGCGGTGGGTTGGCCCCGCCCCTTGCACGTGGTTAGCTACGGGCCGCCAGAGCGCTTCTCCCCGCAGAGCGTACCAGAAAGGAAGGAGAACTAAGGCCCGGGGCCGGGCCCCCCGCCCACGCTGAACACCCCAGGCGGGCGCTGCTGCAGCGGGGACGAGCGCCCCCAGCCGGCTCCCTGCTTACCTGGGCGGGCGCTTCGCGCGGAGTGATCCGCACAGCGAGCGACGGAACAAGGAGGCTGCGCCACAGAACGAGAAACAGCGGCGCACAGCCTGCCCCTTCCGCCTTTCTTCCAGCCGTCGCACCGTCAGCCGCCAATGGGGACTTGCCTGATGCGCATAATAGCGGCGAGAAGACAAGACGCGGGGCGCTCCTTCGGAGCTAATACACAGGCTGCAAGAAAGAGCCGATTGACGGAGCGGGGGCTCGGCCTGGCCTTTACAGCAGTTTGTATCAGAAGGCGGTGAGGCGCTAACTCCGCCTTACGGACTCTTTATGGAGCTTCTGCCAAACGCTTTCCTTCTCTGTAACTCCTGGTGCAATGAGAGGGGCTAGCTGCTGATTTGGGGCTAAAGGAGAATGCGGGGAAAGCAGAAAAAGGGAGTTCTGAGGGAATTATATTGCAGCACGGATAATCAATTGCTCGCAGAGCGATTTGAACACAGAAAGCACCGCGCTTTATTTTAAAGCGTTATATGCCTACAACAGGCTTAAGGAACGTGAACAAAATACCGCGTCATGTTCCCCCATAGAAGCCGTTTGTTAGCCGCTGGTAGTCAGAAAGACACAAGACACTATGCTTTCTATAACTCAAAAGCCTTTAGATCATGATTTGAGACAGAAGTTATGGGTCTATTTCAGGAAAAGATAATGAGATTCTGTGGCCTGCAATGTGCAAGTCACTCTAACCCAGGAGTTCTTAAAGCTCATTGCATTATGACCCCTTTCAGATAATAAGTTACTACATGGGGCAGGGGGAAGGGAAGAGAGGGTAGAGCTCAAGCTTTAGCTTCAGCCCTGGGTTCCAGCAAGTCTAATGCTGGCTTTGGCAACCACATTAAAATGAAGTCACAACCCACTTTTGAGAATCACTGGTCTACCTGACAACAGGCCCATCTGCCTGCAAAGGCTAATAATTGTAACACCAGTTTTAGGCTCATTTACACTGTATTGTGAAGTAGTCCACATTTAATATAGTTGGATGCTACCATTTCCTGCACAGAAAATACCAGCAACCCCATCTCTGCTATTCAGTGGAATAACTGTGAGGTTATTACATAAGGGGTCACAAGCGCTCAGCCTCCACCCCAATCCCCACTTTGCCTCCAGCATTTATAAATGTGTTAAATATATACACAAGTGTTTTTAATTTACAGGGGGCGGGGCATGTCACACTCAAGAGGCTTGCTCTGTGAAAGGGGTCCACCAATACAATAGTTTGAGAACTACTGCTTTATATTGATTTTAGGAATTGAGGAAGCTGACAATTTCTTGTTTTCTCTATAAAAATTGTTCTAGTTTAAGTAGGATTGAGTAAAGCATGTGTAAGACTAGCGACACACAATAACCAGCTTTCTTGTATCTACATCTTTGCCACAAGTGGTGTTGATAGCTGTTTGGGAGGGTAGCTGAAGTGAAATGTCTCAGTAATGAAAACAAGCATCCACACAAACTAGATTTATCAGATCCAGCCGTGTGTAATGTGGATAGTTTTTTTTTTTTTTTCCATTTATTTTTATTTAGGAAGTGAAATTAAAACTTGTAAACTATCACTACAAATGCCAAGGTACATGAGATATCCAGAGGTACTTTTATCATTTTTTGAATTTCTCATGTTTCCTACATAATCCAACATTTAACAGGGAAACAATACAAGTGTTTCATGTAAGCCTGTACACAATGAAAGACCAGGATATTTTTACAGGTTACAGAGTATCTATCAAACTCCCAATTCTTTAGAAGTGTCTACCTCGTACAATTGAAAGATGTGAAAACAAATCAAAATGTATTTATTAGAGGTACACCATCTTTCATCTCTATAACAGTGTTATTTGATACAGCAAGGCCATCAATGACCAGACTTCAGGTGGAATCTAACATTGTAACTCAGATATCACAAAGTTTTAAAGGTTTTATTCACATACAGTCAGTAATATAGACAAATGTGCTGCAAATCAGATAAGTAGGGACAAACACTTGCAACAAACCCAAACCCAACCCAACTTTTGCGTATGTTTCAATTTATTCTCAAGCAGCAAAGCTTTGAATCATGGTATTTTCACCAATACACTTTAATTTGCCAAAACACAAGTCTGTATCAGAAGCAGAAGAACTTAACAGCAATTTTCAATTACAATTCCTTGCGGGGGGAGGAGGGGGGAGGAAAAGAGCATCAATTTTAGATATTACCTTCATGGATATCTAAAAAAATGACCACCAAGTATAGATTCACTAAATTTATTTTAAAAATCATAAAACATTTCTTACAAAAGAGCATTACATTCTGCACACTGCTCTGAATGGATGCCAGAAACATGGACTACTAATATTCTCCCCCTTCAAAAAATAAAAATAAAAATACAGTGTACATAAAGCAGGGTGTTCACAATAGTTACAGAAAAACATTACAGATTACCACCAACTAACAAAAATAAAAACCACTCTCTCTGCTGCTGTTTCAAAATTCCAATGTTAGTCTCGCGCAACACCCTGTTTCCCCCCCAAATATTTGTAAGGAACTAAAACATTACATCTGGTGGACAGCAAAGCTTTCACTACACCTCAAATGCAGAACACCTATGAAGCAGAGGAATGTTGGCTTTTTAAACAGAAGCAGATAAAAAAAAAAAGATGCAGGACTCCTTCAGTTCTTCACTAGTCTTAGAAAAACTTTCCAGAATACTGCTTCACACTATAAAAAAGAAAAAATATCTTGCATTAGAATCCTTCAACATCTGCATACTGCTTCACACTATAAAAGAAAAAGAAAAAAAAGCATGTATTAGAATGGTTGAACATACATTTTGCATCAATATTTACACACATTTTTTTAAAAAACTCAAAATTACAAGTTCTCAAAACACTTGCATATTTTTAAAGACTAAGGGTTTAATTCACATTTAAGCATTAATACTCTGAAGTTCAACATTCAAATCTATTATTACAAAATATTTACTAGTTAGCCAACATGTTAATACAGAAAAATTAAGCAAATTAAGCAAATTAAATCTAAAGCTGTTAATATTTGGCAGAAAAGACAAGGTAATGCCAGTAAGGTGTGAAATGCTGCATTAACAGCACCAATCGTTTCAACTTGTCCTGTAGAGGGATGGCCTGTGCCATATGGCAGACTGCGATTTGTTGTCGATTTAGTTATCTAAAAACAACAAAATCACTAGTCTTCCACACAGAACTAGACCAACATCCACTGAAATCTTCTATATTTTCTACAGGCTCTATATAATTTATTAGAAGTAGTTTTTGCAGCAGTTTTCACCAGAGAAATGAGAGGACTGCTTGGTTAAGGCGTCTTCCAGCAAGATTAGTTTTGAGGGCGTCTTCATTTTAGTAAGAATGGAGAACAAAAGAGAATAAAAGGCAAAACTACCAAGTGTAGAAGTCAGGTCCTTATATAGATATTTTTAAAACCCTGCCTTCTAAAAGCTACATCATATAAATAGAGAAGAAGAGCTTTAGAATTTAGTGGGAGTGCAACATTAAAACTTTAACTTGCCTGTTCTGCAGTAAATACTGTGCATTCTGTATCTGATCCTGTGTGCCTGTAATAGTTATTATCCGGTCTTCTGAGCCTTCTAAAGGTTCATCAATTTTGATTGAAGCCCCTGATTCATGACGTATTTGTTTGATCCTCTGACCTCCTTTCCCAATAATAGATCCAGCCAACTAGAAAAAAAAAGCCAGTCATTTACATTTTAATATAAAATTTCCCTGTAAAAACAGTTACAGAATTCAAGGTGTTACTCTCAGTAGTTTCTATGATTTTTTAGAGTGCCAATGGAAATTGCTCCCTTGTGGCCACCATTTGTTCGCAGCATTTTTGAGAAAGTCAAATTGACTAAGCAAAAAAATCAAGTTGACTAGTCTATTTTGATTGCTCAAGATCAGTAAAATACTAAGTTTTACTATTAGTTATTTTTGTAAAATGAAGCGACAAAATGAACATCAAATAATCGAAGAGTGGCAGTTTGGAAAAATATATACAGCATAGAAAGAAAAAGGGTGAGCATCTGAAATATTTCTGGTTCATTTGTACAATCTGGACAAGATGTTTTAGAGAGCTATTACAAAAAGAATAAAATACTTACATCTTTGGGAATCGTTACTTGTGTTGTGATGATGGGTCCACCGAGATCACCGTATGATCCACGACCCCCTGCATAAGAATAGTCTGATTTAAACGTATGCATCAAGTCCTTATAATACTAAGCAGTAAACTATGCGTAAAATGTATAAATATAAACTTACCATATCCAGACCCACCCTCAAACTATAGGAAAAAAGAAAAAGGTTTAGTGTTCTTATTTAATGAATCAAACATTTAGACAAGAAACGCTTGTAGCAAATGTACTTAACACTCATTAAAGGCGCTGATTTGTTAACTCTGGGTATATCCACACAGCAAAGAGAAACCTGTGGCTGGCCCATGCCAGATGACTCAGGCTCAGGCTGTGCGGCTGTTTCATTGTTCTGCAGACTTCCGGGCTTGGGCTGGAGCCTAGAAGTCTATAGAACAATAAAATAGCCCCACAGCACAAGCCTGAGTCAGCTGGCCCGGGCCAGCTGTGATTTTTTGGGTAGACATACCATCTGAAGACTAACCCCATTTTGGGCAAAGAAAAACACCACAGTGCCATAAAAGCATATGCAGAAAGAAAACGACTGCTCTGCACAATCTCTCCAGCCTATGTACCTCAGCCCTATTCTGGAAGAAACATCTGGGACTGAGATTGCAATGACACCAAGGATCTGGATATGTATGTTAACAAAAGAATGTGAATTAATAATGTTATTTAGATATGATACAAATGGACATCTCACAATAGTGACTTACTGATCCAAGATCAGAACTTATGACTCAGAAGTGAAAAGCCCAGCATTTCAAAGCCACTTAAACTACTTGGTATGACGACAGCTCTTGTGCTCTACAACGTTTTTCTGAGCCCAAATATGTGACTTTTATTGAATCTGCAGATCGTATCAGCCCTCCTCTCACTCTGCCTAGGTCTAGGCCAATAGTTCTCATCCTGCGGCCTACTTGCAGCCCAATCGGCACATAGCTGTAACTCATGTGAGTCCATGTGAGCCCACATAACCCATAGAGAACTGCATAGGAGAACCACTGGTCTAGGCAAAAATTAAGTGGCAACTGTAAGGCAGTGCTTTAAGAAGATTAGCCCCAATACATAGCCCCAATATAACATGCCCCCCAATAGCCACAGTGCCCCCCTCCCCTCCAGTCCAGGATAGAAGAGTGCTAAAAAGAATCAGAGCACATGATCAGTGCAGAAACCTGTCACTAATTCTATGGAACTTCACTTGATGTCTACAGTGCTTCACTTCATGCACTTAGTTCTCCAAGGTTCCTGATTAAACACATTTTAACTGATTCCTCTAATTTATCACTTGTAACCTCTTAAATCCTTTTTTAAAGTGCAAAAACTAACTAGATTTGGATACTTATTAAAATTCAAATTATAATTCAACAAATTAGTCAGAAATAGGGGAACATGCAGAATTGTTATTTGTTTGTAGAATTTCTAATTGAGCTGCTTCTTAAAATAATCTCGCATTTATTTACCTGCTACCTCTGGTCCTTTTTGAGAACTATGCCAAAAAGGAAACTATTTAGAACCAAGTGTTCAGTTAATCATTTGTTCCTAAGCAATGAATATGGTATAATCATGTTACTTAGCAACAGAGTTATCAATGCAGTATATTAGAACTTACAGTGGAACACAAAAAAAGAGGAGAATGAAAGCCACTGTACAGGGCTTCATTCAAAGTTACGATTTTATATTTTATCTGTACACTCAAATAGTGCAAAGACCAAGCAATGCATACCTGATAAGATGCTTATCCATAAGTGTATGTTATAACCCAATTTTAACATTTTCATAATTAAAATTTAGCATGAAAAACCAAATAGAATATTTAGCTTCTTACCAATAACTGGTTAGAGTACATTGCCTCAGCAGATCCATAGTGGGATACAAGCACAAAGAGTGCTGTTGTAGTAGAAATTTCTGCAAAGCAGCAAGTGATGTGATGGTAGAGTAATAGCACCTCATGGATCAAATGTTAGGACTAAAAAAAGGGGCAAAAGGGGAGAATGGATCTAAAGAGGCAAGATATTGAAACAACAATAGTTAGAGGCTCTTTACCATTTTCTTTGAGAAAGTTTCTGCATATTTGTACTCTGGGATATTAATTGGTAGTACAATCCCCAAGAGAAAGCTTAGCAACTGCAGCATTTGCTCTCAAGAAATGGACAAGTGAAAGATGTCAAATGTAGAGTATACCTGCATGAATCTGTAGCCAGAGCACTAAATGGAAGGTTTCTATAACTTCATAGTACTACACAAGCCTGTCATGGGCTATACCTAAACTGAAGAACTGCCTGATGTCCTTCTCATTGTCTGAGGAGAACATCCTTAACCAGCTAAAAAGGCACTCCCTCTGAAGCAGTAATTATAGCAGATCAAATTAAAAAGGAAAGAAGCTCACTCACCAATTCTGGTGGTTGTATGTCATCACAGGCGTCCACGTGACACTGCATCATCTTGCGAGAGAGAACATGGTAAAGGGAGAGAATGGGGACAAGAGAAATATATCTGAGTCCATGTCCTCAAGCAGAACTATAGCTAACGAAGTGAAGGTGTGCATGTACAAACACACACACACACACACACACAGAGGATGGAGATGTGTAGGGGAATACCCTTGTGCTCCCAACCACCTTCCCCAGTATAGAGTACCGAAAAGGGAGAAGGAACCAACTGGCCACTCTGTTTCCTCTAGATTCTGGCCAGTGGCAGGGCTTTTGGAGGGGGGAGCCTGAAATGGCTCATCACTCCTTCTCTGCCCCTTTGGATGGGACAGATTTTCCTGTTAAGGATGCAACAGACAAATAGGGCACTCTGAGTTAGCTTTACCACCTATTGGCAAATGTTACCCCCCAAGCACCAAACCCTCATGCTTTTACTTCAGATTCTTCTGCCTGATGAACCCTCATTTCAATAGTGAGTGCAGAATAATGAAGAGTGGGAAGCGAAGGCTCTCTCTCCTTTTTGCAAGAGCAGTAACTGTACTTCCTCCTTATTTTAGTATCCCTACTAATGGGGACAAGCTGTGTGAGGTAATATTTTATTGGGCCAGCTTCTGTTGGTGAAAGAGACAAGCTTTCCATCTTACACAGAGTTCTTCAGGACCTGCTAGTTCACCATCAAAAGGTGGTCGAGTTAAAGATATTATCTCACCCACCTTGTCTCTCCATTATTCTGGACCAACATGGCTACAACACTGCAAACAATGGAAGATACCCATCCTCAGAACTGTTTCACTTTTGCTGAAGGTGCAACCTACTCTCCCTTCTCCCAACTTATGGACTATGTTCCTGACCTTGAGATTCACATAAAATCATCTATGGTCAAAAGATTCAGTTATCTCCGAGTTGTGTTTTACACACAAGTTCTGCTTATGGCTCCACAGCTAAGTCTGAGTACTTAAAGTAGGGCTAATACCACTGTGTTACATCCTTACAGCACATCCTTCCTGAAATTACAGCACTCTTGGGGCACAGAAGAAACTTCCTAAAATGCTGGAAATAAACCCGTTAGTTAGTTTGAGTTAATGGGTTCTCTAAGATGTCCAGTACTCAAGAGTTACATCACATATGTCCCAAGTGATCTTAACTGAACATACAGACCCATCAACAGTTACAAATAACTGAAGTCTCATATACTGGTTACATTTAAAAAAAATTTTTTTTAATGGAATAATAATACATTTTTGCCATTATTTTTCAACTTGAAAAGTTCCTCCTTCAGCAAAGCCTCACCAATAATTTTCCACATGCAACTTGTCTTTGCCCTAAAACACAGGGTAAAGAGTAAACACCAGTAGCATGGAATGAATATCCAGAGAGTGGCTATACTAATGTTTAACATGTTACAACTTGACTTAGTTGGCAATTAACTCACTCAAGGTTAAATAAAAAATCTGGTGTAGATAAGATCCATTGAAAGTGAAGCTGCAATCAACAAAATGACATTTGAAAATGACCCCCACCATTCCCCATGGAATTGGCGGCACCCTACAATGGCTGTCAGGGGCCATCATCTTCCCCTAGGGCAGCTTGACTTCATCCACACTAGGAGCAATGGAAGGCTGTGACCATTCTGAAAATGTGCACTTACTCACTGAAAGCAATAGAAGATGGCAGTCATTTTGTCATTTGCTATTCCACCTTTATGAAAATCTCTATAGTAGATTTAGAGTAACATTTATCGAGCTCTGCTGAAGGAGAAAGGTTCAATAATGGGGGGTGAGGGGAGAGAAAAGCTACCTGTTGTACCAGGTCTACTCATCAGCAATGGCAGGTGGACATTTGGGGGAGGACTCAAAGAAAATTTGAGGTACTGGAGGGAGGAGGTAACTGGTGTTCATGTATGGAGGTAGGAGAAAATTACGGGATATACACAGGGAAATGTGGAGATCAGGAGTTGCGGTATCTGACCAATACACGCAGGCTGCTTTGCGTTCATCTAGACGAATGCAAAGTAGACCAATCATGATAGTGAATATTGCTTTAAAAAACATTTCACATATCTTATCTTCAAATGATAAGAAATATCACATGGTAATAAAATTGTCAAACTGGAGTTAAGCTTTGAGTACAAATCAATAATGTAACAGAACCAATAACTTAAAAAAAAAAATCCAAACGTGTTATACTATGCAGCAAAAGCATCCCAAAATAACTTTAATTCCATTCTGTAGTGACACCATTCAACCACAATAAATATATTACTGTGTGTTTGCAGTCCCAGATTCAATTAAACTGATTTTTGAATGTTCAGGGATGCTTCCCCCCCTCTTCTCCTGCTGTCACTGAAGGACAGAATACAGCTGGCCTGTATTCAGTAAGGCCTGGAAAAGCAGTTAAGGTTAACAAATGTGGATTTCTTTTGAGTTTAACTGTGAATTTCCTGGATTTGTAACATTTGGATTTGGGATAATTACAACACCCTTGTGATGCTTTCACCATTATGATAACGATATGTACTCAACCTTAACTACAGTTTAATAGAGTTTTTGTTTGGAAATATACACTTATGGAAAAAAACAATCTGTGTTTAGAGATTAGCTATTAGGAAACTGGTACTTTTATCAAAATGCTAGAAATGTTCTCTTCCCCGCCACCTGCGTTTGTGGAAATCTGCACACTGCCCATTTTAGGAACCCCCGCCCCCTTCTTCCTATTATAAATTACACCATGTTAAATATAATGAAATAAATCTTCTCTTTTCCTTTCTTTGATATGTCTCCTAAGAGAGATTTAAAGAATAAAGAAGATAAAGAAAACTACATGTTATCAGCACTTTTATGTCTACTACAAGGCCAGCTGCAAGGAAGTAATGTCTTTTTAACCAATCCCTTTCCATTCCTCTCATGTAGCTACTGTCCAAGTTGCCACTCTACTGGTACCTCTAGGTTTGTTTGAATTATCCCAGTAAATTAAGTAGTAAAACTGCTTATTATTTTAGGATTTTATTTATTTATTTATTTAAAGCACAATTATTCTGTGGAACTCTGCTATAACTCATCATCAAGGCCAAAAAATTAGCAGGATTAAAGAATTACAGATTTGTATGAACAAGAGTATCTAGAGTAACAGTAAACATATTAAAAAACCAAAAGCACCATTCCCTCCACCCTCATAAATCCTTATGTTTTAGGGCTTAAAACCGGCCTCTAACTACCGGGGACAGAAGGAAACTTTCCCTGGGGCAGGTTATCCCCTAATTGCAGTGTTTCTTGCAGCACCTTCCTTGCTGGCAAGAGGCTAGAAGACCATATGGACCACTAGCCTCATCCAATAAGGTAATTCCTATATTTCTAATAAGCTACCCATTGTGTTTATAATTATTTTAATTACAACACTGCACTTTTTACAGCTTAAAGTGAGCAACGTGGAAGCGGAAAAAACTCATTTATTGTCCAGAAAGACAACAGCTTCAGTATTTATATCAGATTTCCTTAGAAGTTTTTTGTTTTTCTTTTAGTAAATGAATTTAATTGTGTCTAACCTTCAGTATCAACCATCCATTTGTGTAGATATTGCTAATATTTATGTATGAAACATTATGTGCCAACAGTGGTTTTTCCTTTTTATTTTTAAAAATCAGAAGTCTTTGCCTGATATAGCTTAAAGATTTAATATTACAGTGAATTTTGATCTTATTTTCTTTTGTATGTGCTTCAATCTGGTTGATAATTAACTAAATATTTTCTAAAATCTAATAAACTGTTAAGATGTACCATGACACAGCTTTTGAATGAGCAGAATAGAAATAGCAGCTAAATTATAAATCTGGAAACATGGTTCACTTTGAAATGGAGACTGACTTCTTAGGTTTGTAATTCCTAGCTGTACATAATTCATGTAAGCTATTTCATAAAATTTTGGGGGGAAAATATGATTAAAATAAAAACCATTTTAGATGAGGATGTACCACCACTTTATATGTTCAAAAGCCTGTGAAAGGAGGAATTCTTGGAGCTCATTCAGGTCTTCTTATGTAATCCAGTTAAAAGCAAGTATCTCTCGATAGGCTTGAAAGTCAACTCTATTTATCTAGTCTGGACTAGATTCAAATCCAATGTCTATGGTGGTTCTGTAACTAGAGATACAGGACGAATCAATCCTTTATAGCCTTCCTTGTGAAGAAATTTCTTAAACAGAATGGCCTGCACAACTAGCAATATATAGTTATAGCTCTTAACTTAGAAAACAGACGTGAATATTCCAATTTAGTGGATTAAGTGAGAGGAACCAAAAAAATTATTTTTAAAAAAACTGCAACAACTTTTCCTTTTCAAAGCATGTTTTCCTTTTTCAGGATCTGGAAGATTTGTAAAGATTCTTAACTGTCAAAGTTCATAACCGAAACTAAAAAAGTCTCAAACTAGCAAATCTATTTACCTTCAATCTGGATAGAAAATCTAATAGTTTTAAGACAAAAGAGCTGGGACCAGTGTAGGAAATGCTCACACCAGAAGTGCTGAGCACAAGTTGGGGATAAGAGAATAATGTGACTCATGCTGGTCACTGGAAAAAAGTGGAAGAGAAAAACAAGCACTCCCATGTACTTCACTTCCATCCAGCCACATGGTATCTGAATGTTGGATCTTTTCCTGTCTTATCAGGATAATGTTGTGCTGTCTTTTGAGTCATTAGATTTATATAAACATGATCTTACTTTCTGAAGATGGCCTTTACTCCAAAGAGAAACTGCTGAGCTTGAATTAATATGCAAAGTAGATACCATTAACTTGGGTTTGAACAGAGACTGGGAGTGGCTGGGTCATTACACATATTGAATCTATTTCCCCATGTTAAGTATCCTCACGTCTTCTTGTCAACTGTCTAAATGGGCCATCTTGATCATCACAAGTTTTTTTCTCCTGCTGATAACAGCTCATCTTAATTAATTAGGGGCTTACAGTTTATATGGCAACTTCCACCTTCTCTGTATGTATATATCTTTTTACTATATGTTCCTGTATATGCATTCGGTGAAGTAGGCTGTAGCCCACGAAAGCTTATGCTCTAACATATTTGTTAGTCTCTAAGGCACCATAAGTACTCCTGTTCTCTTTACTATAAAGTCCTTCAGAGGCTATATTCATATTGGTTCAGCGGAGACTCAGACATTCTGCCAGAGAATTGTCCTTTCCTGTTAAGTGAAGGCAACTGGGAAGATCTTACACTTTATGTATCACTACTCCTACAGGCTCTGTCTCCAATCAGGAGCAGCATCTTTATATTTCACATACAACCATACTTCCCAAACACATGTACAGCTGAGGTTGCTGGGACATTACATTTTTTCTGGCCCTGAGAACAGCAAATGGATTCATTCAATCTGTTTTGAGGAAGTAGCAGTTCTAAGAAGAGTATACATGATCATAAAAGTCAATTAAGCTTGTAATATGAGGGGATGGAAAAAAGTGAACTGATAGGTTCACAGGAAGATGCATTTTCAAGCCTTGAGACTTCTGTTCTGAGAGGAACTCTTAGGTCACCAAACAACCAAAGGACACCCAATAAAAGTTGGCTTGATTGGGACAAAGTGGACTTTCTAGGTTTATTCCATGTTTGAGTCCATAATAAAGAACATTACTACGTGAAGAGAGTATTTTGAAGACATTGTGCTTTGATCAGTCATCCAAGTAAACACATCACTCCAGAAGTCTTTTCAGACACACAGATCAAAATATGAAAATCGGTTTTGAGAACACGAGGTTGGAGGTTGTCAAATGGAAGGCTATATCACCTGATATTTGCATCTATTGATTAGTTCAGTTTCTGAAGATGCAGGATAGAGCAGAAACTCAATTATAAGTGGAAACTCTTCCCTTCAATACTTCTGAGAAATTTCTACTTCTCTGTTATATAAGGATAGTAACTTCCTGCCACAGCAGGTTGTGAAATATCGAAGAGTTGAATAAGGATGGAGTGCAACCGGATCACATAGCTTTCTTGAACTCTAACATCACAGATCAGTATGTTCAACTTTGTGTTACATGGAAAAGCTAGATAGAAGAAAAGGCATGTCTCGTCAAACTTATTGCATTCTTTCAGGTTCCAGACTGAGCCAACAGAGTAGAGAACAATACCTTAGATTAGAGTCTTACCTCAGTGATTCATCTCCCTGATGCCCAAAATGAGCTTTGATATACACTTTCCACACCCGCTCAACAAGTCTCCAGAAGAGGAAACCTGAAATTTGCTGTGACAGTGGATGACTACTGTGAATGTTTCTTTCTGAATCAAGACTGACAGCCCTGAACAGCTAGGCTATGTTAGTGTGGTTTTGTTTTAGTGAAGGGGTTCAACCTTCAATGGACATATTTTCATATCAACTAGGAGCCCTGAGTACTCCACTTGTGCACGTCTATGCAGGTTTAACAGGTAGCCACAGCCTTTGCAGCTATGATCACTTAACACTGTTGATGAATATGCACTGAAATTTTGCAAGAGGATATTTAGCTTTCTTAAAAATCAAACAGAAGATATTTCAGATATAAATTTTCTCCCAGACATAATTATAAGAAAAGAATGGCCTGAAAAAATGACAAAACTTAATGCCTAGGAGCCAAAGACTAAGCCTTTCTTCCTAATTTCCCTTGCTCCAGAGTTTTCTGCAGATATGGAGACCAGACAGCCAGGAATGGGACAGAAAAAGGAATATGCAAAAGCCTTGATAGAGGATTTGATGAAGATTATTCAGGTTCTTCACCACAGGTGTTATGGATGTAGGGTTAAACCAAAAACGTAGCAGATTCCAGTAATCTGTCACTAAGAAGCAAAGACAGCACTGTTCTGACAAGATTCCAAAATAGTCTGTCCATTTAAGTCTTTTCTTGAGTTTAAGACACTTCCAACTCCAGAGTTTCTGACATCCTGATCAAGAAGCCTTGAAACTGCCTCAAGTCATCACCACCTAATGTTGAAGTAATGTAAAGCAACACTCAAAGACCGACAGTTGATGCTCAACCTTGCCTTATAATCACTAATCCAGTGACTGGACATCTTGAATAGGTCAATTCTAATCTTAATACAAGAAAAGATGATCTAATAAGGGAAAGAATCAGTATCACAGAGTTTCTAGGAGTAGAGAGAAAATACTGCAGACTTCTCAGTGAACTCTTCAATCCTCACTCGCTAGAAAAGATCTTAACTTTTGTTGGGGTAGACAAACTAGGAATCTCTCAATGGACTTCTCTTGTCACCTAGAGTTCACCAGGCTCCTTGTGATCATGAAACAAATGGGCTGTATTGACAGAATCTGACAAACGGCGAAGGACGAGAAGTTCATGGACAACGGCTGTGAGAGCACATACTTAGTAGCAAAATTCAAAATCTCTGGTAAAAGTCTAATTTTTCCTAATATAAACAAGGGTCTAGGCCAGGGGTTCTCACAACACATTTCTGGTGGCCTCTGACTCTGACAATTTTTTTGGTGGCCTCTGACTGACAATTTTTCCTAAAACACTTAATTAACTTTAGGAAACAAAACAAAAAAACAAGTATGCACATATACATGTCCAAATCATTATAATTTATCTATGTAGGGTTTTTCGTTGCAGACTCAATAATACAAATACTGTACAGTTATCTCTATTCTTTACTGGATCAAAAGAGAACAGAAACATAAATAAGGTGCTTTGAACATTCTTGGTTTTTTTTTTTTCTCGTTTCTTTTGCTTTTTTGGGTTGTTGGTTTGGGTTTTTTTTGAGACTTGCTAGCTATAAGTAAGTCTGCGGTGAAAAGCGGTATTTGTATGTTTGTATGTATCACTTTTGACTGCAGGCTTACTCAGCCCCAGCAAGCCTGGGGACAAATTAAGCCCTGGATGGCAGAGGCATCCCCAGAGGCAGCGGAGGCCAGGGGTGTTGGGGCAGGCAGTGGGGGCCAGAGGTGATAGGGAAGGTGGGGGCAAGCTTGGGGACAGAGCCCGCCACCACACAGCCAAGGAAGGGAGCCCAAAGCCCCACGTCCAGGGGACAGAGCCCGAAGCCGTATGGTGGGAGCCTGCTATCCACCACCCCAGGCTGAAGCATAACCCTACCACTCCCGGGAAGGTGGAGAACTCACTAACTGCCTGCTCCTCCAGCTTGTCTCTCCCCAGAAGGAGGTGGGGCGGCTTTGCCTCCCGCTCCCTCAAACCACTGCCCAGGAGCCTGTGGCTGCAAGAAAAGCTGCTGTTGGCCATATTTGAGAAACGTTGATCTAGATGTTTGTGGGTACATTTAGAGACAGAAGATATGGAAAAGCCATCATGAAACATCAAATTTATAAATTCTGATTGGAGTATATATTGAGTTGAAATCCAGGTACCTCTGGAATTTACCTGAGCTCTCAATCCAGAGGAAAAAAGAATTAAGTGAAGAACATGAGTGATAAGATATTCAAGATAACTTGGGGCAGGTGACAATCTGCAGAAAAGTGGCAACTGAGACTTGAACTGGGGGCCAAATGGGCAGTACCTGCAGCAGGACCCAACACCACTAGAATGGAAAGCAGCAAGCCATCTGAATGCTCATATCTGGCTTGCCTTGCCTTTTAACTTAAAAATCATTCTTGGACCAATGGCATCTCTCAGACGATGGCCCCAAACTTAAGTCAGAGTAGCACTCCATCACTTTTTTCTGAAGCCATGATGAATAAGTCCCAGAAGCTTCAGAATACATGAAACCACAAAGATCCAATAGCTTTAAATCTTAACATTTTTGATACTTTTCTGAGAAGCACTTTTAGGCAAGATGTGCACTGCACAATGGGGGCAGTAGAGCTTCTCCTGCGGACATAGCCACCACTGTTCATTTATGTGGGTTTATTATACTGACAAGTCTGCATAGTGGCTACATGAGTGATCTTGCAACTGTACTGCTGTAAGCTTGCTAGTGTAGACGTGGTCTAACAGTGTCACAGCTATCTACAAGATCTAACACAAAGTTTAGCACATATTCTATAAAGAATAGGAGTACTTGCGGCACCTTAGAAACTAACAAATTTATTTGAGCATAAGCTTTCATGAGCTACAGCATTTGATGCATCCGATGAAGCGAGCTGTAGCTCACGAAAGCTTATGCTCAAATAAATTTGTTAGTTTCTAAGATGCCACAAATACTCCTTTTCTTTTTGCGAATACAGACTAACACGGCTGCTACTCTGAAACCTGTCACATATTCTAAGGGACCATTCAAGATGAAGCGGCCTATTAGAACCCATGTGATCATAGGACAAAAAGGCGAGTTAGTGGAGACAAACTGACAGAGCACCGTGGCTGATAACAGGAAAACAAGCTGACTCAGGCAGTGGCGTATGCCCCTTCTAGCTTCAGTCCTAAATGTCCCTTTCCATGAGGGAGCTGTGAAGTGTACCTTTTGCACTGTTCTGATGGGTCCCTGCTTTCTAGAACTTTGAGAAACAAAAACACATATCCTAGACCAGGTACTTGAAGAGGCAATTCTTGAAGGAGAACAAACAAGTAAGGTTTTTTGGTCAATACATGGTAAATTACAATACAAATTAAAATCCTTACCATTCCATCATAACGGTCTCCAGGTCTGCCCCTCCGGTCATAAGACATAAGATCTCTACAATGAAAGAAAAAAACCAAAACTGGTGTATAACTTAAGTATTTTTACTTATGTAAGGTCACATTTTAGTTCAAAATTGCTAAGTCAATTTGATAATCTGCAACAAACACAGGAAGCACAAATAGTAATCAAAAAATTCTACTCTTTAGAATTATTTTGTATGTCCTTGCGCAACAACTCACCCGCCACGAGGAGGCGGAGGAGGAGGAAGAGGAAGATTACGTGCTCTGCTACCA
The DNA here is from genome assembly GCF_965140235.1 of Caretta caretta. Taxonomy (NCBI): domain Eukaryota; kingdom Metazoa; phylum Chordata; order Testudines; family Cheloniidae; genus Caretta; species Caretta caretta. The sequence goes on along the minus strand of NC_134210.1, from coordinate 92,857,465 downwards.
CCTCTGCCACCACGACCCGGAGGAGGGGGAGGGGGTCCTCTGCGAGGGCTCATGTCATCATAATCTCGTCTTGATGGAGGCATGGGACGCCCACCACGACCAGGAGGCATTCGATCAAAGCCTCCCCTTCCACGCATTGGAAATCCTACAGGACGTCCCCTTCTATCATCAAACATCATTGTGAAGCCACCATAGTCATATGTTTCATCATAGAAATTGGGGTCATATGGCTGTGCCCGTCCTTTGATTGGAGACTAATTAAAAAGTAGAGAAAGTTCGCATTTGACTGTTAAAATTAATAGACCTCAGTATAATACATAAAAGTATAAAACAATACTTTAAACCACCAATTTAAAGAGTTTGAAAATTATCCCTGTACATTTTGATAAGTATCATGCTTGTGAAGAGTACATCTAGCAACCCTGGCATGTCCTCAGTTTATCCACAGAATAGGAACAGAAGAGGCAGAACGAGCATGAACTTTCCTATTAGTCTATGTCTACACTACCACGTATGTCAGAAAAACTTTAATGTCGCTTGGGGGTGTGAATATTCCACCCCACGGAACAACATAAATTATGCCAGCGTAAGTGCTAGTGCACAGCATCATATCGGCGGGAGAGCTTCTCCCGCTGCTTATTGAGAATGGATTAATTATGTCAACAGAAGAAGTCTCTTCTGTTGGCATAGAGCCGCTACATGAGAGCTTTTACAGCAGCGCAGCTGCACTGCAATGCTGCGCTGCCGTAACCTCTTAGGTGTAGACAATAGCCTTGATATGCTTCCTATGAAGTTCAACTCTGCTGGAGACACCACTCAAGGATCAGAGAGTAATTCAGTTTCTGTGCCCATTCTTTTCTGATTTTATTCTGTCCCGGACTCCCTTTATATCATTCAGTATACAAGAGAAAGTGAACAATGCCTTTTTTTGTAGAAATACTGCATTTTTTTTTTAAATGTAAAAAGAAAACATTTTCTAGAATTGGCCTGAAACTTATTTAACAGAGGGCACCAATAGCCAAACTGTAACTTTTGGTTATAATTGCCATATGCTAGAATAGAAATGGAACCCAGAAGACTGAAGTGTCATGTCCCTATCTTGAAAACATCTAGGCCCGTTATAACAAAATACTGATCTTTAAATAAGTGAATCTAAAAACATGTTACCTCTGATATAAGATCCAGGATGATCTTGATGCATTCCACAACTCTATCAGGCTTTCCACCAATAAGTACCACTCTGTCCGTGGAATGAGGACAGCACTCTTGAAAAAGTTTAATGGTGGTCTGAGTGTTCTGTTAAAAAAAGAAACATTTCAACTACAAGTATTTAAGCATGACTAATAGCTCACCAAGAAAACTAACAAAAAACCCAGCAATATTTGTGTGCGTGTGTGTGTGTATATATATATATATATATATAAAAATAAATGAGATACAGTCAACTTAACCTAGGCAATTAAAATTCTTAATAGTTTCAGTAGACTTGGTTCCTGAGCTCTCCTGCAAACATCTGAAACAAATTCTACACCACATTGTGAAATGCACAAACTGAAGGAGAAAATTTTTTCCTCTCATCTTTTGGTTACAGTAACCCAAGATTAATTTTAATGATAGGATAAAAAAAGCACAGACCTGTATTTTTAAATTTTCAGCATCCTTTCAAAACCAAGTAACTCTGTAACCCCAGGATTTAACTTGTAATGTAGGTCACTGTCTATTGTGGTACAGAAATAATATCAAAGATCTTCTTAGGCTGCTTATTTTGTTTTACAGTCGAAATAGTCAATATTTGACTATTTTATACAATAAAAAACTCAAGTAATTAAATTATATCAATCTGTTTTGAAGAGCTAATTATACATCTAAATTATTAATGGTTTAAAATGAAAGACTGAATATTAAATTGATCAATTTTATCCACATATAAATTTAAAATGAGTGCACAAGAAAAATGTAATTTTTTTTTGTATATAAAAACCATTACACGAATCAGAGAAGTCAGGGATTTAAAGTATTATTGGTAAAAATTTGTTACCGAGCAGCAGGGTGTGAAAAATATTAGAATCTTCTAAGCAACTATAATTTTACAATTTGTAGGACTACCTCTATCAGTACCAGGCTATTTTTCATATCCTTCCAAAAGCTACATAAATATTTACTAAGTTATTTGACCAGACACAGCCTAAATTTTTTTTTGTATTGGTGTCCATGCCATTCAACACCAAATAGAATGGTTATATTGTATATTTATAAAAAACCAAAAATGTTAAGGAAGTCTTCATAGGTTTCTAAGATGTTTTTAGAAAAAAATGGTGATCCAAATTAGACTTAAATATAGTACACTTTAGTGGACAGGACGGACCAAAAGTCATAGGCTTTATCACCATCTGTCCCGGGCTCACTGTACAACTGTAGCAAATCCTACAATAAGCTATGTACAAGCAGACCCCTTTGCCAGCATGGAAATCCGATGTGAAGTCAGTTCTGAGTAAGTCACATTGCCAGTGTTAAAAATAAAGCAGTCACGGAATGCACCCCGCCATGCTGGAACCCACCTATAAATACAAAACTAGTAAATATCTTTTAAAACAAATCTGGATAATGGGGAAAAATTATGATACCTCTCGGAGTTCTTTGATTTTAGCACCCTTGACGCCAATAATTCCTCCTGCCAGACTCTGGTGAATCAACAGCCTTAGCTCGCAGTCAAAGTCACTTCCTTTGTAGTGCTGGTACTGTGGTAAAAGTACATAGAAAAATTTGTACACAATGAAGATCAGCCAAATATAGCACAAATCTGTCTTGAATAAATATTTAACATAGTGCTATTTCTATTTTTTCAGATCGTACAAAGTTCTAAACAGATCTATAGCTGGCCAAAAACGGCTGAAATTTGTTTCTGTATTTCCTATGCTTTGACTACATAACCACTGAAGAACCATGCAGCACTGCGTGGGGTCAAGATAGCATGGTGCAACATCAGAGCCGGAGCAAGTAAAATGAAGAGTTTAGGATGGAATGTTCCCAATGTCCATTTTTGCCTGATTATTGGAAGCATTTTAGTAATTGTGAAGTACCAAATTCTTGTATGTTTAACCTTAAGACAATTTTTTCTGCTGTATCAGAATGCAATTTGTGATAAACTGAATCCAAAAATTGATCTCTTAAATTATTGATTCTTATTGTCTAAGAGTTTGTAACACTTCCCTCCACTAAAAGAAGCTTAATTTACATATAAAGAATAGCACGAACAGAATTGTCATTTGATGTTTTATATTTCTGAAGATGCAAGTAGAGGAAAAAGGCATACCTCTTCTAAGGTAGGGATAATTTTCTTCAAAATTTCTCCAATTGTTTCAATATCTGCACTTATACTCAATATGCTGTCAAAGGCCGCAAGTGCCAGATAATAAAGAGAAGGTGAAAAAAAAAAGCAGAAGTAAGTTTTGCATTCATAATCATAGAACTCAAAACAACTTACTACAGAGTAGAATTTACAGTATTCCCCATTTAAAGTAAACCTGTTTACTGAATTTACAACACATGCATCTTTGTTTATGCCCAATATATACACACGATAAATTTAAGATTAGATCTTGCAGAGGCAGAGAGATCAAGAGACAGAGCAAAAGACAGAGCAAGAGAGAAAATGGGATTTTGGAAGGGCTCAGATTAAGTGGGCAAGAAACTGATGCAGAACTGAAAGTTGAAGTGAATATTCGTGTTCCCCACCACCAGTAATTTAGGATACCCTCGCTATTACATCAGTAAAACTGGCACACCTTCTCATAGGAAAAGTAGGGATATGCAAGTGGTGAACATTATATTCGGAGTAAGGTTATGAGACCAGTTAGAAATTACTAATGGGGCTCTGCAAGAAAACAAATACAAAGCAAGACAAAAAAAAACCCAAAAACCAACAAAAAACCCCAAAAAAACCAACCCCCCCAAATAAATAAAAAGACAACACAAATGAGAAGTGAAGGAAAGTGAACCAGAGAGTTAGCATTTCATCAGAAAAAATTATGAACAGGCAATGTTGGGGGAGCAAGGTGGGCCACAAAAAGACAGAGCGAGAGATTATTTTGAAACAATTTGATTTACAATGCAGCAAATATGCAACACTTGAAGCTGTGCTCCTTCCATTGAAATAAAATTAGTGGATTGTTTGGGTGGGCAACTCACGTAAAAGTTCAGTGACAAAAAGACTTAATGGGGAAAATAAGACAGAAAACTTGAAAAAACAATACACCGTCTATAAGGGGATACTATTTAATTATATAAAAGGCAGGTAATAAAATACATTTCTCTCTTTCTAATCAGGCAGTGAGGCATAAACTGTTGGGACATACCGCTCGGGGCCACTGCTGTCTGGGACTGAAACACTGGCATTGTACTGCATTGGTCATTGGCGTTCGTGGATGTTGGCATTGGGCATGGGCATTCAATCGGAAGTTGTCAAGTATGGCACCCGTTTGGCAACGAGCACATTTTTGGGCATAGCCAACCAGGGTTTTCACATGGGCGTTCAGGGGCGGATGGGCCAACGTCATGATGGGCAACGCAGGGGCAAGTCGATCCAGTACATGGGCAACGGAGATATATGGCCAAAAAAACAAGGAGAGGGAAAAGGGGGAAAAGCAATAAATTTTAATTTAATACAAACTATACTCATTACTCTCAATTAATGAAACAAGCTTAAGTTGTTCTGAAGACTAACACAATAACGGATTGCTACATTGACTGTGGCTTAACATTTATGGACCTTAAAATGAGTTACTTGATCTAACTATACTACTTTTTACTTTTAGCATACGATGTTTCAGTAGTAGGCTGGCTCATGAGGGTAGACACAAAACCTGTTGAGATTCAGATTACTGAAATCCTGGGCAAACTGGGAAAGTTAATATTCCAGATAATTATCTATGATATCTGGATTTTTTTCCCCCTTTAATAAAAGAACACTAGCTGCCAAAGAAGTCAGTTAATGTGCATATGGTTCCTGACCATTTTCAATTCTAGTTGATAATGTTTATGAATTTCCAAGCACAATTTTTACAAGGAGTTCAGTTTACATATTTAAAATTTAAATAATCTAATGAAAAATGTAGACAAATCTGATACCAACTGTGAAAATGAAACACTACCAAATATGGTGTTTAACGAAGTGTCTTTCAGGAAAGAAAAACTGCTGAAATCATAGCTGATGTCAAGTACAAGAGGATAAACTAATGAAATTTCTTTTTAAGTGTTGCCAAGTTTTATAAACAAACATTTACGTTGAATATGTGTCTAATCACAAGAGTCAACCCACTATAAAACGTGAATAGTAGATAAATCATGATCATTTAAAATCTTCCAAGTTACAGAATAAAATGTTTGTATGCTGTTCTATACCCATATTTAAATCATGCAATCTTCTTAACATTAATGTCTTTGTGCTTCATGTGCAAGCTGTTAAAGTAAGAACAGATGGACAGTTTTAAAAAAAGGAAGTCTAAAAAATATTCATCTATCACTGGGTTAAGCCAGCCACCTGCAATGGTTTTCAGTAATACTATAATTGATTCACACATATGGGAAATGGTGCAATTAAGGGTTTTAAGCTCTGTCAATATTTCTAATTAGATTGTTAACTCACTTGAAGTGTATAATTTAGTGGAATCCTGTTAATACGCAAAGAGGTTTAATACAAACCTCCTCCCACATAACTCAATCTGGGTTTTAATTACAATATAAACTCAAAAACCTTGAGGTTATCTATTCTAACAGTCATTACAAATGGCTTGTAACTAGACTATTAAGGTCTAAAACTGATTTTCTCAATTTCTAGAAATGCATGTAATCAGGTTTAAATGCAGTGTTCTGAAAGAATCGTTAAATTAGTTCAAACTCTCAAATACTCACGTCTGTACGAAGTGCCTTAATATTTTTGCCACCTTTTCCAATCACTGCTCCAGCATTCTGAAAAAATATTCAAAAATTACACAATGCCAATGCAAAATTTATTTTTCCAAAGGGAAATAAGTTTAAAAATGACATTTATTTTTGCATCAGGTTGATTTTAGCATGCCTTTAAAGACAGTTTTCTTTAAAAGGGTTCAAATTAAATGATGGTGAAGAAACTGAGACAAGCTATGCAAACTGAAAAAAGGCTGACAGATCTGTTACTGCTCAATTAAGAAAAAGCAAAATTTTGCAATCTAATAAAATTTCCATATTAACTTTAAATTTCTGGGTGTTTCAGTCTGCATCACTACAATATCAAGATATAGTTCACCTCTGAAAAGTGACATTTGGCATTATGAGGTTCCACGTTTATTGTGCAGGTCAATGGCTTTTAGATTAAATCTGTTCAGTTTATAGGAAGGTTTATCATCTTAATTGCCAGCACTATAAAACTTGACTTTTAGATTGCATAATGCTCCTTGACAACTACTTGTAATAAAGGGTCTACAGTCCAAGTGTTGCCCTTGATTACACCTATGCAACTCTACTGCCTTCTTGCAAGGTACAACCCAAGTTATGATATGAAGACAATGGAGTTGAAGTGGCTCTGCAATTTGGATTTATCCGATTTATTTACAAGCCAAAAAACAATCCAGTTCACATTCAGAATCCACCATGTTGTGAAAAGTTAAGAGCAGTAAAAAAACCTTACTTCAACTAAATAAAGTAGGTATGACTCAATACATATAGAGAGGTTTGTTGAGTAAGGTGATGCCAATTTAGAATGTCACTTTCCTGAGTAAGTCTACATTTCACATTTTTGATTCGTAGAATAAATTTGCAGCAGTCTATAATATTGGTAGATGTTCAACAATGGCAAATAAATGTATCAAACTAGGCTGTTACATTGACTGGTGTATTAAAATCACCTGCTTACTATGCTGCAGGTTCTTCAAATACTATACTGAGTATGTCGAACTTGTTCTGCAACAATTTATGTAATTCATCTTCTAGAACTATCACATACAGTCAAAGAAACATAAATCCTAACAATAAAACCCCAACTACAGATTACTTTACTTCAACAAAATAGAAAACCAAGCTGTGCCCATATTTTGATGACTGCATGGCAATTTCTGAGAGAACCAAGGAATTAGCCACAGCAAGATGATCACCTTCTGTCTCAGTGTCGCAGATAAACACAGTGGGGATAAATGCTAAACTAGAGTAAACTGACATATAAAAATGTATGTCCACTGAGGAGCTACCCATGTATTCTTCCACACTGCTCTTTTGCTTACTATGAGGGTGACTAACAATTGCACCGTTGAAAATAGAGTTATTAAAATTCACAGGCATAATTTCCTCCCCCATATTTAAATTGATGATCCCAACTGAACAATGTTCTCCTTACAGCCTTATTATCTGAGGTTAATTTTTAGTCCAAGCCCAGGAAATAACCTGCACTTTAACTGTTATTGCTTAACTTCCTGGTTACTGGCTTAAAATGTAAGACCTTAAAAATCACTAAGGACTAATCCCGGTAAAATTACATTAAAAAAAAAGAAAAGGAGTAGAGACTAACAAATGCCACAAGTACTCCTTTTCTTTTTGTGAATACAGACTAACATGGCTGCTACTCTGAAACCTATCATAAAAAAAAATCACTTTTTATCTGCAACATGCCATCACCACATTCAATATGCCAAACAATCAAGTTTCATTTGACTATTTTAAAAGATGAACTACATGGTGTTGCTATTTCTGCTACAACACTGTATGTTAGTTCTCTCAGCAGAGTGAAAAATAAAGTTTTATTTTACATTTTTGTTTATAAACCTTCAACTAGAAACTCAAGCACCAAGATTATATGCTTTGCTATGATTGCCTGCATAATTGCTACTACACACTTTAAAGAGGTAACATATTTCAAGTATATTACTTTGCTCTGAAGCAGGATGCGCAGTTCTACCATTTCATCAGTGTTGCGAGATCTTTTGAAAGCCTGTTCTTCTTCCATATCTTCTGCAGGACGTTTTCCTATAGTTTCATAGGGAAGGAATGCAAACACTCATTTAGCTTTCGCTATGCCATATTCAAAATGTGTGCACTTCGACACCAATGTTCCTGATCAAACTTTGTTTGATTAAGCGGATACCAATGTCAAATCCAAAAGCTAAATATACTGAATATTTGTAACCAAAATAATTCACAATTCCAATGCAAAAACTCTGGTAATTAACATTCTTACAGAATGGTGATCTTAATATCGCAATCATTTATAATCTATGAAGTACAGTCTAAGCCAAGATGTTGGGGGTTTGTCGCTTTTATGAAATTTAGGTCTACACCATTTATTAAGATATACTTATGATGACAGTAGTGCTGTTTTACAACTTCCAAAATTCTCAAAAGATTAACACGAACATATCCAAAAGGTTGAAAATAGTTTACCCCATTGCTGAGTACTACTGGAATAATTTGCAATGCAACAATTCAAATACTCTCTTTACAAGCTGGCATCAATTACTATGAAAGCTGAATTACTGCTGCTGTTTTGAATTTTGCCACTGATCAGAAGATCCTGAGTAAGCAATGCATACTATCTGTAGTTCTTTTGTGCAAAATACTAAGTAAATAAAAGCTGCAATAATGACGCTGACTAGTACTTGCTTCTATTGACCAGAAATACGAGCTAAATAATGGATAGATAAAACAATTTTTAAATCCTTAGTTTTTATACTTATTTGATTAACATCTGTATATACACATACACACATGCTAAACAAGAACACGCAGTAATGCACTGACAAGATAGCCAAACTCATAGCACTGAATCAAAATTCAAAATGTAACGTTATTTGACCATTAAGAAATTTTCAGAAGTGTCACAGTCAATGCATAAGAGGTACTGCGACCTACTGTCTTGAAAACATTCAGTACATCTAAGTTATTGAATTTGTGAATGCAATTAGTATTTTAACAATTTAAGCCTTCTAAAGTATTTAAAAGCATATAGCCTTTATAGAAATGCTTAAAATTGTCTCAAGGCTAAACATACAAGAATTTGGTACTCACAATTACTAAAATGCTTCCAATAATCAAGCAAAAATGGACATTGGGAACATTCCCTCCTAAACTGTTCATTTTACTCGCTATATATACTTGCATATAGCTTTTATAGAACTTACCATTTGTCTCTGTGTTGGTAAAGGTCTCCTCTTGCTGCTCGGTCTCCATCACTACCTTTTATTTTTAGACTAGTAAACGGAACCTGTCAAAGAATAAAAAGGCTAGCACAAGTACTCTTTATAGAAAAAATCAAACTGTGCATCTTGCTAAAAAGAACAATCAAAGAGACAACTGCTTCTAGAACTTACGATTATATATCCTTGCTGAGCAAAACTGAAGTGTTCTGGGCGGGATCAAAACCAACAGCCTATTGCTTCAATAGCCTATGAAAACCAACATACATTAATTTTAGTCTTGTTCATTTACAGTTACACAGTCTAGAACAAGAGTACACTGAAGCTGACGCATTGAGCTTTCCACTGTAAACGCTATTATACAGTTTTTCTTTAGAACTCAGACAGCATGAGGCCTTAACATAAAAAGGCCAACAACTGATTTTTCCCACTTCCAGTCAATATGTAGTTATTGAAATATTGTTTTGCATTTGTTCATAATTTTCAGATTACGTTTAGCAACATTTCAGTATTCACCTTTCACTCAACAAATGGGAACTTCAAATTCTAAAATTAAATGAGACAAATCAATCCTTATTACACACAGCACACTAACACTTTAGACTTATGCACATTTCATTTTGAGGGGTTTCCACAGTCTATCTGTAAACAGGAGAGACTACTCAAGTTAAAGCACAATTACAAAAGCCAGTAACAATTTATTAGCCACATCAACTTGTTTTTAATAGGGCTTTTAACTCCAATATCAGCTGTGAGTCTTTAGAATGATAAAAGATCTACCTGTAAGTTTAGGAAAACTTTACTAAAAGCACTGCACAAGCATATTTTACACTCATGTATACACATACAACTGCTATCACACGTTAAAAGCAGTAAAATATATTCAAGTGTAAACTATACATTTGCCTGCTTGCGTAAGAATGTTCAGAAATTGCATTGTCTGAAATCCTATTAAGTATAGATTTGCACAGTATTCTTTAAGTAACATTTCAACAACTAAATACATCAAAAAATAGGTTTCCTAGGCTAACAAAAACTCCATGCTGGTTTAGAATTCTTGGTATTCTCTACCTGAAGTTTGACTTAATACTGTTGATTAATTCAGGATATTTAACAGTTTTATGCAGACAAATGGGCAATATCCATAGTATTGTTATAAATCATTGCATTATTCTAGGAAAAAAATATTTGGGGAGCGCCCAAACTAGCCTTTGTAAATGTATGAACTCTCTGAAATTAACTATTAACTCGGGGATAAAAAAAAAGATTAGTGCAAACATATTTTCAAGTCTATATTTCTGCCACAATTGCGGAAAAAAAGTGAACTCCAAAAAGTTCAAATCGATTGTGAATATATGGCCTGGGGATGTAACCGTGACATTTCCGAGCCGTATTTCCATTGCTCCTAACGCCATCAGGAAAGCCCATAAACCTGGGCATTGGTATGCTCCATATTTACTGAGCTGCTTACAGGCGGCTCGAATGCTCCCAAGCGGGACTGGTGTGTGACTAATTCACGCTGGCTATAGTGCTAGGCTAGAAAGTGCCAGTCCAAAAGCATTACACGAATAACGTAGCAGCAAGCCATAAATACTGTACAAGAACCGATACTCAATAGGGCAGTGGAGGGGAGATTACAGTGCCTACAACTTGCCCTGTGCTGGTGTAACCCTTTTGCGCATCGGGACGGGAGGAGCTTAGCCGAGATTGGCCACAACAGCCGCACCGCGCGATGAGAAGTGGGGCAGGGTGGGCCGCCACCCCAACCCACTCGCCCAACAAGCGGGATACTCGCTGTCTGAGAAGCGAGCAGCCGCGCCTCCGGACTCGGCCGCTCCCGGTGTCGGATCTGATAGAGCTGTCCCGCTCCCGGAGGGGGTGGGGGGGGAGAGAGGGAGAAAGAAGCCGACTGGCCGAGTTATATAATCTCCTCTTCTCCCCCCGAGATGACTCCGGAGCGTCTCTCTTTCCCGGCGGCAGCTCAGAGAAAAGAAATGGCGGCCGCTGTAATGGCGCCTACGCGCTGCTAGGCGGAGCCGGGAGCGGAAAAGCCACCACCACGCGGTCACACGAAGGCCTACCCCTTGGCTGCCCGGGCGGACACAAAAGAGGCGCCTAGGAGCCCTCGCACCATGGCCTGCCCGGGCGGATAAAGGCCTCCCAACAAGAAAGAAGCCCCCCCCCCCCCCGCCATGATCGCCCTGCGGGATCCGAGACCCAACCCAGATCCTGCAAAAATCGACACAGGCCCCGCACGGGCCACCACGCACGCTAGACACCTCTCCCCGATTACGCGCCATGATCCCCCAACAGCCAGTCCCCCACACCGAGTTAGCAAAACAAGCCCGCAGAGATCACCCCGCCCCCAACCCGCCAGGTCCGACTGCGGGAGGGAAGGGGGGAGAGACTCGGCGTACCGAGAACCGACCGGGGGGGGGGGCCTACAATCCCTCAGGGCACGGATCTGCTCAACCCACTCCCGCAAAGGGGGAAGACGTCTGCCCTCGGGCAAAGGAGGCAGTGCCCTGGTGAGGGAAGAGAGCTGGCAGCGTGACAGTGTAGGCTGATGCACAGTTACAACCAGGCCGCCCGCCTCACTGTGTCTCGAGACGGAGACGGATTGGCGCAAACGGGGCCCTACTTCATTTATAGCGGGAGGAGGAATCCCACGCGCTGCATCGCCCCCCTTTCTCCTCAGGGCCGGCCTCTCCAGGCTACGTCTTACCGCGCTGCGCGCTCTCTCGTCCCAAGCAGCGACGCACCAGTCGCCTGCCCCACCGACTCGAGTGCGAGAAAGAAAGGGGTGTGGGAACGAACAGCCCCCCCCCACCAACGCGCGCACACACAGCACTTTCAGCCCATTGGCTCAGCCTACAACCCAAGATGGCACGCCACAGCTCTATTGGCTAATAGAGCTGCCCATCACGCCTCAGGCGGTTCCCATTTAGCCCCGCCCTCCGTGGTAGCTACGCAAATCTATTTGGGCCCGAAAACCGTAAGAAAGGTGCCCGGCTTTATTCTCCGGTCGCTCTGCATCGCACTGGCATGTCGGACACCCTTTACCTGACAGGCAGGAGTCACGATAAAAGCCTCGACAGCAACAAGAACCAGCGGGCGGTGTAAGGGAAGCAAGAGCGACCTCCGTCGTATGGCGAGAAAATGGCGTTTGTGAAAACTCCGCCTCCCTCGTCCGTCTCCGAGATGGGCGAAACTCTCGCGAGGTTCAAAGTCGCGCGCGCTTGGCCGGGCAGTTCCCGGCTGTAAACGATCGTTAGATTTTAGGCTCGGGTCGTGGGGACGGTGCGGAGCACGGCTGGCTCTGCGCATCCAGACCGTGCGCGCGCGCGCTATGAGGGGCGGGAGGAATGGTCTCTGTTGCCTTTTCCTGGCCGCTTGGCTCGCTGCCCCGCCCCGGGTGCGGGTAAGTGGGGCCGCTCCCCGCGAGCCGGGGTTGGTGCGGGCTGGTACCTAGCACGCTCTCCTCTAATCCCGCCAGCCCCACTGCCCGTGGGTCGTGACAGTCACAGCACCGTGCAGCCGGGCTCCGTCCCCAGCGCTCTGCCTAGAGCCGAGCGGCCATGGCGCCTGCGCTCTGAACCGGTTCGAGCGCCGCAGCTAGGTGGTGAGGGTGTTCACGATGGTTTCTTAGATCCGCTTTCAGAACGCTCTCAGCCGCATGCCTGGGCGGCACCAGTGGCCGCTCTTGGTTGGAAAGCGGCTAAAGCCACTGATTTTGGGGCAGGGCCTGCGTTGCCCTCTGTCTGTGGGGCACCTACTCCACTGCAGACGACACTGTAAGACAAATGACAAAAACAGTTTGCAAATGCAAAGCCCGAGGCAGCAAAACTGATAGCAAAACAGTCCGTCTCATTGTAATCATACTGAAGTCAGGAGCTCCTACTTGCACAGGATGACCAGGCCCATAAATGTGTGAACACACTGCTTTCTTCTCACGTGGGGGAGAAGGTCTGCTTGCCTTGCAACGTGACTGATTCAGGCAGAAGTTTAGGCCAGGGTGGCTTTTGCCACAGACTAATATATAATTTAGAATTTCATGGAGGAGAAAGGTCTTATCAACCTCTGCTCTTATAATGCTTCTATAGCTCCTTTAAAAATAAAAAACAGCAATAATAAAACTTTAAGCTTTCTGATTACATAATAATGAAGTAAAAAAGGATACAACCTAGCTGTGTATGTTTTATTGAATTTCTTGTTTCTTTTGTTGATCAGTTTTTAAGACCATATAACCCTCAAAGAGCTTTTATTAGTAATATGGGTGTTCCTCAAGGCCTCACGGCTACAATTTGGGACCACCTCTACCTGGAATTTCAGTTTAGTCAAGGTGCCTGGTTGTATGATTTCACATCTTTAAAAGTACTTTGCAACTGGATTCAAGACTTGGACATATCTAGATACTACTTTAGTTCTAACGCTTTCATCCAGTTACAGCACTTTTAAGGTCCCCTCTGTGCCATAATTGTACACAAATCCCCTGAGTTGCTCATAGAATAGATGGGTCCTGTCACTTCTACGCATAAGCTTATTAGTAGCAGTGAAAATAAGGACCGTGTTCCTGTCAAAAGTAGAGAAGGTACTAGAGCCATTCCTGGAGGAAGAAAGCAAACATAAACTGAGGCTGAGGAGGACTTCCCAGCCTGCTTTCCACTATTTAATCTGGCAGGGTGGGAGGGAGATGAGACAATGACAGCAAGCGTTCTTTCTGCCAGCAAGAAGAAAGATTTTTGAGTCACAGGCTTGTCAGAAGTCTGTACAAAAGATGGAGTCACCAAGATGGGTTTAGGGAGAGCAGCCTAGTAAAAATCTCAACACTTTCTCAGTTCTTTCTGGTGACCAGCTGGATACTTAGGCCTTGTCTACACTGAGACTTACAGCGCTGAAACTTTATTCGCTCAGGGGTGTGAAAAAACACCCCCCTGAGCAATGCAAGTTTCAGTGCTGTAAAATGGCAGTGTAGATAGTGCTACAGCGCCTAGAGCCTCCCCTCACGGAGGTGGTTTTATTACAGCACCAGGAGAGCTGTCTCCCAGCGCTGGAGCTATGACTACACAACCACATTAAAGCGTTGCCATGGTAAGTGGCCCAAGAATAAACTTTTTTTGTTTCTTTTTAGGGGATTCATGCATTTTTCCTATAACTTAAAAGAAAATGAGTGCATCTAGTGTTGCAGGAAAAGTGGAAACCTGGCTTTCTTCTGCGTGGCATGTTAAAGTTCCTCTGACGTGGCTAGAAGCTTGTATTAACTGGATCCAACAAGAAAATGGTTGTAATTTAACTCAAGCTCAGATCAACAAACAGGTATTTGAACAGTGGCTTCTTACAGATCTGAGAGATTTGGACTATCCTGTTTTGCCTGATTGTATCTTAGATGGTCCAAAAGGAGAACTGAATGGCTTTTATTCCATACAGATTGATTCACTGGTGGATGTTAGCCAGCCTGCATATTCCCAGTTGCAAAAGATTAGAGGAAAAAATACTGTAAATGAAGAAGTAACAGCCAACACTCAGGCACCCCAAAAGTCCTGGGAAGCAAAGCCTACCCGAATGCTGATGCTGCAGCTAACTGATGGAATACATCAAATTCAGGGTATGGAATACCAACCCATTCCTGTCCTCCATAGTAATCTTCCTCCAGGTACAAAAATTACAATACAGGGTAACATTGCATATCGTCTTGGAGTTCTTTTGCTAAAATCAGAAAATGTTAAATTGTTGGGGGGCGAAGTAGATGCTCTTCTGGAGGACTATGCTCAGGAAAGAGTCCTTGCCAGGGTAATTGGAGAAGCTGAGAACCCTAATCCTGTCAAGCAGCATGATCATGAACAAGGCATTTTAGGAGCTGTTGATGAACTAGGACAAACTCTAGGACCTTCAGATGAAGAGCTTCTAGCAAGTCTTGATGAAAATGATGAATTTACCATAAATCCTGAAGTTCCTTTAGAAAGTGGATATTGTAGCAGAAGTAACAACTCAAATACAGCCACACATTTGCTCCTTTCAAGCAATGAAAACTACTCACAACAGGGATTTGGGATCCTTTTGCCTGGGGCAAATGAAGAACAAAGTGTTCCAGCTATGGAGGATGTTGATGGAGATTTAGATGACTTCTCATTGGAAGATGACTTGTTTTTAGAAGAGGCGATCCAAGAAGAAATTCAGACAATGCAGTCACCGGTCATAAACAAAACCATAGATATCATTACACAAAGATTTTCACATATGCCAAGATCTTCACTGAGTTACACATCTGAAAAAGATGACAGAGGTCAGTTGGATTCAGTTAGCAAAGAAAAATCCTGTGGGAGAGAACTGTCTGTTGGTGATGAAAGTAGTACAAGTAATTTTTCACTACATCATAATGTACAACACTCCAAGAGCTTTACCAACGATTTCTCCTTGGAACATGTTCTTGAGCAGAAGTGTAATAAGATAGATGTAGTTAAGAGCAGTCAAAAAAATTGTAGTTTTTCTGGCAGTAGATTGTTAAACAAAAGACCAGTTAATTTTTCAAAAACTGATTCAGAGATAAACAAACAAAATTACTGTGTACAAACCTTTTCTTACAGAACAACAGAGAAATGCAAAAGTCTTGAGTTAGATTCCCCACCTTTTACATATATTTCTGTTCTACTTGCAAATACCGCAGAAACTGTTACAACAGTGAAAGTTAAAGCCTTTATTGTAACCCTTACTGGAAATCTCACAAGCAGCAGTGGCTTCTGGAATATAATGGCAAAAATCTCTGATGGTACCGCTTATCTAGAGGTAGACATTGCTGATGAAATTCTAACAAGCTTAATTGGATTTTCAGTGCCTGAAATGAAACAGTTAAGGAAAGATCCCATTCTACATCAGAAGCTTAAGGATGGTTTGCAGAAATGCCAAAGAGAACTGATAGATCTTTGTTGTTTGATGACTATTGAATTTAATCCCTTTCAGTCTAAAGCAACAGTACTAATTTTACAAGATGTTGATGCAGTAGATCTAGAAAACTTGAAGAAACGTTTAGATAAATAGTTGGAGGAAAAATCTATAGAAAGTAGTCCCAGGAATTATGTAATTCAAGGCATAGCAAAGTAAGTGTTGAGAACTCCATTAAGAAGTCCAGTGGTTTGTGTTTGTTTTTCTTAATGGCAGGGAGGGAAGGTGGGGGAAATATCCATTCTTTAAGCGGAAAATATTTGAATAAAAATTACAAATACATTTGTTTTGATAAAATATTCATGTATCTAGTTATTTTTACAAAAGCCACCTTGCTCCTAATCAGGGAGCTGAGGAATACCCATTTCCTACTGAAAGTTTGTTATCGAGTGCTGATCAGCTGATCCTTACATTTTTCAGTGGAGTTACCATTAGCACTAGGGTCACTGCTAAGAAATTTTTACAAGGGAGTACTATGCAGTTCCAGAAGAAATCAGGGGATGTGACGGGGCAAGGCCAGATGGCTATAGAAAAGTAGTGGGAGATAGATATATTAGCTCCAGGCTAAACAAATCCTTGGTACCAGGTTAAGTGAAATGGCAGCTGCTCCAGATCAATTAAGACATTTGGGGCCAATTAAGAACTTTCCAGAAGGCAAGGAGAATGCTAGGTTGATTGGGACACCTGAAGCCAATCAGGGGCTGGCTGAAACTAGTTAAAAGCCTCCCAGTTAGTCAGGTGGGTGTGCATATCAGGAGCTGTGGGAGGAAGTTGTGCTGTTGGAGAGACTGAGTAGTACACACCATATCAGGCACAAGGAAGGGGGCCCTGAGGTAAGAGGGAAGTGAGGGCTGCTGTGGGGGAAATAGCCCAGGAAATTGTACATGTCATGTTTCTAAAAGGTCAGCTACCATAGCTGATACTGTTAAGGTCCCTGGGCTGGAGCTCAGAGTAGAGGGTGGGCCCAGGCTCCCCCCCCCCAATCTTTGCCCCCTGATTAATCACTGAGACTTGGAGACAACAGAGCCTGTGCAAAGAAGAATAACTTCTCCTCACCTCCCTTGCTGGCTTATGATGAAAATGGCTCAGTACGCTGTGACCTTTGTGTCTAGAGAGAGAAGGGTTATGTGGAGGGTCACAGTGAGCCTCTGAGGCTAGCGAAATCCGCCAGGAAACACGGGACCCACGGAGGCAAGGACAGAGCTTTGTCACAGGGAGTAAATCTAATCTAATTATTTGCTTTCATCACAAGGCACTGAACCTTTGTAAAATATAGAAGTTACCTATATTATGACATGCTATCAGGACAAACCCTAGGGGATTTGTAACTCAAATATGTGTGTAGTGCATGAGAAGCTGAAAGTGAATAGAAATGGTTTATGATCGAAAGTCAAACAGACTATTTTATTCTTATTGTCCAGTATGAGAAACAACGACTAACCAACTTTTGAAAATCTCAGTGTTTTTCAAAATTATTTCATTTAACAGAGGGTGGTGTCTATCATATAAGTAAGCATATTTGTTTATTTTAACCTGACAATGCCACTGATCAATATAGTAGTACAACAAGACTGAACCTCATTAACATAATTTTTTTCTCTCCAAATTAGTAATATAACTTAACAGTTGCTTTTCTAGTCTTTGTGCTGTTTAGTCAAATGTTTTTCATGTTCCTGAAATGTTTCATGTCAATGTGGTTATTATATTTATTAAAATATCACTTTGTTCTGTCTTAAGACTCACAGAAAGGTCCAGTTTGGAAATTGATAGAGTGAATGGATCCAGAGATGAACATTTTTAATATTACTGGATCATACATAAAAATTAACATATCAGATGACTAAGTATGATTTGGGTTTTTTGTGAAAAGTCTTAAAGGTGACCTTTAAAAAAATGGGTGTATGTTTTTGGTGGTGGTTTTTGTTTTTTTTGTTTTTTATCCTTTATGAAATGTGTAGAAGGTCTGAAAGCATTTGTTTTTGTTTGTTTTTTCCCTTGCACCTTTTTTTACAGTAGAAATTTGAATCCTCTCTAAGCTACAGGATGGATGACTGGAGAACCAGCGCACTGCTGACTTCTACTAAGAGTGTAAATTAAGAAGGGAATGAATTTTTAATCAGACCTCAACCTACAGTTTTGCTTGTTCTGGTAGCCTCTCTTACTGTCTAGTAACTAACATTCTGGAAAAAGGAAGTGTGTGTTATAGTTTCAACACCACTGCCCCATAAGTTGTGAGACCTAACAATCCTAACAATATGCATCCTCTGTGATTCCAGCAAAAGTAGGGAAGACCCGAGCTGATGTTTCTGTTAAATAAGCAATGTTAGCAATGCTGATTTCATTAGACTTCCTTTGTGACCTTGGGCAAATCACTTAATCTATGAATCGGTTTCCCATCTGTAAAATGGAGATAATACTTTTTCTTCCACCTTTATATAGTCTATTTAGGTTGTAAATTCTTTGGAATGTCTCTTTATATGTTTTTACACTGTAATATAAACTACAATAAACAATGGTCTTAAACCATTACAGAGTAAAAACATAAACCAATCACACTATAATACAAACAACAACAACAACGATTTAACTCTTTTGACGCCAGTGTGGTTACTGCTGATGAGAGTAGAATCAGACCTGTTGCCTTTATTGGGCAGTACTACTTAAAACTCAATAGCAAAATATGACCTTTTGTTTTCTGGAAAATTAACACAAAGGCTGATTTTTTGCGCTCCTTAGCCAGATAAAATCTGCCTGACTTCAGGGAAGTTCTGTGTGCACAAAATGTGAACTGATAATTATTTCTATATTGAGGAAATGCTTTCTTTGGCAACACTGATATAAGCACAGAACAAGTGTGGGGAAAATTGCAATGTAATTGAGGGTATTAATTATGGCAGATGAATAACTGATTTTAGTTGACAGCACCAGCATTCACAACACATTTCTAAATTTAATAATAGATTTTAAAAGATTAATGTGAAAAATGTGTATATGTGCAAAGGATTCTTGGTAGAAAGCCTGATTTATGATAATAAAATGGTGGTAATCTATACTACTAACTACATTTAAGTAGTTTTCAGAGTAACAGCCGTGTTAGTCTGTATTCGCAAAAAGAAAAGGAATACTTGTGGCACCTTACAGACTAACCAATTTATTTGAGCATAAGCTTTCGTGAGCTACACCTCACTTCATCGGATGCTCAAATAAATTGGTTAGTCTCTAAGGTGCCACAAGTACTCCTTTTCTTTTAACATTTAAGTAATAACTTTTAGTTGGTAATTACATTTATTTATGACTTTTCTGACTTTAAGACAGCTTAATATTTACAAGTACATTGCAGTCAACATTTAACAAATGTATATGCAGAAAAGCATTGTCAATATTAAACCCTGAAACTTGCCTTAGTCATACAGAAGAAATGTGCTTTTGGGCCTCAGCCCAGACAAGCACTTAAGAATGTGCTTCGGAGCGAGGAAGAGCGCTTACTTCCTGGATCCAGCTACTAGTATAGTGCCAGGCCTCGTGCAGGTGCAATTTACTACAAATTGAAGGATACAGTGCATTTAAGAAATGCATTAGAATGTGGGAGGAAACTTCGGTAACTTTAAAACACTTAGTTTTTCTCAATGTGTAGACATTTTATGAATGCACATGGGTGATACCGGCTGGATCCTTTTATTTACAGATTAAGAGGGTCTTCTCTTCTGTTCTTTGGGTACAAGAACTTCACAAAATATTCTTGATCTGCAGAAACCAGGACTGAAATAACACATACAGTGGATGTACAGCTGAGGCTGATTTAAACTAATAGGGTTAGATTTTTTTAAAATACACAAATGTTAATGAGCTGTTGTATGCACCAGACTTGCATGTGCTCAGATCATGATGTGGGTGTACAAGTTGGGAGCACACATATCAGAATTGGCTGGAATAGTGGCTCACTCCTCTCCATATGATGTTTCTGAGCCACCAGATCTCTGCAAACCTGATACCAATGGCATCACTCTGAGCAAACCCTCAAGTCTCCCTTACACACCAGCCTATTTGGCTTGCACAGAGTACCTCTCTGAAATGCACCAAGCGTGTAGAGATTTCTCTGTAGGGCTATGCAGTTTGTGCAACTCTGGATTTTCTTTCAGGGCTTAAGTAGTGCAGAGGTCCTCCAATGAGATGAATTTCACCCAGATAATATAAACGCTGCAGAACCACAAAGAGTATGAGCTTTCGTGAGCTGTAGCTCACGAAAGCTCATGCTCAAATAAATTGGTTAGTCTCTAAGGTGCCACAAATACTCTTTTTCTTTTTGCGAATACAGACTAACACGGCTGTTACTCTGAAAAGAGCATGACTACACTATGAAAAGAGGTTTTTTGTTTTTTTCCCCAGGGAAGTTGGCTCAATTGAGTTAACATGCTAAGAAAGTCTCCTTAACACCCATGGATCCACTGGGCCAATATAGTTGTAAAGGTGTCAGTTGGAAAACCCATGTAGACATAGTTTATGTCAAACTAACTCAATGGGGCTAATTCAGTTGAAAAAACCCTACCTTTGTTTGCTATGTAGACATGGCCTATGACTGCAAAAATAAGCAAGTCTTATTCTTGTTGGTACCATCTCTTCTTCTGTGTTTGTACAGAGCCTAGCACAGTGGGGTCCTGGTCCATGAAGGGGGTACTCTGAGGTACTCTGCATAATAATTCCATTGTAGCCCGTGTAGCATAAGACTCTAATTTCTAACTAAACACTAAGGCCCAAATCATCAAATATATCTAAGCACCTAAATGCCTTTGGCAATCTGAGCCAAAATATAAAATTTATTTATGTACTGGTGATGGCTGGTAAAGTATGAAGCAGAAAGAACCCAGTTTGATTTACAGGGATATCAAATGGATTACTACTCCTTCCCCATTGACATTTGGAACTTTTGTTGCAGTCCTTCCCTATTTCTACTTGAATACTAGATTCAGCACAAAATTGGAATTCATGAGTTCTAAGCCTCACTGATACTGACCCTCTCTGTGACACTGAGTAAGGCTGATCTACACTACAAATTTAGGTTGATGAAAGATGACTTGCATTGACCTAGTGCTGCATGCATCTACTTTTAAATATGTCTCCCACTGAAAGCTCTCCAAGATGCCAACGTATAAATACCACCTCCCCTAGCGCTATGGAGCAATGACTGATGTATTGAAGACAATGCAGCATGAAGGAAGACACTGCATTACGTATATCAACCCTAACAGTCCTCCAGCGACTGTCCAACACTATCCAATACTGACTATTCTCGTCAGAATTGTGAACTCTACTGCCCAGTGGTGACAGAGATTGGAAGGCCACACCACTCTTTAAAGCCTTTCAAATTTTTGAAATGCCTTTTCTTGATTGTCCAGCTTGGAGAGCACACCTATCAGCTCTTGACTGTTGTGCACAACTGCCCAGCTGACCATGCCAGCTACATGATCCAGATGTGCTCTTGCTTGGAGTAGACAGTTAGTGGATCTCCTGGATGCGTGGAGAGAAGAGACAGAAACAACTCTGACATCATAATCAAAAAGGCTGACAAAGGAGGTGCTGTTGTCATCATGAATAGGTCGGAATATGAACAAGAGGCTGCTCGGCAGCTCTCCAACACCACTTTCTACAAGCCATTACCCTATGATCCCACTGAGAGTTACCAAAAGCAACTACAGCATTTGCTCAAGAAACTTCCTGAAAAAGCACAAGATCAAATCCGCACAGACACACCCCTGGAACCCCGACCTGGGATATTCTATCTACTACCCAAGATCCATAAACCTGGAAATCCTGGGCGCCCCATCATCTCAGGCATTGGCACCCTGACAGCAGGATTGTCTGGCTATGTAGACTCCCTCCTCAGGCCCTACGCTACCAGCACTCCCAGCTACCTTCGAGACACCACTGACTTCCTGAGGAAACTTCAATCCATCGGTGATCTTCCTGATAACACCATCCTGGCCACTATGGATATAGAAGCCCTCTACACCAACATTCCACACAAAGATGGACTACAAGCCGTCAAGAATACTATCCTCGATAATGTCACGGCTAACCTGGTGGCTGAACTTTGTGACTTTGTCCTTACCCATAACTATTTTACATTTGGGGACAATGTATACCTTCAGATCAGCGGCACTGCTATGGGTACCCGCATGGCCCCACAGTATGCCAACATTTTTATGGCTGATTTAGAACAACGCTTTCTCAGCTCTTGTCCCCTAAAGCCCCTACTCTACTTGCGCTATATTGATGACATCTTCATCATCTGGACCCATGGAAAAGAAGCCCTTGAGGAATTCCACCATGATTTCAACAACTTCCATCCCACCATCAACCTCAGCCTGGTCCAGTCCACACAAGAGATCCACTTCCTGGACACTACAGTGCTAATAAACAATGGTCACATAAACACCACCCTATACCAGAAACCTACTGACCGCTATTCCTACCTACATGCCTCCAGCTTTCACCCTGACCACACCACACGATCCATCGTCTACAGCCAAGCTCTGCGATACAACCGCATTTGCTCCAACCCCTCAGACAGAGACAAACACCTACAAGATCTCTGTCAAGCTTTCTTACAACTACAATACCCACTTGCGGAAGTGAAGAAATAGATTGATAGAGCCAGAAGAGTTCCCAGAAGTCACCTACTACAGGACAGGCCTAACAAAGAAAATAACAGAACGCCACTAGCCGTCACCTTCAGCCCCCAACTAAAATCCCTCCAACGCATTATTAAGGATCTACAACCTATCCTGAAGGATGACCCAACACTCTCTCAAATCTTGGGAGACAGGCCAGTTCTTGCCTACAGACAGCCCCGCAACCTTAAGCAAATACTCACCAACAACCACAACCACACAACAGAACCACTAACCCAGGAACTTATCCTTGCAACAAAGCCCGTTGCCGACTGTGCCCACATATCTATTCAGGGGACACCATCACAGGGCCTAATAACATCAGCCACACTATCAGAGGCTCGTTCACCTGCACGTCCACCAGTGTGATATATGCCATCATGTGCCAGCAATGCCCCTCTGCCATTTACATTGGTCAAACTGGACAGTCTCTACGTAAAAGAATAAATGGACACAAATCAGATGTCAAGAATTATAACATTCATAAACCAGTCGGAGAACACTTCAATCTCTCTGGTCACGCAATCACAGACATGAAGGTCGCTATCTTAAAACAAAAAAACTTCAAATCCAGACTCCAGCAAGAAACTGCTGAATTGGAATTCATTTGCAAATTGGATACTATTAATTTAGGCTTAAATAGAGACTGGGAGTGGCTAAGTCATTATGCAAGGTAGCCTATTTCCCCTTGTTTTTTCCTACCCCCCCCCCCCAGACGTTCTGGTTAAACTTGGATTTAAACTTGGAGAGTGGTCAGTTTGGATGAGCTATTGCCAGCAGGAGAGTGAGTTTGTGTGTGTGTGTCCCCGGGAAGGGGGGGTGGGGGTGAGAAAGCCTGGATTTGTGCTGGACATGGCCCACCTTGATTACCATGCACATTGTAGGGAGAGTGGTCACTTTGGATAAGCTATTGCCAGCAGGAGAGTGAGTTTGTGTGTGTGGTTTTTGGAGGGGGGTGAGGGAGTGAGAGAATCTGGATTTGTGCAGGAAATGGCCCACCTTGATTATCATACACATTGTGAAGAGAGTTGTCACTTTGGATGGGCTATTACCAGCAGGAGAGTGAGTTTGTGTGCGGGGGGGGGGCGGAGGGTGAGAAAACCTGGATTTGTGCTGGAAATGGCCCAACTTGATGATCACTTTAGATAAGCTATTACCAGCAGGAGAATGGGGTGGGAGGAGGTATTGTTTCATGGTCTCTGTGTGTATATAATGTCTTCTGCAGTTTCCACAGTTTGCATCCGATGAAGTGAGTTGTAGCTCATGAAAGCTCATGCTCAAATAAATTGGTTAGTCTCTGAGGTGCCACAAGTACTCCTTTTCTTTTTGCGAATACAGACTAACACGGCTGTTACTCTGAAACCTGTGCAAGCACAGCTATGGACTAGCTATAGAAACATAGATATGTACAAGTAGATTGCACGGGGGATGCAGGAGAAGGGGTACAACAGGGATCAGCAGCAGCAGTATGGCCTGAAACCAAAGGAATTGTAGCAGGAATACCAGGCGGCCAGGGAGGCCAACAGTTGATCGGGTGTCAAGCTGCAGACCTACCCCTTTTATAAAGAGCTTTGCATGCCATACTTGGCAAAGAAGCCACCACCAGCCCGCATGCCGCTGTGGATACCTCCCAAAAGCCCAAGTCATGGGCCCCTGGCATGAACAGTCAGGAGGAGGAAGAGGAGGAGAATGGAGGACATGCAACCAGGGGGTTCAGCTATGCCATGAGCCAGGACTAATTTGAAACTCCACCAAAATCCAGTCAGTCCCAGCAGTCGAGCATAGATGAGCCCATTGCAGGGAAAGAAACCTTGGGTAAGTGTGTACATTTATTTCCCATTACAGTGATGGCACCCCCAACTTAGCAGGATCCAGCTATCAACTTTTCATTAATTTACTTGTACTAGAAGAGGTAGCAGTACAACAAAGAGAGGGAGAGTTGTTATCGGCTTTTCATTCCCCTTTAGGAGGGGCAGAGCGCTGATCAGTTTGTTTGTGTACACAGGGATGTCCCTTTAATCCTCCTGAGAGATCTTGATGAAACTTTCATGGAGGTACTGTGCAATCCTCTCCTCAAGTTTTCTAGGAATGGTCGCCTTATTTCCTCCTCTGCAGTAGGACCCTTTCCTGCACCAATCAGCAATAAGTCACAGTTCTGTGTAGCAGGAGACTATTAACAGCCCTGCACGCTTGCATGACAGTAGCCCCCAAGGTGGATTTTCCAAACTCCAAAATGAATTTCCACTGACAGGTAGCAAGCAAGTGTTGCAAGTTTCCACAGTTTGATTGCTGCTTGCTGCTCCACTGTCAGTGCAGTTCTCATTTTGGTGTCCCTGCACTGGAGGGCTGGGATGAGCTTGGCACATAGATCCAGGAGCGTGGCCTTGTGCATCCAAAAGCTCTGCAGCTACTGCTCATCATCCTAAACCTGCATTATGTTGTGATCCCATCAGTCAGTGCTCATTTATCGGGGCCCAGAAACAGTGCTCCATGAACGGCACTAACAATCTTCAATTGGTTCTCATTATGTCCCACATGCTTCTGTCAGAGGTTATGTACAGTTACAAGTCCCACATGGGTTTGTGAGATTTTCAAAATAGGAACAAAATTATGGGCCAGAGATGGCATTATGCGGTGGAGAAAGTTGCATGATGGGAACTTGCTCCCTTGCTCCCAGTCAATATTGCATGATTCGTTTCAGCCCCACTGTGCATGTCCATAACTTCCCAAAAGACAGTGTGCTGTATGGTGGCAAGTTGCATTCTGGGATACCTATCCATGGTGCACCACATCATGCACTGACATGAGCACTCTTAGTGAGCAGAGATTACCTGTGACTGCCGATAGTGGGTGGCAGAGTGAGGGCAGCTGGCTTTAGCAGTGTTACTGAGTGTGCTCAGTCTGTGTGAGCACGCTCAGTACAAGCCAAGCATCAAATCTGGAGGATGGCACGTGAACCTGCATGTCCCCTCACACGGTCACCTCTGCTAGTGAGCAAGCGCTGTACCAACCTATGGCACCAATTATGCATATTTCAACTACAGCAACTTTATGCCGATATAATGTGCTGCATCAAAAGTTTGTAGTTAGACATGCCATAAGTCATTTAGGCCATTGATTTTGAGTGCCTCAGTTTTGGGTGTGGTATTTTATAGGCATGCCGGACATGATTTTTAGACATACAGCATAACCACCATGGGAGCTTTGGGGTCAAATTTAATAAAGTTGGGTATCCAAAAACAGCCTCAAACATGAATGGACACCTTTGAAAATTGTTGCTTTAACCTCAGTCTCAATTTCTCCATCTTTAAAATAGGTATAATACTTTGACCCACCTGGCAGGGTTTTTGTGAAGGTTAACTGCAAAGCATTGCAGAAAATTCTTGGTCTGCTTACATCTCTCCTCCTGATCCAACTTCTATCCTCCTCCTGCAGAGACTAAATGATGCATTCCCCATACCACACCAGAAAAGCTAACTGATGTTCTAATATTGACTCTTGGGGTTCAATAATCAGTGCTTGCATGTGCAAAAATGCATGCACAATTGCAACCCTATTTTGCCTATGCAAGTGCCCATACAAAGAGCTAAGTAAGGGGTATTAATTTTCCTGTGCAGTTACTTAGTTTATATAGGGTGTTGCAGCAATTGTACAAAAATACATGCATGAAACTGCACAGACAAGTGAGTTTTCATTCATGAAATTTGTCCACATATGTGCTGTCGTTCAAATGACTTTTTGTCATTTCTGTATCATTGGCAGCTGCACAAATCACTAGTATGATATGTTATGAGGGAACTAATTTTTTTTTAAATGTCTGATTTGCAGACAAAGGTGAAATATTGTTATCTCTTCCATTTATGATTCTGTGTAAAGAAGATATTTTTCATCTGCGTGTATATTCCCATGTGAATCAGAACGAAATAGCTTCATTTTTAGTGTTCTATTTTATCTTTCTCACACACTATTACAATAACTGTACCAGTCTGTACAGGGCAGCAATGCAAAATAGATATATTGCACTTGATTTTGCCAGATGAATGCCTTTAAATCAGTGGTGGGCAACCTGCGGTCTGAAGGCCGCACGCGGCCCTTCAGGTTAATCCGCTGGCGGGCCGCAAGACAGTTTGTTTACATTGACCATCCACAGACACGGCTGCCCACAGCTCTCATTGGCTGGGAACAGCGAACCATGGCCGCTGGGAGCTGCGAGCAGCCGTGCCTGCGGATGGTCAGTGTAAACAAACTGTCTCGCAGCCTGCCAGCGGATTACCCTCCGGGTCGCAGGTTGCCCACTACTGCTTTAAATGAATAAAACAAACTGAAAAAACAAGAACACTGCTTTTGTGTCCTCGATAACCTTGTTGTCCTTACCATAGATAATGCTGAACAATATGGACTAGTATAGTGTTTATCATTTATCTGTGAAGGACATCAGGGTTCTTTCTGATCTTTCATTATCCAAGAGAAAGATATGTTCTATTAAAGGAACAGGTGTCCAACAGACATGCATGTTGATGTTGCTCAGTTAAGGTTTTGCATTACTGTGATTATGAGGTATGTGACATACTTTTTTGTCATTATGTGTGTTAGAGGTATAAAGGTTTTATTAATAGAGGTGTGTAGTCTGTCAGTGAAATGAAGATGTGATGGAGGTTAAGGTATTATAAAGAAGGATATTTCAATTGGAGATTCCCTTGCTTTTAAGGGATTATGTAGGAGAGCATTCTCCTTAACTAATTTTTAACGAAGTTTTGTCTTTGTGGAAATATATATTTCCACAAAGGCAGCTGTATTAGGTAAGAAAACAATGGCCCTTACATACCCTAGCCCTAGGTATCCATATTGTGTTGCTAGCATTTACACCGTGAAACCCTAGCCATGCTGAAATCAACAGCAACACTTCAGCTGACTTCAATGTGGTCAGCATTTTACCCACAGTGAATGCCTTCCAATATTTCTGCACTGCTCACAGATTTTCAATAGAAAAACTGTAGACTGCTGAGCTGGACAATAGTGCCACGTTCAGCATATCACAGGGACCAACAGCTTTGATGGCTACTTCAGGGAAAAGACCTGTAAAAAGCTCAAAGTTCTTGGCATACCTGTGGCATCATCCTACTAAGATTTTTGCCAGTGTAGTTACACTGGCATAGTTAAATTGGCAAAACCCATGGATGTTGTTATATCAGTGTAAATGTACTTATACTGATCTAGTTTATGCCAGTTCCTTTGAATTGGCATAAAGATAGACTGGTATAAGCATAGCTGTACTGATGTAACTGCCTCCAGAATAGGGCTTCTGCCACTATAGCTAAGGCTCAGATTTGATCACAAATATTTTTAGTAAAAATCATGGACAAGTCATGGACAATAAACAAAAATTCATGGAAGCCCATGACTTGTCTATGATTTTTATTAAAAATATCCCTGATAAAATGGGGAGGGAGGAGGGTCCAGCACTCACAGCGGCTGGGCTGCTGCAGGCACCAATCCCAGCTGTGGTGGTTGGGCAGATGCAGGGGGCTCCCGCCGCCCCCAGGGCAGGGCTGCTGTGGGGGGGCTCCTGCCGCTCGCCGTGGCTGGACTGCTGCGGGGTCACCCGGCCCTCCTCCTGCTGCGGCTGGCTGCTGGGGCGGGGGGGGGGGCGCCTGCTGCAGCTGAGCTGCTGGGGAGACCCCAGGCATCTGTGGCGACTGGGCGCTCTGAGAGATCCCCAAGGAGCTCCAAGGCCCCCTGCCCTCTCAGCAGCGGCTAAGAGCCAGAGCCAGGGCAGAAAATGTCACAAAGGCCTCTGGAAGTCACAGATGCCATGACTTCCGTGACCTCCATGACATAATCGTAGCCCTAACTATAGCTATGTCCGTAAAAAGACACCCTAACTAACATAGCTATAACAGTCTAATTTTTAAATTTAGACAAGAGTTGAGACAGAAGTGGAAAAAGAGCAAGGAGTAGATCATTTTGGACACAATACAGTTTCTAATGAATTGGGATGATGACAGAATGGTTGTCTTTTTGAATTGGCAGGAGGAAAAAGATATAGTTAAAGGTGAATAAAGAAGGCAAAATAGGAAAGCTGAGATGGATTCAATTGTTTGAGTATAGCTAAAGAAACAGCTGGTCAAACCCTTTCTTTTTGTCTGTTTTTGTCTGTTTCTGTCCGCCCAGTTAGGAGCAGAAAGGGAAACAAATGGGGGAAAAATCAAAGATATAAAACAAGTGATAACTAGACTGAAACACTGAAAAAAGTCAATAGCTGTAGAGAGCCAGACTTGAGTGCAGGAGACAGTAGAAATGGGAAAACAAAACAAAAAAAGGTTTCAGAGTAACAGCCGTGTTAGTCTGTATTAGCAAAAAGAAAAGGAGTACTTGTGGCACCTTAGAGACTAACCAATTTATTTGAGCATAAGCTTTCATGAGCTACAGCTCACTTCATCGGATGTATACTGTGTGCATCCGATGAAGTGAGCTGTAGCTTACGAAAGCTTATGCTCAAATAAATTGGTTAGTCTCTAAGGTGCCACAAGTACTCCTTTTCTTAAAACAAAAAAACACACAACCAAGAAAAGAAAATAATCCAAATACACTTATATGAGTAAGGATGTCAGAACCCTGATATGCTGGGAAAAGGTTACTTAAAATTAATAGGATTTACCATCCCCAAGGTGTTATCTGCTTGAATTTTCTTTTTTTTTTAAAGGTAGGTACAGTGACAAAATATTTGTTCCATAAGAAATGAAAGTTGAATAGGATACTAAAGTCTAAAATCCCTGTAAGTCTGTTTCTTCCCCCAACCAGAAGGTATGCTTCAGCGTAATTTAGGGCCCAGTTCTGCTACCTATATGTTAAGTAGTACATTACTCTGTCAATAGACCTACCAAGTTCAACTTAATGTGAGTAAGGACTCAATTCTACCATTGCCTTCATTAGTAACTAGAACACGTTCCCTCATGCTCACTGCCATACTCACCCCGTAAGAAATATGTTTTCATATGAAAAGAATCGGACACAGCCAGTTTCATTATGTAGGCTACTTAAGCCATTAGAAGAGAGCCCTGTATGGTGATATTGTAATATTATTTAAGCATGGGAATAGTAGTTAGGAAAAAAAGAGAGAGGATTATGCTCAATGCTAAGTTTTCCCCTGCTGCTTTTTAAACAATGCATTTATCTGTTCTACATTTTTCTAAGTATCTTCTCCAGCTGTGCAGTTCTAATTTAGCAGTAGTATGTACTGTCACTTCTGCATTAGTAAATACCCAGGACCTGCTGAGTAATTACTGAATAACCTCATAATGAAATGCAGCAAAGAGTTCTAATTAAAATTTAAAGTTGCTTAACAACTACTCTACTTAAAATGAAAATTTTCCAGCTATGTACCCTAATGAGTTTTCAGAATACATTACTAAAAATTTGTAAATGATAGGTAAATATAGACTATTTCCTCCTGTGAGTGAAGAACATTTGCAAACAAAATAAACACAATATACCCAAAATATGAAAATGCTAAACAATATTAAAATGCTGGGACAGATACATGAAATGATTTGTGAACTCCTATATTACAAGTCAGGAAAATGCAAGGATAAGGCTAGGTCTACAATATAAACTTTTTTTCCGGCATACTAGGGGTGTGATTCTTTATGACATTTTTAAACTGGAGTCCTATTGTAGACACAATTATAATGGCAAAAATGTCCCTTTCTCAGCATGACGATTCTCAGGGCACCCAGGACTGAGGGTCACCTTGTTACCCCCTGCTTCCAGCGTGACAGTCTTGCTTGTGCCTAGCAGGGTGTCAGCTCCCTAATGCTACTAGCCTGTTAGCCACTCAAGCACTCTCCTTTGGGCTATGACAGCCCTGTCTCCACCTTATAGGTTAACAATAGGTGCATCTCAGTCCCCAAATCCCTTTGAATTGTTCCCCTGTGATATCCAGCCCCTGAATTGGCTACTCACAGAAATTCCAGAAATTCCCATCTTTGGCCGAGTCGGACTCGACCCGTAATAAACAGGGGGCAAATTGGTCGTTCTGAGGGTGCGCCCAAGGGCGACCTACCAGACTGTTCCCCAGATCCATCTTTCCCAGTGTTCTCCGACCGTGTTTCCCCTTTCCTCCCAGGGTGGACTGCTATAACTTAGGACCGCTGGGTCCTCAGCACAGTGGAACAAGGTTTTACCCTCAAGTTCCTTTCTACCCCCACTTCCCACCTCCCTTCCCCGTCCCTCTTCAGGGACCCCTCTCACGAGAGTCTCCTTGAGGAGGTAAAGGGGTTACTACAACTGGGTGCAGTGGAAGAAGTTCCTCTTGAGTACAGGAACAAGGGGTTCTATTCCCGGTACTTTTTAATTCCAAAGGCCAAGGGTGGTCTATGGCCCATCCTGGACGTGCAAGACCTTAACAAGTAGCTACAGAAGCTAAAGTTCCGCATGATCTCTCTGGCTTCTATTCTCCCCTCCCTGGATCCAGGAGACTGGTATGCCATCCTCGACTTGAAGGACACATACTTCCACATAGTGATCTTTCGAGGACACAGATGCTTCCTCTGGTTTATGGTGGGGCCCTACCACTACCAGTTTGTGGTCCTCCCATTTGGCCTGGAGACAGCGAGGGTGTTTACCAAGTGTACGTCAGTGGTAGCGGCTTACCTCAGGCGCCAGGGTATCCAAATCTACCCATAGCTCTACGATTGGCTCATCAAGGGCAGCTCCAGGTCTCAAGTCCGAAGGGATGTTGCTGTGCTTCAAGTCACATGCCGCTCTCTGGGCCTACTGGAGAACGACAAGAAGTCAACGTTAGTGCCAGTGCAAAGGATGGAGTTCATTGGAGCAGTCCTTGACTCTACCTATGCCAGAGTGTTCCTGCCGCTGGAAAGGTTCCACATGATTGCAAACCTCATTGCGGAAGTTTCTGTGTTCCCTCTGACTACAGCTAGGGTCTGTCTGCGCCTGCTGGGCCACATGACAGCACGCACTTACGTGGTCCGCCATGCCAGGCTCCAGATGCAGCCCCTGCAACAGTGGCTGGCGACAGTCTATTCCCAGTCCCGAGACCCCCTGGAGAAGATCATTACCATTCCCCAGGCAATACTTACCTCGCTGAGATGGTGGACCAACTGCAGGACAGTCCTTGAATGGGTTCTGTTCGACAACCGTTCTCACTCCATCGAGTTGGTGTTGGACACCTCGGACCTCAGCTGGGGGGCACATCTCAGCAACCTCCAGACACAGGGGAGGTGGTCCACGAAGGAGGCGCTGTTACACAAATGTCAAAGAGCTCCGAGCAGTCTGTCTGGCATGCAGTCTTCTTGCTCCACCTTTCGGGCAAAGTGGTACGAGTCCTGACGGACAACACAGCCTCAATATTCTACATCAACAGGGGGAGCATGCTTGTCAGCTCTCCGTCAGGAGGTGCTCCATCTGCCCTGACTGTAAAACTTCTAAGCCCAGTTCTAACTTCACATTGGTTTTCTACCGAGCTCTCCACTGACTTCAGTGCCTGAAGGATACTGTGGTACTAATTGTTTAAAATTAGTTGTGTAATCACCAGAGGGCCTCCCAGTGGAATGGATCTCTTACATGGTTCAAACTCAGTCTGAGTTTGCATGCTCAGAGACTAGCATCTGTAGGAGCCATCTTGCTACAGAACTAACAAAGGGCATGGCTACACTGGAAACTTCAAAACGCTGTTGCAGGAGCGCTCCCACGGCAGTGCTTTGAAGTGCGAGTGTGGTCTTAGCTCCAAGGGGATTAGCTCCCAGTGCTCGGAGCCTGTTTACGCTAGCTCTTTAAAGTGCTCTGACTTGCTGCGCTTGGGGGGGATGATTTTTTCACACCCCATAGCCAGCAAGTTAGAGTGCTACAAAATGTAAGTGTAGCCAGGCCCAAAGAGAGTTCAAGCTTAAAGTTTATACCCCGGTCTCACTCTGGGTTGCTGAAGTACAGAGGGTGTGGCATACTCACAAGGAAGATACTCTCTGTTGTCTCATTGCATTAGAAAGATTGCAGTAACCTTGTTTAGAGTTGGGGAAAAGGTATTTTAAAAAATGCATTAACACATTTTCAAACACCATCTAACACTTGGTGTAGAAAAGGGTTTAAAAATGTGCTAGATGGTCAAGGTCAAGAGGTTGACCAGGACGAACTAATATTTTTTTTCAAGGTGCTAACACTTTTTAAAAGTCTTAAATCATGTCTATACATGTCTTTAAAAATGTATTAGCTAACATGTTTTAATTAACACATTTTAAATACATCTTGCTTGAACAGGCTATAGTTCTTGCTGAATCTACTCCTTATTTTACACTCTGTGGTAAGGCATAGAAAATATTTTGAAATAATAATGTAATAATACCTTGTACTTATAAAGTATCTTTCATCAGAGGAACTGAAAGTGCTGCATAAAAGTAATTCACTTCTTAAGGAGAACTTGTATATCAGAATCTGATACTGTGAGGATTTGGGGTTTTTTTGATAACCAGAAAATTTAGTTCAAACAAATTTTTTTTTTTTTAAATTACTTTTGTTTTCTTCCTAGATGTTTTATGGCACTAATAAAGCACTTTGAGATCTACTGATAGAAAGTGCTATATGAGAGTTAAGTATATTTATAATTATGATTAATATAATTGGGACTCAAATATTCTTAATGAAGAGACTCTGAAGCATTGTACACCGGAGCCAATCCTGCAAGCCCCTGCTTCCCTGAGAGTTCTTATTCTTGTTATTTTTTCATTGAAATGAATGAAATTTATTCGGTGACTGTGACTTCAAGAATGGATTTGGAATACTGTATCTATTGTTGTAATCCCTGATGATATGTACTATGATTTGCTATAATGGGCAGTATTAAGGATAATGTACAACAGTCTCTTTCTAAGCGTATGTTTACACTGCACTTCAACACCCGCATCTGGTCCATGTCAGCTGACTTTGACTTGTAGGGCTCAAGCTACAGGACTGTTTCATTGTGTTGTTGATGTTCTGGCTTTGGCTGGGCCCAGAGCCTGGGCTTCAGCCCAAATCTGAACGTCTACACCACAATTAAACAGCCCCAGCCCCGTGAGCCTGAGTCAGCTGACATGGGCCAGCCACAGGTGTTTAACTGCAGTGAAAACATACCCTAACTGTTGTCTTTTCTGTTTTATCTATTTTCATATAAGAACTAGAAATAAGTAAATATGTGCTGATTTCATGAAGATCTATCCATTTCAATCTATCCATTTCCTGTTACAAAAAGTTTCTGAAAGCAGTTTCGCAGTAGGTGGGGCAAGTAGCCAGATGAGAATAGTCACTAGGTTTTTGTGCTGGAAGAGGTGGAATGGTATTTTCTATTCCTGAAGATGTGGTCTTATTAAACCTTTTATCAAATAATTTGGTTTCACAATACATTTCCGGGAATTAGTGAGATTGGTTATGTTCCTAATTATGTTTTTTTAAAAATGTCCTTAGTCTACTTTGAAAAATTTTAAAGTGGACCTTTATTATAGTTACAGAATTGTATAAAAGAGCATTGCCCTCATAAAATGAGGGTCACAGGTGGAATGTAGCACTGCTAATATGAAGGGTAATGGAAAAATCCACTACATGTGTTCACTACTTAAATGACATGGTTGGGTAAATGGATTTCTCTCCTTCCTAGAAGTGCGCTTCTACATTAGTCTAGCAGCAATTAGAGAGAAGAGGTTGCTCTGCAAATTGGCTCTGCGAACCATGTAGTTCATCTTTTTATTGTGTAAAACATAAAAAATTGCTGCTAATCAATCCACTTCAACTTTCTGTCTAAAAATTATTACCATCCCTTTCAGCCTAGAGCACTTTCAGAATGTTTTCCTTAAATTAACTAAAAGCAGGAGGTATTTGTATCAGTAAGCAGATTATGGTTATGTGGGTTAAATCTTACCATGGTAGCAGTAAAGAAACTGCATTATTACTCAAGAGTTCTTAACAAATTGATTAATGCTTTTAGAATAATTAGTCCATATTTCAGATGTAATAGTGCTATCTTATTTATTAAATCAGAGATGCAGCACTGGATGACCATAATGCTAAAACAGTTTCTGGGTTTTTTTTCTAAAATAGGAAATAAATTGTTTTGAACTTTTTTTGTCAACAGACAGTAAGTCACTTATTAAGAACAATTTGGCTTTCACAGTAACATTTGTCTCTTTTTTTTTTCAGACCTACAGTGGGACTTGGACTTTTCTAAACAATGACAGTAATTGAAGTTGTGGCTTAACTTTAGTCAATAGTTTCCACACCTTGAAAGAGTAATCTGTGATCAGTCCATGGGACTAGGAGTCAGGAAATATGATTTCTACAGCAGGCTTTACCATTCACTATGGACAAGTTACTTGACCACTGTGCCATATTTTCCCCATCTGTAATAAGGGAATCATACTTACATGACAGGGGTGTTGTGAGGCTTAACTATTTGCACTTTGAAATTCTTGGAGGAAAGATGCTCTAAAAAGAAAAAAGTAGTATTATCCAGATGGACATTTTTAATCCAGTTGACCAATTGAGACCAGTTATGTAGTCCTCACTAAGGCAAAGCTGAAATGCAAAATATCTTTACTGATTATTACAGCTGACTGGAGAATTACAGTTTAGTTTCATGAAAACTTTTGAGTTTTCAGAATTTGTTTTAGGTGGAGCCCATCCTTCCTTTATAGGCGCCTTCTTTCCCAAAAGGTTCCCCAGTTCCTAATAAACCTAAAAGCCTCCTCCCTACACTATAGTCTCATTCCTGCATTGAGACCCTGCAGTTCTGTCTGTCTTTCTTGCTCTACATGGGGAACGGGATGCATTTCAGAGAATGCTGCCATGGAGGTCCAGGACTTTACCTAGTAGCCAAAATTTGGCCTCCATGACCTTTCTCCCCACAATTTGATGTCCAGGTTGAATTTGCAGGATTGGGAGGTAGAACAAATATGTTTTTAAACTTGTAAACTGAGCAGATTTAATATGGAAATCATAGAGACACAATGAACAAGAAACTCCATGATGATATTTTTATAGGATTATTTTCAGACTAGAATAGTACTTTAATTATGGTGATTCAGACTTTCTAGCTGCAGACACACCAAGACAACTACACTGGGACATGACATACACTAGGAAGTATTATGTTTACATTATCAAAGTTATCTTCACAACCAAAAGTCAGAAGTGCTATTTATTTTAAATTGAAGTTTAGATCCTGGAGAAAATGGCAAAATCCACTTTTAATCTGTGGGGAGATCCTAATGCCATTTTCAAAATCTTATCCAGGTGTGAGTTGCTATTTGGGCTTTCATTTAGAGATTGGTTATGGCAGGGGTGGCCAACCTGAGCCTGAGAAGGAGCCAGAATTTACCAATGTACATTGCCAAAGAGTCACAGTAATACGCCAGCAGCCTCCCCCCCCACCCCGCATTAACTCTCCTTCCTGCTCCTAGCGCTTCCCCCTGCCTCCCCACACCTCCCGATCAGCTGTTTTGTGGCATGCAGGAGGCTCTGGGGAGCAGCAGGAGGAGTGAGGGCACAGCAGGCTCAGGGGAGGGTGGAGTGGGGGCAGGTCCTGTGGCAGAGCCAGGGGTTGAGCAGTGAGCACAGTTGGAAAGTTGGTGCCTGTAGCTCCAGCCAGTGATGAGCTGCCAAAATCTTAACAACCGGTTCCCTCCTCACCTCACGAGGGGGTCGTGGCGCACCCCCACCTCCCAGGACTCCTGCCCCATCCAACCCCCTCCCCTGTCCCCTGACTGCCCCCAGAACCAGGCAAGAGGGTCTCATGGGCCACCATAGTGGGTGTCCACCCTGCCCCTAAGAACCAGAGGGACCTGCTGGGGGGTGAGGTGGGGAGTCCCAGCAGTGCTTACCTGGGGCAGCTCCTGGGAAGCATCTGGCAGGTCCCTCTGGTTCCTAGGGGTGGGGTAGCATAGCTGGGGGGATCAGGGGGAGCGGCCGCTCCCCCCACAGATCACATCAAAAGTGGTGCCTTAGGCACCGACTCCGTGGGTGCTCCGGGGTTGGAAAATTTGGTGGGTGCTCAGCAGCTCCTTGCCCTGAGCCTGGCCCCAGCTCATCTCTGCCTCCTCCCCTGAATGCACTGCCCCGCTCTGCTTCTCCACCCACCACCCCAATCCGGTTTCCCGCAAATCAGCTATTCGCACGGGAAGCCTGGAAGAGCTGAGAAGCAAGTGGCGGCTTTGCGCTCAGGCCCTAGTGGGACAACCGGTTCTAAAAGGGCTTCTAAATTTAACAACCGGTTCCAGCGAACCAGCGTGAACTGGCTCCAGCCCCGGAGTCGGTGCCTATACAAGGAGCCGCATATTAACTTCTGAAGAGCTGCATGTGGCTCCAGAGCCACAGGTTGGCCATCCCTGGGTTATGGTCACAGACAAATGCCTGGTTCTCCTGTGCTCCAAGGAAGTGGGTTTGAGGGATGAGCACTCAACCAGTATTTAAAAAAAAAACATTTCAGGGCACTGAATGGCTGCACCAAACTTAGTTGGGTCAGAAACACACACACACCTCTTTACACAACAAACTGCTTGTGAGTAGCAGAGAGAGAGAGATACATTTGATAAGAATCTAGGAAAGATGGAAGTGGGGATAAGAGACCGGCAGGACCAGAGGCACATAACGGGTGCAGAAAAAGTATTAGAGTTATGGTCACAAGGTTGGAAAAGCAACTGAGGGATACTGCAGTACTACATCATGCTGGCCTTGTGTATACTGCTTGCTAACGGGCTCTGGACTGGAACCCAGGGGTAGAGATCTGGGTTGCCCTACTGTTCATTGCAGAGTAGCATAGCTTGGGGCAGTGAATAGGAAGCCTGTCTGACTCACTGCAGGAGTGGCATAGTCAAAGCAGCAGGCATGAAGACAGTCTGACACTGCTTGTGCAGAGTGACTTGGAAAGACTCCCCTGGAAGGGGGAATCACAGTATGACCCAGCTGGAGGGCCAAGTCATGAAGCAGCCGTACTGTGACTCCATGAGTGGGAGGAGAATGTAATGGTGGAAGAAAAGAAAAGGGGTGCTGAACTGGGTGGAGCGAATCCCAGAATCACCAGAAAGGGGTGCCACCCAGTGGTGAATAGAGCACTCCATGACAACACCTCAGAAACAACTATACCACACTGGATTCATATCACCTATAAAAAAAAGACATTTGCTTCTTTATGTACTGTTTGAATATACTGTGTCTAAAACTGTAAATCAGAGGGCAGGTTCTCTGCTGCTGCTGAGTTTTGCTCAGTGTAGTGGAGGGGGTGGGGTATCAGGGAGTTGGTTATAGCTCTTGGATTCATTTGGCTCCTCTGCAACATTGACTAGAAAAGCTTGGGGGATGCTTTGATTTATACCAGCTGGCAAATTGTTCATCAGCAGCATAGTCCGTTCACATGCTTCCCCACCTTCTACAGTAGGGCTGCAGGGGATGGAGGTGTAGGTGCTGACTTTACCATCTCTGTGCTGTCTGGTGACTCTCCAATACTATGCTAATCCTCAGCAGGAGAGATATAATACTTTCACGTTTTTTTTTTCATTACTCAAAAACAACAAAGGGAGAGAAGTGGGGCAATAAATCTGCTCCTAGGAATTTAATTCTAATTGTATAGATTCATAGATTACAAGGCCAGAAGGGACCTCTGTGATTATCAAGTCTGACTTCCTGCATAACCCAGGCCATAGAGCTTCCCCAAAATAATTCCTAGATCATATAATTTAGAAAAACAGCTAATCTTGATTTAAAAATTGCCAGTAATGGAGAATCTACCATGACCCTTGGTAAATTGTTCCAACAGTTAATTACCCTTGCTTCGAAAAATGTACAGCCTATGTCCAATCTGATTTTGTTTAGCCTCAACCTTCAGTCACTGGATTGTCAACAGACTCTTATATTAAAGGTTTTGTGACTGGAATTTTTCTGAACTATCTTCTAATTCAAATGAAGGGGAATAATTCTTCTACTGATAGCAAGACAGCTGAAATTTCTAAGCATTTGGATATGTCTTTGTCAGAGAGCTCAGATGCTGATTACATTTGTTAGTCCTTCAAGGACTTTGGTATACTTTCCTTTGCCAGTTTCTGTCTAGTACAGGTTTATAGATTAAACACAATTTCTGAGGCTTTGTGAAAAGGATGCAGCCTAGAATGTTTTTAAATAGGTTTTAAAATTCATTTTCATTCCCTGTTGTTCATAAAAACTCTTTGGGAGTCTGACATTGAAATTTGTTTCCTGACTCAGTTTATTTAATAATTTTTATAAAAATAAAAAAGTAGGCAGAGTACAACATCTGAATTAAAAAAAATATATTTTAGAGGTTACATTAACAAAGTTTTAACTCCATAATTACAGTGTTTTTTTTTTTTTTTTGTTTAAATGCTGACTGCCCCAATAGCAAAAGTGGGGAACTGAAAAGGTAGATTTTAAAAGTACTGTTATTTTATTAGGTAAAGGATGGTTGGTCTTGTAACTTGAGCATAGGACTGGAAATCACCTTAGGCAATTCACTTACCTTATCTATGCCTCAGTTTGCACAGCTGTGAAATTGGGATATTAATACTTCCTTCCAAGAGGGGCAGTATGAGGTTTAATTCACTAATGTTAGACTTCAAGCTATAAGATGCTTGAAAAGAGGTGCTATAGAAGCACAAAGTATTATTTTTAGGTTCTGAAAAGCCATGATTCTGACTCCCTTACCGTAAAATGTCCCAGCATGCAGTATGCCAGTAACACCACATCCACCATGGAACCCAACTAGAATGTGGAGTCAAGGTTTGGGGATCAGATTGGGAATCTACTGGTGCTAGAGTTTGGCTAATAGAAGTAGCAAGTCTGTAATGGTAAGGGATAAGTCAGTGTTACTCTCAGTGTCAGGTCCAATACTGCATCAGGATTTGCTAGCGTCGCACCAATATCCATACAGATTTCAATGCAGGACTGAGTCTTTAGATCAGAGGTCGGCAACCTTTCAGAAGTGGTGTGCCAAGTCTTCATTTATTCACTCTAATTTAAGTTTTCACGTGCCAGTAATACATTTTAATGTTTTGAGAAGGTCTATTTCTATAAGTCTATAATATATAACTAAACTATTGTTGTATGTAAAGTAAATAAGGTTTTTAAAATGTTTAAGAAGCTTCATTTAAAATTAAATGAAAATGCAGAGCCCCCCGGACCGGTGGCCAGGACCTGGACAGTGTGAGTGCCACTGAAAATCAGCTCACGTGCTGCCTTTGGCACGCGTGCCATAGGTTGCCTACCCCGGCTTTCGATCATAAAAACTGAATATGCTTTCACTAATATAACGAGAGGGTACAATACAAGCAAAACTTGGTTGGCTGCTACATGACAACCTATCAGCAGTTGGAAAGATAGCTACTATGCCCAAGCCACACCATGATAGTTATTACCACTTGGGCACTCAGATACTACGGTGATGGACAGAGTCTAATAACCTAACTAGATGGATATACTGCAAGGTAGTTTTTAGTTTCAACATATTTGACTCCCCAAAGTTACCTTGCTTTCTGTAAAATACTTTATTTTTTGAAACTGGATGTCCTCTGCCTTGCTGTTTATCAATGGGTATTGCAATATGGATTGTTAAGGACAATCAGGTTGCATGCACTGTTTACGCCCTTCCTCTCTCCATATTTATTTGCAGTCCTGATAAGACACTGATTTTGTGAGTGGAAACCCCACCCCGCAATCACTTTCAAAACATGTATCTTCTAATGCTTTTCGCTATGTTTTGAAAGTTGTGCGTTTGGGTCAGAGAGAGAAATAACCTACTTCCATTTACATGGAGATGCTAGATGGGAATTCTTGCAAATATCTGTTGGGCTTTTCATTGTTAAGTGCTAGAGTTGCACAGGGATATTACAGAAGATTAATTTAAAAAGCAAATTTTAACTCCCATCAATTTCTAATTCGATTACTGGGCATTCTTGGAAACAAATCTTTTGAATGTCATTGTGAGAAAAGAATTTAAAAACTGGATTTTAATGGATATGCTTGTATTGAGAAAGGGGAGAGTAGGTACAATGAATGAAATGTTTGTGCCCATAATAATAAAGTATTTACCTCTACAGGAGCATGCTGTTTATATAATTAAAATAAAAATGTATTTCTCAACATGGTACTTGAATGGCAAATGTTGCTATGACTATACTGAAACAAACAAGAAGGAACTGCATTCAGATGAATTACGACATTATATGTGGAAGACAAAGAATCAAATGTTTTCCAGATGGGGCTAGATTTAAAATTAAAGCAAACATTTTAATGAGTCTTTTCTTAATTGTTTCATACTGTATGATAAACAAGAGGAGTAAGTAGGAGCAGGGAATTATGTTTCTTATACAGTGTTTCAGCAAAATACAGTTGAAGGATAGTCTCTCTCACATTCCCCCCTCCCCATTGCCCGAATAGGGCTTACTGAAAGTGGTGGTAAAGGAATGCAGTAGCGCTTAGTGGCTAGAGCACTGGGCTTGGTCTGTAGAAACCACAGTTCAATTCCTAGCTGTGCTACTTAACCAGCTGAGTGACTGTGGGCAGGTCACTTCCCACCTCTGTATTCTCATCTGTAAAATGAGAAAATGAGACTTACCTCCTTTGTAATGCACTTTGAGAGCTAAAAGATGAAAACCACTACATAAGAGCTCAGCATGATTATTAAATAGGGAAGGCACATCAGCCTGCTGTAGATGTGTATCTAACAGCCTCTCCACACTATGTGTATGTATTTTCCACTGCTAGGGATGTCTAGTTCTAATAAGCTAGTGTGGATAAGAGAACATATTTCTATACCTAACTCTATAAGGATTCTGGCTGGTAGTCAGCAGACCTGGGCTCTATTCTAGCTTTACTACTGACATGCTGACCTATCCACAGTAATATTAAAGAAAATGGTTAGAACACAGAGATCCCTGGTGGTGATGTTATACAATAATTATATAACTAAAAAACACATTAGAACATGGATGCCCTTGACTGTGGGAGACAATTGTGGTAACACATGACTATATTGCTTGTGTGAAGCCGCCTCTCTCTCTCTCTCTCTCCTGATGTACTACTTTCTAACAGCCATTCAGTGCTCTGAGTACCTCTTTGTATGTGTGGCATGTCTTCAGTTTCCTTCAGTGGGAGGACTGGTAAAAAGGATAAGCTTCCAAGCATCATTAACAGGGGAACAAAACAGGAATGGAAAAGGTACTCATGTAACAACAGGAAATAGTAATCCGAAAGGAGACAAGTGGGGAAAGGCAGGACAGGCCCTGTGAAAAGTAAGATAATGAAGTGCTTGATCTCACCTGATAGAGGGAAGAGCAGAGAGTTGGAGGAAAAAAATATTTAAAAACTCTCAGTGAAGGTAGGGGAAATACGCTCTTTCATCCCCAGAGAAAACTTTTGCAAACTATACTAAAGGTGTGACGAGGAGAGACGTGTCACCAGGGGGAGGAGGTTATTGACATGGAAACATCTGCTTCAAGAAGCCACTTGTAAGGTAAGTGTGCACTGAACTGGAGGAATCATCTGCAACTGGCCAACAGCAGAGCAAAAGAGGCCAGTCTCCTCTTTGCTCCTGCAAGTAGAAGAACCTTATTTTCAAGTTCTCTCTAGTCATGTTTATGATAGTAAGACCCAAAAAGTTGAGTGGCCACAGTCCATTCCTGGCGATAGTCATGCATCAAAACTTCTTGTTGCTTTTCCCTTGCTGCTCTCTCTCTCTTGCTTCTTTATTTTTTGTTCTTTCTTTCCTA